>NC_090933.1:1010534286-1011164582 GCF_040938575.1 Ambystoma mexicanum
GAAAAGAGCCCAAATGACTAAACAGCTAGGCTCTGGTTTTAATGAGATCCAGGGAAGTCCTCAGGGCCCTCCACCGCACTTGAAAGAACCTTTTGTTTTGCCTAAGATTACAGATAGTGCTGTGGGGGAACCGAGAGTGCTGGGTGTTAATGAAAATACTTCTGCTTACATGGAAGATCTTTGCCATCTTGTTTTGGAGTGGAGGTTTAATCTAAAGGGGCCTTACCGGTTCAATAGACAATTTTTTATAATATAATAATTTGCAATTCCCAAGGTAGGAGGCTATGTAATAGTGTTGGGTGATTTCAACAGTGAATGTCTGGACATAGAATTTTATAATCATGTAGATACGCAAAACTGTTCCAAACACTCAAAGGAAAGGGGCATTTACATCAGAGAGGATCTGAATAGATGGAATTTGGTTGTTACAAATGGTAATGTCCAAGGTGCTATTCAGCCTGGGAGTACATGCTCAAATAGTCTGTTATGTTCGACCTTGGACTGCATGTTTGTCTCTCAAGATGTATTACTCTGTGTGAGGTGCTGCAAACTCAACAGCATATTGTGGGGAGTGATCATAGTACCCTAACTATGAAATTAGCACTTGATATAGGTGGGCTGTCAATAACTTCAGTAACACCAATGGTGGAAATTAGAGAACGTGACCACAGAGTTCTATGGATGTTGGCCCTTTCAAAACAGTTTTATTGCGCCGTGGAAGCAGTCCTCTTTGAGGGACAGTTTTCATATATGTCTCAAGCTGAATATGCTCCACTATTCAAAAATACATGTTTGAGGGGATGACTTAAGAAAGACAATTGTGCATACATTTGATAAAACAACACAAGAAAAAAAAATAAGGAGCTAAGGTGGTTGATTGGTGTCTTTGAAAATACGGTCAAGCACGTTTTTTAATGGTAAAATTGTAAAATTGGTCAACGGCACATAGAATGTTAAAATGTCAATAGGATGGGGAAGTTATGTTAGACAGTATGCAGTGCAAAAATGGTACTAAGTTCTGGTCATTGCTTAAAACACTGAATTCTCAAGTGTCTTCACAACAACAGCCTATTTGTCATGTAGTGTGGCAAAATCATTTTATTCAGCTATATTCAGCATCTAATGGTGTGATCCAGGTACATGCTAGTAATGTAACTTTTCCATAGGCCCCAAAGGAGTGGTTTTGTTTGGACATGGATGCACATCTGCTTCAATGTGCAAGCAAGAAGCGTAAATGCACTAACTCTCCTGGCCCAGATGGTTTATCGGATGCCACCTTAAAATCCTCACCTGAATAATGGGCTAAGGTTTGAAACCAATTGTTGACAAATGCGATGCACTTGCACTTTATAACTTTGCCGTAGAAGGAGTACACATTGATATTAATTCATAAGAGGAATAGAGCAGATCAAAACAATTACAGGCCTATATCGCTGTTGGACTCCTGCTTCAAAATATTTGCGAGATTTGTTCGGAAGAAATTGGAATTATGGGCCAGGTCGGCTAATGTTATGGATGTTTTTTAATAAGGTTTTAAAAGGGGGGTTTGCACCTCATTAAATTGCTTAATGATACATTGTTTGGCTGAACAAGCAAGGTTGGCTAAGCAAGAACTTAAGTTAGCATTCCTGGATATTATAACATTTTTGACTACATAAAGAAATCAACATTATGAGAAACATAGGCCAAAAAGAAATGCCTTTGTGCGTAATTAAATATGCTGATAGCCCTTCATACGGATACGACACTGAGAGTTAGGTTAGATCAGAAGGGTTCCTTCACAAATTGCATTCCCTCTTCCAGAGCTCTGAAACAAGGATTTGTTTTAGCCCCTCTTCTTTTTAGTGTGCATATATAGATCTTAAAACTGTTGTATTGAAAAGCAAAGTGAATCCTCAGAAATTGGGTTTGGTTTTTATTCACTATTTATTGTCCGCCCATGACATTTTCTTATTTGATTATGCACCCATTGGTCTGCAACAATCCCTATGTTCAGTTCATGAACATTGCAAACATGTGGGTTTGCTTCTTAATTCTGAAAAATCGAAAATGTTAGTATTAAATCCTAAAAGTGGAGTGAAAGGGAAAATGGGGTATCAAAATTGAGGCCACGATATGGAACAAAATGCTATCCCTTCCTCAAGAGGTCCCTTTGCCAGCTATCAGACCTGCCCTGGGTTTACTGTCTCTTCAGGCCTGTATGTCTTGGCACCGCCTACAGTTGTACAGAGGCTTTTTGGTTCCACCTATTGACTCTTTATATACCGTCTGTGTAGAGATCAGGAACGAACCATCTTGTCTGGTTTTATCACAGTGAAGCGATGGGTGTCTGACAATATTGAAAGAAATTGGCCAATCAGAGGACGAATTGTCTGCCTGAGCACTTTATGCCAAGAACAGGTTGTTTTACCTCAACTGGGTGTTAAATAGAGATTTGCTTTCTACATATAAGATTTGTAATCAGTTTATCTATTATATAAAAGCTTTTAATATGTTTTTAATATGGTACAATGTTTTTTTAACAAAGCCTCCCTCTAAAAAATGCCGGAACTTGATGTTTGAGTGAAATTTTACTTGTCTGAAACAAATTATGTGATTGATGTGATTGGTGCAAGGATGAACATTCTGAAAAATTCTGAACAATTAAAGATTGTGCCGCCTCGGTAGTAAAACTATAGAGACTTTGGAACACTTGTTCACCAAATGTGACAAATTGGTGCATCTTCGCAAACAAGCATTTGACAAATGTGGGCCTACTGCTGATGAAATTGTTATGGTTAGTCATTGTCATCAATTGCTGTGTGAACGGAGTACCTCATTGTGTATTGCTGCCATGACATTTTTAAATTGGTTCCTTTAACTTGCGTGTGTAATATTATGGAGGAATGCTATTTTAAATGTCATGTTTGTATAGCTGTTTGCTAAGGGTTGTGTGAAAAGTTCAATTCATCTGTGCTGTTCTATGTTTTCCTGTGACATTACTTGTAATTTTATAATTCTTGTGGTTTTTTTTTTAAACATGTGTTTGCTGTATTGCAATTCGCTGTGTGAAAAATGTATTTAAAGCTATATCACACAATACATACATACATAACACAAAAGAGCCGATTGCGGGAAGGTTTACAATTGACCTCAGCCTCTGGCAGTTGCTTGGAGCAACCCTCCAGACCAAGGTTCTTCACCAGACAACCTATTACAGAAGTAGGACATATCATATGCAAATCAGGTTTCGTGCTGCACTAAAAGGAACAGTCCAGCCCAAAATGCTTGGTCACATCCCTTCTGCATAAGACCACAAGCATCCCCAGATATGCGTTGGCCTCATTGGACATCATCAGTGAGCTGTAGTTAGGGTCTCAAGGCATCTGCTCTTCATATAACACCATGTTAACCAGTGCAGTCGAAGGAATGGTTGGGAAAAGACATTCTCCCACACGCAAGTGACAAGGGTGCACACAACAAGGAAAAACACTCACAATTTCTAGGTGCACTGATTTATAAAAGCTAACATAAGTGTGATATTTATTCAGCACATGCAGTTTTTGAGCACATACACCATGTGCACAAGGGAGAACATAAATAGGGTGTTGGTCACACCATTGAGTGTATGTAGACGCCCCTGCCCCTATTTACCCGGTGTATTTCATCACAAGTCAATTGAAGAGGAAAGCACAATGTTTTTAGGGATTTACACAGATCGCAGGCTGAAGCACTATTGCAAAGTATACATTTTGCTATTATTGTCCACATTGTTGCATATACACCCACAGAACAGGGGTGTGAATGGAAACACCCAACATGTGTGTCCTAGATGGGCAGAGAGCTGTCCATAGTCCAATACACAAGTGGGTTTGGTGGGACAATACACACCTAGGGGCTCAACATATGGCCAAAACCTAGTTATGCTTGAAGGGTCCTGCAACCTCATTTAGTCCTTCCAACTGCACACATTTCCCATTTGGGAATTGTGGGATTTGCTTGGAGGAGACTACAGGTTCAGAGCGTGGGAGTTAAATTGTGTCATTCATTTTGCACCTGATACCATGTGTTTGTGTCTATCTTAAGAACCAGCCTATATAATTGTCAAGCCTCATCCGAATTAAACTTTTCCTGACATGTTAACAAAACAAATCCTCTAGTAGGGGATGTTGCAACCAGCATATGATTCCATCAATCGAAAAACTAACAGTAACGACTGACATTACTCACTACATTCCTTGGTTTTCACTTCAATTGTTTCCTTTGAAATGTGTATATGCCTGGCAAGTGGCAATAGTGTAATCATTCGAAGGGCTCAAGGTGGACTACTAATTTCAGAAACTTAGGGGCAGAGAATCATTTGAAGTATCGAAAGCCGAAAGCTGTTATTAAATAAACCACACAAAATTGAATTAGGTGTGGAACTAGACTGGAGGAATCATCTGTAAAGTGGTTCTCACAGCAAGACACAGAGGGTCTTATAAAGAAAATACGTGGCATGCCCATGAGCCAGAGATCCAATTCAGAATTTGAGAGAAGTATCTAGCAATAGAGGAGGTGTTTCAATGTTGACCGTGAAGGGAACTACGAGAGCAGTATACAGAACTGAATAGCTTAAAGAACAAAAGGTTGCAGACACCAAACTGATTAGCACGTTGCACCAAAAGATAAGGATTCAAGAGCCATGTTAATCAACAACTAGTGAGTTCTAGCGTAGTGCCATATGGCGGTGGGGAAATTGGAGGCCCTCTAGTGTCAGCAATAAATCGTTTCTTTCTGAAGTCAGTGGGCATTCTGGCTTCAGAGAGAAATAATTTCTTTCTGGAGTCTGGGTGTGGGCACTCTGACTTCGTTACGGAATTCACTGGTTCTGGCAATGCGGATTGAGACCTCTGGCTTCCTCTGCTCACTACACAGGTCAGGAACTAAGGAAATCTCCCTGCTTACTGGTATCTGCCCAGTGCATTCTGCCAAGCAGGTAAGAAATAAAACAATTGGAAGTGTTTATGCCTGTGTATGCAGGGTGGACGATGTTTATGCAACGTGTTTGTCTTGGATGCAAGACAACGCAGCGCAGCACAGGTTTGAAACCGGATACCAGGCTTAGAAACCAATCTCTGTTATTAAGCGTGTTATAAAAGAACAATTATAATCATAATTATGTTTGTATGTATGCATGCGTGCAGTCAAGAGTGTGTTATATATTATGTAGTGTGTGTGAATGAGTAAGTGTATGATGTTATCTTAAAGGATATTTATACCACACACAATCACCACCGGAGTGATCCCCTGACGCTTTGGTGGATCTGAAAAGTAAGTGGGTTGGGTAAGTTAGTACGACTGAGCAGGAAAAAGTGAAAGAGAGCTGTGATGTGCTGCTGACAGCTCCTGTTCAGTCTACACTGTTTGCTGAGCATAGGTGTGATTTTTCGGTCAGTAGTTCTCACATGCTTTTGTGATAGGCTATGTGTGCTTAGTTTTATTGTTGTGGTGCAGTGAAGTGTGTGCAGTTTGTTGTTAGGCCTGGTTTTGTTTTGCTTAGCGTTGAAGAGGTGTAAGCAGAGGGATGAGTTTTTTTAGTTGGTTGGTTAGTGGTGGCTCTCCATCATACCTCCTCCATTTCAGCCTCTTCTGATATGTGTGCCTGCCACTGTTGCCTATTGTGGCGTGCTGGGGGAACTTCCTCCTATAGTCCGTGCAGGATTGTGGGTTCCTGCAGTGCTTTTTAGTGTGGATGCCTCCTCCACCCCCATGTGTTCAGACTGATGGATGATGTATGCATGGCATGCATGCATGTGTTGCGAATGAGCAAGGGTCTGGTGTATGGGTGTACATGTAAATTAGTGAGTGAATGGTATGAGAACATTAATGAGTAAATGTTCTGTGAATGTGTGTGTGTGTTTTTGCAGAGATGGCCGCCTAGAAGCACATTTGGGCAAGTGGGGGTGAGAAATGGGGGAGAAGAATTGAGAAATGGGGCACTACTACACGATTCTATTTTCCATCCATGATAAAACAAGCATAATAGGTGTTATTATGATACTAGATTGGCCTTTTGGGGCAGCCAATCTAGCCCTTTCTTAAAGTGGCCCAACATTTTTATTGGGCATTTACAATTAAGCAGCATGATAAGTGTTATTAAATGGCATGACTGTCATCTTGGCACAACCAGCCTAGTCAATTCTTACTGTAGCACAATATTTTGAATGGGCTTCTTTCCATGGTAAAGCAACCATCATATGTGCTGGTACTTGGCTAAATATGAAATAATGACTTCTATTATTTGAGTGCTCTGAGACCTATGGGTGTGTAGCGCTATAAAGAAATACATTATTATTATCATTATTATTAGTAGTAGTATTATTGGGGCATAATCAGTCTTGCCATTTCTTACTGTGGCATGGCAATTGATAGTGCCCATCTATGATGAAGCAAGCATAATGCATATTTTTTCGTGGCTAGACTGGCATTTTAAAGCAGCCAGTCTATATATTTATTACAGTGACATGGCATTTTAATCTGGGCATAGTAAAGTAAGATTGATTCGTGTTATTAAATGGTTGTAATGGAATTCTGGTGCAGACAGTTTGAACATGTTTTCTGATTGTAGCAGGGCACTTTTAATTGCAGAGCCATTAGGAGTGTGTCCGTATGTGGGGATTCTGACATTTATTGACAGAGCCAGACTAGACATGTTGTTTTATAGTATCATTAAAAACATTATGCACAGGTATTGGGCACAGCCGGCCTGCAAATGCTTTCATACTGCCATATATTGTGGGCAAAGCCATCATGGAATTGCATTGGGAAATCTTCCTATGGACTGTTGTTTTTTAGAATACAACATTTAAACTCATTATTCAATAGCATTTCTCTGAGGGGGAGGGGTCCCCATGAAACCCCTTTGGTTTGTTCGGTCTACGCTCGGTTGCTCTGACATATTTTTGGAAAATATTTACACCCCTGAAATTAGAATAATCACCAGTCACCACTGTGTGAGTGGCCAGTGGGTGAATATGTGTGCATGTGTTCATGCAAGGCTGGAGCCCAGGCAGGGGATATTGGAGCCTGGACATTTTCTTACAAGTTTGACTGGTATTATTGGGCAAAGCCAACTTGAAGAATGTAATTACATGCAGGACGGTTTGGAGTGGGGGATGTAGAGCTCAATAGAGTAGATAGATTGGACATTTTCCTTCTGTAGAATGGCATTATTTACTCCTATATGGGGATGGGCAATATGATGTGTGCTTTTACTAGTGGAGGGTGGGGGCAATTGTGCAGTCATCAAGTGCATGTTTTATTACAGTGGCATTGCATGTTTTATTAGTGTTAAGGGCAAACTCAACGTGATGATTGTCAATACATGCTGGGTAGTGGGTGGAGTCATTTGTGCAGCCAAACAAGGAAATAGGAATGGTGACTTTGCCCACAACACCAGTAAATCATTGCATGGTTTACTGGTGTTGTGGGAAAAGTCAACATGGCACATATTCTTGCATGAAGGTGCAGGGGTTGTGCAAGCATTGTGCAGTAGAGTGTTATTCTTATTGTTGCAGTAGAAACCAACAAGAGTATGTGTGTACATGGGTATACTGCCATATACTAGCAGAAACAGCAAGAACATGTGTTCTTATGGTATCATCACTGTGTGTAATATTACTAGCCACAAATAGTTCACTGGTACATTTGGGTTTCAGGACTCATGAGCCCGGCTCAACCCCAATGTTTCTATTCTAGGTGAAAGATTTAAGGTTTGATTAAAACACATACTTAAATCGTTCACTTGCTACAGTGCGCGACTTGCGCCTACGGCAGCATGATCATCTTGCATCTTTTTCATGCATGGTGGCCATGCATCTTTTTCATACAAGCTTGGGTGGCTCTCAGCACGGCTCGCAAGGGGAGCCCCACATTTTATGTTATGTTGCTGCTAGAAGGGTGAAACAAGAGTACCTAATGGTTCGCGTATTTTTGCCTCCACGTATGACAGTAATCTTGAAATAAATGAAGAGCATTCTACATGTGGGATATTTCCCAGTCCCAGTTTGCTGATGACTTGGTGCTTTTTTGCCAGAGCCCCCTTGACTTTACAGAAGCAAATCAATGTTGTTGACCAAAATTGTAATGAAAATAAGCTTTGAATTAAGAAGAGAATACGAGAACACAAAAAACCACCAGCAAGGGTGTTTTTACATCCTAACCAGATAGGGTCACAATGACTGCGGCCATACATTAAAAGGTATGAACACAGGATTTCTGAAGATGCACAGACATGGCTAGACACAGTCAGGAACGGGTGCAAATGGTTGTAGGGTGTCTATTCCTTGCTCTAGCTCTCCTCCACTATGGGGGTGCTGCAGGACAAAGTCCTTAAAATAAGCTTCCCTTAGGAGAGCACTAACACACCTTGTTTTAAAGTTGTTTTACACATGTATCATGTGACGGAGTGCATTTATCCTTATGGTGAATTAGATTTAAGTTGTATCCATTTAAAAAGTATATATTTTTTAGTTCCAGTTATGTTTGTGTTTTCTTACATGAAAAGCTCTAGGAGCGGAAATCGATAATAACGAATCAATCAATATCAGTGGATTAAACCTAGCAAGAAAGAATAGCAGATGTTTCCCAACTGCATACACAAAGTAAGGCAGTTTCACTGCGAAACGGCAGCTGTGCAAATCAAGTTTGCAGCACAGCAAAAGGCAAAGGTGTTGAGCAATGCAACAGGGCAGCAGTCATCTTTCAGAGGGCTAGGTCAAAGATTGCATCCCTAGACATGGAGGCGTTGTGCCACCTCGCTCCACTTGTAATGGAGTGATGCTTGCAGTGTGTAGGATCAATCTGGCTCCCCCTACTGGTGGTGACTTGGAAGATCCATAGGTCGTTCTAGTAGCCTGCCCAACATCAGAAAGTGGGGAACCGCCACTGTAACTGTAATTGTGCAAACTTAACTTCATGCATGAGGTTTGCTGTAGTAGTATTGTGAGAGTATAAATCATGTTGCAGCTCAACCGAACAGTGCATCTTGCTGAAAGTCTATGAAACGTCACAGATGCATCCTTGAGACTGGCAGCCGAGGGAAAACAGACAATAGGCCATGATTGAAAATGAAAGGACTGCATTTACTCAATGTGGCAAAAAAAGGACATGCATTTATAAAGACATTCTCATGGGTAACACAATTCTAAAGTTCTTCTCAACATCAAAAAATCCCGTATAGCCAAGCTTTTGTTTGGCCTGAAAGGAAAAAGAAAAATCATTTCTACTTTTAATGAGAAAGTGAGCCGTTTTCCGTTTCCTTTACGGTGCAATCTATTTTTCGATTCATCGCACATTTAGCAGGATTCTGACTGACAATTGCAGCTCATTCTAAGCTGGGAAGGAATGCATTCCTCAAGCAAGCACTTTTCACATCCTCAAAGTCAATAGGATCAAAGAGAGTTTAAAGTAAATCAATAATTTCCACTTAAACCACTAAACAGTTGTTGTAGAGCGATACATGGCAGGAACAAAAACAAGCCTGAGCATTTGATTGAGGTTTATATGGTAGAAACAATGTAAGAATGGCAGATGGCAACTCCCAACATCAGATCCAGATTACAGCAAACTGAGCAGAAGCACCGAGGTCCATGCTGTGAATATTGCACTAGACCAGGGGTCTGGAACTTTTAGCTCACCACATGTTTTTGATTACATCTCCCCTTAGCTCTGCCTAAAATAGGCAATGGTGTGGGATCATGGGAGTTTTAGTACACGACATGTGAAGAGAAGCAGGCGCAGACCCCTTGCACTAGATTTAGGTTTTCACGGTGCACAGCTACAGAGAGCTCTGATGACCTAAAGACTGCTCGGTTTGCCATGCAACCGAACATGCTCCTGCTTTTTCATGGTCAAATGCTATATTTATTGGTTTGCACCTAGAAAGTAGATATGTAACACATGCAATGTGATATGAAAGCCTATTGACCCCTGTTCATTATTTCAATGACACATGGGAGGAACTGTACAGAGAAACATTTAAGTTTGATGGCTAAGTGGCTGACTTTGGAATCAGGATGCATGGGTTATAAACCAGAAAACCAGCTTCACCAAAACTGTGTGAGATCCTGAAAAAGATTCCCTAAAAATATTGATCTTGATTCACAAAGCGTTTTTCATTGGCACCATCCAACTGAAAAACGCTTTCACGATCAGGCCCCTTGTCTCCGTTGTGAGTTGTGTGGAAATTCAGTGCTGCACCGACACGTTCTGTTCATCAAGAAACAGCCTCCAAGTTTCCTCAGAACTATTTTAGTCAAGTTATCTTAGCAATTGCCGTTTTACTTTTCTCTGTTACATTGCATTAATTATATTTAGAACGAGCTTACGTCCATCACCATTAGAGTGTCAGAACAAACAACGTGTTTCCAACACAAGGAACATAATAACATACTAAATAAAGCACACAGAGCAAACATTTGTGTCATGCAATTTTCCAAACCGTGACGTGCATCTAAGATGTATGCGAAATGTGTTCCAAAAGCAAAGCAAAATTCTTGAACAGTAAAACAACGCCCTCTCGCTGTGGAGACTACACCTCGGAACTGACATGTATAAAGGTCCTTCAGAATGCAGCATATGGGGGGCATTGAAGAGAAATAAAAACGTTCAAGAAATGTCGAGCTTGCTAAGCAAAGCAAAATAAACTTATAGTGAATCCTTTACAGGCAACCAATATCATGTGCCATCATAAAACACTTCTGTGAATCAGGTCCATGGTGCTTGAAGCAATGGAACAGCCTGGACATAAGGGTTGAGCATTGAAGGCTGTGTGGGCAACTTGGTTTTGTAAAGACTGCAGTCTAAGCACTCGTTTTTGGGAATGCCAACTAGAAACTATACTTTGCCCCACTATTGCTTGGGTCCTAAAGAGGAATGGTTTGATTGTTCAAATAAAAGAAAATAGCAATAATGAAAACTGATTACATCATTAACATAGAGAGATATAGCTAGCCAAGGATGAAAGAAGCCATAGGGACATTTGACTTATGGCAAAATAGGAAGTACATTATTATGTATAGCAAATTGCGATTGATGATCCTCAACTTTCATTTTATTGTATTGTCTGCCATCAATTCTAAACTTTGTTGTAGTAGAGATGAAGATACCCACTTAGAGACCATCCATTGCATAATCTTGGTAACATGCCAATGAGGCAAGCATTGTCTGAATGATGATCATGTGACAGTTCAACATATCATTTTGGACCATCCAAGCAGAACTAGAAACATGTCCGGAGTTTCATCCAAAAAAAAACTCATGTGAAGGTTTGATATCAATATTAAATAAAACCTGGGACAATGGAAAACATGGAGATAACCAAAATGGAACCTGTGAGATAGGACACCCTGTTAGATAGAGAAAAGCAGCAAACCATAGCATCACTGCGGTGGATACCTTGTAGAGATGAGCGAGGTTTAAAGTGTGTGACTCAAATGCCAGTTCGAACAGTGCAAAAAATCATTCAATTAGCTCAAGAAATTCAAACTGACTCAGTAAATGTCCAATTCAATTGTGCTTGTGCTTGAATTGGCTGAATCCAATTCAAGCCAATTGTTCACTATGGTTTGAATTGATATAAAGTTTTGTTAAACCACAGAGAGATATTGATTTTAATTTCTATTTGCCTTTGTTGAGAAATAGGACACTATTGATTTAATCTATGTTGAGTTGGCTCAACTTTGTAAGAGAAACTGAATGCATAAAGTGGAACACATGCCTGTTATGCACAGTGTTCTGAAATTAAGTTATATGACAGAAAAAAGGATACTGTTGAATAAGCATTGGCTAAATTGGGCACACTATGAGTCTAACAATGTTGTATAAAACAATGTTAATTCTATTACCACTTATATTGTATTTTGTTTAGCTACTACCACATTTACTGCACCACCAAATTCTAGATGTTGCATGAAAGTGGAGAAGATATATGTGGTCAAGTTCTGGAGGTATATCCTTCACTTTAATTTTAAAAGGTGGAGGAACTATCACATGAAGAATTACCATATATATGGAGCCTGATGGTCTCAGAAAATTGGGACTAATACTTACATTACCACACTCATAATATGGTAGTAATTATTACAAACCATCTGTCAGTAATTCCAAATGAGATGGTCTGTATTTCCTCTCTAATTACCCCCAAATTCCCAATGAGGTCCAATGAACCAGTCCCTAATTTCTATTTTCTTTCTATTAAGCTTTTAACATCCTTAATAACATCCAATAACATCCTTAAAAAATAATAAATACACATAGATACAACATAACCAAAGGCAGGCATAACAATCAAATAAGTGAAAATGGAAGCACAAAATGAGTGAGAGGTTACATTTAAGTGTATCCTGCTGTACCACTTCATAAATACATTTAGCATTTTGTCATTATCTAGCCTTAGAATAGAAGATATTGCTGAAGACGTTGAATCAGCACAATTATATAACATACAATAGAAGCACATGCAATTACTTTGAAGATCAAAGTAATTTTTATTTTTTTTAAAACAAAATGAAAATGCCATAAGCTTTTTTTTTTTCCTAAAAGAAAAAGATTTAATTACAATTATAAAATGCAATTTTTAAAGTAGTCAGGATTTTGAGAAGGGATTGCTATTGATGAAGCATACAATCTTTGAGTCCTGTCACTCTGCTTTCTCTACAACAGAATGAGCCCAAGTAGAACGCGATGGACCTGTTGCATCATGCCCTTTGCCACCAGTATCTCAGAATTCAATATTACAATGAAGTTTTGTTTGAGCCAAGTTTAACCATGAAATATTCATCATCATACAAGCAGATCTAATTCTGGTTCAAAGGCTTCAAACAATGTAAGCCTTGAACTCCAACCCCCATTGATTAGACCGGATTCCAGCCAGATTGACCATCCCTAACAACTTGGCCACAGATGATCAGTGATCCAAGATTCTTTGGCTGTGCAAAGTGTTGAAGGCTATTGATAAGTCTTGCATTGTCAACAGAGAATCATGGCGTGCATTTGAGTTCCGTAGCATGTTCTCTTGGACATCTAACACATATATATCAGTACTTCTTCACCTAGCAGCTGATGGTCTTCCAGACAATAGTTCAGTAAATTAGCTACTTTCTCAAGATCTTTTATCAACAGGAAGCAGGCATTTGCTATTATGCAGTTGTTGTTTAAGGTATTAGAATGTAAGAGACACGTTTAAAGAATCATGGAAAAAACCCTGTAAAGAAGAGTGTTTAATAAATGCTGTAAAATCAGTAGCAATTCATCTAAACACCACGTTTGTCTGAGAATGAGTTTGCACGACTCGAAAGAACCATCATGCTTTTAATAACAGAAATAAAATCATCTTTGAACACTGTTTGGTAATGTACAACTAGCTCTGATCAAGGTTAGAGTGCTGTGTATCTGGTCATATTTGATAAGTTGAAAATTGTAGCAACTTTAGTATCCATTACAGTATGTAGACAGGAAGGAAATACTGTGTAATGAGCATGAGCAGCAATGGGAAGTTCTATTTTGTAGAAGCCTTAGGGTGGGAAAATCTCTTTGGAAGGGTTACTCAGAATTCATTAATTTCAAATAAAATGTTTTTGGCCTGTGTAAGGGCCAATTTGTATTCTTTTGTACCAAGTAAAAGAGCATATTTTGCTGTATTGTTCTTTTTGCAAATTCATGAAGATATCTGCAGTTCTGTACGATCCTGGAACGTTGATGACATCACAGGAAGTGAGATCATTTTACCCCACCCCAAAGTGACATCACAGGAAGCAATGGAACACCACCTTTCATCCCATGACAAAACAGGAAGTGGCACCACAAAGCATTGTTTTTGAGTACACTACAAAAATATGGTTACAATATCACTGTAAAGTGATATACATTTCATACAAGAATGGATCACCATATGTATCGTTAATATCAGTGTGAATAAGCCCATATTAATAAATCACTGTGCAAGCAGACGTCCAAGGCCATATGATGATGATGTGTTATTAGATAGCACTTACACTTAAGCCCTTCATATCAAACAAATATACATACAATATCACCCAACTTGTGTTGGTACTCATTTATCAACCTCACCAGGATGAAAGGCTGAGTTGAACGTGCTAGTAGTCGAACCTGAAACCTGCAGTTCACACACACATTGCAGCAGCCAGCACTCAACCCACTGAGCAATCTTACCGGCTATAGCCATCAGAAAACCAGTCACTCCAGAAACAACGAGACACATGGTGCTGGCCACAGCCCATGAGCCTCAATGTGAAAAAAGGGGTAGCAAGGCAGAGCACAGGGGTAGGAAGCGGGACCTCAGGGGTCGCAGTTGTGACCCCTGGTGGCCCCTAAATGACATCCATGAGTGTATCCTAATTATTTTGGAAATTTCACAATGATAATTCTCAATTAAATGCTGACAAAGGTTTTCGTGATGCTAGGCAAGACTTTGCTATAATTATCTACCCGAAAGATATAGAATAAGAGATGATTTCAAATTTAAATTAATCTTGAATTAGATGATTTTTGGTATCGAGAGTGGGTTTCTTTTTAAAAATAAGGACCTGTCATTAGCACTGGATGACATTTAGAAATGTAAGAGAAGGCCAAGCCTTTTTTCTGAAGACCTTGGTCAGGATTGTCTTAAGGGATTGGAAGATTTCTAATAATAAACAAAGGCCTTGTTCAAAGTTGTGTTCTTCGGCATCAATAGGTTCTTGTTTTTTCCCCCTGAGGCGTCTTTCTAGAATCCACTCTATTGAGCATCCTCTTTTTGCTTTTCTGGAATAAGAAAAAAGGCTCTAGGTCTGCAGTAATAGCTGGAAGTGTCAGACCTTTTAGGGGTGATGTGTCCCAATGTATCTCTGTCACGTTTGCCACCTGAGACGGGGTCTCAGAAGCAACCTGCATTTCAGTCTCGATGGCTTGCATATTGGCCCCTCCCATCTTAGATGGACTGGTTGAAATAATACTCGTTTCCCCTCTTAAAGACTAAGGCACTTTAGAGAAAACCTGGTTTTTCACATTCAGCTGAAGTTGAACAACCTCTACACTGTCATCATCTACAGTGGCAGACAACTCCAGATTCAGGTCATCTGGAAGCCCCATTTTCCTATTTTGTACCAATTACCTCAATTGCAGCACTTCCAACAGTGAAATATTTGGGGATTTTTTTGTCTGCACTTTCTAGCTCTAGTGATTCCTGCAGCTTCCTTTAGATCACATTCACACATTCTACCTCATGATCCACTCTATATTGTAGAGATGTTATGAAAGTTTTGATGTATATAACTTTGGTGTGAATCATTGCTAAGAGAGTGGCCTGATCATTTGCGTCCTCATTCATTTTCGTGTAGCTTTAACAATTGTGATAATGAGATGGTTAAAGACGCCATCATGCTGCATTAGGATTTGAATGCTGTACAGTTCAAACCATGCCTCGAATCACTAAAGGGCTTAGGTAAAAAAACAAATCATCCAATGAATAAACCACTGAATAAAGATGCAGGTCCTTAGGGGCTGGCCACTGACCACTGGGATTGGAGGAAAACAAGATCAGGCACGGTTGATCTCTGCATAAGGAAATCACATCCATGATTGGCGTATTGTGGGCCATCTCTGAAAACTGTTTGTTAGCATTTCTCACAAAGGTCAATGGAGTTGTAATTGTCGGGCTTTGAATGCCAGTCACTTTGTTAGCAGTGTCTTCTTCATATCAAATGGTACGTTGTTCTCTATAGGGAGAGCAGTAGACGACGCTGAGACCGTAACTTTAGATGAAGTGCTATTTAAAGTTTCAGTCCCTGCATAAGTTGAAGACACTGGCCGAACATGCAACATTTCGGTTTTAGATGTCTGCTGCAATAAAGTGGTCTGTTATGAACCCTCAGCTGAAGAAGAGTGACCGCCGTCTTGGAAAACATCAACATCAATAAGGGCTTTTTCTATGTCCACAGCAAGCTGGGAAGCAGATAAGAACACTACACTAGTGTGTCTGGTTCCAGGATTGTCCAGGACAGACTAAGTTTGCAAAACGTCAGCATCTGTTTCAGGTGGAAAAGGCAAACATATAGAGTTCAACACTTGCATAACGTCTAGTCATTTCATATCCAACCCTAACGAGGACAAAGAAGTAGAGTCTTTCGTTGGGTGGGCCGCCGACCAATGATTTTGACAGTTTTCTCCCCTTCAGCTCACTGGCATTCTATACCCCCATTAGAGTCGTGCAACCAGGTTTTTGCGTCCTTCATTACACATTGTGTTCCCCATTTCTGCATCCCCCTCAGGGTGTAACGTTGAAGGTAAAGAGTGTTTTGTCATCTTTAGAGGTTTTGAGGGTGAATCGCTCACCTGTAACTTTAGCTGTTGTCTAGTTCTCAGTATCGGATAAAAACAGAGCATAGCCGTCATGGGGTCAATAGCTTAGATGTTCCCAGACGAGGCGCAAGGTTCTCTCACTTCCTCACTCTTCATGGCCTGAGAGGCAACACAGCCAACACTCCTACATACTCTGCGTCACTCCGCAACCAGAGTAGGTTTTTCAAAGGCAGTCTCAGAGTAGAGAATTGGAAGGCAAACTTTCTGACATCCTCACAATGGTAGCAACAGTACCAATAGCAAAGGGATCAGCACAGCGAACACTCCTATGCACTCCACTAACACACATTGAACCAAAGCTCCCGGGTGCTGCCACCCTGTTTCTCTCTGAATGGGTTTCTTTTTCTCTCAACCTCCTCTAAACTCCTTCATCTGGGCAACTTCGACATCCACTTGGACTCCGCTATCACAGCATCCACTCTCAACGCTCTGGCCGCGCACTTCACCACTAAAATGCTGGAAATCCTGAGCACCCTTGCAACCCTCTTCCCCAATTCTTCCCACACTCCCTTGCCTCCTATGGCCTCCCACCCTCCTTCTGCCACTCTCTCCTCCTTCTCCACTGTCACACCAGATGAGATCTCCAGAGTTGTCCGCTCTATGAGCATCACATCCAAACATGTTTCCCTTTGGTCTTCCAGAACAATCAAGGACAACATTGTATCTCTTGCTCCTGCATTCACTGATTTCAACAACCACTCTTTTGCTACAGGTTCTTGTCCCTCCTCTCTCAAGCAATCCCTTGTTCGCTCCTTCCTGAAAACACCTTCAGCAGACCCGACCTGTCCAGCCAACTACTGCCTTATCTCTATAGCCCCCTTCATTGGGAAACTCCTGGAGAAGTTGACCTTCCTTCAACTTACTTCACACACAGAACTTGTTAGCGGTCTCCACGACCATCAATCTGGATTCTGAGCATCCAGAGGCATAGATTCTGCTCTTCTGAACACTTGTGAAGAACTGCTAGCATCCTGTGACTGTAACTCTCCATCTGTCCTCATTCTACTGGATCTCTCTCCTGCCTTTTACAAAGCCAACCACTCCATCCTCATAAAACGGTTCCATGATACTCTGGGTATCACAGAGCGGGTAGTGGATTGGCGGACCTCCTTCCTTACTGACAATTCATCCAAGGTTATTCTGGACACCCTCTCTTCACCCACTGCTTTCTCCACCGGTGGGGTCCCCCAGGGCTCCAATCTCTCCCCCTGGATCTTTAACTCAGCTGGCACTCACCGTTTCCTCCTTCTCCCCCAATTTCTAGTATTATGCAGATGACACACAACTCCTTTTCAAACTTCCTGCAGACCCTCCTGCATCTTCCATCATCCCCACTGCCTTTCTGCCATCCAGTCCTGGTGTACTTCCAATGATTTCCACCACAATTCAAGCAAGATTGAGATCCTGTTAATTTGGTCCGCTGCTCCCTCTTTCTTCCCCTCACTCTGGCCATCCTCTCTGGTTCTGCCCCTTCTCCTTCATCTGAAGTCACAAACCTCAGAGTCCGCTTCTTCTCTTCTCTTTCCTTCATTCCTCACATTCAGGATATTGCCAAAAGTCCAACTTTCAACTCTTCCTTCTCAAAGGAATTCTACAATGTGCTCACTTTCCCCCAGAAGATCAAGGTTAACCGAGCGCTGGTTCTTTCTAGGCTAGACTACTGCAATAACCTTCTCTTGAATATGCTTTCTTCCTCTCTATGGTCCCTCCTGCTAATCCAGAATAGGGCAGCAAGACTTATCTTTGGCCTCAAGCCCGGTGAACTCATCTCTCCTACCCTGAAATCTCTCCACTGGCTCCCGGTTGCTGCAAGGATCAAGTTCAAACCCTTCTGCATCATCCACAAGTCTGTCTGGGGCTAGGGGCCACGCTATCTGCAACTTGCCATTACTAAATAATCTCACTCTAGACCTTTACATTCCTCTGGTACCAACACTCTGTGGGAAGTGTTTTGCTAAACAGAGGTCCGGAGTCCAATCTCTTTCCTCAGCTGGCTCCCTCCTATGGAACAACCTCCCCCTTCCTCTTCGTCTTGAGCCAGAACTCCTCATATTTACGGACGCTCCTCAACTTTCCTTTTCATCCCCCCCTTCCTGTTCTTCCCTCCCCTGCTAATCTCCGAGTAGCTTTGATTGGTGACCAGGGCCCTTATGTGTCCTTCGGGGTGCTGGCTTCCCACACCCAACTGCCTTCAGCCTCGGCCTACACAGAGCACTTGCCTTGACACTTACCAGCCTTCGCCACTGTAGGGCTTAAATTACCCATTTATTTATTTTCATTTTTTACAAATGATAGTTCCCCAGCACTTCCTACTCTGGGCACTTACACCTGCTGCTCACTCATGAGCCTGGACACCCCAGTACTTACCCCCTCTCCTTCCTCCCCTCTTCTCTCTCTGCACTTGCACACGCTGAATGCTCACAAGACCTAGTAGGTTTGTCTTAATCTTCCAGTGTATTCATTGTTTTCTATCCCATGTTTCCTCCCGGTTGCCCTGTGGGCGCATTAAAACGCAATTCATTTTTTGTATAAGCACCTAATAGATGCCCACTACATTAATACAAATAAATAAATAGGGGGGTACCACACTAGTCTAATATTTTGCCTCTAGGAATGCACCCTTCGGTACTTTTGTGGAGGTTTAACTAGAACATAGTTGCCAGTCAGAAAAGGGCATTTCCTGCAAACAGTGAACACAAAAGTGATGGCTGCACACATATTCATGTTAATGCATGTGATTCTAGAATCACCGCGGTAATGAAAAAAGGATTCTGCACACCCACACCATGTCTGACATTCTCCCAAAAGAAACATGACTCTCTCACGAGACACAGCAACACATGAACCCACCGATAGGTCCAGCCTTTCATGAACCAATTCATCACTAATTAAAAAATTGCCTTAAATAGATGGACATTCAGTGAGTGGAGGGCATATGGGAGGTCTATAAAAGTGTTTTAGGAAATAGATAACATTATGACGTGAGTCGAGAACCCTGTATTCCTCAACATTACACGCGCCCTTGTGAGAGTGGGAATGGAGACCGCCATTATTGATTTGTGCACAGGATTGATTTCACACATTTACTGCATAATGCAATGAATATCTGAAAGGCCACAGAAGGAGGGGGCACTACAGAAGTAGTCACAGATGCGCTCCGTTTATTTGATTTCATCCGATTTTAAATTATCTCAGTATTGTTTTTTTGAGAACTGAAGAGACATAGTTGCAACTTGTCATGGCTATTATACTATATATACGTTAACGAAAATTCGTGGTAAACGTGTTCAACAAAAGGAAAGCTTGGGAAGTCTTTTTTTGTAAATAAAAGTCTTATTGCTGCTTTCGTTACGGATGGTGGTATTATATGGTATCTATAGGCTGATATTTAGGTTGATCTTTAGGTCAACATTCCCACACGCTTCTACATCTAGCTCATTGTGCCCAAGGCAGAGCATGTTGTGTGATCTGCAGCTCAACGCCTACATATTATGCCTCTCCCAGAGGCTGTAATGTTTCTATTTTTGTATGCCTCCACCACCCCCTGCTCTATCCCCCACACACTCACATTTCCTAACAAATGCTCTCCGCCTGCTCATCCCCATAGTCCATCTACTTGATTCTCATCACCCGCAAGCCCATAACTTACCTTGCGGTGCAGTAACACGCTGGCCCATATGCTGCTGCTGCAACTATGAACATTGGCAAGGGCTACCTGCAGTGGAGACCCTCTTTGTTTGGAGATTTCTGAAGGTAATTCTGCTTGTGCGATCCTCACAAAGCCCAATTCCCTTATTAACCGGCTTGCAAGTCTGGCGTGTTAATAGGTATTTACACTTCAGAGGACGGGGGTCTTAGAAAACCTTTGCAGATAATCTGTTTCAACCACATGCATGGCTGCTCCCCCACCCCGATGCAAGCCTGCAAAATCTTTACTCCCTTTGTAGAGGAACATTGTGGTCAAAGGACAAGCTCCTCTGAAGAGGACATAGTGCTCATTCTCGTTTCAGTCGGATTTTGACTGGGAAAAAAATATTGTTTTTCCTTAACATTTCCACTATCGCTGGGGAAACCATAGAAGGTCTGGTTTCACAATGGCGCCCTAGTGAATCATACATTGAGTTCCTCATACCATACCTCATCCAGTCTCAGAACTCATTTTTAATTTCCCATGAATGGCTTAAGATTAATAAGCTGTGCTTCCCATGAACATGGTGGTCTTACTGTGATAATGCAGTTGTAGATACATTCATAGTTTGGCAAAATGGGCTATGTAAAACTATTTGTAAAATATACAGAATGCAACATTTTTTTCTTTATTCCTATTCATAGAGATAGGTCTTGCGGGTGTGGATCCATTTGCTAAATAGCACTGTGACATTTATTTAATAAACTCGGAAAGTTCCCACTGGATGTTCTTTCAAATAATAGTTGTGTAGGGAAATGGCTGACATCGTAATTAATTTATTTATCAACCATTAGAGACAAAACCTGTATCTGGATCAAGGGATCCTGTAGATGCATTGCAACCACCAGTTCTTTGAACAAACAGGTGCCCATTGATATCGTACAAGAACAATCGTTCATGTTGTGCATCAACATTTAAATCCAATCTTTCATGACCTTGAGAGGCCCAGTTTCCTACATAGGTTTTACCCGGCGTGGCATAAACCTGTAAAGTTTAAAGTATCCTTGAACAACGCGCCCGGTTACCCTCGGGTCTGGCGCGCGCTATAAATAATAAACAAACAAACAAACAAACAATGTTCGGAAAGTGGGTTGATTTCTGCATTTGAGGTTTAGCGCAACAGAAGTCCAGATGGCAAAGGTGGTGTGTGGCAGAAGACGTGCTAGGAATTTGCTGGAAAAAGTACCATAAGGTGGAAAGGCCGGGTGAATTGAGAAAAGGAGTAGTGGACGAGGGGGTAGTGCCATCATGAGTGGATGAGAGGGGTGTTACTAGGGTTTCTACTCTACACCTAGGGAGCAGGAAGAGAAGGGGGTTAGGAGGATTGGAGCTGCAAGGGTTTCACCTGCATAACAGGAAGACATAAGAGGGAGTTTAGAGCGCAACAGGGCAGTTGGTAGATGTGGGAAAAGGGTCGTGCGAAAGGGGAGTGCAGCAACAGTGGCCTGTGCTCAATAATCATGGAGCCTCGTGACCGGAAATGCCTTTTTGAGTGTTTCATATGACTTGAAATGGTCTAATATTGAGGGTTCTGATGTGAAGCGACCTTATCTTAAAGGACCGCTTTGCCCCATTAAGGGTTCGAATTAAGGATGTGAGATGTCAACCTGCAGGCTCCTTTTTGTGTTTAGTCCATCAGTTTAGGTTCCACATCTGTTTGGTTTAATACATTTTACACGAATCCACAGACCTTATCAAGGAAAACAGTACACGTGGGATATATTCTGTGGTTTATAAGGGAGGCTTTCACGGGATCAAAACATTATTTGAAGATTAATAGCCATAAATCGTGTCGCCCATGTTTCGTTCTTGAAGCCGTATCTCAACTTCTTCCCTGCTGTCGCTCGGCATGATATTAACATTTCATTATCCCAATTCCATTACGCTCTTACATTCCTACGCTCCAGATAATGTTCACAATTGGAAAGCAACTTTAGGCAATCAATGAGACATTTCAGCAAGAAATAAAAGCTAAGCACTGCGCTTTGTTCAACTGCGGTTCTTTAAATGCAAGAAACAACGTGATATGATCAGTGCATAGCAGCACAGCATGCGTGCAATCTACGCGCTTGACAGCTTTAGAATACAGATACTGATCAAGCATTCCCATGTTATCCCGCTGCACTTCAAAGGCTCTGCACTGTGGGCTAACACAGTACATATTTCTTAGATGAACTGATTCACATCATAGCATGCCCTCTCCTTATGAACAAGCATTGTCAATGCTAAGCGATCAGGCTTCCTAAATGTAGATCGGGAGATATAACTATTGTCCTGCGGCAGGGAGAAGGCGTCACAAAATAGCGTATTCTTTAAACATATTTCTTATGGCAATGCAGTGGACGAAGAGAGCAGGAATGGTTGGGAGCGGTGTTTCACTACTTTTATTTTTTACTGTTAACAGCTCCACTTCTTATTGCAACCATTTTCACCCTTCTGGAACTTTTCTTTAGGAAGTTAAAGCACACTTTTCCACCTTACCACAGGATATCATTTACCGCTAAAATGAAATCTATTTCAACTCAATTGGCTGTCAACCAGCATGATTGCAAACCTTGAAAAATGTGGTGTTCGTTGGTCCTTCCCTGCCTACTTTGTCCCCCGCCTTGAGTCACAGTTCCACTACTTCTTTGATACACTTCTATCACTGTGGCAATGTCTATTCTTTCTGTGTAGAAGGTGGAGACAACATTACAAACTTGATTTACAGTCACTGTGGGACAAACAGCATGAGCAGGCAGTTATGCCTGCCTGCGGTGCTTAATTTGTGGGGGTGTTTGCCCGGGCTCAACCAAGCTTTGTCTCACACTCAGATGGATTATGATGTACTGACACCCAAAGCATCCATCAACCCCAATGAGCAGGTGCAAGCTGTAGGTTATCCATAAATGTGCTTTGCTGGTACGGAACCAGCACTTCGTTGGCTGAGCCCTGATGTTCACGACATCCTCCTACTATTCGCCTGTATTGTGCTTGCATTCGAAGCCTGTCATCAGAGCTGTTCTATGCAGCCCTGCCCCTTGACACCTTGTTCCTAGCTCACCTACCCCCTTGGACTCCCCCCCACATGCTCAGCCATGGTCTACCCTGACCTACCCCTACAGGCAGGCCCCCTCTCTTTTGTTAGTTCCTGTCAACCATGCTTTCTACATAGAGGCTCCCCTACATATCAATGACCTCTTGACTTTATGCCTTTGCACTTAATTTGCCAATCCTATAACTGATTCTTATCCCAGGACACCATGTTCAGAGTTTGAACTCTAATGCTTCATACACTTATGATAGCCCCCCGCACGACTGGATGTAACACCGCCTGTACTGCCCCATATACACACCATTCCTGTAACCTGTATGGCCTTGGTGACTCTATGTCTCACCTTTTGATGACTCTTATGCCTCACATAGATGATGTAGCCTCCAGACTTCTGGGTGCAGCTTTGTCGATGTGTGATACCTGTGTTTACTACTCCCCGTATATATGCCATCCCTCTACCCTCTATGGCTATCGTGACACCATTTCACACCAATTTATGACTCATCCTGTATATGTAGCCCCCAGCCTACTGGGTGAAGCTTTGTAACTGTTATGCCTTTTTTGTGACTTGTCTGTATGCCTATTTGTGCAATTGAACTAGCCCCCTGCACCATGAGGCATTGCTTTATCCGACTGTGCACGTACCCTAAACCTGTCTTTTATGTGTATCTGTACACCTGCAGTAGTCCCCTCATACCATGAGGCGTGGCTTTATCAGACTGTGCACCTACTCTCATTTTGTCAATTGTGTCTTTTATGTTTAGCTGTACACCTGAAGTAACCCCCGTACCATGAGGCGCAGCTCTGCCAGATTATGCTTTCAAGATCCACCCATATGTTTTAACCCTTAGGCATGGTCTTGCACTTCGGAGAAGTCACTTCCCACTTACTGTAACTAGTGCCTTTATGCCTGAGGGTCTTGGGTGCTGCGGCTATAAATGCAAGTAAATAAATATAGCTATAGCCAACAACAACCCAGGCAGTAGTGCAGATCTCAGAGGATGTTGCTGATTCAAATGGCAGTTCAAGGGCTGCATTACAGAAACATGGTACAAGTACAACTAGTACTAAGACATGCATTTCCTAGTGCGCACACCATCGTGTTTCAATGCATGATGCGTTTCCTGGGCAAGTGATAGGGCAAACACATGTATGTGAACGTTTCAATGGCCCAGGTTGTGAGGGTAGGCTTTTGGCAGGAAGGTCGCAGTAATGCAAGAGTGCCACATTTCTAACAACACCGTAGCATCATTTGGTGAGTAAAATGAGGTAACATGCCAAAGGACAGATCCATCCATGTAGGAGCACTGCAATACATGATTATCCATTTAGTAATCTCTTCTGTCCCTATGTTTATGCTATGGTTACCATAAAACACAGATATACGATTCAAAGCAGCCTCTGCAATTAAAAGTGCATGAATGACAACATGCCATGGGTACCGATTCTAAATGTGGCCACCATGCAGCGTGTAGGCAGGAGGCAATCCCACCTGCAGCAGCCCTGCAGTCTTGTGGGAATTCTGTCTCCAACATTAGCACATGCTTACTTGTGATGTTGCTCCTCTTTTGGGATTTGATCTTATGATCGTAATTGGAAAGCTATTCGGTACAGGGAACAGTGCTTTCCAGTATAGGCCTTCTATATAACCCCATGTTGGCTGATATAGGGGTAATTTTGACTCGGCTCCATATATTACAGTCAGGATTACCTTTCATTTGTAGTATATGAGGGATGGCATAATTGAGAATTTTCCATATTTAGCGTGTATCATCTTGCCTTGAGAGGAGAGCAATTTCGGTTTGGTTTGTATTTACAATTTGTACGGTATATTGCATGTATTGTTGTTAATGTTGACTCCAAGGTATTTTTATTCAGACACAGTAATAAAAGGTACTTTACTTAGGAACCATGTGACTCCTGAGCATTTGGAAGATCGTATTTTACTTTCCATTAGCATTATGTTTGTTTTTCCAATGTTTATTTCTAACTTTTTTGAGAGGGCGTGGTTCTGTAAAGCTAGTAGTTGGCGCTATAGACCAATGGAAGTTTGATCGATGAGTATTAAATCGTCAGCGTAAAGAAGGTATGATATAATGTGCTTACCTATTTCAGGAGAAGAGCAGTTACAGTTTTGAATTATTATTATTATTATTATTATTATTATTATTATTATTATTATTATTATTATTATGTATATAGATAACAACAGTACAAATATAAAGCAGAGGGAACAGAGGGGCAAAGAGGAGGGGTACAGCTGTAGCGGGTGGCGGGGAGCAGAGGGGAGGGTGGCGTCTAGCGAGTCAGGAGGTGCACGGGGCGATGTGACACTTAGGTGTTGGGGCAGAGACATTTGTTGAAGAGGTGAGTTTTTTTTAGTTCTTTTCTGAATTGTAGGAGCACAGGGGCGAGTCTGATGCTGATGGGGGGGATTCCATAGTCTAGGGGCATATGCACAGAATGTTTGTTTTCTGATCCTTTCGTGTTTGCACCAGCGGATTTCAAGTCTGCACATGTCCTGACTTCTGGTGGTGAACTGTCCGCCGGAGATGCTGAGTTTATACGCAAGGGTGACTTTAGGTAAACTGCATAATAAATGATGCAGAAAGACTTGAATGGGATTTTTGCATGCGGTGGGAGTCAGTGATTGTCAATGAGGGATGGGGTGATGTGGTTGTATCTGTGAAGACCCTTGATGAGGCGTGGGGCTACATATAGGACACATCACAGGGGCACAAGCGAGTACAACGGGAGGCCTTCGATGAGGGAATTGCCCCCAACCAGGTGAGATGGCACTGGTGCTTGAACAGTGGACCTAAAGCTATCAGGAGGGAGGAAGGGCTCGACTTTTTTAGGAGGGAGAGCTGATACCGAGCTGTCTGAGTTTTCATAGCTATGTGTGTCTTGAAGGAGAGGTGTTTGTCAATATGGAACCCACGTCACTTGGAGCAGACGGTAAGCTCAGATGTGAAGCCCTCAGAGTTCATGGTTGATAGCCAGGACTGTATGTCTGGGCATTCAGTGTTGTTGGTGAGGAGTAGGAATTTGGTTTTGAAGGTGAGGACGTCCAAACTGGATGAGGGAGTGGCAGGTTTTGAGCCTATGGATGTCCTTGATGGAGTTGGCCTTGTGGTATACCTTTGTGTTGTCAGTGTCTTGGTGGATGTGGATGTTGCTTGTGGCTAGGAGTTTTCCCAGCAGCGTCATGTATAGATTGAATATTACTGGTGAGAGGATGGAACCTTGCGGGACTATGGAGATGATGGGTAACATTGGCGATCTAGAGCAGTCCATCTGAACAAACTGCTGGAATTTAGTGAGGTAGGACTTGAACCAGTGTAGGACAAGGTATCTGATACCCATGCGCTGATGTTGGGTGTCCATTAATGCCTGGTGGTCTACCGTTTCGAAAGCGGCGACGGTTCAAGTAGAACCAGAAGGCAAAGGGTCTTCATCATCAAGGATGTAGATGGTGTTGTTGACCATCTGTATGGTTGCTGTCTCCATGCTGCATTTTGGTCTGCAACCGGATTGGTAGGTTTCGCGAAGACTGTTGGTGTCAATGTGTTGCAGCAATTGTGTGGCTATTAGAAGGCTTTGGCTGTGTTGCTATGGGTTTCTTGGGGAGCACCAGGTTGGATGCAGTACCGGAGCGACACTAGGATTTCTTTTGTTTCCTGAGGAATCTTTTGCTGAGGTTGAGTTCTTGCATGTACCAGGGTGCTGATGGTTTCAGTTTGCAGGTGCATTGTTTCAGAGGTGCATGCCAGTCAATGGAGTCTGAAAGGGTGGCATTAAGTGTTTCAAGTAGAGAGTTGCAGTTCGGTTGGGGGTGTTCAGACCATGTAAGCTGGTGGTGGTGAGGTTTTCCGTGTGGTCTTCCACCGGGAAATTCGTGAATGACCTGATGGTTAGTCTGATGGGTTTCTGCTGGGAGTGCTTGACTGGGGTGGTGTGCTGGATGTTGAAAGGCATGGCTAGGTGGTCGGACCAGTCAAGCAGTAGAGGAGAGCTGTAGTTGAGCGAAGGCAGTGCAGTGATGATTAGTTCTTTCATCTATGTGATGCTGAGGGTGTTGAGAAGGCCAAGGAAAGATTCCTCCATCATTTTATTGGCCTTGTTGCCTGGGAGATTGAACTCGCCTAGGAAGATGATGTTGTCATGCGTAGTTTAAGTCACTGATGAACACAGTGTTGGGTTTGGGTGGTCTGTAGCTGAGATGGAAAGTGACTGTGTCTGTTGGGGAGAGAGGGAAGTGGCAGGAGAGGCTTGCAAAGGAGCCAATGTTTTCGATGTCAAGTCTGGTGCAGGCCACAAGGTCTTGTGGATGATTGCAAAGCCTCTGTCTGTCTTGTTTGGTCGGTCTCTGTGTTGGATGCTGTAGCCGTCGGTGACAAGGACGTCTAGGATGCGGGTGGAGTTGGGTGTCAGCCAGGTCTCTGTGATGAAAATGGCATCAAAGTTGTGTGTGATGATGAGGACAGTGATGTGTGTTGCATGGGTGAAAGCTGAGCAGACATTGGCGAGCATCAACTTCCGTGTTGTGGACAGTATGGGGGTGCTGATGGGCTTGGGGCTGATGTGGGTGAGGCTGCTGCATTGCAGAGTACATGCCTTTGAGGAGTGGCAATTTCGTTGACATTGGCATTGCCTGATGATTTTGGGGATGTCTTGTGGGAACGAAAGGAGAAAACATATGTCGGCGCATGCTTACCTGTTGTCTGAGCAGGGGTTCAGGCCCTGGCTCCTCCCTGTCTGAACAGGTCCAAATAGGAATTGCTCTTTTCTTTGACTGTCCTTCCCTTTGGACGCCTGAGTGAGAGATGTCCTTGATTTATAAGAGTTAAGGGCAGAAAGGAAGAGGCGTGCTAAAAGGATGGATTGGGTTTATGCCAGGTGACCTAGATCCACGTGCACCTGCTCCCAACTGCAAAGGAAAAGAGGCTGGAGGGCTGCTTGAGTACGGAAAAAAAGCATCAACCAGGAATGCACCAACAGTTTAAAGTGATTGACATGGGTGTGGGGCTTAGGCCAGGAGACATAGATCCACTTGAACCTGCTCACCAACTGCAAATGAAAAGAGGCTGGATGGCTGCCTAAGTAGGGATCAAAGAACGTATGCTACATTTAAAGAACTGCTTGTCCTACACCATCCTTGAATGCATGTAAGCACTGGCCCGGTGAATTGAATGGAAACCTATCAGAAAATATATCACACGACAGCTGAACATTAAAATCCATTACATGATTGCCAAACATGATTTAGACTATGAAAGAAATAGAAAACCAGGGACAACATGTGCATCACTTTCAAAAGTTCCAGTCAACATTGATTCTTATGAAACTACTGCAGGTGTAGAATACATTATATTCTCGGAAGTGTATTAAGTGACATTGATGGAATCCGATGAAAGAGTGGATCCGGTCATTTTGTGACAGTTATAGCTGGTATATAAGCGCAGCATAGTGACATTCAGGGATGAGCCTTTCAATGAAAAATCTTTCACATATAGATTGGATTTTATATACACTTTTGGCTTATTTAGCCATAAACCTAAATACACTGTAATCTATATGTGAAAGAGCATTCATAGAAAGGCTTATCCCTGATTTTCACAAATGCATACTATCATATCTAGGGTTTGGAACAACACTAACATAGTTTAATAACAATGACACCAAAATACTCCATACACAACATACATAATGTTGTAATCATATTTTTTTACAGCATTACGGAAGCCTGGGTTTGCCTTGATGGCTACAAAACGTAACATTCTGACACTGAAATGTAAAAAGGATACATCATCCCCATTTAACCGGCTCCCGTCTTTGGGATCAGGCCCTGCATTGTTATATGATGTCAGAAATATCAGTATAATGTTTGACTGTGTCCTATATTTCACCATGCAATAAAGCACCGCTTTTAAAGAGGGAAACCTCCAACACGCTATGCTATGCAAAAGTCAAAGAACCATGTGCAATTGACCAGAGTGCAGCATTAACATGACTTTTTTTACCTACAACACAATTGTCTACTGATGCCCTCCAAAATAGATGTTGACAGACAAGTATGTGCGCTGTCCCAGCATGAAACTAGAAACCTTAAGAAACCCTGTCACCTCAAAAACGACTTCATAATATCCACTCACTTTTTAGCATGGGCATGATTAATGCAACATTGTTTTGCACTGTTCATAAGGAACTATACAATGGGCCTCATTACACGGTAGGCGGTAAAAACCGGCAATTACCGGCATGGCGTAAATAGCGCGTCCGCCCTCGCAAGAGGCCGCAAATTGCATGCCATTACGAGATCGCGGGCACGAGCCTACCGCCATGCCGGTAATGAGCCTACCACCATGCCGCAAAAGTCCCCAAAAAGTCCCTTAACGGCATCCTCGAAAGCGCTGTTAGCACTTCCGCCCTGCCGCCACATGCAAATAGCGGTTTCCGCAAATAGCGGTGACCGCCATTAGCGGTCACCGCTGATAGCGGTCACCGCTATATTGCGGAAACGGAAATAGCGTCATCGCAACGGAACGGGAAAGAGCACGGCGGACATCTTTAAAAACACAATCCATTGCCATCCCCCTTATCCAGGACACCTTACCAGGAACCACGTTGGGAAATACACCAAGGACACCGTGAAGATGCCCAAGACCATCAAAAAATCGTCTGAGCGGCAACGCAAGGAGAAGTTTTGCAAGGAGGAGCTCCTGATGCTAACGCAGACACTAGCAGACAATGCTCATGTCGTCTTCAACAACGACATGCGTCGGGAGACCATTGTGAAGAAGAAGGCCATCTGGGAAGAGGTAGCCCACAAGGTCAGCACGGTAGGCACCACAACCCGCACAGTAAAAGACTGCCGAAAGAGGTGGGATGACCTCCGGCTCCGTGTGCGGAACATTCTATCCGTGAACCGCAACCTGGCTACGGGCACAGGAGGAGGCAGTGAATCGCCAATCAAGCTCACTGAGTGGGAGGAGACATGCGCATCAACCATCGGGGTGGAATGCATTGAGGGAGTTGGACAAATGGAGCATGGCGTGTATGCATCAAACTATGTACAGTGAAGTGTGATGTTCCCCCCAATCATGTGTCCATATCAATGCCGTGGCTCCAGCCACAAACAGACATGCATGCATCACCACATGCCCAAACAACACAGACCCATTCATGCATGACCCACCCAACATCCCCATTACCTGCATCCGCACTGTAGAGCCCGGAATGCATGGAACGGCATGACGTATTCATTTTGCTCAAGGCAGGTCGACCCATTACTGATGGTTGTCAACATTTCTCACCCTTGCAGGATCACACACTGACACTGAGGAGGCATGCACTTCCACACCTGCTCCCACATCCAGCAAAAAAGCAAGGAGGGATGCCACAGGGGACACCGCCACATCCACAAGGGCAGCCAGGACGGGTGTCCATGACCACAGGGACAAAAGCAGCCGGAACACCAGTTGCACGCATCCACAGGCCATGGCTGCTCCCATCGTGGTACCCACGGAAGTGTGTCCCCCAGCAGGTGAGGGCAGCATCGAGGGAATGCACTCTGCTGCCACCAGCTGAACGGGTGAAGCAGCAGCCACGGCCCCACCTTCAGATGAGGAGGACACACCTGCCATTGATGCTGATGGCCAGAGCCCCAGACCCACAAGCCCCTTACTGGCAAGCCCGAGGTACTCCTCAGGTCCGGGTAGTCATGGAGATTCACCCACCCCTGAAGGGATATGGAGCCCCCAGATATCCTCTCCTGATGCAAGTGCAATGGGACCAGGTGCATCAGCCATCCCACCAGCACCCACCATGCGACATGACCTCTCGTCCATCTACCAGAGGCAGAACGAGATGAGTGGCCTAGTAGGTCAACATGTGGCAGAGACAGTCCGTCTGAGGGAGGACATAGCTACATTGGCACAGCAGACAAGGGAGGGCATGGAGGCATGCACCAGCCGAATCTGCGGTGAAATGGCCCAACTGCGGCAGGCCATGAACCGCATAGCAGACGCTATTGAGCGTCGGTGCCCACTCACGGCCCAGGAAGAACCAGGCCCCTCCTCGTCTGGGAGTTCACGCCAGACTAGTCCCCTGCGTCGGTCTATGCGGAACCTGCGGCGCACGGCTTCACAACCACCAGATGACGATGCAGGCACTGGCAAATAGGGCCACCAGGATTCGTGTGCCACATGTGGCAATGGACACAATCACGTCATGAGACTCACATGGGAGTGTTGAGGGGGGAGGGGGGTAAGGGTCTGTTTGGGTGTGTTGAGGGGGGAGGGGGGTAAGGGTCTGTTTGGGAGTGTTGAGGGGGGAGGGGGGTAAGGGTCTGTTTGGGAGTGTTGAGGGGGGAGGGGGGTAAGGGTCTGTTTGGGAGTGTTGAGGGGGGAGAGGGGTAAGGGTGTATTTTGGGAGTTTGGATTATGCACTTTCGTACCACAATATGTTCAATATACACTGTTCAGAGTTTGAAACCCAAGCGTGGTCTCCATTATTGTGTATGTGTCATTCATTGTGGACAGGGTCCTTTGTGGGCCTCGAAACATGCACCAGGGCAACCATTCCCATCTACGTCCATGCTATTTCACCTTGGTGCATGATGAGATTACAGAATCAGATGCTGATGCACATCGTGTGCCTCCTTGGCACTGCCTGTTTCATGTCCTGCCGGGGCATTCCACCCCCACTCATCCTCAGCCACATCATACTCTTCTGGTGGTTGCATGTCAATTTCAGGTGGCATAGGCACGTTCCATCATATGCACATTTTGTGATGCTCTACACATGCCATGCTTGTATTTGCCACTTTGACACGGCCGTACAGGAGTGCCACACCCAGGCCGCTTAGGCAGCGGAGCACTGTCATTGGAGGGATGTACTATATTGTTGTCCTCTTCCTGCTGGTTCTGTGGGTTCCGTGCAGGTGTTGGGAGCCACCTCCTCAGTGGATCGCTGGCATTGCCTGTATGGTGTGAGGAATGGGTACCTGTTACGGGTCACCTCTGGTGTGGGCTGTTGTTGTTGGTGCTGCACTGCTATCATGTAGTCAAGGCTGTCATGTCATGCTGCTGCTATTGGCTCCATCTTGGTGTGGGAAGGGGTGTGGGTAGAGGTGTGGTGTGCTCTTTTGTGCTGCCTGTCTCCATTGCATGCACCTGTGCTGATTTGTGTCCACCTGTAGTTGATGGGTTCACTGCTCAGGTCTCTTAACGGGTGTTTTTAGATGCCGTTATTAGCGTCATGCCGGTAAGGGGTTTTTGGGTGTTTTACATGCCGCTAATTCCATGTCCGCATGGCTTGTGATGGCCTGGTATTAGCGCCATGGCGCTGATTCCGGCCTGGGGGTCGCGCGCCTGCGCCATTGCCGCTATTAGTGGCACCGTAATTAACGGGTGCGCAGATAGCGGTGGGTTCGGGTCGTGATTGGCTTAGGGAATTAACGGTACCGGTAAATCTTTACCGGTACCGGTATTCCATTACCGCACAACGTGTAATGAGGCCCAATTACTATGAAACAGCTAATCCACACTACATTCTAAAAAGGATAACAACATTGCCTCACAATATATTTTATTGAGGCTCTTAGTATTGGCCAACAACCAGACCTCCTCAGAAAAAATGTAAACAATTCATTTCATGGCGAGGGGCACAGTCTCATACTTTGAAATTCCCTCATCTCAACCAGAGCAAAAGTAGAAAGGGAGACCTATTGATATTAAACAGAGAGGTTTACCTTGACTTCTTGACCGTCCCCAGGGAAACATTTAGAGATTGAATGGGCCCCCAAACCACCCTCTTGCAAACCTCCAAGAGCATTTATAGTATAGCCAAGGAAACTATTATTGGGAGAGCATGGGATATTCAGAGGATTATATGGGGAGGCAACCATAGGTCTATGGGAAAGCTGTGGTGGAAAAAAGAAACAAGTGTAATGGATTCAAACAAAAAGCAAGAGAAAGCAAAGTACAATATAACATGTTATACACATCCACTGTAAAGCTGGTGATTGACAGAGATACATATATCCTTGCTGAACATGAAAAGGCTGGTAGACTTTTGGATAAGATTAAGTCTTAATATTGCTCTTTCCTTTTGTCTGTCAGATGGAATTAATGATGCTGGATGACTTTATACTAACTGTGCCAAAAGTGTTGCATATGTTGATGAAGTAAGACAATGCCAAAAAATCGTTTTATTGGATTTCAATGCTACTGTCTTACTGGTTGATTTATTTTGATTTCTGCTCTTCATTGATCATTCTCCTATTCATCATTTTAGTTAATACGCTAATACATTAAATTAGCCCACAAGTGGCGCTGTCAAGTTAGAGCAGATATAATTTTCAAATTCACAGTGTTCTAATGACTGAGATGAGTTGTGAAGGAGTGAGTCATGCTGAGGTAGTAAGTCAGCATGCCTTACATACACATATACTGTATACCATAGGAAATAAGAACGGACAAAGGAGGGGTGAAATCCGCAGCAACTGGTAACGTCACACAGCGTCTTCCGTTCTACAGCTCATCATGCAATACACAAGTCCCTACTTGAAACGAGTTACTGCGTGTTGTGGAGGTACCTGTTCCTATTTTTTGGGGAATGTCTGTTTTATGAATCTAATGCAGATAATTGATGGTAGGGGTATAGTCATGCCAGCAAACTGAATTGAGTTCCCTTTGACGTGTATCAGTCAGAACTCTACTCTATGGCGGGTATTGTTATTAAATATGCAGCATAGCATCACAATGCTTTTCAAGTTTTAACTTTAATGTGAGGATTAAACAACTGTTTATACTGCTGGCTTGATATTACTTGACATTGATACCGCAAAAATTACATGAACTGCTGTTACTAGTTTTATGTATGCTGCTCTTGGGGTCACCTTATCACACTCAACATTGAGGCTTGATCCCTCCTGAAATAAAGCAATGCCTTTTGGCACAGATTTGTATGATATATATATGATAAGTGAAATGCTGCTCTGGGCCTGGAGTAAAATATACAATCATTTGTATCAGAACTGAAGGTTTTATCCTGGCATGTTAAAGGAATTAACATTCCAGTTAAAAGGAGAAAGATACTAAAACATATATGTAAGATGAAGGCTCATGCAGGATATTGATTTACTGGAGGTGGATAAAGAGTATATTTTAAAGAAAAAGTAGAATGAAGAGCAATCTAGCTGAAATCAACAACCCTTGTAAGTGGTAACTATATTATTTAGACAAAATACGCACATGGTCTAAGACAAGAAACAAATAGATCCAGAGGGTAGGTATGTAGCAATCAAAATCATTTTAGATGTAAAACCTCTTATTCTTGTGAATATGAATGCCCAAAATTATCCCAGGAGAGGATTTTAACATGGCCATAATAGTACACTTGTTAGGTCACCATACAGTCCATGTCAGACTGAGGGGGGAATTTGAAAGAAATAAGGGAGATGATGCAGACCTGGGATTTCATAGACCCATGGAGGACTTTGAATCTGAATTTCGAGCAATACACATTTTACTGAAACTCCCATAATGCTTCATTGCATCTAGATCGTTTTTTCAATATCTAAAAGATTGTTGCCAATTGTCTCAAATAATGATGTGGGAAGCATAGGCATTTCAAACCATGCAGATATTAGCATGACCTTAGATAGTTTACTTGCAGTGCCAGCAACTGAAAAAGGATGAAGGCTCAATACATTCTTACTCTCTGATATAGCTTTTAAGGATACTATAAAAGAGGAACTTATACATAATATACATAAAAAAGGGAGTCTGCTGAAAACATTTTTGTTTTTTGAGATGCTTTGAGGCCCACGATCATGGGGGAAATCATTAGAAACTCCTCCCATCTACAAATAAAAACCTGAGTACAGGAGGAAGAAAAATGCATGTGTTCATTGAAGGAGGCAGATCATAAGAATAACAGTGACCCATCAGAAGGACATAGAGAAGCCACCCTTTGCTAGGCAGACATTAGGTGAATGTCTAACTGAAAAAGCAGAGGAAGCTCTGTCTGTATGAGGCATTGAAAATGAGAGTTTTGGGACAAGGCGGGTACTTTAATAGTTAGTAGACGTAAACGATTGAAGAAGGAGCATGGTGTGGTCTTGGCTACAAATGAGGCTGTTAGGGATGCTTCCAGAGACTTCTATGAAGTCTTATATGAATTTGAGAATTTGGGCACTGAAGTGGACAAGATGACTTTTTAGGGGAACTAGGGTATACAAGATTTAGATGTTGAACTGTTAGATGCTTCACGAGGGATACTTGTCCCGGAAGAACACAGAAAGCATGGTCACAGGCAGAACAAATTAGAGCTTATGGCCTCTCAGGTGCGTGTCATAGGATGAGTTCTCCTTACTTACCCACAGAGAAGTAAAACATCAGTGTTTCTCTTTTACACTTTGAATTGCAGGTGACAATCAGTGCTCAGTCAATTCATCATGTTGATGAGGGTTCCCACATCTCTAAAAATAAACCAGCTAATAGAACTCTTCTGTACCTTGGTGTTGTCGGGAGTACATTACTGCAATACACTGTATCTTGGGATCCACAAAAAGGACACTAATAATCTCCAGAGGAGGACATGTTGGAATGCAAGTGATCCTCAACAAATCAGACCATATTGCCTTAGTCTGGTTGACTGCCAGTAGAGAAAATAGCCATAATAATGTACTGTTGTCTATTAACTAAGGCCATTTTTTGTTACCTCAGATTAGTACATAAGGATTACTATCATTTAGCAAAGAAGCATGATCACATAATCAAAGTGCCGACGAAAGGAAATAGAGTACATTAAAGCTTTACTTTTTCATGTTTGCAAATGAAGTCTTCTCTGCTTAGATGAGGGCAAATTAGAGATGTGTGCAGAGAAATAGCAAGGTAGGTTTGCAGAGGCTATGGGAATCGCAATGGCACTTTTTTCAATCCTAGTGTCCAGGTTGAAAATGCACACCTATCTTTGTTTTCAGCAACCAACAGAGAAGGGATTCTCTCATTCAGAGTATTGCTGGTTCATAATAACTGTGGGAAAATACTTTCTTGATGCTCTATTATAATGCATGTTCTAGGATATAGGGCACAGACAATGTTTTTACATCTAATGCTATATATTGGCCATTGTTTATTTAATCTTGCAGCCATGACAGCACTATTTGTGAGTCTGTTCTTTGGGACCCTTAAAGAACATTTCTCCAAATTGGTACTCACGTGTTTTCTTTGTCGTCAATGAGGGAAGGACGTCTGATGTTTCCACACTGTAGCACAGGTGGTGGTATCCACTGAGATACAATCCTATGCCTGTCGGAGGGTGCCTGGCACAGCATGGGGAACGGTGGCACCCTTCATTATGGATTCCTTCCCTATAAGACCGGAGCTGACGAAAAAACAGGATGGACATTCCCGCCTAGTAAACTATCTACCACACGCTTCTACTTTTTTCTCTGTGGTTTATAGATGTTGAAACATATGTTGCGATCTTAGATTCTTCACTTCCTAAATACGTGATGGAAGAGATGGATGTGTACTTTGCAGGGAAAGGTTTTCTTGCATATGTTTTCAACATCTGTTGTGAATATCATATCATGTAAAAAAAAACTGCTTTGAAAATGAAATCTGTTCAAAAACAGAAGCCCATATTTAGACAAATTACAAATCTTAGCCATACCAATATGCAAAACTAAGTCTATGCGGACAAAACGATGTTCTTATTTCCCACTTGAAGAAAGTTGTGATCAAATAAAGAGATGGCGGTTCAGGCATCTCTAATGCCATGCTTGAAGGGCTCCACCATCTTGGGTTTATCAGCAAGAAGGATGGACGGTTTGAAAGATACATTAGCTCCAGATAAAATACACTAATGCATGTAATGTCTGCCAATGTGTTTGGAACACCAGTGGTGCATCAGACACCATTTAATTATCCAAAGAGAGGGTAATGGTTTCCAAAACAGATTGCCTGGATAAATTAAGTGTACATCCAGTTGTCACCTAAGGCACCAATGAGATTTCAGAAGGCCACAACTTAATATGCAATGATTACAGAACACTTAAGTAATCAAAAATGACCCCATAGAAACATTCAACTGAACTTTTTGCCAACACACATGGAAAGAGATCCATTCCTGCCCAGACTCTTCACAGCAGAGCATCAGATAATCAAAAGTGGCACCAGTGGCAGGTTATAATTTAGCATCAAGAAGCCTCATCTCCAGTGACTGATATGTTCTATAACAACTTGGTAGAATAACCTGACATATACCCTAATATTGAAAGAAGAGGGTGTGTGTGTGTGTATACACTACATAGAGTCAGCGACTATAGGTGCATTCAAATGTAATAGTGATCTCCAAAAGCACAAGCATCTGAAAAGCACAGCCTCTGGTTGGCACATGGAGTGTGATGAATCGTAGGATCAGGTCACTTCTTCCCATTTGGGAGCCCTTCCCTGTGAGGCTAGAGACCCGATATTCCCCCTAGGGGTGGTAAAACGTGGAAGGAACTCACAAGGTGGGTCTTCCATCATTGGGATGGTGAAGCTCCTTAACCCTCGCACCATTGTGTCCCTAAATCCCTAAGACCGGCAAGAAAAACCTCTGACAGAACCACTGTATGTTATTGTGACACTCTTCCATTTCTTCCTATAAAACCGAAGTCAGTGTCTTATGGAAATACTGTGAAAAAGAAGATCACAGGAGTTATACAAACTACTCTTTCATGTGACTTCCAAAGTACTGAGAGGAGGTGGCCCCAAGGAGGCCTGAAGAGTGCATCATTGATACAGACAAGGGACTTTAACATTGTGCTGGGGAGAACCCAGATACTGACCATAAAAACAAAGGACTGCCTGAAAGAGAAAAATGTAAACCAAAGAGAATCTCGCATGAAGATGCACCTCTCCTGGAATTTTAAACCACCTCTCCTGGAATTTTAAACCAGGCAACTCAGAGGCAAGACAGAGAAACGAGTCCTCGGTTGAGAGAATTTGGCTGGAAAGTCGGCGGAAGCCTGGGAGGTAGAAGGAGGTCTGACCAATGCCAAAGTGCTAATCTGGTAAACCGTGTCATGACCTCAGTGAGGTGGACTCGTGGTCCAGTAACAACACTGATACCTGCAGAACCTAAGCAGGGATGAGAGAAGCAAGGGAAATCCAGCAATACATGACAAATGCAGAAGAGCAGCCCCTATATCCCAAGAAGGACCAGCAACATGGTGCCAGGAAGCAAGAGGTAATGGGAACCACAATAGATCAGGTAGGGCATTGGACAAGGAAAACAAAAACATCAAGAGCGATCTCCCCATCTCAGTAATTGTTGTAAAAAGCTGATCAAAGCACCAGGAGGCATCTCTCTCATCAAAGTGGTTGGTGGAGATGTGTCAAGAGTGACATTGTTAGTGAAAAGAGCATCAGGAGTGATCTCTCTTGTCTCAGTAATACTTGCAAAGCTGATCCAAGCATCGGGAGGGATCACCCTCCTCCAGTAATTGTGGTAAAGATAACCAAAACATCAGGAGTAATCTCCCTCATCCCAAAAACTGTTGTGAAGATAACCAAAGCCTCTGCAGTTATCTCCCTCATTTCATGGAATGTGAAAACGTCAATCATTATGGAGTGAGCCTCGGGAGTGATCTCCCTTGTCCCAATACCTGTTACAAAGTTTGTCAAAGTGTCATTGAACCACTAGCAGGATGTGGAACATTTAAACTAAATGTGAGGGATGCCTGCAGAGAAACTCAAGGCTTAATCAGAGCAGTTACCTGACATTCAAGTTAACCAGTAGACTAGAGGAATTCTCCTGGTTATATTACACAGTGTGTTAGCTAGAACAGAAAGATGCGTGTAAATAAGTTCAACGCTTTATAAGATGCTGATTCCGATGCTAGGGCAAGTGTTTCCAAAGACATTTTCAAGGACACTTAACTATTGGACAAGGATAAGGGAGCCATCCTCCTGGTATTCTAAATCGGGTACTCTATATCCTGGTATTTTATATCCTGACATTCAGTATCTTTGTGAAACATGAACTTTTAATTAAAACGCTGTAAACACAATCCCCAAGGTAAATACCAGGTGAATGGTGTCATTCTCCTGGTGTTCTTTATGTGGTTTGTGTATATAGTGGTACGACTAAAGTTAGGTAGTTTTGGACAGAGAACAGGACCTTTTCATTTGGACAACCACCCTGACGACGAGCAGATGAGTTTTACTTAGTTAGGTAGGGAATACCCTTTAGAATAGAGAGAGTTAGGCCTTTTTGCTTATTGTGTGTAAAGAAGCGTTTACACCATGCTACCCCTTTGTCAGACTCCTTTCTCCAATATGGAACAGGAGTCAATGAAAAGTCCTGAGAGGCCACCATTTGTCCCAGCAGAAAAGAGCTAGATGTTGGTCCAGGAGACCACTAAATAAGAATACATTCCAATAGATGCAGCTGTGGGATGTTTTTACCCATGCATCCAAGCACTACCATCAAACTGTGCAGTACTGGCACGGAAAACATCATGATGGCCAGAACTCCCCAGAGAGTGCACAGGGAAAACATGAAGAATAGGCTGCCACCCATTTTTGCCTATGTTGTGAGCACAGGAGGGCACTGCCCAAAACCACCATTGGGCTACACACACAGTAGCCTGAAACCATTGGGAATGGCAATGCTGATTGCCAAAAAGCAACTCAGAACTGTGGGGAATTCATTTTCTTAATCCCAAAAATGGTTGCATTACCAGTACTCACCACTATCAGAAAGCCGGCGTTTTAAAACCACCAGACTTTTGTGTAAAACTGAACAAATTAAACAAAACCAGACCAAGGAAAGACTTGCTAAGAGGTGGATAAAATGTAAGACTATATTCTGAAATGACTTGAAGGAAGTAATTATTTAATGTATAGGTACAAATTGTCAGTTTGATTTGAATGTAGAAAACTGGGAACAGAAAGTAACATTTAGCTGAAACCTGGCTTAATGAAACTGAATTCTGCCTGACAACTACCCCCGACAGGAGTTGAAACTGGATCAACAGCCACTCTTCCCAGGCCTAGCTGCATCCTGCAGCCCCTTGCCAAAAGGAGTTCACCTCTTTGATTAGATTAAGGGTGGAGCACCTGGGAACTGGAAGGGACAGAACAATGCAACTTCCTTGACTCAGGCAAATGTTATATTGGGGGCGTCGTAAACTAGCTTCCTCGTGGGAGAAACTGGGGGGCAGCTGTGCCTCTGTGAACAAGCTGGCTTGGGGAAAGTGGATAAACCAGTTATTCCACCCTGTGATGTGGAAAGCCACACCCCTCTTTGAACAGAGCATAATTTTAAAAAGATAGATAACTCATAGTGCGGACTTGTCAGAATTTTATAAGTAATATCATTATTTTTGTGATTTTTCTGTGAACATTTTAAGAGGCGTTAGGACCCTGTGGTGTATTCTGGGGGGTTGCTAGCGGAAAATAGGGTCTCACTCCAAATGTATGCATGTTAAAAATCTGACACTTTATCATCTGTAACCCATATCCCTGGTGCACATTTGTGTAAAATCTGGAAAGGTTTAGAGGTCGTTATCTGGATGAAAAGGGGAGAATTCTGTCATCAGTGGACACGACATTGTACAAAGACAGGGATCGGATGGTTTGGTGCTACAGAAAATATGTTAACTGGACCTATAATATTAGAAAAATGGTACATAGATAAATATGTATTTGGGTCAGAAATAGATTTGTGTGCAAACTGACAAGGGGAGGTTCCTCTGACCATAAAACCTACAGCATCACTTTGACTCACATTTCCTTCCCCCAATCAAGGGAGAGAGGAGGAATTGGCCAATGATAAGTGAGAGGGGCAGGTTTAGTTATGACCAATGCACACACCCACTTTCCAAAACACATAAAAAGAGACTGCTGGGACAGGTAGAGACATTCAATTCCATTTGCTGCGGAGCATGCTGACCGACGACTTCACATCCAGAGATCCAGACTTCAAATCCATTAATCTCCAGAACCTGTAGCAGTACCCAGAAAGCAGTGTTACATCCAGAATCCAGAGAGGCTAGACCAGCAGAGCAGAGCTGACCCAGATCGCTGTGAGCAGAACCGGTGCCTTATTGACCCGCCGAGTAGACAGAACCGCAGCCGGACGTGTTGACCAGATCCTTGACGAGGCCTAGTTCAAATTTATCTTGTGAGTACCTAGCAGAACTATGCAGAACCAATCTCTTAGTTAAAATAATCTAATTCAAACTATTTTAACCTAAGTAGAACTGCCTCCTAGAAATCGTGTCATCTGTCATTTTTAAAGCTGCACAACTGTCACCTGTCAATTCTGCAGCTGCAAGCTGTCACCTGTCATTTTGAGTTTACTTTAAATCTGAAAAACTACCTTTATTTAATCGTCCGTATCTCTGGAACCGTTTGGGCTAGGAACGAAATTTAGAATCTAGGCTTTCCAACGAGCCTAGAACCGACTTCCTACTCCCTATACTTTTCCCGTAATCGCGAGACACGCGATTTGCGATTTGGCCCGATTTCTTCATCTGTAGAAATCAGCAGCTTTTTGCTTCTCTTTGCTAAAATTTGTTTGCAATCTGCTAATCATTCATCGAGTATTGTTAAATTTACTCGCGATTTGCGATTTGGCCCGATTTCTTCATCTGTAGAAATCAGCAGCTTTTTGCTTCTCTTTGCTAAAATTCGTTTGCAATCTGCTAATCATTCATCGAGTATTGTTAAAGTGAGCCTGAACTAATATAACGTAGCCATCACCTATCCTGAACCTCTAGAGGGAATTACACGCAATTTTAGCACCTTTTCACTTCCTTGCAAACCACATTAAAGGAATTTGCCTGTGTTTAAAACTCATCCCTGTTTTCTCTAAGCTTGCTGGGAGAACTGGAACTGTGTATTGCATTATAAAGTGTGATTTGTTGGGATTCTTGAAGACTGTGTGCTCTCCTTCCATTTCTTGTATTGCATAGGGGGGGAGTGAATTGTGAAAAGAAAAAGTGATCATATTACCTTTTGCTAAAATCACAACAAGTTATTTCTGTACTGCATTTTATTCCACCTTGCATTTCCTTGAACCATATAAAGCATTCTTTCCCACCTTGTTCTTCTGTTCCTATTCATAGTTACCTCTTGCTGATTACTGCTCATATTCACAAGTGTAATATCCATTATCAATTTATTTATAGAAGTGTGATATATATATTGTTTAAATTCTCAAATAAACCTTTTAATTTGCAAAACAAACCTACTTCTTGGCTCAGTGGGGTCAGGGGGATTCTAAGAGGGGGGTGTTATACAAGGGTTGTCATCCAGAGTACTGAACTGGATATAAAAATACATCAATAAGAGTTTTCCTCAGCATCCCCGACTAGGCATTGACTTAGCTGTAGTGTTGATTGAATATCGCTTACACAGCATAATTCTTCAAACAGAGAAAATGTCTCAAGAAAATCTGATGGTTACTGTAATGAAAACAACGGGTCTAGAGGACATCACATGATTGCCAGTGGTCCTTGTGCCTTTCCTTACCTAACATTGCATTGACAGGCACAGCACAAAGAGATCCCTGTGTGATTGTGCTCCATTAAACTGAAGACATCAACCATTCAAATAAAACCACCTAAAAAGAATACCAGGCAAAGCAAAGTAACATGGCATCACATAGTTAATTATGAATATTTTTTGGAGAAAAATTCAGAAGTGTACAGAAGGAGTTCAGATTGGATATGAACAGGCCACAGTCCTAAGAATTCCAATACCACCTCTAAACTTCACCCAATGAAGGCACTATGGAAACTAGAGAATGATTAACAATTCACTGGGGCAACTCACATCTACCAGAGAATGCTGAAATGGTCACCATGTTCACACCTGTCCTGCTAGAGGCACTTGCATATTACCTACCCTCAGATTTTATTTGGTTAGGACAAAGATCTGCAAATGTTGGCTCACCAGATATTTAGAACTACAACTTGCTTCACTAGAGCTACTTTTCATTCTCACAACCAATCTGGCTCAGAACTGGAGGTGTCCTTTTCAGTGATAACTACTGGGTGTCACAATGCTGTGTGTGACTTTGCAGAAAAGTCTAATTCTGCTTTTACTTTTCAAGTATTTTTAAGTAGCTGGTGTTTGTTCAGCATGCCCCAATGCTCCAACCACAAAGGTTCATACTATACTGCAACAATGACCAATGAACCCTAATAAGTGTGAACATGTTTGTTGTTGTCTGAATCTGTGTGAGCTGTCTCTCTTGGGTTGAAAAATGGTATGACTAAAACGAAACTGATTTGCAGACAAAGGGCTCGATTCATGGAATTATTTGCACTGTAGCTAGGGACCTGGCACACCAAACTGCATGCAAACTTCCGTTTGTCGATTCATGGAATCGATTGCGCAGCACTTTTTCGTACTTTGTGGGGACTTCACGCAGGCTTGCACGTCTCTGTAAGCATGTGAGTGCCTTGTTGAGAAATTGTGCAGAGCGTGGGTGGGTGCAGAGGGCAGGGAAGGGGACAGAACTCGGAAAATGTAGAAGAACAATGGAACATGTGGGTGTTATGAGGCAGTCCATAGCATGCCCACTATTGTGTGGAATAATATGTATTCAGGGATCTGGCCGTGCAACCTTCAGGCATAGAAATGGCCATACAAAGCTCTCATACTATGCACCACCCAAAGACAGGCGTACAGACACTTGCACATAGAATTCACTGCGCAGAGGTAGGAACGGGTGTCAGATTTAGGGTGCGTGCATGCAGCTGGGGTTCTGATCTAACATAGGGGTGCACATACGCAGTGTAGCAGGGTGCAGGAACGGTTTACGGGGGTTTACACACATATTTTATGAGTTATACCAGAGTTATGATAAATCGGACGCATGTTGTTGGGGTTCCGGTAACAGTTACGTGGGACCCCATAGAGGGATCCCAAGATGCAGGTTTGCTTGTGGGGGCCCCCAGGTTCTGTTTCCAGGGTACATGTATTCACGCCCAGGGAGCACACAAAGGTAGCTGTGTCTGGCTGTTTTTGCTTTGCATGGGGGCATGTCTGGGGATTTTCCGGCCGTGACTGGCGTATATGGTTACTTTGAGCAAACAATTCCATGGAAACGCAGAGCGAGCAGAAAAACATCTGCGCGCTGGCTCACATAGTCATTCATGGTGCACATGATTTGGGGGATCTCTATCACTTTTACATGAATCGTGCCTAAAGACCTTTTCCTGGTGTAAGAGCATGACATTTGAGTTAATTTTCATATGCACAATGCTTTGCCCATTTGGCTCTGAATTGGAGGTGTTGTGCTGTTCTAAGGGATAACTGGCTAGACATGGCTAATTCTGCTTTCACATTTCAAGCGTAAGGGATTTTTCTAAACATTATTTTAAACCTGCTATGCATCTGCATGACCCAATGCTCTAACCATAAGGGTTTAGACTGTACTGCACTGATGATCACTAATAATGGTCTGCAGTTTTCTGAAACTGCGAGAGCTTCCTTTGGTAAAAAAACAAAAAAAACAAAAACAAATTCTACGTATAAAATAGCACTGCTCTTTGGAAAAATAGCTTTTTCTGCTGCAAATACTTGATTATTGAGCTAATTTCCATGCCCACAATGCAATGCACATTTGGCTATGAACTGGAGGGGGATTCAAGTGTATGGCTCCTGGGTGGTGCTGTGCGTGCTTTGGTTGAAATGGCTATTTCTTCTTTTACATTGTAGGTGTAAGGCCTGTTGTATTCCAATCTTTTAAACGTACGACAACGTTGCTGGTGTTCGTAGCCAACGTTGTTTGTTGAGCATAGGAGTGATTGAAGTGATTTCAGTATGATACATAATTGTTTTCTTCGTGTATGCAGTGGACATTAAATGTTGAACGGTGTTCATAAGCTTGAGCTCACTGGAGAGTAAATCATTTGGAACGGATTTCATGCCCACACCGTGCCAAACCCCAGTTGCACTGGTAAACACAATAAAATATTGCATTCTTCTTCGAATTCTTCGAAATTGCGGTCCAGAGCTCGTACAGAAAGGCTTTACTACTGACCCACACTCTCCCAGTTTTACCCCCATTATTGTCCTTAAAATGGTGTCAATTTTTCTTTCTCTACATTTTGAGACAAACGTTACTGTATGCTTGCTACAGTACGAACCAACCCCTTTTTCATATAAGGTTGACGTCTTCGCAATGTTATATTTTCATAAAAGCATAACCCATAATTGGATGAAATAATAGAACGATCGTTGCAGAACATGAAAGTAGGCAAGTATATCCCTTCATGTGCATGATAAAAACACCATCAATGATGTCATCTTTTGGGTACAATACAAGCTATTTACGGACAGAACACACAATGAGGACTGGCGCTTTCCAGAAAAGATGTAATGGAATTTTAATGGCGTGCATTCAGCAAGCAGAACACTGTGCACCTGCTCTCATGGAGTATTTATATACATCTGGCCAGGTGCTTTTAATTGCATTAACTATACAAGCTAAAAGCACCGATAGTGCAGAAACACATGCATTAAGCATAGACAAGATAAACGCTTGACTTAAAATCATGTTACTGGTAAAAACTTGGTAAACACACTCTCCTGAAAGAGGGTCAATGTTATCCTGTAGCCCAACACACACACATTTCTTTGAAATCTCAGGCACAACTAATGTATGACTGTTGATGTTGCATTTAATAATGTATCTGCCTATTATAGCTTGATAATAACCGAGAAAGGGACAAAAAAAACAAGGCCATCAACTAAAAAAGGATTGACCTCGGGAGATCAGTGGGTGTTTGGGGACATTTCGCTTAGGTAGCTTCACAGCACTCCCCTCCTCCCCCGCACCCCGACCCCCATGTTGCTGAAAAATAATCTAAACTCAACTCAGCAAGCTTCAAGTATAAAGTCATCAGTGTTATTATTATATATTTTAGTTGTTCTATCCACTCTCATCTTGTGATGGTTGAAGATTGACCGGCGTAGGGATGATCTGAGCATTCTGGGTGGCATCTGCTTCTCTCACTGTCACTCTTCTAAACTCACGAAGTAATCCTTCAACACTCGGAGAGTAGGGCGCATATATTATAAGTTGTAAACTATCCCTCAATGCACAGAGGGCTTGTACGCTATTACTTTTGCTAAGAACTGCCTGCAGCTGGTGGTAAAATGCATCCAATGCTGGTACCGAAAAATAACACTTAACTCCCAAGTAAGATATGTCGAATAAGCACTGAAAGTAAACTTACCACTGGTGGTAAGTGACTCACCAACAGTATTTAATTAAACATGGGAATTAAATCCCATGATGGTCATATTGGACATATGCAAAAGAGGTAATTATCTAAACAAAAATAAAGATCTGCCCTGAGCAGGCCTTAAGTATGTTCTTCCTTTTAAACTGCTGCTACAATGTGAAGCAGGAAACAAGTATAGTCAAAACACTCAAGTAAGTGAGCAAATATGAATGTGCTTTAACCGAAAAAATGTGCATATTTTTTCTCTACCAAACTAAATACTGAAATACGTGTGCAGGCCCACAACACGCCTGCTGCTATCCACTATATTAGATGGTTTGATTTTGAACAAATGTTGGGTCATGGGAACAAGTTAGATCATCTGATTCATTGGAAACAAACCAATGAAGTTCAGCGAGTCTGGGAAGTGATGACCACCATTGCCCAGAGTCACCCCCTGAGATGTGCCCCATGATGTTATTTGTTTATCTCATTATTGATTGCTGATATGATCTCATGTATATGCCCATGAGCTGTACAACAGGAGGGCTTCCAAGTTAAAATGGTTGTCACTTCCCAGACACAGTGAATTTCAGGGGTTATGTTGCAATGTATTGGATCATCGTAAATCTGACTTAACTAAGGTTTTTTCACTGAAATGCAAGGTTTTTATATGTGGTATCCTGTCTAGGACCCACTGGCTGTGGCAACTGTTCATTTTGGCCTAATCTTGTAAACAAAGTTGGAGGCCCACTGCTCAGGCTTACCCCACCTGCCTACTAACTAACCAACCATAGCCAGTGGCTTTTGCCCACAGTCCATGTTCCCGGATGATTAGAAAGGATGGAGAACCACTGCCTGTGGCCTTCCACTATGGTCAGGTGGCCCCGGCCTACGGCTGAGACTGATCTCCCTTGCCTCTTAAATAATCACCCGTCACTGTCCATGATGCCCCAATTAGTAATTAAGACAGAGGTCCATTTGCCTTGGCCTTCAGCCAAGGCCAGTATCCCGGCCCTTCAGCCTTCAGCCAAGTCCAATGTGTGTTATCTACTTAGTGATTCAAAGTTGCATCTCTTCTGCCATAGACGTATTTGTCAACTTTATAGATATGCAGTCATTCTTATGCCCCCAAAATGCCCTCTAGTTTCGGCCCAATCATCCATTAATCCTCATTGATTATATTTGTTAATTTCCCTTTTCTTATAGGTCTATTACAAAGGAATAAAATTGGAGTCTATAAGCCTATCCATCATTGAGTAATATGTTATCACAAAATAATTTGGATTTTTCTTCTAGACTTTGATTATGTGCTTTTCTTGGTAAGACAGGTACACACACACACACACACACACACACACACACACACACACACACACACACACACACACACACACACACACACACACACACACACACACACACACACACACACACACACACACACACACACACACACACACACACACACACACACACACACACACACACACACACACACACACACACACACACACACACACACACACACACACACACACACACACACACACACACACACACACACACACACTCTTACTTTTTACCTAGAAATGCTGTTGCTCCTTAATTCTTAAAACATCTGTATGGTGGTCTTCACATTCCTTCAACTATTAGCAAGGCTGACAGTGTTGGCCAATGCATTTCGAACATTACAGTCCATCTTCAAGGTATACAACTGTGCTCAAGCATGAATGGAAAGAGTCTCCATTAGACAAGTTAAAAAAAACTTGCTCTGTTACCATGATATATTTTCCCACGTGGAAAATAGGTCTAGCTTTGGCTCGTCAAATGTTTAGTCAAACTCCCTTCTGCATGAGCAGCACCAACTATGTGGAATAGCCAAATATTATTATTATTTTTTTTTTACGATATTTAATCGCCTGGCGATTTTTACAAGAGAAAAAGTCTTTCAAGTTTTCATGTAAATTGAGCAGTAATTTGAAAGTTTAAAAGGTTAGTTTGTAGCAAAAGTTTAGGCAATTGTTCGTAATATTGTTATGTTTATGTTGCCAGTTGTTGAAAAGATCTGTTCGAGAGATTTAGCCGTCGCTATGGCCCGAGATGTTTTCTCTGCCGAAAAATAAAATGAGACCACCAAAGTTCTTCATTCTGTATATACAAGTTCGCCACGTGATGCATCAGGTATGGAGTTCTGGCACTGTGTGTACCCGGTCATGTCAATAAATGTCAAATTGTTTCTGTCTCAAAGGGAGGCCTGCAATATTTGCAGTAATTCGTTCCTGACCGACCTCTGATTTTTAAAATTTCATTTGACGGAAGGAGGTTCCAACTAGCCCTTAGAAGAGTATTTCTCAAGCTTCTAATAGGGTGCTTTATTTTTAATAAAGGGCTGTGTTTTGTTCAGCTTTCTAGCTACTTTGTGTGATTTTGGATCAGTTCCAAAGATGAACTACCAATCGTGTTCATTTTATCCTTGCAGTCTTTTTACCATGTATTCAACATTTTACAAGAGCCTTTTGTCATTTCTGTTTTGAGCATGGAGAATATTAGTGGACTAGTTGGATCGATGTTTTTTCTGTACAGCAGGATGCTGTTTCGGTCCACGATAGCTTCGAAAGAAGTTATGTTCAATTCTCGCCTAATCAAGACGATTGGCGTCAATTTTGGTAGACTAAATAATGTTCTCCAGAAAAGGCTTTCCAGAGCATTCCATATGGTTTTTGGGAGGTATGGCATTGCTTCTATGACATATGTGATCGCTGGTGTCACTTTATTTCTGTAAAAGTTGATTACTGGTTGCAAAGAGTAATGTCCATGCTTTCTATCAACTGCTTTAGCTTGCCATATTAGCTGTCTCGTTTTTTTATGCAGAAGGTTTTGCATTGCTTTTTCTGTTATGGTATTATCCAACGTAATTCCTTAGTATTTAAACTCATAGATTTTTTCCACGCTGCTCCCATCCAAGAACCATTTCAAATGCTTTCGCTATTTGATGGGTGTGTTTATGCACGTGCATTTGTTTCAGCATGCACATACACTGAAAATTAACAAAAAAGTAAGTGAAAAAAGACAGTTTTTGTCCCTGCAGTTTGGTCCTCATGGTCGCATAGAAGACCTGTCAGAATCCCCTCCCTACCCAAACATCCTATGCATATGACCCTCATGCCCCCCTTTAGAGACAGTGCACCCCGAGTATGACAGCAACATTCCTGCAGGACACATGACATGAAAATGTGTTTATCCACAAAGTCAGTCTGCAACTCATCAGATGCCTTTGTTGCCACTTCTCCCGTTTTACTTGTAAGACAAAACATTATAACACCCACTTCCTTCATGATATATATTTTATATATATATAAAAATCTAAATTTATAGAGATTCGCTTCATTTGACATATATTGGATAATGTATCCATTTAGTAAAGCAAAACGCTGAGAGGCTTATATGAATAAGAGAGGTATGTGCATGGACGGAGAGCACTATGCACTTTATTTTATTGCTGCTATGCATGTAATTTCGCTGCTGGAATGCTATCTTTGCACAGACATCCAAATGTTTTATACTTGGCAATTTTGCACACATCATATACTGTCGGTATGCACCTAGTCCGAGGTTTATTTGAGTACGCTAGACTCTACTTTGCATAGGTTACCATTGCTAACTTATGATCATGTAGCTAGGAGTTACATCTGACTAATTCCGCCTTTTTTGATGCATTAACAAACGCATTCTTAGACATATAAATTATGTCTAAAACTATGGCATATTGCTGAAACTGAAAAATACATGATTGGTTTGTGAAAAAAATGCATTTTTTTATATCACATACTCTGTGTCTATTATGCGCTTACAAATTACGAAAGCAATTCATGTGGCACATATTAGAGGACAAAGTTAGAACTCCTCCATGAGTAATCACATACTGTTGAATCGTTCCAATATGGCTGCCTTACAAAACATGATGAACGAACAGTCCATAGCAGGAGGACACTCTCTATATGAAATCAGAGAGTCAGCCTGGGGATAAATTGCAGTCCATTCTCTGTGTTGTTGGTAAACCCACGTGATCAAGCGGTCTGTGCACCGCGAAACGCGTCGTTCTTTGTTTTCCTTCCTGATGTACTCACACCAATAAAGAAAATGTGTTGCCAGGAGTGCTGAGGAGTTTCTTTGCACTTTCTTTTGCTGCAAGGATACTGGTTCTTGATTGCAGCTGTTCTCTGGAGTGCATTCCATCTGCTGTCTTTTTCTAAAAGGCATTCTTCTCATATATATATATATATATATATATATATATATATATATATATATATATATATATATATATATTCAATGAAAAAACTTTGTTAAAGGGACGTTATGGTTAAGTTGCGCTACTAAAAACCTATGAAATTCAGTGAAACAACTTTGTTAAAGGGACGTTATGGTAAAGTTGCGCTACTAAAAACCTATGAAATTCAGTCAAAAAACTTTGTCAAAGGAACGTTATGGTTCCAAGTAAAACCGAAAAAACCCTTGAAATTCGCCAGTTATGGTAAGCTAAGCAACCATAACTCGCGCCACCACCGTGCACTGCTAAGACTAACACCCAGGACATCTAAGATGACATCACAAATGTCATTGATGGGGGTGGGGGGCAACAGGAGAGAGACACGGGGCATGAGCGGGGGGTGGGGGGAACAGGAGACAGACACGGGGCATGAGCGGGGGGTGGGGGGAACAACAGGAGACAGACACGGGGCATGAGCTGGGGGTGAGGGGCAACAGGAGACAGACACGGGGCATGAGCAGGGGGTGGGGGGCAACAGGAGACAGACACGGGGCATGAGCGGGAGGTGGGGGGCAAGAGGAGAGACACGGGGCATGAGCGGGGGGTGGGGGGATCAAAAGAGGCAGACACGGGGCATGAGCGGGGAGTGGGGGGCAACAGGAGAGAGACACAGGGCATGAGCGGGGTTGAGGGCAACAGGAGACAGACATGGGGCATGAGCAGGGGGTGGGGGGAACAGGAGACAGACACGGAGCATGAGCGGGGGGTGGGGAGAACAGGAGACAGACAAGGGGCATGAGAGGGGGTTGGGGGGCAACAGGAGAGAGACACGGGGCATGAGCGGGGGATGGGGGTACAGGAGACAGACACAGGGCCTGAGCGGGGGGTGGGGGGAACAAAAGAGACAGACACGGGGCATGAGCGGGGGGCAACAGGAGAGAGACACAGGGCAGGAGTGGGGGTGGGGAGCAACAGGAGACAGACACGGGGCATGAGCGGGGGTGAGGGCAACAGGAGACAGACACGGGGCATGAGCAGGGGGTGGGGGGGAACAGGAGACAGACACGGAGCATGAGCGGGGGGTGGGGAGAACAGGAGACAGACACGGGGCATGAGAGGGGGGTGGGGGGCAACAGGAGACAGACACGGGGCATGAGCGGGGGTGAGGGCAACAGGAGACATACACGGGGCATGAGCAGGGGGTGGGGGGGAACAGGAGACAGACACGGAGCATGAGCGGGGGGTGGGGAGAACAGGAGACAGACACGGGGCATGAGAGGGGGTGGGGGGCAACAGGTGACAGACACGGGGCATGAGCGGGGTGTGGGGGGCAACAGGAGAGAGACACGGGACATGAGCGGGTGGGGGGAACCGGAGACAGACACGGGGCATGAGCGGGGGGGCAACAGGAGACAGACACGGGGCATGAGCGGGCAGTGGGGGGTACAGGAGACAGACATGGGGCATGAGCGGGGGGTGGGGGGCAACAGGAGAGAGACACGGGGCATGAGCGGGGGGTGGGGGGAACAGGAGACAGACACGGGGCATGAGCGGGGGGTGGGGGGAACAACAGAGACAGACACGGGGCATGAGTGGGGGGTGGAGGGCAACAGGAGACAGACACGGGGCATGAGCGGGGGGCAACAGGAGACAGACACGGGGCATGAGCGGGGGGTGGGTGGAATAGGAAAAAGACACGGGGCATGAGCAGGGGGTGGGGAGAACAGGAGACAAACACGGGGCATGAGCGGGGGGTTGGGGGGGCAACAAGAGAGAGACACGGGGCATGAGCGTGTGGGGGGAACAGGAGACAGACACAGGGCATGAGCGCGTGGGGGGAACAGGAGACAGACACGGGGCATGAGCGGGAGGGGTGGGGGGCAACAGGAGATAGACACGGGGCATTTAAGGGGTATATTGCATGTAGTGTAATGATGTGATTTCTAAATAATATATACTTTAAAAATCAATATCATGGCATCCCTTTTTCTTAACAATACTAATACTAATAATAAAATTATAAATAATATTAAAACTAATAATAAAAAGAATGACAAAAACACATTTCTATTGTGTTTTTGATTGCAATATGGTTATCAACCTATGATTTGTAAACCACATCTGTTCTATTATATTCTACTACTAGTTATGTATTTTATAATTTCAAAAAACGTGTATCTTTGAACACTATAATTACAAGTTGAAATTTGAAGGTGGGATTCCAACATTATTCAGCCCTGATTTGAGCGGGCTACACTTTACTTCACAAACCCTCACGTTTTATTATTTATTAAAGTGGAAATGCTCACACTGAATGCCCAGTTATAATCAATGTAGATGTAACATGACCAATAACAAACATTGAAAAAATTAAATTACCTAATCGTTGAAGTCCAAACTGTCCATAGTCCTTTCCCTGTATAAATCCTTGAAAGACGTATGTCGCTCCATCAGGCTCAGCAGAAACCTACGGATAGATGGTATCGGGATTAGTGTACCTGCTGTGAATGTTGATACTGAGAATAAATGGAACCCTTTACAATTATTTTCAAAGGTAGGAGCAAGACGCACCTGCACATACGACACGTGTCTATATACAAATCGTATTTTTCCATTTCTAACCGCATCCTGTCTCACACAAAAGAAAGGCATGCTCTATGCCACTGCTGTTTACTGAATTATGTCTGTCTGTTGTGGTTCATTGAATAATAGACATTGCACCTGGTTGGTAAATGTGCTTTAGTTCGTAAAAGAGCGGCACCAAGATATTACATTATTCGGTTTTGAAGACTATATGAAGGATGCAAAGAGAGTATATATGCTCTCCTTACATGATAGATTAATGACCTGATTCTCTAAGCAGTTACCCTTTGCAGCTCTGACTTACCACTAACTCACTCCTGGAGATGAAGACTATGCAATCACAGAGACATAGATGAAACGCTGACTTACATTTCGAAAATAAGTCAGACCTACTACGGGTACCTTCTTTGTCAGTCATATAGTCACTCTTCATGTGTAACTCTGAGTTACTCCTGGCAACTTCCTTGTGAAGTTCCACTCTGAACATTTCTACCACTCTGTCCTCTCTCCCGTTATTCGTATAGTTAATGCTTGCTCTCAGATGGACGCACACCTTGTTTAGTTGATCATTGTACACATAGAGTAAAAAACACCAGAGTCCCACAAGAAAATTGTAGAACACATTCTGTTAACTTTGTGCATCTGCATTTTAAACGTTATAAGGATGATGATTCAAAGAGGTTAACACGTAGAAACAGCTGTTTTATTCCACAGTGCAACCTAAAATCCTAAAATGACATTGCGCTTCTGTTTGAGGTGGGTAAATGAATACGTGCAGCATCCTGTTAAATCATGTAGCTCGTGCAAAAAGGGGTCCATGTAAACAGTGACAGACCTATAGGATGTTGTCTTTCTACAATATGCATTCAGGAAAGGTGAAGTCACTGTAATACATTTAACCACAAATCGTATATTTCAAGAGAATCATACTTTCTCAATTGAAGCAGCCACCATCACTTTTATCAAAGGTCTGGTTGGTGCCTTCCGGTGAGTCTTCCCTCTTCTAAACGCTATCTAATCGCATATCCTAACACACCAGTACAGCAGGACAATGTGTGAAGTTATAATGCACAATATACTATACCACAAACCCTCCTTGCAGTCGATAGTTCTAGTGAATGGCCTGGCACAGCAAAATGAAACACTCAAAAATCGAACTACTGAAAGAGCGGGAGACAAGATTTTAATGGCACATGATAGAGAGAAATAAATCCTGCTGCTCACATTTCTACAAATGCTGCTTAACATCAGTGTGAAGGAATGCCATCTGGTTAGACTCTAAAAGCCCTTTTGATTAAATGAATCTTAACGTGATGCAGGTAATCCATCGCAGAAGGTATGTTGTGTTAAAAAGACCCCCTTTTCAGAAAACTCCATTCCAAAAGCATAGTGATCACCTGTGCCCTGGGCCACCAGTTTCCTTAAATGCAGTGCCTGCTCTCCAGTGCAACAGAGCACGGTTGAAAATTACAGTGGCCCTGTGTGACAGCTGCTATAACATCAGAGTCACTGCAGACAGAGGTGTTATCTACATCTCAACATCTGATCCAAAACCATACTTATTGTGAAGAACTCTTTTGGTAGGTTAATCTCTAAAACAAACCCATACCTGAGTTTTGATCTGGAGTTCACAGAAATATTAAAGGCACATCGGATTTGTACTATACTCATATCAGCCCGTGAGCTTATGAAAGACTATGTGGATTCTAGCCAGGCTGCCCATCACTGCTCAGCCAGCAGGGCAATTGGCTGGGAAGCTATGTGTCTTGGATCACTTAGGAGGTTGGGTAACACCTCTCCAGCCCATGAAAATTCCAGCTCGAGGACTCCTGGCAACTAATGTTTAAAGAATGAGGCACACTCATAGCAAAAGTGCTCCCCTCACACTAGCTCCTTTGAAGCTGGTTGGGAAGGGATGGAGTTCGGACAGTCAGACAGAGCAGAGGTGACTGGAGGAAAGTGCCCTTCACCTTTGTTTTCTAAGGCTTCTCTGCCTCCTCTGCTTCCTGCAAAGCAGAACACTTTGGCTGATATGAAAGGAGGTAAAATGTACGTGTTACCTTAACAGGGATTGGACTTGCCATGCCCAAACGCTTGGTGTGCGTTTGACTTTGTAAGGAAGAGGTCACTCACTCACTTTTGTATTCATCCTGGTCGCTTAAGTGCACACACATTTGTTTGGACCCTCTTGGGAGAGCAGACCAGTCCAAAGACCTCTGCCAGAGGTGATGAAAGGTATAACAAGGAAGTGGACATGCTCGCCTTCTACCCATCTCCAGGGAACATTGGGGGTGACCTGCTGGAGCAGGAACTGCAAACTGTCATGTGCACTAATACCCAATTTCCTCATCAGATGTGAAGGACTCCCGCAGGTGTCACCTAGCTTCCCTAGAATGTACATAAAGGAGCCTGGTCTGCACCTCACAGGACTCGAAGACTCCAAACAGAAGCAATGCTGCATTCTGCACCGTTGAACCATCTTTGCACACAAAGTCCACTGCGGTTAAATCCCTTTGAACAATCAGGAAACATGGTGCTACAGTTGACATTTTCTTCATCAAACTTCTTCACAGCACTGTTTCACATTCATTGAAATAGCTTGACACAGCATTGTACCAGAAGAGCATGTAACCTATTTGGCTTGAACACCAGCTCAATGCTGTTGGCAACTTTGAACCATGCCTCTCTGAATAATGCACTGTACCACAAAGGACACATCATCATGCCACTCAGGAACCCTGACTTGAAACTCTGAAAACATTGTGTCACTCATTGACTGGACACCGTAGCAAATATAATCTGAAACTAGCTCGACCTTCAGACCGACCCTGGTAGGCTCACTGAACTGTGTCACTCAAACACCACCTTCGAACCACATGAAGCTGTGCTTCAAACCCTAAACACTACCGACTTGCCTCCTGGACCAGCATGACTCGCTGCCCCTGAACCTGGGGTTCAACACACAAAAACAAGATCCCAAAGCCTGGTTTGGCATCTTCAGTTCGTCCAATAATTGATTATGGTACATTTAAGTGGTCCTGCCTCCATGGTCCACTTATTGGACCCTAGAGAAAGATAAGCCACTATTGTTCACCTTTTTCTATCAAGAGATATCCTTTTAAGTGACACTGTTGCATTGTGTTGCCTTTCACGCTTGGACCGGGAGGATATCTCAGGGGCAACACGCTTGTCTTGGAAGCAAGATAACGCCTAGCAGAACAGGTTTGAATTCAGGTATCTTGCGCTAAGAAACGGGTCTCTGGTATAAAAGAACATTTATAATTATACAATATCCATTTTGCTTGCTACGTCTACATTGTGCATGTTCTGTGTTCTTTCCACACAAGTGGGTTGAAGCTAGCATTGCTATTCTTCATTTATTTTGCCTATCGGTGTGTTTATTTACATTTTTATAGAACTTTGATGGGGCTTTACTTTGTTTTGGTCTGCTATACTGTTATGGTTCTACGGTTCACATTCACCCCCATTTAAAGAATACAGCTTTTCCTGAGCCCATGTTACCACAACATTTGAACAATGCATATCTCTTTACTGTGCCGGATTCACCTTTATGATTGGCAACACTGTTAGTGTATTGCCAATTAGGTTTAGACACTACTCATCTTTGGACTGCTGTTGGGATGGAGTAATTGTGTCACAGTGCAAGGCAGTACACAGCGGGAACTTAATTCAGCAAGGCAGGACAAAGGGCTAGCCCATGAATAGATTTAAATGGAAGACGAATACATGTAAATAGGGGAAGACTGTGCATTAATAGTCTACTATAAAGAAGAGTGAATAGGTGCATGATGAACGCAGGAGGGTTTAGAGAGTGAGCTGTAATATTTATAACATTCAAATGAGAAAACACTTAGAGGGGCAGTCCAATGCAGAAGCCCGTGCCTTGATGAAGACACAGTTGGAGATGCTTGTTTTGGTAGGGTGAGTGGTCAAATTATTGCTGACCAGAAGATGTTTTTTAGCTCTTGTATACTTAAGATTAGACTCTCCAAACAAACTTGGACATTGCAGCTATCTGGTTTACACTGCCATTTTATTTCATAGTGTGATGTTGTGTATGTATGCATTGGTGAGGTTAACTAAAAAACAAATGACATGTAACCATGTGCCTCTTATTACACAACTCTTCCGTTTCTTTGAAGGTTTCTCTCTGGCACAACTAATTCTCCTTTGCACAGAAATGTTTAACCATCGAAAGAAATATACTTACAAAACCATCCATGGCCCACTTTTCTTCTTTCATCTTGTTCGCGGAGGTGTGTGCAGGTGTTTTAATAAGAAATATATGAAGCATTAGACGAGCTTCCTGGCTTTTGTAAACTCCTGTGGAAAGAAGATACATTCCATCTTGCAGTTTTCAGAGACAGGTTCCATCATTTTAGAAGTGCGCTATACAAAAAAATACCAACAATATTTATACAAAAAGTACACCCAAAATAAAATGTTGTGTTATCTTTAAGGAATTGCCTGATCCATATGACTATGAAGGTAATTATGTTCAATAGAAAAATAATGCTCTTAACATTTCTGACAATATTCTAATATCATATGTTTTCAATATCACCTTTTTATGTTAAGCAGATGTTTACAGTGGACACTCCGAAAGAGCTCTAAACAATGTCATATCATGTAATAATTAGGTTGTAATAGTGCCCGACTGCCATTGGGCCTCATTACAAGTTTGGTGGTAGCCTTGCCGGTAAAACCGGCAGCCTGCCGCCAAACTTGCACATTTTTCCAGCCCCTGGTAATGGGGAAATACAGGGCCTTTACAACCATGGTGGACCCTGTATTTCCCCATTGCCAGGGGCCGGAAACTTTTACTCCCCATTCCTATTTGAGCCCCATAGGGCTCAATGGGAATGGGGAGGTTGGATGCACCGCCACCATTCAGAATGGTGCCGGTGCATCCGACATGTTCTGCTCAGGGGTGCCGGTACAGCCGCCAGGACAGAAATGGTGGCCGTAATGGCACCCGCGAGAAGAACTTGTAGTTTGCTGGTGCTGAAACTACGGTACCGGCAAGCTTACCGATACCATAGTTCCCGGACAGGCAAACTTATAATGAGGCCCACTGGCATGCTCTGTTGCTGCAGTTGTATGCTTAAAGGGGATGGAATACATTTATTGTATCACTTGGAATAAACCATACAACAACAAATCGAAAATACACCAAAATACATCTTTAGATGTATATCGATACCCTACACAAAAAGAAATGCTAGAATGAGTTTTCTCCCCAGAGCTTTGCTTATTATAAATCTTGTAGTTATTTGTATAAATATATAGGAATTTAGCAGAGCAAACAATCTTCTGGGGAATCCGATAATCTCTGTAGAGTATGCCATTCCGAAATGGAAACATCTTGCCGTATACTAACTGTATGTCCACAATTGGTTGATTGTTATTTTAAAGGATATTCACATTATGTAAGTAATATGGGCAACATCTTGTATGATCAGTGTTGGTCAACAATATATGGCGCTCAGTCAATAGCTGTTAACAATGGTGCTTTCGCGATATGGAAAGAAATGGAAAAGAAATTGGTGACGAGATAATTTGTTACCGAACATTTTATGAATTTTGATGTATGTACAAAGAATGTTAATGATTGTTAGGTTATGGACAATAGCATTTATGTTGACATTAAGTGAACATTGATACATATGTGATGTATTATTTTACGTAGTTTTGTATTTTCTGTTTTACATGTGCTTAGAATTTTGCAAATTAAACTATAATGCAAACTATAAACTATAAAAGAAAATGCTTTTGCAACTGTTATTACTGGGTCACCTAACGGGTGGTATAATACCGCTGTTTGATAACCAGAGGTACCACCTGATGACATGCACCGCCAATTGATAAACACCAAGTGGTGCTTCACTGTGGGCTCTACCAGCAGATCATTTTGCTTATGATCTTTTCCCCGTGCAAATGCAACGCTACTGGGGGACAGTGGGGCATTCATTGCAAAGATGTACACTTGTTTTCTTTTTTTGCTGCGGCACAGGGTCTGTTCCAAAACCTGTTGGAGTGCGGCAAGGGTCTTGGGAAACTACCAACTAGTAGATGATTGGGGAGCAAGAGACAAACGCACACCCATCTTCTGCCACCCCTCAATGTGCAGTTTGGCTCACCCTGATGACTGCCTGCAGTGTGGGTGAAAAATAAAACATAAACTGACAAGAGAGGCCCCTTTTTTAACGTCGTGCACCCCATTTAGACCAGGGTTTAGCTTGCAAGCCATTCACACTGCTCACCACGCTTGCCACTTCAAAGTTTGATTTTGGGATTCCCTTTTGCATCATCATTCCCAACTATAAATCACCAAATAAAACAGACATGCCATTGATTCCCAGCTACACACTGCTGAGCGTTACAGGGCAATGGGCTCACTTGTAATCAGTGTTATGAGGAGCACGTGAAACGTGCCCAGTCCAGGCCCTGCAAATGCACAGGAGGCCTGGTTCTAATGCATGTATGAACGGTAGGCAGAGCTAGCACAATGCTGCCTGCAAGGGGACAAGGTTAAGCGAAAAATACCTTGTTAATTAACGAAATGACACTATAAGAATGCTTTTTTTTGCCGAATGAACAACATCGACATAATGCGAGAGACACATCTTCAGGGTTCATCCCGAGATCAAGTGTTATGAAATACAATGCAGAGCGATCACTAAGCACGGACCTTTCAGCCGCCGGTTCGATTTATCTGTTTGGAAGCAATTTTCCCTGTACTCTAAATTATCTCGCAGAAGCAAGCCGCAGCTCGGGTAAGGCTTTAAATGACTCTGGCGAGATTAAAAATCAGCGTAAATGCCATACGTCACTGCAATGGACGTGAGACGCCAGACTTTTCAATATACAGGGAAATCGGCTGGGGAAGGATTGGGCACTCCGGAATGGGATGGGTAACTATAGCTCATGCAGCTTTTGCATGCATGGATGAGAATGGACAGCAACCTTTGACCATTGGCGCTGAAACGTGGTGAAATCAGTGTCCATCTAAATGTGCGTGATGGCGTACCTGAAAGCAGGACCTCCATGTTGCTGTTCATCAGGGTGGCGTTGACTCGTCCGCTGCTCGCATTAAAGTTAGTCACCGTCAAGGTCATCGGCTGCTTCTTTCCTTTGTAGTTGTACGAGCCTTTCCAGACGTAGTTCTTCGCGAATACATCATCCGGAACTATGAAGATAAGCAACACATTTCACATTCATAGCACATGTTCCGACAAGTGTTTACACTTTATTTGTTGGCTAGATTACTTAGCGGGATGAGCGCTGCTGTTTTGCAGGTTCGAGTCCAGGCAAGGCCAGGCTGTGCATTTGCAGGTTCGAGTCCCGGCAAGGCCGATTCAGCATTTCATATTTCCAATGTCAATTAATCAGTACCAACTTAGTTTGGGTGGTAATTGTAAGTAAAATGTTCTTTGTACAGCATTTTGGCGAAAGCCCAATATAAGTAATACATAATTTCATAAATTAGATCCAAAACATTTGGAAATTATTGTAGGACAAAAATATTAACCAGTTTCAAAATATATACGCCCAAGAATGCAAAAGAAACAGACATTAATACAGTGGAACACGTAAGTTACACCACCTGCTAGCAAACGGTTCGTTATTGTGGAGCAGTCCCCCAATGCATTCCATTTTAACAACATGCATAACATATCGCAACTGTTAGAGGTAAATTGCAATTTGGATATATTGTTTAGGATTGAGGGGAGATCATTGTCTAATGCATCACACCTGGTCCCCTCCAGAATCTGGGAACACATCCCACATTATATCACGGCAGGGGATCATGATAGTACATCTCAGCAGTTATTTAGCTTCGAGCCTCTGGGGGCGCGAGCAGCAGACTGAGTTCACTGACAAGTTTACAACCTGTATAAAGAATGTGGAGTGCAATCACTAAATATTTCAGTAAACAAACGAGGAATTGAACATGCTCTCCACAATGGCAGAAAGTTTTCTTTATTATAAAACAAATACATTGCAGGCAACATATTGAATGTTTAAACAGGCTTTTACCGAGCACCGCCGATACATCTCTAACAGGATTAACCACGGTCTGGTGTACGGCAGGCACAGCATATTGAGGATACAACTATCGCTTACCAGCCCCTCTAAAAGCACAAGCAAGGGCACAAGTCCCACTAATAACACAATCAAGGGCATATGTTATAGTTTTGGCATTTGAAGTTGTTTATCATTCTTGAATTTTTAGGTAAGAATGCAGTATGTGTTTGGGCTCTACCAGTAACTCCAAGCATGTCTGCAAGTTAGTGTTTGCAGACAAATTACATTAGTAATAAGTAATAAGTATAGTAGATCAATGTAGTAGATATCTTTTTTTATAATGGGGATAACTAACCTTACATGTTCGCAAACACTAACTTGCACACATCGCTGGAACTTTGGAACTTAAGTTAAGAATGGGCATTTTAAGGATGAGCTATGGTGGAAGGGAGACAAGATGATCAAAGGTGGGTGGCACTTGGGAGAAGGGAGTTAGGGCAGATGTGTTGATGGGGCAAGACAGTGGGTTGGGAGGGAAGAGGTGTGGACTGGTGAGGTATATAGTGGCGTGGGGTGTAGCGGGGTGGTGTTGGATGATGGTGGAGTGGTGTATAATGGTGTGGAGTGGGGTCGAGTAGAGTTGTGTGAAGTTGTGTGGGTGGGTTAGAGTAATGTGGGGTTGTATGAGCTGAAGTATAGTGCTATGGTCAGTGTGCGGTGGACAGGGGTGGGGTTAAGTGGGTTTGTCTTCAGTAGTGTGGAGTGAAGTGAGGTTTTAGGTTTTAGGATGTAGAGTGGAAATGAGTGTTGTGGGGTTGAGTCGAGCAATGGATTATTGTAGTTTGTTTTGCTGTGGAGTGTGGTTTTGTTGGCCGGTGGTGGAATTGATTCATGAGGTGTAGGGTGCAGTGGCATGGGGTGAAATGAGGGTGGAATGAAGTTGTGTGGTGGTGTGGGTTAAAATAAAGCCCCAGAGTGACAAAGATTGAGAGCCCATGCTAGCACCCTATTGTATGAGTGAAGATGGCTAAGGTAAAGTCCCATTGAAATATAAAAGCCAGTACAAAACAGTGATTTCCGACATCAGGCCTAGTGGAATTAAAAATAATGGACAGGCGCTCAAGTAAAGAAAAATATGCCTGAGAGCTTAAAATGACTGAATGTGATGGTGCATGGTAAAGTAAGATATGTGTGGCTGGAGATGCTGTTTTTTCCTAAAATATGAAAAGTTACCATTTCAACTGAAAGGGACAGATAGCATCATGTGACATTGATCTCTATAAAGCACAAGATGGTGATCCAGAAATCCAAAGTGAGCCAGGCCTTTTGCATTTGTTCATGATAAAAAGACTACTTGAAATGACAGCCTTTGAAGGAAAATACCTATTTTGTTTTGTGTAAAATTGAGCACTGGCTCATTATGTAACTGTGGCCTATGTGTGAATAATAACAAAGGTGAACTTATATCTGTTTAAAGATTGTACTGTAGTTAAAAAACGGCAGCACCAGATGCAATACAAAACATTATTTTCAACTTATCTTTTGAATTTGACATGCTATTCTGTTATAATTATGTATTTAGCTTGGTTTCCCCACCAAACTAAAAGGTATGTGTGTAAAGACTGGAGGGGGGTGTCTGTACTTCTGCTCACTATATGGTAGAGGAGAGGCACAGAGGACCCCATCCAGGATTCTCTATTGTGGTAGCAATGGACGAGCAATGAAGGCCTAGCTTCTCGGGAGGTGATGCAGGCTGGTTCTTAATTACAGTGTAGTCCCCAAGCACCCACAAGGGAATGTCCACACACTGCATTAGTTAAAACACAGTCTTTATATAATTAATGTTCAAGGTTATGTACAATATCACGGTAACTCACTTTGTGCTCGGTTATCTACAATGGCAAATATACAGTTCTACGTGGTACCACTATTACTATTAGATATCATTAAAGTGCATCAACTGTATGGTTAAATGTCACACAAATCAGTTTGTAAAGGAAACCAACAATAGATATAGGAGGAAAGCAAGATAATGAAAACAATAGGCAGAATACTGGCCTCTACCATTAGACATAGTTCCGTGTGGAGATCCCGCACCTGGGCTACCTGTAGAATAAAGATATATCACAAGGCCAGTCCATATATTGTTCACAAGAATCTTTCCAATAGTTCAGCAACCCCAAAGTACCTGGTATTGTAGAGTTATTCGTCGGGAAATCAACGGCCCTTCTTGAGTGCACTCCCTTTAAGGCAGGAGCCACGGGTCATTGAACGACCGCCGATGAACACGGTGAACTACGGCAGTGAAGTGGCAGCTTCGTTCCTAGTGGTGCTCGTCGACGGGGAAGCGTAAACATCCTGCAAGGAAGAGGCATTCGGAGCACCTTGATGCCAATAGTTCCGGACTGCAAAGAGTTTTGAAGAACTGTGGCCCAGCAAGGGCATTGAATCATTAGCGTCTCTGTGGTTTTTGGGTGACGGGAAACCCACCGGCAGATACTCCTCGGTGCGTCGATGGCCTGGCCTTCTCGGCGGTATAAGGCAGGCCGCAGTGCGGATGCGCACATCCGTGAATCAAAAGTTCTCAAGCAATGGGAGCACGCCAGCTCCGCTTGGCGATGGTGGTTGTCGATGGTGGCAGACAACAGTCCTGGTGCTTCTCTTTGGGATTCCGCGGCAGTCCCCATCTCCGGTTAGCAGCCTGTCATAGTGCACCATGGTCCCTCGTAGCTCAGGAAGAGGGCATCTTACCAGGTCCTCTCTGGGTCAGTCCTTGGAGACACAGCAGCTTTCAGATTTATGAAGCAGAGCAACAGCAAGACTTCTCTTTCAGCAGGGCTTCAAGGTTAAGCTTCAGTTTCAACTCCAGTTTCTCTTCAGCTTCTGAACACGAATTCTAGCAGTAAGAGGAACCCCAGATATACTAGTTGATCTCCCATTCAGTCTGCTGGATCACACTCAGGCAACCAATCGGTCAAAAGGGCATTCATGCAGGCAGGCATCCAATCAGGTACATAGTGCATTCAGGGGATTCACTTCTCTCCAGACACTCACAAAAATGTATGTGTATTGGGATAAGTACCCAGCCATTCAACACTCCATACTGCATTCATGCCAGTTTCGGGCAGGGTTGTCTCAGTCATTGTGTCAAACACCAGATACTAGACATCCACAACACAGAATGCGTATTCGTCACACACTCCATTCACCCAGGTCCAACCCGCCGGGTGTATCCACAACATACATTCACTGGGAAGGCTCCAGCCAGTCTGGCCTGGACTTCACAACAACACTATATATGGAACTTCCACCCAACAGCCAGTCAAGGGGAAGGGACAGAGTCAGGACTTCCCAGGACTTTGGGAAAACAAGGTAACAGGCAATAGAAAGCAAGAGGCCATAGAGGCCATCTATTTTCCTATCAGGAATCAACATATTCCAATGGCAGGGACTGGGTATCCCAAAATGGAGGATACTCAGAGCATCTGTCAAATTCAAATTCTGTTTGGGATTGAGTGATGTGGGGAGTGGTATGGAGTGGAGCAGTTTCTTGAAGTCAAGTGGCGTAAGCTTAAGTGGTGATACGGGCCTGGGTTGTTGTAGGTTAGAGGGGAATATAGTGGTGCAGGCTTGCCTAGAATGATGAGACACAACTAATCACGTTCACAGACAGAAACACTTACACCTACATACCAACACACACACATGTGTGTACATATATATATATATATATATATATATATATATAATTATATATATATATATATATATATATATATATATATATATATATATATATATATATATATATATATATATATATATATATATATATATATATCACTCACAACCAGTCAACACACAGCATGAAACGCATGAAACACATTTCTAAAATGCATGCATACACATATAAACTCTTTTCTATTAACTTACTTTCACATGCTTCTGCTTCAGGGTCTTCTTGCAGCCCTGGTCTGCGACTAATACCCTCCTCTTACCCACCATTGTTGTCGGTTTGCATGTGTTTTTGGGACTCTTTCTAAGGGAATGTGAATATGCTTCCATTGATGGTAACAAACCTGAAGTGCCTTAGAAAAGTCCCCAAAACATGTGCCCGAACTGATGGTGATGGCCCTGCAGTCTCAGCTGCGTGAGTGGCCACCATCACGGGGCAACCACTTACCCTGGGGTCCCTGCACTATGTGGGCTACAGGGGTAAGCCAGTTGGTGTGCAAACAAAGCAAGGATGCCATTACAAGATGAAAACATGTGCTTTCCAACAAGTTTATTGATTGAGTGAATCATTGTAAAACAAAAACACCCATGCATTGGTTTAAATGGACCACGACACATAACATAGCATTTTCTAACGGGGCAAGATCATGCCTTAACATTTCCAATTACCATGTCAACCAGATCCTGCTTCTGAACACCCATACTTATATTGTGTGTTAACAATGATTTGCCAAGTAGGTGGTGCCAGTGCACAATTAGCTACAACATGTGCAAGTGGATATACAGTTTCCAACCCGTATTGGCCCTTTTGAATTTGTGCCTTGACACAAATACTTTTCCTATTATTACAAATATAAATATTGACAAGTACTAAATTTAGTGATACTTTACTCATGTTTTTCTTGGAAACAAGTTATAAACATAGTGTTATTTTTCTGAAGCCAAATTAGGGAATATATAACCCTTGTTTTAGATGTACATTCTATAACTGCTTATAAGATGATCCACTGTTAATTTCCAATTTTTATAACTCCTGAAAGTAGCCTTGATCCTCATCACCTTGCAGTTGCTTGGATTAATCCGTTATTGATTAAGAAATGCCAAGATGATGATTGTTCAACCAACAATAGACCCTAGGCATATAACCCATTTTGAGCAATTGCCATCCTGCAAGGGTGCAAACTTCTGGCTCGTTTTGATTTTTATTTGTACATAAAATGATGAGGGTGATTCCTTCTCCAAAAAATGATGAGGGTGATTCCTTCTCCAAATAGGCAATCTTCCATCTTGATCCCCCTTTGTCACAACTCCATTGCAAAAGCATAGTTCACTTGTGCCCTGCTGCATCAGTAGCCTGATCTGCAGCACCTACTCTGCTCATGGTGCAGGACAGGATCAAAGGTCACAAGATGGCCACTTGACAGCTGCAGCCACGGCAAAGCCACTGCAGCACAGGGGCAACATTTAAGTTATGCCACCATACCCAAACTAAAATTATCATGAGTACCCCATGCTGGTGGAAGGGTAATCTATAAGCTATGGCTGAGTTTAGGCATAGATCATGTTGATAACTATGATCATGGCAGCCACATCCCAACCGATATTGCACATGTGTCAGCTCCTGCGAGTCAGCTTTGCTGTGGAACAGAATGTGTATTCGGGTCAGATGGGCTGATATTGGTGGTGTCCCCCAGGGTTCTAACCTCTCTCCCTGGCTGTTCAACCAATACCTGGCACTTCATGCCCACCGCATTGCCTTTCTCTGCCCCAACGTTCAGTGCTATGAAGATGACAGTCAGCTCATTTTCAGGCTACCTTCGGCCACCTCGTCTCAGTCTCTGATCTCTGATTGTCTATCTGCTATCCAGGAGTGGTGTGGCATCAATGATCTCTCCCTTAATGCCAGTAAGACTGTGACTCTCCTCATCGGCACACCGACTCCCTCCTTTCCTGTCACTCTCTGGCCAGCTCCTCTTGGCCCTCTTCCTGCTCCCACCTGCAAGGCTAAAAACCTTGGGGTCATCTTTGACTCCACACTCTCCTTCTCTCCTCACATCTCTGATGTCTCTTATAAGTCGCAGTACAAGCTGCACCTCCTCAGAGGTATTCTTCCTTTCCTCTCCTTCCCCCAGAAGCTCACTGTCTCCAGAGCTCTGCTTCTCTGTAGGCTGGACTATTGCAACAGCCTCTTTCTAAATCTACCTGCTTCTTCACTCCGCCCTCTGCAACTCATCCAGAACAATCCTTCCAGCCCAGGCATCATATCCCTCCAGGACTGAAATCGCTTCACTGGCACCCAGTGGCTGGAAGGATTACATTGAAAACCCTTTGCATTGTCCACAAGGTCTTCTGGGGCCTGGGGCCTCAATACCTTCAACACTCTCTTCCTAAATACCTTCCTTCTCGAGCACTTCACTCATCTGCCTCCAACTCCTTCAGGGTCAGTCGCTTCTCCAAGCAAAGAGTTGGTGATAGATCTCTTTCTTTGGCTGGGGCCTCCCTCTGCAACAGCCTCCCTGAAACTTGAGGAGAACCATCACCGGTTCCGGAAGCACCTAAAAACCTTCCTCTTTGCTTCTGCTTTCTCTCCTTCTCTCCCCTGCTGAATTCCTGGCTGAAACTGTACTGGCTGCCTGGCCACCCTCTGATCTCGGGCCCAGGTCCCCTCCCACACCAGATACACACCTGCACTGCCTCCCCGGCAACCCCCACACTTGGGGACTTTTTTCTGTATCCCGACAGTCCCCACCAGCATTTGAAACCTTTTGTCTGCACCCACCCTTGCACTTCACTTGCCACCAGCTGGCCCTACTTCTCTTTCTGCTTCATTTATTTTATTATCCCATGTACTGCACTGTCCCAACCCCTCTCCCACTCCACACTTTTTCTCTTCCCCCTTCGCCTGAACTTGTGCATTCTGAATGACACTTGGCCTACTAGGATCACTGTCTCTGTCTTCCCTCTGTTCCCCCTCCCTTGCTGTGTCAGGCCTTGAAACACTTTTGTATAGGTGCGTTATAAATGCCATATCATATCAAATCATATCATATTGACACATAGCAGGACTGAATCCCTGAGGACCAAACCTCTTTTTGATTCTCTTTGATAGAGTGGTATCCCCCTCCCTAGAGACAGTTGAACAGAAGGCAACTGCCCTGGGCCCAGGTATCAAAGGAGCACACCCATTTAGGAGGAGATGCCTCACACCAGGGTGCTGCACACACAAAGGATGTTGTTGTCAGTAGGAGGGAAGGGGGCACAAGTAGGATCAGCAGGAGTTCTCTGGACAATGGAAGAAGCCTGCCACCATTTTGTTTCTCACTGTTTCTCTTTCCCATTCCTGTCTCCCCCACTTTTTCTGGAGCAAAGCACTATGGGTGCAAGATCAACATGGCAAGCAGGCTACTTTAGACCAATCACCTGAGGACTTGTGCCCTTAAAAGAAGGTATATTGCACCCCTTCAGAAGAATACCCTCATTTCTTCAAGGATCCTTAAAGACTAAAGAGATGTTTTGAACATTCTCACCTGGACTTGCTTTGGATCCGGTGCACTCTCCAAAGTCCTCTGCTGGTGGTGTAGAAGGAGCTGTCCAAGACAGAGGCAAGATATGTCCTCTAACCACTCCCAGGGAACATTGGTAGTGACCAGTGCTGTGGACCAGGACCAAACATTCTTCAACAGATCTTCTGTTCCAGAAGAACAGACCCTGAACTGGAGAATCCTGTCCTCAAGTCCTTTATGATGGCCTCACATCAACCCAGAGGGTGAGACCAGCTGAAGCTCCCTGTGCCCCAGCACCAAACCTGTTGCTTCATGTTTCTTGCATCTTGAAGAATAAGGAAGGAATTGGCGCTGGTCTCTGCATTCCTCCAACCAGCCGAATGTTTGCACTGCATCTAAACCAGCTTACCACTGCATCATGTCATAGCGAAGCACATCACCATCTAGGCTAGAAGCATCACTCAACACCATAATTGGAACCAAAATCTCGGGAGCGTCTCTCGCAGACTCTAACCAGACTTTAAAACCATGATCAGCTCACATCATCATTTGGCCATGGGTCTGATACATCAATCCACCACGAACTGAATCCGGGTACTGTGCCACTTAACTGCTCCCACGGTCCACTAGGACCCTAGAGACTGGTTAGGTCACTATCACTCCTGCTTTCAACCCAATATCCTTTTTATTGTAGTACCTTACCTACCACCCCTAGATCTACGCAAAGAATTACACTTTCTGCAGTCTGCTGCATCTTCTATGTTCTTTCCTTTGGGGTGTTTTTGTTTGTATAGTAATCTATTTTAATTCTACTTGCAGATGTTGAGTGTTTATATTTTTATATAAACTTGTGTTGACATTCCCTTTATTTTGAAATTTACCACAAAAGGTGAAGGAGGTACATCTCTAATCTATCCCTGTTTTACCTTTATGATTATATTGTGTTTTGGTTAATAGGATTGTGGGGGAAGAGTGGACCATTTTACCTGTAGTCACCCTTGTACTCGTGCGAGGCAAAATCCAAATCATCTACCCATTTCTGGCAATAATTCTTGATTGTGTCATGACATCATTTCTTTGTAGATCGACAATCTGTTTTTTGTTCTAAGGTAGGTGCAGAGGCAACCCTTATTAACATCCACAATTAACTACTTTGCAACACAATATACAAAACCAACCCTTGAGAAAAGAACACAGAATATGTACAGAGAGATGTAATAATCTGGGTCATGAATCAGGGGTAAAAACTATAATATTTGTAAATGGATATCTTTGGGTGCAAACATGAATTAAATGTGTCTCTTGGGCAAACAGTGGACCAAAAAGACAGTTAGCGGGCAGTAATGCTTTTTCTTGACAGTTTTATGGTGACAAAACAAGCTACTCTATGAAGTTTATTTGATTATTTGAGGTTTGAGTGCAGCGGTTGCATTGTTTTAATGGGAACAGTGTTGACCAGAGGTTGAACACCCTAGTTGCATTTCAAAATTGATGCTTTACCAAGTGTGGATCATGAAGGCCACCAGGGTCAGTTTGATAGTTGACTTGACTGCAAATATGATAATGATTGGCTGCACAGTTCTTTCTAAATCGGTTCAATGAAGCATTTAGGTGATTCAGATCATGAGGGCCACTGTGGTCGGTTTGATGGTTGATTCAATGACCTAGAGGCTGGAGAGTAGATGCACAGTACGGTATGAATAGTTTCATGCAGCATTCTAGAATCTGGGATCGATGATCCACTAGGTTCGGTTAGGCTGCCGATGACGCTGGCAATGACTCTTTTGGGGTGAGCAGCGGTTTGAAGGTGCAGATGCAAGAAGAAGCTTGTCATTTGAGCTTTGGCAACCACGTGCTCATCTAGTATGATGCATCAGTGACCAGGTTCGAACATGCAGTTCAGCAGTTTGGGTAAATCTGTCGCATTGTTCAAGATGAGGATCACATTTTGAGAGGAGTTCAACCAAGAGCTTGTGTGGTTCAAAGACAATGCTCAAAGAAAGCAGATTGTTAGGTCAGTTGCCAGCTGGTTAGATGGCAAAGAGACTGGTGATTGGATGAGCAGTTTGAGTGGAGCAGCTCCAGTGCGTTGTTTGAAGGTCGCAGTTTGAAGGAACTCCCAAGTTATGATTGACTGTAGATGAAGATTGGTAATGAAGATGCCAGCTGTTCGAAGGTGGTGGGCACTGAAGAGTTTCCAAGTCAAGCCTTGGCAAATACTTGCTCAGCTATTGTTCCAAGAGTGGGTGATTGCCAAAGGTAGCTCGTGAGGGTCCTGATGGTATGTGTTAGGCAGAATCACCTGCAGTACCCTTTATAAACACTACAGGCAATTAAGACTACACGTGTCAGTACAATTTCACCTTTGGTACAAGCCTGTACTTATGTGGTAGCATTGGCTGAGCAGCCAGACTTATCTCAAGAGTTGAGTGAGAAGTAGAACAAGTTACACAAAGGACCAACTAATACAGTGATTCAAATAGACACTTACTCAAGGTTTCCTGGTAAAAGTAAGGTAAATGAGTTTAGCTCCAAAATGAAGTGGTAGCAAAATGGCACTTCTGATACTTAATACAGGAGGGAAAAGACAAGGTTATAATAATAGACAGCCCAAATACATTCATAGGCAGGGCATAGGGTTTCAGTTAAATACAACCAGCAATTCTTCTCAATAGCCCTGGGCCAAAGTCAATGGTCCAGAGTCTTTTGTATAGGATGGCACAGTTCTGGTAAGTAACGTTTAAGTCTTTGCCACAGGATTTGGCTATGCGAAAAGTTTGACAAATGTTAAGGGAAGAACAAGACTTCATAGTTGAGGAAAGTTTCACACACTTTTTCGATGGCCAAAAAGATTTCCAGACCGCGTTTGCACAGTACCTTGTCAATAAAGAAAGCTTTAAATGAGACAGTTGTGACCTGCCAGTTCGAGCAGATCTCGCTGTTCCTCATGGGGACAAGAAGGAGGACATCGGGAGGTTCCTGCACTGCCCAGGGAAGAGGCCAAAAGCTATAGCAAGATGTCGGTTTAAGGTGTGAGTGCCTTAAAGTCCACAAGCTGGTTTCCTTCCCTCTGGCTATCCGGTTTTCAACAGCATTCTGATGAAACTTTGAACAGATGGGGACAGTGTCCAGGTGGCTTGTGAGTTGGTTGTTCCCAATAACTCAAGGGAAGAAGTTAACCTTGAATGGGCTTCTCTGTTGTCTGCATTTCAGACAATTCAGACCTGCAGGAGGGCTTCACCAGTCGTCCAGGAGTTGCAGCAGTCCTCTTCCTTCCTCTCCTCTTCAGTTCTTTCGTTCCAGTGGTCGACTCTGCTTTCCAAGTCCCAGAGACCTACTTTTAAATAGTTTTCCCCCATTCATTCAAGCCTGGCTGTCACTCACACCGCAGGGTGGCTGTCCTTGCCAGACATCCAGCTGGCCAATCATGCCAGAGTGCATTCAGGTCTCCTAGGAGACTAAGCACAGGGAGTTCCGGGTACCTCCCTCACATCCTGTGCACCACAGACACGCAGGCGTCAGAGGAGGGTTTCAGCACTGAAGCCCGTCAAAGGCCAATGAACAAAGGCACCAAACCCGGTTTGGCACGGAGAGACAAACACAAGAAGGACCTTTCCTAAAAGAAATGTCGAAAAAAGATGACCAGATTCTGTTTTTACAGATAGGTCTTGGGCGCCATATTGAAAAACATGGATGACCCGATTTTTAGCTACCGTTGTTAGTGGTTGATCTAACCCACTGCCCCCAGCCACTTAAAGTAAGAAAGGGTAACATTTTACTGTTATATGAGTGTTTTGACTCGGGAAGCTAAGCAACCCCTTCAGTCCTCTACAGGAATATAGTGTGTACTGGGTCAGTAATTGTAAAGAGACTAGCAAAGTCAATTTAACTTTCCATGCTCTGGGAGACAGTAGTCAGTCCCAGAGAAAGTATTTAAACCTTGAGGAGTCTGAAAGACACCCCTGTGCCACTGCACTGAAGGTGCTGTGTGACACACAGAACAAGATGATGCCATGGAGTTTGTTTAAATCACCATATGCAAAGAACACAAAAGTAAAACGTACATCAAAAAAGAGTGGGAAAAAAGGCTCACACTCTTTCTATGTAAAACAATCAAATCCTAGAAATCCAGCAATGTTGCTGGGGTTTCAAAAGGTAAGGGAAATTAGTACGTATTGAGAATTCTCCCTAACAGTATGATGCAATCCAACAGGCTCGAATCATGGTTCCAATCTGGTTGAAGCGGAAAACACAGGGATCCTGGGCTCCAGTTTCTGTGATAGACTCAAGGATACGTTCAAGTACTTTTTCTTGTGCTCCCACACACGGGGTCGCTGGCCCACAACTGCAGGTGTCCTTCAACACGGTGAGGCCCTGGGTACTGTTGTGGCTGGCAGAGAGGCATGTCTTGTCCCAACAGTAGCTCACCCACAACTGTTTGTGGTGATGTTAAAAACAGAGTTTGCTTCTGCCATGGACACTCAGTCTTCACCTCACTGGCTGTGGACTTTGGTGGAGATCAAATCTCCGAAAAGAGGTCCAATAAATCTTTCCTTACTTGTTTGTCCAAAGTGAATGAAATAAGCAGTGGGAGACCCCTTCTTTTAAAGGCAACAACCCACAGGTGATTGCACTAAATCTAGCCTGCTTTATGGGTCCAATCTCAGTTCTTGAAATAAGTGGACATTGCCTTCTGACAGGACACCCCCAAATTTCTTTGTGCTAAAGGAAGTGGAGGGGACTGGAAGGAAAAATAGAGGCAAGTAAAAAAATATGGTGGAACTGCCATCCAGCTGTAAAGAGCTACTTCTGTTTACACCAACATATCCCCTTCCCTTCTAAAAATTAGATTCCTCTAGATATGCAGCACCCTGGTGTGAGGCTATGCCTCTTGTGGATGGGTGTGCCCTATAATTTCAGTTCCCAGGACAGTTGCCTGTGGAGTGGTAGTTTGTTCTGTGCAGAGTGTTACTTGCCCTCAGAAAAAAACAAAAAAACAACGAGAGGCAATCCCCAACGCTACAGTCTTGATAGTAGTAGCAAGGGCAGCCTGTCTGCGTAAAATACACACAGTCCTTTCACAGCTGAGCTGGGCTCACAGGGCTGCCACATGTGTAACATCAAATTGCTGTGGCTGTGATAATTATGATAAATACCTTCCACCATACAGTAACTCAGGTGTGGCTTATATTTAAATATGTATCTGCCACCAACACAGTAAACGCATAATTATGGGGTTTTGGTACAGGGGTCCATGTCTTAAATGCAGACCATTTTCTGAAGAGTCTAGGCTGTTACTGTAACTTTCATATGGGCATTGGTGTCCTCTGAACCTGCCCTATGCCACTGGTAGAGCAGGTTCTGCAGATCAGAATACTGATGCAGCAGGGCCCAGGTATATATAAAATACACTTTTTTTCATAAGATTATGTAAAGGGGATCTGGTCAAAAGATTACCATCCCAGAGATGAAAATATCTGTATAATTATATTTATTTAATACAACTCAAAAGGCCAGGGCTTCTATACCCTTAAACAATGGCAATACTTCACAAAGTCTCCACAGCTTTTGCAAGCATTTGCCTTGAATTTCTGTTCCTTGCAGGATGCGATTTCATCCCTGCCTTTCATATTCTTTCTGTACCTGTGGTGAGGAATCTTATCTACCATCAGGAATGCATCAATGTATAACTCTTTCTAGAAACATACAACCCTCTAGCATCATTCCTAATTTGATGCCCCAATACCTGCCACACTCACTCCTTAGATGGAAGCCTGGCACATAATCTGATTCTGAAATCTGCCCCAACCATGTCTCTGGGTAGATATGATGGGGCGTTTACATTTTGGAAGCAACTATAGGGCTACCCAGGAGGCTGTCGGGGAACCGTCCTTAGCATGGCATTTTGCTGCTGTATGTGGATGATATAGAGAACCAAAAAGTGCATGGAATGATCGTCGTATGGATCCCTGCTCCACCTGTTCCACAAGCCTCATCTACAGTAGGATACTCTTCTAATTCACTGTTGGTAAAACCTATTTTTTTTGTTTCTTAAGCCTCCCTTCATGCCCCTTTCCTGCTTTCCCTCTGAACTCTGCATATAACAGGTATCCATCGTGGACTCTGATGTGTTGTATTATGTTCTCTTTTTCAAAACCACCTCTTCTAGCTCCCCACCAAGCCTCTCCATGTAACCACTACTAGATCCTCAGTTTCCTCGTTGTGTGGGATTTGGAAGCACAGACTCCCTGTACATAGTGGACGCACCTGAGGCATTAGCTAGAATAAATACGTAGAGCGGGGGGGGGGCAGGAGGGGGAGAACTAGTATTAATCTATTTCACTGGCATATAAATGAACCAATATGCATTAAAACAACAATGGAATAAAATGAAAAGCACGAATCAAGAAATTTTAATATCACAATAAAAATAGGATCAATACATGGTTGTGTGGTGCGCATATTCCCAGAAAGTCTGCTCCACAAAGGAAAATCCCATTAACACGCCTTGTAAATCACGCCCTATAGTGACATGACATGCAAATATCACATCCGAAATTGTTGTGTGGTGCACACATTCCTATAACACAAAAGCAAGTGCTACATGAAACGTTCTGATGTGCGCACATTCATACAGTGCCACGTTCTACTTTCCGCATCGGCATGGACACTGAACAGTGAACTGTGTTCCCAAACGACTGGTAGAAAGTCAGAGCCCTGAGACAACAAATGGTCAATTTAAAACTTCACATGCAAATCATTTCAACATTACACAATGCATGTGTGATGCGCAGGCCAGCAGTGCAATCACGGGGTGACACACATAACCCATAACAGTAGGGATATCTCTTAACCTAAGACTTTCAAGTTTCTTGTATGTCACACTTTGATTTTACACAGTAAATTATGCAGGGCATAGTTTAAATGATTCAGCTGTTGTCATGTTGATTTCTACGAATGTAGATGTGCACATTGAGAAGCAGTCACTTTGCGCATTTTCTCTAGGTTGATTACAATAGAGACAGAACGTTGTGCTTTTTAATATGCATGACTCATTGCCTATTTTACTAGAAACCTATTTTTGAAGTTAATTTCTTATGATGCTCTATGTCGTATGTAGGTGTAGACACACATTCAGTATAAATGGTGCTCGGGTGGTAGTCATCATACATCTGTTATTGTCCTATGAAAGCAGCTATAGAAAATAGTCCTTAGGCACAATCATAGTAAAAATGTCACAAGGACGTGGACCCGTTTTCTCAATTGGCACTGCACAGCATTGTCTAGAAATAGTGTAATTCTGAATGCAGGTCAGTCTTTTGATCTAAACTAGCTGTACAAAGCCTGTATATTATGTACATTGACGCACACACGCAGACAGCATCGTGAATTGTAAAGAAGCTGCTTTTGCATGTGAACCTCATTGATACAGCAATGAGCACGCAAGGAACAGTGGCCCTCCAAGTCTGTTTTTGGAAGTCTGTGATGCTGCACATTTTCTAGGGAAGGTATTGGTCAAGCTTATAATTGAATTCAATTTTATTTTGTTTAGTTCATCAGAACTTTCACAAATACAGACTTATTTTATTGTTAAAACACACAAAAATGTTTAGTAATTTCATTTTTATGGGATGATAAAAAAACTTGTTTTATATGATTAACAACATATCTGCAAAACATTTTACATCAAACACTAAGGGCCCGATTCATGGAAAAAGGGGCAGTGATCCCGTAATGCCAGCGCTCCGAGAACGGCTCTGCGCATGCCTGCATGCAACGTTTTTCTGGACGCTCTGCATATTCATGGCATTTTTTGCACAAAGTAACTGTATACACAGGTTGCGGCCCTAACGCCCCTAAACCTTCCTCTCACATAAAGCAAATACACCCAGAACAGCTACCTTTGCGTGCTCCCCTGGGTGTGAATACCTGTACCCTTCAAACAGTGTGTGGGGTCCCTCGCAAGCAGGCCTTTATCTCGGAAACCCTGTGCAGGGGCCCTCGTAACTCTGTTACCAACACCACAACAATGTGTATGATTTATCGTAACTCGGGTAAAACTCTGAAAATCTTCACGCAAATCTCTGTAAACCATTCCTGCACCCTGCATCATTGCGTACATGCACCCCTAAGTCATATCGGAACCCCGGCTGCATTCGCACACCCCTAAATCCAGCACCCGATCTTACCACTAAGTGGAAAATCCTATGGGCAAGTGTTTATATGCTTGCCTTTGGATGGCAGAAAGTATGTGGGCTTTGCATGGCTATTTCCCCACCGGGAGGTCACGCTCTGATCCAGAAATACATATTGTTCCATGCAATAGTGGCCGTACCATGGACTGCTGCGGCCCATCCCTCATAATGTCCACATTTTCCCTTGTTCTTCCTAATTTTCTGAGTTCTGCCCCCTACCCTACCCTCTGCACAAGCCAATCCACGTTCTGCATGGGGTCTGGCACATGGCACTCGGCCTCTCGCAGTGATGTGCCGAGTCTGTGTGAAGTCCCAGCAATGTACGAAAAAATACCACACAGTCAATTCCATGAATCAACAAACAGGATTTTGAGTGTGGTTTGGGTTGCAAAAGCCCTATTTCCTGAGCAGATATTTCCAGTAATCGGGCCCTCAATGATTAACTGTAAATTAGATTTAATACAATTTAGATTCAATACAGCTTTCTAATCACTTCTTGGTTTACATGAGCTGCCTGTATTATGTACATGCGTTTTTGTGGTAATCATAGTTATTCACTTTCTGTTGAGATTGTTCCTATCAATATGAGTCCATAATCGATATAGTGCAATTTGCATAAAAGTTGAATTTGTATCTAAACAGTAGTACCAAAATATTGGGAATAAGTCAGTTCATGATGATAGAAAAGTTTTCCCAAAATACACAAGTAAACACAACCAATTTCAACACATTCAGTGAAAACATGCTTTACAGTTTCTGGATCATCAGTCAACTCACACATTTGACCGAATTGTGCATCAGCACTGATTTTCAACTGGGATCCCTGTATTGCTAGTAACAGAAGCTGATTTGTCTGTATTCAGAAGATCACTCTTCGTACAGCGGGTCAGAGCACTGTAGCAGGTAGGACTGGGCTCTCTTATAGCAATGTACCACAGTGAATACATGCTCATAGGTTTTCAATTTAGGCAAATAGGAATAATGATTGCACCAATCCCTCCATTCCAATCTACTTCTGAGAGCTCTTTCCAGCACAATGTAGCTCTTTCCTAGTTTAAAATTAGGTATCCAATTAATTTCTTTGTTATTGAGCATTAAGCATAAGTTTTCTTCTGCTTATCACCCACAAGCTAACGGTGTATATGAGAGACTCAAAGAGAGGGTAGCCAAACTAAAGCTAATATTGTAAAAAGGATAGCCGCATTGCCTTCCCCTTGCATTATATGAATTGAGGAATCAAGAAGGCTCTGACCATCACCTCACACCCCATGAACTGGTCACGCGGAGGCAAATGAGAATGCCTCTGACTCCTCCATCGAGGACTAGAGGTGATGCCCAGACAACAGCAGAATTGTTTGTAAATAAGCGATGTGATTACTTAACATATATGACCACATGTATCTCTGTCATTTCAAATCAAGTCAAACGGACAGAGTGTCAATCTCAGAACACAGATGAAGACCACAGAGCAACCCGACCTGAAGAATTATGTCTTCCAAGACTTTTTCCAGGTGATACAATCCTAATAAAGAATTTCCTGTAAAAGTGGCACAAGTCCAGATTGGGGAATAACACATGCTATCAGCACATGAAAGAGGTAGGAACAAGAACATCACAGGAGGAATATTATGTGTGTGCACTCCTGCCTTATAGTATGGGAAAGTATAGGACATTCATTACTGTTGAAATAGATGTTCAGACAGCACATTGCCTATCTCACATAGTACTCTGTCATGCTAGAGGTCAGTTCATGGGCCGAACAGCATCTTTGGTATGGGCAACAGAATTGTCAGCTCCAGACGAAGATGATTATGCCCAAGACACAAAGACAAGGGCAAGAGCACACACCAGAAATCATGTGATAACATATGAACAGCCTGGAGTGGAATCAGATGGGGAGTAAACAGAAGACTTGAGAACCCAGGAAAAACTGCAGAAGAAATTTGAAAATGGATGGAAAGAGGCCAGATGCAGATTTGTGGATCAGTACTTTCTCCAGATGGCTAGGAGGAAGGTGTGGTTATCTGCAGAGTGTGGGTATTAATTTGTTACGGCAAACCAACCATTGACAAAATGGATGCAAACCAGTATGGCCAAAATTGCAAAACTACTGACATGGGTTGAAGATAAAGGAGGCTTTTTTACGGATAGTGCCTCTGGACAATGCAAAATTATGTTTCAGAAACAATAGCACACAAAAAGTTGGAGAGAATCAAAATTGTGGTTGAGTCTTTGATGTACCAGGAATGGACATAGGAATAGCAATGATAATGGATCACTACTGGGCCTGTGGATCTAGAGATTACAAGAAGCTGCCCAGAGATTGGGGAGTATGGTGTTCTATAGTGATCGTCCATGTTCCAGCATTGGCGATTCCTAAAAGTGACTTGAACATTGGCGAATTTCCAAAAGCAGATGCTTATCTGATGAAGAAGAGATCTGCTGAGCTACTGGACTGAACGAAGCGAGAGAACTATTTCTCAGCCAAGTCAATGGAAGATTTTGATTCAATTCCATATGAACACAGATTGTTCATGGTTACTTTATCAATATTCACGATAATCCTCATGCCCAGGATCTAGACAGCAGCAAATACCAAAATGTTTACAGATAACCAGGTGGGAATTGCCACAGATGATTAACACTACCATACAATATAAAAACCATACAATAAATAGTGAAGGATTGCACAACTAAGTAAGATAAGTAAGATAAGATCATCATAACTATATTGTCATAATATGGGTTTCTACTTATGAAGGTTGAATTTGCATTGATTATTCATTTTTAATATTTACATCATTCAGAATCTAATTTTGCCATTAAGGTTGGGGTTTTGTTTATTGCTTCCTTACAAGTAATTATTACTGTGCATAGTAGATTTATTGAATGTTGATGGTAAACTTTTGTTAATATTGTTATTTCTAGGAACATTGAGGGTACATCCCTGATTCCCATGCACTTGCGCGATCTGAATGACACCTGGCTGAGTAGGATCGTTGTCTGTCCTCCCTATGTGCCCCTCCCTTGCCTTGTTGCGCCTTGAAACACTTGTGTATAGGCATGTTATGAAATGCCATATCATATCATAAACACGTAGGATTATTAAATTGTAACCATCATGTATGTGGAATTTGTTATTTATATTGTTTACATTTTTGAAGCACTAACTGTATGTTGAATGTTCACTTTGTTAAAGGAATTTTGATATCTTCAGTGAGCAGATACTTACAATTTTGTCTCATACACATATATATTGTGGGAGATGGTCAATTAAATTGCTTTCAACTTTCTTTACAAAGCTGATGAAAATATGTGTTGTGTTTATTGGAGTTTATGCTATAAATCATTGAACCAATGGTTCTTCATGTATGAGCGCACATCTGGGATGTGGACAGTTTCTGTACAGAGGTTTGCTAATATTAAATGAATATGTATGCCACATGTATTTACAACGTACGTTTTAAAATAAAATAACACATTGAGCCAATTTTATAACAGTAATACATCTGAAAGTACATAATTTCACGATTGAAATACAGGTTGCATAAATCATCTTGATCACTGGTGCTCAGTTGCTTCTAAAGATGTAACCCATAATTGTTTGTTATTACTGAAAAGCTTATACAGTGATGCACAATTCTTGATGTGAGCTCAGAATAAATGCACAGCATGTTGACAAGTGAGTTTAAATGCACCTGGAAAATTGACATTGTTCACCCTCTGTATATGATTGCCATGAAAACCCAATGTATTTAACACTTGAATTAGATGCTATTAAGTGGAAGTCATGTCTTGATGAAAAAAACTTATATTGATTCATAAACTTATTTTGAGGATGCTACTTAGGAGCATACTTCTAACCTTCCCTGAACACTGAGTAAAGTAGATGGAATTAGCAATAATTTTCAAAGGCATGTGGAGAATACTCTAAGACTAAACATTGTCCTTCAGTGTAATACATTGGTTTTGTAGAGTATTAGTTGATATGTTGCTAATTTCACTAAGTATGACTGGAAATGTAGTATTCCCTAACGCACACTCCCACTCCGCAATTCTGAGGAAAAAGACAAGCTGTCTGATCAAACTCACATTTATTTAAATTAGAATCACACGTGGTCCCCCAAGGTTATGCAGAGAAAGTCACCACAATCATATGCATGACTGTTGAAAACATATATATACACAATTAAAGTTAGGCTGCCTAAGAGGAAGCATACATATGCAGTCACATCAATGAAATACATGTATATCACAAAAAGTTATGGGTCAATATATTCAAACATTTCTCTTCACTTGTTTTTTATGACAACATATTAAGCACGTTATATTCCCCACATTACACAGAAGTGTATGTATCAGAGAAGGGTTACATACGTCACAGCATGTAAATTCAATACACATCTGTTTCCCCCATGCACATTTGGTACTGTGGGTTGCTAATTTGTGTATGCAATTTAAATGTGGTATTATAATTAATTGAATTAAACTTCTGCTGGTTTGGGTTTGGGAAGCAGTGTTATCCAATAATAATGTACCCACCCAACCAAGGAGATAATGAGTAACTCTCCCCTTTCACTTCACAAAACGGGTCACACTGTGCAAGCTTAAGAGTGAAGGGTGAATTAAAATTACATTAGAACCATTAGCATGGGAGTGGATGTGTCACAAGTAAGCTACTACTACACAATTCTTTGTAAGTAACTTTGCCTTTCAAAGATTCCACATTATAAAACAATTCTTCATTAGACTATTGTTTGGGCCAGCTTTGAACCACAGCCCAATTGTACAATATATGTGAAAACAATCTGGCAAATTTGAGTTGCATTTATGTTTTACAAATTACTATGTTTAGGTTGAATAGATGTGCTGTCAGTTTTACCCTGCAAACATAGCTCAGTATAGGTTGTATGAATTCATGTGGTTTTAAATGCAGTGATCGTTTGATGTGCATTTCCAATTCCCATTACAAAACAGTGTATCTTATTCGCACCCTTACAGACCACCCACTCCTGAGATTTAACAGAAAAGTACTCATATTCAGTTCTTAAAATCAGCATAGATCCTCACAACTCTTATGTGATCTTCCAGTCAGCTAGGCCCATTCTATTCTGCTTCCATGTGATTAGAATTGCCTCAGAGTTCCTTCTCTACTGATTTCCTTCCAGACAAGGCCTTTCCCCTACAAGATATTACCCATGGACATCAATCTCCCATTTGGAACAGGATTCTTCCCTTCAGCATCCCTATGGAATCCCAGATCTTTGATTAGTCTCTCCTAATAATGTTCATTCTCTTTCGTGTGTATTACCTGTTTATGATCTGTGATAGTTTCACCAATGGCCATGCACATTTTAATTGGTCAAGGCCTTCCATTGGCTCACTTATTCGTCAGATGCTTCCAAAGACTATACAAAGACTATACATCCCAATCTTCAGTGAATGTTCATATGTCTGAATATGAAAACAGGTCGGGCCAATTTGCTCTGTATGCCTTTGACTGTAAAATCAGATTTTCTTATATATTTAATCTCAACAACAAGACACATTGATAAGATATGGATTTCTGTAGTCCCCCAGTCCAGATGGCTGCGTGGGTATGCAAAATGAATGGGTGGAGTTAATTGTTGTAAAGCATCACCATTGATAATGACAATTTTTGATAGCTATAGGGAATTCAAATGTAGACTGATTTTCAATATGCAACTCTCACCATAACAACACACAGTGCCCCATGATTCATGCATTTAAGTTATCTTAAACATTGTTTTGGTATGGCACCAAATAATGCTATATTCTAAATCATGGACTAATTTTAAACAGTGGATATAAAATCTCTTGTTCAGCACAATGACTCATGGGAGCAACTCTTTGTAATGCCTTCAGTCAATTATTGATCTGAGTAATGTGATAGGTGTTATTTGTGTTCTTTCATTAGATGGCCACTTGGCTATGTTTTATGGGAGGTATAGTGTAATGTGATATTCTAATTGTGATGCTTTTTCTTTGAGGCTCACAAGCTATACTAAGCATTTGACTTTGGTTTAGATTATTATCAGTAAGAACACTGTGGAATAGACTTGCTAAAATTCAAAAGAATGTGTTTCCAAGTATTTATCCTTAGACCGGTTGCATGTGGTGTGACTGTCGCCTTTGCCCCAGTGGCCTGTTTCAGGTAGATCTTTATTCCTGGGTTTTAATGTATCTTTCACTTCTCTCGTGAACAAACACCACTCTGGGTTGAAACTCTTGTCAGTTATTTTATCAAGTTCACTTTAAGGCTGAGTAGACACCAAGTGTTGGCCAAACCAATACAACACACCATATGTGGCTACACAAATTCACAAACAATGCATGTGTAACCTTTAATACATTCACAGTTGGAATTTTACGTAAAATGCCATATTTTAAACATATCTTTGCAGGAACACAGTTTAGAATCTGCTTGTGGGTAATTTCTGTTTGTGCAACTGAAATGTGCTTCTTTGGAAAACATGGCAACATCCTTTAAAATTAAAGGATAAATCCCTTTACTAACAACACAGGTAATGTTCACTTGCTTGCTTAAATTCATTTCTGACACACGTGGGCAGTTCTGGTTTTTGAACATGCAGTTCCATGATTTGTAGGGAAAGAGCACTTAGCATTTTGTGTCATCAATGAAACGTTGTTCAAGACCCAGTCTTTGTGCCAATTCACATGGCTGTTCCTGGTATGTTGGAAACACTATGCCATGTGTAGGGTGCTGTCTATCAAGGGAGCATGTAACTTATGTCATCTTGACGGTAAATCCTTTGTGTGGTAAATGAAATTGCACACCACTCTATTTGTCTTTGGTTTTCCACTACAGTTTACATAAATGCACCCCTTCAACAAGGATGTTCTTAACAAATTCAAGGGCATAGCTAGGTGATTGGTAGGAAAGAAATGATGGATTCTCTACCACACAGCTACAAATGTCTAGGAAAATGCATGATGCCACTGGCTAACTACATATTATAAGCATTATATTAGCATTCATGATTATAATGTGACAGCAATCTCCTGGGCATTTCAGTTGGCATACACATTTCAACTGATTGAGTGTGAGGGAACTTGGCCTTAATAGAGTGTATTATTTGGTACAATGTCATTTTGTAAAATCGCATAATAGAGGCTTCATTGCCTGTAAGGGTTGTGCATACCTCTTTAATGTACTACATTCATACAAATTAGATGGTCACTTATTTGAGTCAAAAAAAAAAGTCATTAAAAAACATGAGACACACCGGACGCAATATAGATCAAAAGAAACTGAATTTTGCATATTGTCCCATACTTGCTGTAAATGAATGTAAATCATATTTGTGAACTTCACTGTCAGAAAAATTGATCACTGATTTTGGGTTCACTTACATGACATTATACGTATACGCATAACATAATGCAAATGTATCATTATGATTATATTATTATTAATATTATTATTATTGCCACATTTAAATGTGTTTTCCCATTTCATACACCCCCATGATTTCGCAAGGCTTTGGTATTGCCATCCGATTGGAATATTCACATCTCATTTCTGTCATTCTTTCATCACTGCATAGAATTATAAAACATCACCAGCTTTGTAAAAAAAGTAAACCTTCTAAATCAGACTGATTCTGTATGTTAACTTATCATTAAGAGAGCGGGATATAATCTAACAGTACCAAACATGTCCGTTGTGCATTATAGCAATATAACAACTGAACACATCCAGGTCTGGCCATGGCCACATTAGTTATCTCTCTAAAATACTGGCAGCATAAACATGCTAATTACTGGTTGAAATACAGTACATTTGAAAGATACCAATGGCCTAATAGGTTTTATTTATATAAAAAGGAGCACAACGTGTTCTTATGTTTTAGCAGACTGATTAACATTAAGATGTTCTAAATAAATGAATTATTTTATCTAACAATATATTTTCCAGAATGTACTTAGTTCAGATTCTATACCAAACTCACACTGAGTAGACAGATACAATAATTTCATGAATATGAGTCCAATTATAGAACCAATTAGATGAAACACATTTCAACTGGGACTTTCAACATTTTCTGACTTAGGGCCCCTCCTATTATAATTGACTACAACTGCAAATGGACTGTCTCCTGGCATTCAATCTCATTACTGATATGCCATCTAAAAATGTTCTTGAATGTTAATGTTTCTCTATGCCCTATAAACCACTATGACAACTCCATCGGGTATTTGAACATGTTATTGGAAGATGACACAGATTTGAAGCACACGTATAAATAATTAAAAATGAAAATACATGACATCACTGCCCCTGATGTACAAAGCATATTACAAAGGGGGTTTCCCATTCAAAAACGACTTTACGAATCAGCAAAGAGTTCTTTGTTGAGACAATCCTGTTTATTAGTAGACTATAGGTTTTTTTTGGTACCATTATTGTTAAAACACAGAGTTCATTTAAAATGTTTTTAAAGATTCAAAGTGCTTCGGTTTTAGTGTATAGATTAAGGGTACCAACAGTTACAATTGAATAGATTATTGGGAATTTGCAAGATCAGGGATTTCTAAGGACCTTACATGAATGATTGCATGTACGTATAATTCTCACTCACACCTTAAAGGAATTCTGCTACTGATGTGAGTCGCGTAGTATTAATTTTCTTAATTGTGCACAATCTGGAATCTTGTATATTGTTGCTGCCAAAATCTAGGCTTAACTGGGAAACCGTGACCACTAAAAATGGCACTCTGACAACAGATAACTACATTTAAAAAAGACACATTCTGCTAATAATTTTGGAAAAATACGAAGTGTAATGTTTTCAAGCAAGGTTTCAAGGAATTTTGAATTAATCATGTGTGCACGTTGTGTGCTATACGTTTAGGTACAAAGAGCGACCTTTGCACAATATGGTTTGAGTGCCACACATGTTTATAACTTGCCCCGAGGCTTATCCAGGGAGTTTGTGTTAAACTAGGGGTAAACATTATGGCCCTCAGAATGAGGACACACTACTGCCATCTCCCATAGTTGTCACACTGACATCTGCTGGTTTCGTGTGCCTAAGCGTATACAACACAAAGAGTTATTGATGTTACAGAAATGATGTATTCGCAATGCCACACATTCCTGCAGGAAAGCCATGATCGTTGTGTTCCTTCAAAGATGCCATTCTCAGAAGGCTTTTTTCAATGATATTATCTGTTTTCACAATGGCATTTTTGATGGGGAAAAATGTCTCAGTGCGGTCTAGATTTTGGAATATCTTGGCACCAAAAATCATAGGGCCCTTTAGTGATTTTGCACTTTCCTTAGAATTAGATTAGACTTGTCATGTTGATACATCTAAAATGAATGAAATGTACATAACAGACACTTGCAATAACATGTCCCATTACTTACCACTTAATTTTGGGCTTGGTGTCCCTAAAGCCGGTCGATGATCTTTCACCAGAATCTTAGACCCAGCTTTTGAAGAAAGTGAAACACACTCTGCATTAGTGATAATGTAATACTGTACAATAGCTGCAGCAAAATACAAACATGGTGTATGCAGTCAAGAATGTAATATAACACGAAAACACAACTGAATTTGCAAAAAAATATTTTTAACAGACTTCTCTGCAAAATAACATTTCGGATTGGAAGGTGACAAAGGCAGATATGATGATGTAACAATTAAAACAATGATGATTATAAAAACACAAGAGTCCAACAAAGTATTCGATTACCATGCATGCAAACTCTGTAAACCAACATACAAGTGGTGTGCATGCTGGTGTAAAGGTTCCAGTTCAAGTTAATTTAGAATATAATCAGTAGGTACACACTAACATATATGGTACATTTAAGCATGTTATGAAAGTAAATCATGCATGCATGAGGGTGATCAATGTTTCAACGTCCAGTAACACAGAGGAACAGTCAGTTGATTAAATATTTTATATGCATTTATTTTTGATGATGATGAATCTGGCCTTCGAGCTTCCATATGTCCTCCATATGTTCTTTACCATGGTCATGAGCTACAAACCCTTCTAGACATATGAAGCAGGGGCTGACAATCAGCTGATATAAATAGATCGCAATATTCACATTTACAAAACAGACATTCGGACATACGGAACCTTAGAAACTCAACAATTTGCTGCAGATCTATAGACAGAAACCAACATGCAGTTTCTAAATCATATTAGAGAGAAGCCAAGCACCATTTGATTCAGCTAATACCTATTTATGTAGCAATGAATGTAATATATACAGAAAAGAACGGCACGTCAAAGAGCTTGACAGAGCTTAGGGCATTCATTGAGCAAGGAGTTTCTTCAATACATTGCACATGTACGCTGGAATCTCAAGCCCTATGTTAACTGGTATTGACAAAGCCAACTGCTTTGGTTTTGTGTAGGCATATGATATGCATTTGCCAGGCACGGCCACAATTGTCACAATTGTACTACCTGGTCATAAAAAGGCAATAGCTGGAAAATTATGTCAGTACCCGGGACTATGCTGGTAGTGCATGCAAAGTGCCTAATACCTACACACAAACAAATATGCTTCACTTTGCCAATGCTTGTTTTAACTGAACTTTACCGCAAAGAACAAGAACAACTATGCGCCAACGTCCTGTTTCTGGCTGCGCCCATCCTGTTGTCTGTAAGAGCACTTTGCGTGTTTGTTTCACATGCTTGCAATTCTGCTATCTTGAGCTACACTTTCTGTTTACGAGCATGCTTTGCATGCATTATTGTTGCATATCTGTGTGGGAAGCATGCAGTTCTTCTCCCGATATTGCACCTCTCAATGTGTATTTGAATTGCTGCTGCATAAGCAATATCGTTTTCATATGAATGAGTTGTCACTGCATTGTCGTGGACTGTTGTTTTGTACCAGTACTATGTAAGGGAAGCCTGCACCGGCTAGGCCAATGAGTGCCTGTTGCAAATGCACCAGCAATATTTACGACACAGATACCATGCCTGTGCAAGGTGGGAATGAGTGAAGCGTGCAATGGTGCTGCCTGTGCTACATCTGGTAGCATTGTTTAGGTGGTGTGGTGGTGGGAAGGCAGCAAAGATGAGTGGCCTGCATATTCTTCCTGAAGCCCATACTTTGTGTGTCGGGAGAGGGGGTTGAGATCGCCCTCTGCTGGTCCCGGTGCCGAACCGTTTGGTGCGCCTTAGTAAAGCGGTATCCGTTTTGTGTGAGATAGGGGTTCACTACTTTTGCTGTTTGTGCTGCATCAGCAGAAACTTCAATTGCTGTTTTCTGTATGCTACCTGTTGGCACAATGGGAGTGCTAACTCATCTCACGCACGTTTTTTGTTTGTTCACTCATATGAGATGCACTGTTGCTGTGTGCTGCACGAAGCATTACTTTTATGGAGCGTGGTTAGGGAGAATTCTCCAGAATGGCTAATTTCCCTTACTTATTGAGTCCCTCAGCAGCTTTGCTGGATTTCTAGGATACATTTTTTTCACCTGGTAAGAGTGTGAGCCTTTTTTTCCCGCTCTTACATGTGTTTTTGGCTATGTGTTGTACATTTTTATGTGTTCATGGACTGTGGAGCCTCACCTACTCCATAGGCATCATCTTTTTACTGTGTGTCACACAGCAACTTTAGTGCAGTGACACAGGGTTGTCTTTTTAGACTTCCCAACTCAGACTCCATTTTCTGGGACTGACTACTGTCTCCCAGAACATGTAAAGTTGCCATTGACTTTATTGGGGGCCTCATTACAAGTATGGAGGTAGCCATGCCGCTTTTAGTGGCATGGTTACGCCCATACCGGGTACCGGGTCCGGGTTCCTTGAATGGGGAAATACCGGGCCATTCTGACCTTGGAGGGCCCGGTATTTCCACATTCAGGGAACCCGGACCCGGTACATCCTCATTCTCATTTGAGCCCCTATAGGGCTCAATGGGAATGTGGAGGATGATAACAACGGGCCCTTTAAGGACGGGCACGTTGTTAGCATGCTGGTCTGCTCGTAAACCAGGCGTCCTTAGCGGGTCCCGCAAGAAAAACGTGTAATGAGGTGGTAGGGGGTTAATGGCGCCGAAAGCTCTACCGGTGCCGTTAACTCCTGACCGCCTACATTGTAAGGAGGCCCTTAGTCTTTTTAAATTCACAGACCCAGTACAAACTATCTTATATAGAGTACTAGAAAGAGTAATAGTCATACCTTTTTGTCTGTCTCTCATGGAACATTATTCTGTTCCGCTTTCGTTAACATTTGGCTGGTGGCAGTGGTATCTACCCTACTTTTCCTACCGCAGTCTATTTAAATAGCCTTGGTACTGTTTTAGGCTAAGTTAGTAGCCTTGAACCATAAACCCACTGGACCCTGTTTATTTTATTTCGGTTCCGGCTGGGTTTATCCGCCATTTCTTTTTGTAAAGGTCTTTCTTGTGTTTTACTCTGTGCACCAAACCAGGTTTGGTTCCTTTGTTCACTGTCCTTTGGTGGGCTTCTGCACAGAAGCCCTTCTTAGGCGCCTAAATGTCTGAGGGGGACAGGATGTGAGGAAGGGGTTTGAGACTCCCTGCACAGGGTCTCCTTGGAGACCCATGTCACACTCTGTACGAATGGCTGTGGTGACTGTCCCTCCAGGACAGACAACCTGCTGTGTGATTGACAGCCAGGATGTGTGAATGGGGGAAAATTGCATAAAAAGCAGGTCTCTGGGACTGAGAAGGCAGAGTCGCCACTTGATCGAGAGAACTGAAGAGAAGTTGACAGAAGGGAACCTATACCACGACTGAACTTTCCGGTGAAGCCCTGCTGCGGGTCAGAATCTTCAAACTTCGACGACAGGGAAGATCTGCAAGGGAACTTCTACCCTTGAGCTGGTGGCAACCAGTTCGCAAAACTGCAAGCCAGGCCTCCCTCCTCTTGTCGAATTTGCTGTGCACAGCTACAGTGAACCGGATATCCAGTATGATTGGACCCCGCTTGGGTTTCAAGGAATGCACCGTTTATTTGTTGCTTTGCTCAGCTGCTGGTTTCTTCCTTGGGCTGTGCAGGACCCTCCAGTCTTCCTCCTTCGTGTCAGTCGGACAGTCGCTTCAGGAACCGTGAGCCTGCACGATCTGCTAGGAATGTCTGCCTCAGTTAGAGCATTCTTCTGCTCTTAAGGTACTGTGCTAACCTGGTTGTTTGTTCCATCCGACCACAGTGAAAGTGTTTGAAATCTTTCGCAAATCTGAGGGCTTGTCCTTCGCTATTCTTTAAAGTAACTTTTCGTCTGACCAACTTCGTTCTGAGCTCTTGGCAAAGACTTAACCGCAAACTACTCCGAATTGTGTGATCCTCTGCAAAGACTCTGGTCCATTGACTTTGGCTCAGGCCCTTGATTTAAGTTCCTCACCGTAGTTGCCTTTTCTAGATTGCCCTGCTCACTTACTTGTTGGTGTTGCTTAGTTTTTGTCTAACCTTGTCTTTCCCTCTCTTTTAAATTGCTGGAGTGCCATCTCACTTCATTTTGAGCTTATCTTGTCCAGAATCTATTGGGTGGTGTGTAGTATATTAAGAGTGTGATTTTCTGATACTTTACTTTAGTGAATTGTTTTATAACTGATGTGTAAATAAATGTATATTCTTTTACTCAAAAACCTTGAGTCAGTGTTTGCTTGAACCATAGTAAATTGATGTCCTTTGTGTAACTATTGATACTGCTCACTTTACTCTTGAGATTAGTCTGGCTGCTCAGCCATCGCCACCACTTTACTGTGTAGTACAGGCTTGTACTAAAGGTGAATTTCTACTGTCACTTGTAGCCTTAATTGTGTGCTGTGTTCCCAAAGGGTACTGCATATGATTCTGCCTAACAAGTTCAATTTCGAAAACGCTAAATAACTATACTCTCTTACAACATTGCACATTAGATTTTAGAACATATAACTGTTTTGCATCATTAGCAGGGCCAACCCAGTGTTTTTTCATATTTCTTTTTAATTCAGAGGATCTTGGCACACAGGCATTACACTACCCCTGACTTATACAGTGATTAAAGAGGCACATGTTCAGCAGCAAATTTATTCGACTGAACTATCTTCTTGTCGTCATTGTTATGCACCATGCGTGTCTTTTTACTAGAATTGTAATTCTGACATAGGGAATATATGACTTAAGAATACATGATATCTTTTCTTGGAAAGGGTAGTTCCTGTACCTTCACAGGCTGGCACTTTTCCACTCCAGGTGTTGTCCGATCTGCAGACTCTGTGTTCAGTACCACCCGAGAGGAAGAATCCCGGGTGACAGGTGTAGATCAAGGTGTATCCGAGGGAAGGAAGATCCATTCCAAGAACATTGGCATGTGCTGGGGAATCTGGTTGTTTGCAATTGTGAGCTGTAACAAAAGCATACATTTACTTATGCGTGTCAAAAATTATCTTGCTGCATTTAAAAAAAAAAGAGAAAATATACTATTATAAGAAAAAGCTTAAAATCAGAAATCATAAACATTTTGCAATGCCAAAAGCAGACATGTCATTGTTTCTTTGCACAATAGTAGGTGTTGTTTCCCAGCGAATTGGAACTTGTTTCAGAGACTATAGGGTAGTCCACCCTGCCAGCATTCAAACTTGTGATCTAGTGAGTGGAACATGGTTGCCTGTAGCATGTGCAGTGACACACTGAGCAGTCTTACCAAAGATGAATAGGAAGCTGGCTAATATTGCTGTTTATCAAATGTGCACTCTATCAGCATAACATTCCTTCATATCACTCTTTGATAATACCAGTAAGATGGCGAATGAACCTTCTTCAGGTATCTGTGTGGAAGCACTACCAGGGATCTGCATCCTTTGGCTCTCCAAAAGTTTTGCACTACAACTATCATCAGTCCTACTGAGTGTACTCAATGGTGAATGATCATGGGAATGAAAGTCCAAGTCATCATGAGAACTGTGGGCTGCAGACCCCGAGACTGGATTGTACAGTGCCGTCCATTCCACTTGGACTTTCCCCTATCCCTTGAGAGTCCAGGTGTTAGAGGTCTTTCACATTGATTGTTTTCTTTGTCTGCACATGGCTAGAGACGGATGAGAGGGTAAACACACGCTACAGTCAAAGGAATTGAAAGACAGACAAATCCAGTTCATATGGCCTTCTTGGTGAACTCTAACACTTCTCATAATACACATAGCAGACATATGAAGAGATGGCTGAGATGACACACATGGAAGACAGCATTACCTCACTGATTTCTCCAGGTTGCACTAGTCTTATCCTTGCAACAAAAAAAACAAGCACTGTCTTTTCAAATCAAACCTGTTAGTGATTGCAGAATACTGATCCCTGCAGGCCAACCTGGTAAATTGCCATGGCAACTGATAGTGGGAACACCAGTGCATGGAGTGCCTGCGCTAATTGAATCTCTGCACTTCCTGATTGATAGTGGGCTGGAAGTGGTAGCAGCCAAGAAAGTCTTTTACTGTGCCCGTCAGAATGATGTTATGAATTGAGGATACAAATAAAAATAAAACAAAATAAGGCTCCTCCACCTATAACCATTTTTTGGGTTATGCTCCTTAGAAATGTAGATGGTCTCCTGTTTTATCATACAAGTTTAACGTACCCAACCCAAGAATAGGCCAATTACTGAAGATTTGAATTGCACTATTGACAGTATCTGGCTTCCCCACAACAACCATAGAGACTGTGTCAGCAGATAGGCATGAGTCAAAGAAGATGTTTAATGTACAAGTGCAGTACAAACTTTCTTTAATCGTGTCCTTCATTTTATTCACTATGTATCTGATAGACAGTGCCAGTCTGAAGGTGAATGACAAGGAAGCATTCTGTTTGGTGGTTGGTCCAAGTGCGGCTAAATACTAACTTTGCATATTCATTTTAAGTAATACACTTCTGTGTATGGTTTCCAGCTATTTTGAGTTAAATACACTGTACATGAGGTCAATGGGCCTCATTACGAGTATGGAGGTAGCCATGCCATTTTTAGTGGCATGGCTACCCCCATACCGGGTACCGGGTCCTGGTTCAAGGAATAGGGAATTACCGGGCCATTCTGACCTTGGAGGGCCCAGTAAATTCCCTTTCCTGGGACCCGGACCCGATACATCCCCAGTCCCATTTGTGCCCCGATAGGGCTCAATGGGAATGGGGAGGATGCTAACAATGGGCCCGTTAATGACAGGCCCGTTGTTAGAATCCTGGTCAGCTTGCTGGTCCCGCTAAGGACGTCTGGTCTGACCAGGCGTCCTTAGCGGCACCCGCAAGCAGGCCTCGTAATGGGGCGGTAGAGTGATAACGGCGCTGGCAGCTCTACAGGCGCCATTATTACTCTACCGCATTCCTCGTAATGAGGCTCAATGTCTAGATTACATACTGGTATTTCCATTAATCCATCTTGTACTTCCTTGCCCCATAACTTGCTTACATGTCCATCACTCTGACAGAAAAACAACATTCCCTGTCATTAGACCCCCTGCTCATAGGGTATAGCAATAAAAGGATCCACCATTTCTCATATTCAATATGGTTACAAGGACATGCTACAACAAACCTAGGTAAATAAATACATTCAAATGTTTAAACACTTCTAGTACAAGAGGCTAACCTCAAGTTGGACAGACGGTTGTGAGAAATGGGGCAAGGACTAAAGAGGTGGGGTAATGAACATTTAAGCTCCACCCCTTTGTGTACCTTCTCCCAACTTCCTGCAGACAAAGCACTACAGAAGATGACATCAGAAGGCCAACTATTGTTATAACGTATGAAAGTGGCCCTTTAATGAAGGCATGAAAAGGATCAATCCGCTGCGGATAAATGACTGAATAAGGGGGTGAGACCACCACTCCTCCTGAAAATCTTCAAATGCAAGAAAAATAACTGTTTCACTGGAGCCTTATTGGGTTATCAGTCTGGCCGTATTCCCCTGCCAATTGGGTGAAGATTGATCCCCATGGCAATGGGGTGAACATATGGAAGGAGCAAAACCTTCTCCCACCCACTTCAGGGGAACATTTGGAGTGACCTGCCTTTGGAAATTTGCCGGCTGCTGAAACACTGCCATGAAGAATTCTGCCCACTGGAAGTGAGAAAAACTGCAAGTGCTGTCTGGCAGCCTTCCTGGCTGAATAGGGAAGAATAAGGTCTTATGTTTCCTCTCAGAGATTGGAAGGAGCACCACAGCAATTCAAGATTAAAAGGAGCAGTCTTGGGATCTGTTTCCCACTTTGAACCAGATTCAAGGCACCTCAATCGCTCTCGAGTCAATCTTGAGCCTCTACAAGACCCAGGCGAGCTGCTTTTGACATTATACATGTTCCAAACCCTTTCAAGCAATCACCTCAACCTCACACGCTTATTCTCCAATCACTGCTGCCAAACCTCACTTTGTTATTAAACCCTGTCAAAACGGCTCACTGCTCCAGTTAACTCAATACATGCAAACTCCCTCAAGCTGTCAAACTGCAAAGCTCTACACATCAACTGTGGTCAAGCTTGCACAGAGGCTCAAACTATTTGGTGCTTGCTGAAGTGCACAGTGTTTGCTTCACGTCAAACCGTCTCAACCACCTTGATACTGAATCGACTAGGCAGAAATTGCTCAAAAGCCCGGCTCAAAGCTGTTGAGCACCCAGAAGATGATGTAAAGGAAGAACACAGCGGTTCTGTCCATCATGCCTGATTTTAAGGGTTGTAGTCACCATTAAGTCCTCACATGCCGTTTTAAGAAACATAACCTTTGCTATATAAACAATTACCTGTATACCCCATTCTTGCATATCCAGAGTGCCCATTTCATAAATAAAAGTCTTGCATGCCGTGTGTATTTTTGTAAAGGGGTGGTTTGTTAGTGTTTTTGATAATGTGGTTGTAATTACTAAAGTCGTCCTACACTGCGATGTATTTTCAAGGAACATTGATTGGACATTTATTTTGTTTCAATGACCACAGTACTATTCGTTTTGGATGCCTCCTGGCTCGCTCACACCCCTGTTGTGGACAGCTATCTTCCCCTGCCCCTCTTGGAGAATATAGCCTGCCCTTAAACAAACATGAAATGTGTTTTACTTAAACCGTTATGCCACTTGTGCGCTTCAGATGTCACCCTATACTGTTCTTCCTCCGCTCAGCTATTTCTCCAACCAACTGCCCTCCTCACTTGTTATACTTAGCGTGCCTCCCAATAAAAAATGAATAACAACACAAATAAACAGGTAAAGCCCACATCCTCTAGGTCCTGCAGGTAAGTCTGCTTATTCTAGAAGTCTGTACAGCCCGGCATGATAGATTGCGGATCCCAGCACAGCCTTTCCGGCACATGCCTTAACTCCATCGCCCACTTGTTGTGGATCAGAGATCATACGGGGCATTTCAAACAGCGGGGCAAACATATTGCTGTACACATGTTTTTTTCATTTTTTTTTTATTTGCAGTGGAGACAACAATCTACGAGAACAGGTACATTTCATGGGTACAAACAAACATCCACAGCGAAGGCACCTCACATTCTAGTTAATGCATACTGTTTATACCGCTGAAGACCGCGGTGTGTTCTTCCAAGAAGATCATGGACCCCTCTTGAGTGCTAGCTGACATATATCCCACTTTCGTTTTTTACGTGATACCAATTCCTTAATTTTTAATATAACATTGCATAAAATTGTTTGTATCTTATATCCTCAATATGTTAATTGTTTTACATTGCGCCTTCTGTTTACACAATTCCAAACAGTTCTCTTAGTGTACGGCAAAGGATACCTCAAATCATTTTTAAATCAAGGGTAAATAAGTTGGCCCACCTAGGTTTGTGTGGGTGTTGTGAATGATGTGGTATGCATTGATGCCATCTTGTACTTCTATGTCGACAATATCTTCCTCACAAACTGAACACATATTGTCCCGTTTTATAGAGGAAAATAATGGCTTTCGACATGAAATACAACTGAAACCTCGGACAAGCATGTTTAATCTTTTGTCAAATAAACTGTGACAGATCTGTGGGAGTGGATGTGTAGTAGCCTTTATTTTTTTTGCAGATAAATAAACACATGCCAAGATGTCATCATGGTAAGCAAGAACAGATGTAGACTACAACCTTGTATAAATACGTCTGAGAGGTTTTTTTTTAAGAACATGATGAATTGAAACATAACAGGAAATATAAAAAATTGATTATGAAAAACATGCACTCAAATATTCAAAGACACCAGCTCCAAGCCTATGATACTTAAGTAACATGGTGCATATTAGTTGGGGAGTGAAAGTGTGAGGGAAGCAAAAGAAGTGTCCACTTTCTCTAAGATCCCACAACACCCTGGCACAGCACCACCCTTACGCATATGCGTAAACCAAGCCCCTTTGATGTGCCAAAGCCTTATCTGTAACATAATTAATGAGGTAAGAGGAAAACACATTCACAATGTCATCCATTTAAGAATGCTGATTTATTGCACATCCTTAAGGGGATCTAAAAACCCAAACATTGGATTGTCCCCTTTAGCCTAACTCCTGGTAAAAGCATGTCTGGCTTCATGACTTTTATTAAGAGCACTGAAAAGCATGCTCCTCATTCACGTAGGCAACCAGGACATATTCCTCTCTCTAAGAGCATGCAGAGCACTGAAGGATAGGTGATCATGCTCCCCTGAGAGCTCCTGTCAATATTTCTTCTGGTTTAAGAAAATGGGCTGATGGGGCAGACCAATGTGATCATCTTATTAAATCGAAAGAGGCATTCCTGACACACACGATCTGTATTAGACCTATGTTAACATTTTCAAAGTGCTGAAAGGAGAGTTATATTCTTTGACATTTTATTGTATCATCAATTCCCTAAGGCCCTCCGCAGTTCCAAAGGAAGCTGGAGTTGGAATGGAGAGATCCCTGGAGTGATGGCAGTGGAGAACAGTGAGGGTCAGTCGGGAGTCTTTTAGTAAATTGGCTTGCTTTACTGAGATTAAGTTTGTAATCAATCCATGTAACTCACAATTTACATTACACACAGTAAACATCAACCAACACAACAAATGTTGATTTTGATCTAGTAAGTCTGAATCCTCCTGTCAAATTCAGTTTGCACGCACTTATGTCTAGAAATATTGGAGACCAATCTGGGAAGTGATAGTCTTCTTTGGAGAGATGTTACCATTAGCTTGTTCTCTGTATTTATGCACTCAGTCAATAACCCTGAGATTGGATTTCTCCCGAGCTTGTTTCCAGCATGAGGGTTCAAGTTCTTTCATAAAATTGAAAAACCATTGGTGGAGTTATTGAATCTGTACTTTGGACTAGGATATGCTAGAATAAAGCTACAATTGACTGATGTAACCCAGCGGGATTTCTTGAGTATCCATATCCCTCTAATCTTTGCAAATCAATCTTGAAATCTTCAGACTTAGCAGCCATCTTCCTATTCCCTCCTATCCCCCCACAAATCCATCAGCACCAGAAGAGTCCAGCTCAGTTTACATCTGCATATATCAGACCTTTGCTCAAAATGTCCGCAGCAGACCCATATGACCCAGCCAGAGACTGCCCCATCTTCTACATGCTTTATTGGGAAACATATGGAGAAAATGTATATATCGCCAACTCTGGGATTTTATTTAAACAAGCCAACTTCTGAATGAGGCACAGCATGGTTGTTGACCACCGAGCAGTACAGAATCGGCTCTGTGATGCAATCAGGATAAATATAAGAACAATACAGTTAAAAATTCTGAAAGTGCGCTCATCCTGCTAGACCTCTCTGCAGCTTTTCATACCAACACTCATGAGATCCTCCTAAAAAGACTGGGAGATATAGGTATTAAAAGTATAATTTACACTAGATGACCTCCTTCCTCATGGGTAGAACAGAAGTCACAAGCTTGGGCTCACACAATTCCCAGCCTCACCCACTCACCTGCAGAGTATGTCAAGGATCCACACTCGTAGCCCTGCCTTTCACAATCTACACGACACCCCTTACTTGTCATCATCAATAAATCTGGTATCTCCTTTTACAACTACGTGGATGATACACAAACATTCTAAACACTTTTGAACCACCTATCAGCAAATGCCCCAGAAATTAAAAACTGCCTTGCACAGGTGAACACATTGATGACTGTAAACAGAAATACAATACAGTGGCCTGATGATATGGGACCCTGTCCAAACACGTCAACCATAGTAAATCTTGTAATGGAAATGGAGAACTCACTTACTCTTGATCCATAGGTGAAAGTCATCGTCAGACGCTGTTTCTCCTAGCTGTGCATGCTACACCACATGTTACCTTACTTAACATTCACCCACAGGGCCATGGCCATCTTTTCTGTAACACTATTGAAACTAGACTATGCTAAAAGCCTCTATCTCAGACTTCCAGATGACATAATGAGGAATATTAAAAGAGTCAAAATGCAGTGGCAAGAATACTTCTCAGAATGAAGTGATCCTTGTGAATAGCCCTCTGTTCATACCAAGGAGTAGGCCTTTCCTCCTTCAGGTGTAAGTTTCACCACTAAACTGCTTTGCAACCCTTAGGTCAAGCAATGTTGCACTAGTATTAGTCCATAACTTCGACAAGAAATGGCAATGAGGATGCTCTTTTTCAGTTGAAGCCACAAAACTGTGCAACATCCTACCCAATCCTCTTTGCCAGGAGGAGAACCAAATGACGTTCAGGAATCTTCAAGGCCTAAAAATGATTACTTGGTTCCCCTGTTACCGTCCCGCTTTGAAGCGCTTTACCAGTGTAGAAGCACTATATACATAAACAATAAATAAAGTAGGAAACAGCTCAAGACTTGGCATTTTAAGCAACCACTTTGAAATAAATGAATAACAACCAACTAAAAACTGTGCACCAGAAACGTTTGTGCTAATCTACAACAAGCACTTTTCAAAACTCTTGGCACTAGCACCTGTGGCAAAACAAGCTGATTCATGGAACCTCTCCTACGTGGCACTTGCCTGCACCTTTAATGTCAGTGGAATTGACCAAATCTACCATCAAGAGCCAGGAAGTGACCACACCCTCACCCCCTGCCCCTCTCCACCCCCTCATCCCTACACAAACTCCTTTCTACTGAAATCATGCATACCTACACCTCCCACACTTCTACAAACTACCTCCATGGCCTAGTGTACTTAACAGAATTAGACTCTATCCATCTTCTATCAAAAACCATGCTGTCCATTTTTGCACTCTGAAATCCTGGGGATCGCCATATGTCTAACCTGCCCAGTCAATACCAACCACAAACAAGATAGATATTTTCATATCAACACAGGTGTACAGGTACTTCCGACCTGCATCCATCAACATCAAAGGTTTCTGAAGCTACCTACACACTATGCGACTACCCACCCTGCACTCCTTTCTTACAGAGCCATGAACAGTGTGGCCGACATTATTGGCAGAGTAGTACTACATAAGAATACTTTATATTAAATACATTGGAATATCCTTCACATCCCCATCTGAGCAGTCTGAATGCTGTGCCCCAGTCACACATTCCTAGATGCTGCTGCTATATTTTGTTTGGACAGCCCTCAATTAACTTTTAACATCTCTTAAACCCTGTCTTCCCTTCTTCCACTCCAAGATATGGTGATGATTATAGATGCCTTATTATCGTATACAGATCGAAGGTAACCTGCTCTGTTGCGTTTAGGCTTTGGATGCTCAAATGCCATTACCTATTCCTTAAGCAAACATTGTGGAGCGAAGATGACCTTATGGCATGTTGTGTATGAATGTTCATAGCATTTCTATATATATATATATATATATATATATATATATATATATATATATATATATATATATATATATATGTATTTTGAAACTGTATTTCCACAGTCCGAGTGAGAGGCACTCCCCCGTTCCTTAAGAAATCGCCAGGCAGACAGTTTTCTTCGTGAAAAAATGTCCTCTTTATTTTTCAGACCATGCACAGCACATGACTATTTAGTAAAAACCACCTAAAATGTGGTGCTCCATAATGTATGGCTTAATCTGACGCGTTTCGCAGTTACCTCACCGCTTGCTCACAACAAGTGATCCATACAATGAACACAGTTTAAAAACACCCCATGTGACAGGAAGTTAGCTATAGAAAGGGGACTGAGATGGCCACAAATATGGGTCGGACATTTTGGAACGGGTTCAGATGTTCCAAATTCTTACATGTTACATTCTGCATTAACATATGGAAACCTTTTTAACATTTAGGAAGATAATACTCTTATATTCATTCTAACTTTGTATTTATGAGATACATTCACTTCCCTTATAAACTATGGTTAAAAAGTGATTTATTGATATATAACCTTTTTTCAAAAGCCACAAAGTAAAGGGGACTGCAAACACCTTATGTGGCATAAATAGTCCAAATGGATCTACTGTCTTCGTTCCACCAAATACCGCCTTAACCAAGAACAGGCACTTTGAGTTTGTCTCTAACAGTACCTTTCACATTGCTTTTTTTGTTCTTGTTGCAACAATAAAGTGCAGGCTTCCGGTGCCTTGAAATTATAATCACCAGATAAAAATAGTAACGCAATAGTCACACACCGCCTGACACTAGTAGCACCACTAGAAAAGAAATTTAAGGAAACTATTGGTCACTTGTCCAATATGGCTCGTACATCCCTAACAGGCATTTTGATCAGAAGGTGTTCTCTGTTTTACTGATTTATTCTAATTTTCAAATAATGAAGGCCCTTACAATCCTTGAATGAAAACAAGCAGTTATAATATCGTAAGTGGCTGACAACGATGACAGAACATATGCGGGATATGTCTGTCATGCTTACAAGAGACATATCCCTCATGTACCCATGATCGATGTTGATAAACATAGCACATAGAAATGATCTGACATTTCAAATTGTACGTTTTTAGTCTGTGGTATTTGTCGACACACATGAATGCATGTGCTTTATACTTAGCTCAGTGTTTAAATGCAGCAGACAGCAGTGATTTGAAGCATTATTTTGCTCGAGGACTGACATAGGCATAGTATATGCTGGACACAAACCCGAGTGTCATTCAGTCCCAATAGAATGAGAAATATGGAATATCAATATGTGACAAATTATGATTTGCAATAGATGGGAAAATAATTGCTTAATTTGTTTTGCGTTGTATGCGTGTGAATCGTTGTCTGGGTTATGAGAGTGACATGTATTATTTAGACTGTGAGTGTGCATGTCTGAAGCTGTGGAATATAAAAGCACATGCACTGTTTACATTATACAGGTTTAAGGCATTGGATTTACCAACAATACATTAACTTGCCAGTGCTACCTCCGGTATGTGACGTACAAGGGCTGGGGGTAGATTAATACAATCGGAGTACAAATCACGTGGGTCTTTAGAACATGGAAGACACTGTATAACTACATCTAACACATGCTATATGAGAGGAAATCAATGCCAATATGTGTATAATGCAGAATGAGCATGAATACATTTTTCTTTGAGATTAGACCCTAAAAGTAAAATAATACATTATTAAAAAAATAACCTATTCTATGCTGGAAGGTGAGAATTGACTTTGGCTATCCTAAGAAAAAGTGCGATCTAAGGATTGAATGTGTGAATGGCAGGAGCCCCTTCTTGTGATGAAAACTCACAATGAACTGTTCTGTAATGTAATAATGAGAGAACAATCTACAGAACTAATTTCTGCAACTAGCCTCCAAGACTGAAATGTAAGTACTAGACTGCCACATTTTGCATTCTGGCTTAGCAATAAAAAATAAAATGTAGACAGACAGCTTAATAAACCAAAAACCCATTACTAACAACATATGCTAGATTTATACTAGAGACATCTGCTTCGTACCTTTATGAAGCATGCCATACACTAGAGATACATGTATAGTTTAGAGTTAAAAAAAATATATAAAAGCCTTACTTAAATTACTGCGGTAGGTGTTACAGAACCTTTGCACAGATACAAGTGCCATTAGCACTAGGGAATGTATTTTTTGTTACACGGAAAATGACTAGGACCAGGCCCAACATAGCTCTGGTGCAAAAATGCATTGAAATAGTGTGTGTTTTGCATTAGGACAAATACTGCACTCTCACCGGTGCAAAGGTTCTGTAATACAGTTCCATATGTCTTCAATAAGCAATCCAATCCAGTTTTTTTGGCCATTGGCAATAACGTAGTAGATTGCCATACAGCTTGTCTGTCGGCGGCACTAATCCCACTTTTGCAGAGCAGTTCCCTCAGTAAACCTTTTAAATAGCTATTCTTTCTTTTCCCCTAACTTCACAGCAAGAGTTGGGCTTTAAATTGAATATGTGCTATTCTAAAACGAATAGGAATTTAGGAAAAGCAAGAGTGGGTTTCCATTGATCACAAGGTATTGCATTGGGAGGATAGCTCAGGGGCAACACGCTCGCCTTTGAAACAAGACGACACAGAGCAACACAGGTTCAATTCCCGGGTCTGCGCTTAGAAACCTCTGAGTGTTAAGCACGTTATAAATAACCTCTTATATCATATATCACTCAAGGAATGCAATTTAAACGTATTGAAATTCATTTTCTCTAGCTACACATTGACTGTAGAAATATTTTGATTTGCATTTTATCAGATTATTTTTCAGGATGAATTTTGGAATACTTGTTTTTTGATTTACCAACCTCGGGAAAGACCTTAGAGTATGAAACACCAGCCAGCTTGCTGTTTGCATAATAAACATGATCCATTAAGATTCATTAAACCAGAACTGCTGATGAAACCTAGTAAGTAGTCAACATACAACTGGGTAACAAAGGGTGTCCACAATGAAGGTCTCCACCTTATGAGGACTGAACAACTCTTGGAGTATTCACCTTTGCTATTTGTTGTCATCCATATGCTATAAATACTTATCTTGGTCTGTCTGGGGTGACTAATGTTGCATCAGCTCTTCACGCATCCAAATCCTTGGGCTGAGAAAATGTGTATGTATGGTTTAATGTTACGAACATTTTATTATTAGCATGAGTGCTGTGAAAAATGAGATGTGATCCAAGCCCCGGGTGCATCACGTAATGATAAACTCATGGAACCTGTTTTTTTTATCACTGCCATGTTTGTCAAAGTTATGATCTCTGGTCATTTTCATGTTCCCAACATGTTCTTTGAGTTTATGCAAAGCTGGCTGAAACTCTTTGGAGTTCTTGAAATGATAACCTATCAGAAGAAAATGTCTATTGTTATTCTAGGATCTGGCACTTTGGACAATAAAACACATGTAACTTTCTAATTATGTCTAAAATATATACTGGAAGTGACCATTAGAAATACATTTTGTCACATTTTTAAAAGGGCTGCTTTACAATGTCAGCCAAGGTAGATCATTTCCTTTTTTAATATCTGCATAAGGGAAAACATCCCCCAAGTTATCTGTTTTGTTTCCCACTGTGGCCATGTAGCTGTTAGCAACTGCTGAGGTGGTTTCAGCAAATGCACACCTGACAACGCAACTCTCATCCACTTAAAAATGGAGAGAGACATATTAAGGGAAGGAGTACCTGATTTACAAAAATAAACACACAGATTTACAGATAGGCCTCTGTTCTCCTCTGTGCAACATGTCTGTGAGCACTGCGCCAGGCGGGATGGGCTGGCCAGTGCAAAGACTAAGAAAGGGGCAGAATATGCACACGCCCTCTTTAAACCAGAGACATTAGGTATAACATGGGTTTGGAGAGGCAGGCACCATGATAATGCACAAACACGCCCCATCAGGTGCAAACAAACCTGTATTTGCAGATTCCCACTGCATCTGCGACAAAAAAACCCCCACAAAAATCTTACTGCCACCATGACCAGGTCCAAGGTGAGACTGCACCATGCAGTCGCAGGTTTAGAGTCCTCCATGAAATCATAGCAATAGGTCGCCACCATGCACACCCCTGTAATGCTTGGATACCTACTGCTACATGGAAGGAGAAGCGAAGGAGAAGTCCAGAATCTACCATTCACTCACAATGAGTTTTGGCTTGCCCGTTGAGGAAGTGTATGGCACATACCGCTTCCCCCAATGCCATTCTTGAATTGGTCAAGGTGTGGGAGAATGACGTGGTATCACGAACCATGTGCTCAAAGCCAATACCACTCTTGGGGAAAGTCCTAACTGCTCTCCACTTCTTGGGGACCGGCATAATCACGCTGCCTCAAACAGGTCCTAAACGGCATCATTGCACATGTGCACAGCCACATAGACATGCCATGCAACATGCAGGTAAGGCAAAGAGTGGCACAAGAATTCTATGTAGTTGCCCACTTCCCACAGGTACTTGGGGCAATTGATTGCACACATGTTGCACTACAGCCGCCACAAGCCACTGAACACATATATTGGAACAGAAAAAATTGCTATTCGCTGAAAGTGCAGGTCATCTGCGATGCCAAGGGTCACATAATCCATCGCAATGCCAACTACCCTGGATGCACCCACAAAAGCTACATACTACACCACTGCCCAAGCCACCAGGCATTGGTTGGGAACATTCTGCAAAAAAGTGGCTCATTGGTGAATATCAGCCAGCACTCACTCACAAAACACACCCAAGGGGGTGAGGGGGTGCACATTCAATACAATCCACAATACCCACACATCCCATTCAAAAATACTGTTTTTGTCATCCACGTGGGATAGTGCATATCCGCTATCACTATACCTGATAATGCCTATCTGAAATCCCACCTCACCAGTGGAGGCCCGCTACATTACAGCACACATTGCGACCTGAGGCATAATTGAGCACACATTTGGAGTGCTGAAATCACCGTTCTGATGCCTTGATCATTCAGGTGGAGTACTGTTCTATGCACAAGCTGTGACATGCAAAATCATATTGGCATGTTGCATCTTGCACCCACTGTGACATATCAATAGAGGTGGATGAGGAGCCACAGGCAGTACCCATACCGATAGCAGGACAAAGGGTGAGGGGCTAGCACATACATAATCAGCTACTCCAGACATACTTTATATTAAAAACATGCAGTGTGACAGTCACACCATATCCACATCCCTGAATGCCTTTGATGATGAAACATGGCAAGTCCAGTTGGGACATACACAACTACTTGAGAATGGCATGCCTGGGTGGACAAGTGGTGATCTAAACATGGGCAGTGTCACCAGTATCACCCATTGCATACCCAAATTAACTCACACAAGCATACAAATAAAGACAAGCGGGTCACTTGGCGCCATATATCAACTAAGTATGTAACATGGACATGAGCCATCAAACAATGACAAACCAAGAGCATGGCCTGCCATCCCATATTGAGTCACTACCATTACCCCTTGTTGATGCATGAACCCTCAATAAGAACAATTGAAATGACTGATTCACACACCCATAATGAGCATGTACTACAGAATTTCCAACAAAGGCGGACCACCTCCCCTGGCCGAGGGGCCGCCTGCTTGTGTGGGCTGGGAGTTGCCAGGGCAGCAGGATTACTGGTAGCTGCAGGAAGCATCCACCCAAGACTGACTGGGGGCAACCTCAATTCTGCACCAGCACAACAATGCATCTGCAGTGTCTCACTTGGTGGGTGTGGGGCAGCTTATCATCACACTGGGTGTGCTGGTGCCTCATCGTCAGGGACACATGAGTACAGGTGCCTCCAGTGCACCCTCCCAGGGCCGGTCCATAGAGCACCCATGGACTGGGACCACATGGCAGGGTGGGCGGGTGTGGGCAACCCCCTAGTATGGCAGTGGGCTGCAGGTCCAGGGAGCATTTCCCACTGTAAGTGTACAGCATGGTATGGGAAAAGTGACTAGGCACACAGGCTGTACTCTGCCCTGAACCCATCATGAAAAAAGAATGAAAACGCACACATCACGACCATGCAAACATGTGAAAAGTACAAGGAATGTTGCAGCATGTCACTGGGACCGCCACACTATGTGGAAGGTAATACTCAGGTGTGCAGGGTGTACATAAATGATGGAGTAGCTACCGGGAACACAGGACATGACACCTAATAATCCAAGAACAAACCAAGATGTCAGTGTATGGGCCAGCACTAGAAACATGTGCACATAAACACCCACAGTCAACAGACTACCACCAACATGCTGCAAATACCCAAACATGGTATAGAATAAGAGAAATATTACCACCTCGTCAGCTGCTGTGACAATCACCTACATAACACCAGAAAGGCACATTCAGGCAATACCCTACCTGTGCCACATCAGCTCAGTACTTGCATGCATATGACAACAACAGAGGGAATGGGGAAATTGAAAGAAGGAAAGTGCCAGTTTGGATTCACAGGGTGTGTGTGAGCTGACATTGCCAAGTAACCTAAAATGAAAACAGATACATGACCATTAAAGTGCATGTATCCTGTCACACACATTCCACACAAAATGCACACAACAGGCACATCATGGTTCAACACCATATTTACCTGTATGTCCGATCATGCCACTTGTGAACTCGGCATGCAAGTTGACATCACTGAACTTGTCAATCTGTAGATGCCACCTGCAGTATTACTAGCACAGCTCCACCATGACAGAACCATCTGCTCACGGTGCCAGATGGCATTGTGCATAAAAGGAAGCAAATGAGTCCACCCTGGACAGAAACTCCAAATTAGAAACAAATATATCCATGACAGTGCACAAAGTCAGCAGGGGTGATGAGGAAGGGGTGTGGTGAGGTGAGATTTAACAAAAAAGGCATAGTCGAGGGAATATCCAAACTGAGCAAAAATCCTGCTGCGATCCACTCTGTGGATCATCATGGGAAGGGCCCACGTGTTTGTTTATTTATGTTTGTTTATTTTATTTATATAGCGCAAACCAGGCCCTGAGGCAACCGGGCGCATATCTTGGCAGAAGGTTACAGGTAAAACATATCATCACATTGGTATCAACAGATTGCGAACAACATATACAATATATACAATATAAAGATATACAGATTATACAATTGACGTTACCAAATACAGTTGACGTTACAAAACAGGGCAACAAGCGGCACAAAGGTGCCAGGGCAGAGCAAAGCTAAGTCGCAGCTAGCCCGTCAGGGTCAGAGGGCAGTTGTTAATGAGAAGTAACTAGCCAGAGCTTGGCTTTGTGTTTGAATAGGTTAAGTGATGGTAAGGATCTGATGGTGAGTGGTACCGTGTTCCAAAGCTTGGCTGCCAGGACAGGGAAGCTAGCACCCCCAGCTGTATGAAGCTTGAATCTGGGGATTTCGAGACTGTGGGACTGTGCGGATCTGAGTACTTGCGTTGGAATATGTTGAGTGAATCGAGAGGCTAGATATGAGGGGGCCTGGTGGTTAACACATTTGTATGTAAGGGTGAGTGCTTTCAGTGAAATCCTTTGGGCGACTGAGAGCCAGTTGAGGTTCTTTCTGGTTTCTGAGATGTGGGCAGATCGGGGGATATTGAGAGCCGCTCTAATGGCGTTGTTCTGGGTAGTCTGTAATTTGTTAAGGTTACTCTGGTTAGTGCCTTGGTACAGTGCATTACAATAGTCCAGTTTGGACATGACCAAGGTCCTGGCCAAGGTGATGCAATTCTGGGCGGTAAGGAATGGGCGACAGGCTGAGATCAATTTGCAGGTGTAGGCAGATGCAGCAGCCACTGCATTGGTTTGTCGGGTGAGATTCAAGGAGGCATCCAGGTAAATACCCAAAGTTTTGGTGTCTTTAGATACTTTAATTAGATTGCCGTCAATGTTAAAGGAGCCGAAGAGGGGACTTAGTTTGTTAAGTCTCTGTTGCGTGCCTAGGATGAGAAGCTCAGTCTTGTCATCATTGAGGCACAACTCGTGCTGGGCCATCCAAGCTTGAATGACAAGGTAAATGTCATTGAGGGCTTTGGAGTCAACAATGTAGTCACCAGTAATAGGTATGAGTATCTGGGTGTCATCGGCATAGTTCGTGTAGGTGACGCCCAGCTAGTCAAGCACATCAAATAGTGGTTTGGTGAAGACATTATAGAGAGTAGGGGAGACAGAGGACCCTTGCGGGACTCCACACGGGACTGGTGTAGGGTCGGCCGATGCGGTAGGTGAGAAAACTCTCATGTGCCTGTTGTCGAGGAATGACCTGATCCAGTTGGATGCATTGTCAGAGAAGTGAGCAGCGGACTTTAGTTGCCGACATAGTATTTGGTGGTTGACCAAGTCGAAAGCGGCGGATAAATCCAGTAGTAGAAGAAGGGCCAGTTTACCGTTGTCTTTAACGTCCTCAAATTGAGTTTTGAGGTCAAGAAGAGCTGTTTCGGTCCCATGTTTGGGTCTGAAGCCAGATTGTCTTGAGCCGAGGAGGTTATTAGTTTCTAGGTAGTTCTGAATCTGCAGGTATGCTGCTCTGTCAAGTATTTTAAGTAAGAAAGGTACAGTGGTAATAGGTCTGTAGTTAGTTGGTATTTCAGGGTCCAGATTCGTTTTTTTTAGGAGAGGGATAACCCAAGCGTCTTTTAAATTGTTGGGTACCGTTCCTGTTAGGAATGAAGAGTTGATGAAGGAGGTTATAAAAGGAGCAAGGTCCTGTGCCGCTTCCTTAATGATAGGTGCTGGGCAGGAGTCACCTTGACAGTTCGAGGGTTTTAGGTTGCGAATGATGTTTTCGACCTCGAGGATGGTGAGAGGGGTGAAGCTGAAAGGGGTATGAGTAAAGGAGGCCGTTGGCGTAGTGGGGGGTTTAATGGGGGGGTTGGTGAGTAGAGTTGTTTGTTTGGCGTTAATTTTTGATTGCAGGGTGGTGATTTTGTTGAGGAGAGCGTTTTGGATGTTATTGCACCATTGGCTGTCTTTAGTGCAGGTATCAGGGATGGGGGAGGGGGCTTCCAATTCTTTAAGGATTTTAAACAGCTCCTTAGTGTTGGATTCTGCTTGTGTGATACGTTGGTTGTAAGTCTCCTTTTTTGCCTGTAGGATTGCTTCCTTGTAGTTATGGGTGGAGATGATGAGGCGTTCTTTGTTAGGGTCGCAAGGGTGGCTCATCCAAAGTGATTCAGCCTTGCGTTTTTCTTTGCGTAAGGCTCGTAACTGCGGGGTGAACCAGGAATTCAAATGGGCTTGTTGTTTAGCTTTCCGTAATTTAAGCGGAGCTATATTATCAATGGCTTTGAGAAGTGTTTGATTGAAGATGTCTACTAAGACTGTAGGGTCGTTGTGTTGTGACACACATTTGTTCAATAAAGGAAGGATGAGTGGGAGAAGTTTATCCCTGGTGATGTCTTTTTTGTTCCTTGTGGGAATGGCTGGAGCTATCGTGGGAGTGGTAAGAGGGTTGGTCGCTGGAAGGTGGAAAATGATGATGTGGTGGTCGGACCAGGCACAAGTGTGGTTGGAACTTATGGTAGTGTTGCAGTTGAGATCATAGATCCAATCAAGCGTTCTACCTTTGTTATGGGTAGGTTTGTCAATGCGCTGTTGGAGTCCTAAGTTAGCTAATGTGATAGCGAATTCAGAGGCCAAGTGATCCTTAGTGTCATGTAAACCAAGGTTGAAGTCACCTAGAAGCAGTACCTGCGAGTTGGGGTTCGTATTGACAGTCAGAATGGCTGTGATCTCATCTATGAGTGAGCTGAGTGGTCCTGGGGGTCTATAGATGAGGTGGAGGGTAACAGTGTTGGTTGGAGATACGGTGAGTTTCACGGAGAGGGATTATGCACAGCTGAGCTCTGTGTTGCGGATGATTCTAAGTGTGATGTTATTTCTATGTATGAATGCGACTCCACCTCCTTTGGATGTTGATTGTCGGTCACGCAAGAACAATGATTGTGGCCACGCAAGAACAATGCCCTGCCCTCCTGTGCAGCTGCCACACATGACATGGATGCATGCAACAGGCCACCAAGTGCCATAAAGTATGATATGATATGGCACTTATAACGGGCATATACACAAGTGTTTCTAGGCATGAGTCCTGGTGACTCTCCTTCCGTGTCTCCTCCATGTCTGCCTACATAGCAGCCTTTGATGCATCCATCTAGGTGCTGATTGTGTAACTCAGGGAAGACGTCTCAAGATGGAGATTCTCCCTTGAGGCCTTTGTCTCCTCATGCAGACAGGCCCTCAAGGCAGAGATCTCACCACACAACATCTGATACTCCCTGCACATTGTGGTATTTGAGGTAATCATGTTGTCATCAAGGCGATGCATGTCCCTGCTGATGTACTGCATTACCCCGGTCTGCTGCGCTATTTCCTGGATGATCTCCTCCGCCCAGTCAAATCGTGGAGCAGGCTTATGTCCATGACGTGTGTATGGGTACTGTAAATACAATGATGAAGTGCTTCCCTGCCCGATTGTATGCACCGGCAAGGCCTGCGGGTCCAGAAGCACCCCACTACAACACACACCTCTGCTGCCACCAGGACGGGTGTGGGCAGTGTTGCAGTGCCGTCAAAGATGCTTGACTAACCACGTGCAGGGCCTCGGGCTCAGTCTCCTCCATGAGTCCAAGTGGGAACATGGGGTCAGGACTGCTCAGTAGTTGTTTAGCCACTATCTGCCTCAACAACTCTGCAACTTCATTATTATCTTCCTCCCCTGATGACTCCAGTGCAGACATGCCCATTATGGCCTGCAACACCTGTGTATTCTCGCTATGCACAGCAGCTTGGCCACTGCTTTTGCCTGGTTGTGCATCCCCTGATGGTCCCCTTGGCACCTGGTCTCCCTCAGCTGCACTATCACCTACAAAAACATAAGACAACACACATGAGGGCAACATCTCAATACATCTATGCCACAAATGAAATACATGCAGTATAAATCGCCTACTGACACATGCAACAGAATCCAACACTGGCCTCACATCCATGCCGACCCTTGCCGGAGCACCATTCCATGCCAGACACCCCAAATACAACATACAAGGTGATGGCAGGGTAAACCTGATGAGTGAGTAAATCGTAAACCATGCAACCACAAAATCCTACGTAAGCCATCAGGATTCACATGTCGTGCACTGATGGTGGTATGCATGTGCTTCTGTGCCACACAATCTGCACACGTAAGTGCCATGTCCCATACAAGCAGACACCATCAGCCTGCCATTGAATACCTAGCAGGCATGACTTTGCCACCAGTATTGGAAGCACATGTAAACATGTTCATGCATGTGTCTGCTACAGTACACACACATGTGGCCATGATTATGTAGCCACACTGACAGAGCCAGGAGGAGATGGATGTTGTGGCAGCAGAGGCAAAAGACATGACAACATTTAGCCATGCTTGAATGTGTCGTCAGTGCACCTTTTGATGAACAAATAACCATGCAAGTAGATGAACGATACTGGTAGGAGTATGAAATGGAGACAGAGTGGCAGAGTTGCAAATGCAAGACCTGTCTGCCGGGCAACTTTAATGCAAACCCTGCAACCCATCCAGCAGAGATTCAAGTCCACATGTGTGGATGTGGCCATGTACAGCCAGTAGCCAGCATAATCACAATCCTATCACCATGTAGACAGGCAATGCCACGGTGCCAGTCATCCTCCCAGCAAAGGTTATAGGCAAGGTTGCATCAAGGGACAAACACACACATGCACCAGAGGCATGTCATCCACGGATCAACACGGATGTCAATGTGTGCACCTTCATGTCCAACAGAGCAAGGACACCCTGAATGCACCAGCATCCTGGTCATGCATGTGTCTAGGCTGTATCCTACCAGAATTAGGGCAGCAGGTGATGTACTCACCCAGCCCCATCATTACATTGGCATTGCACCTGTCCCCGGGTCACTGTATAACCGTAAACAATAAATAAAACACACATGCATGAGCCATTGCCAGTCGAAGAGTCATGTGAGTGCATGCAACATTGATAGTACACACTACACAGACATGGAACAGATGTTGTGCATGCTGATGTGCAGCACCTGGACACAATGCCATGGGGGCAATGCTATTCATATATACACTTGCAAGGTGCAGTGAATTGTCCTCTATGCAGCCAATGTCCACAATGCATTCCACACCGATTGCCCCCCATGCATATACAGCCAGAACCTTAATCGCATGAAGTGAATCCCACACCAAATCACACCCCCTCACACTGTGTACAGTGGTGTCATGATCACATGCATCAGTCACACATATTACTCGCCTGCAGAATGTCAAAATGTGTTCATGTCTCCGGCACCAACAACATGTTCACTTGAGATGAGGCTAGAGGCTACCTCCTCAAATGATGTGAGTTCATGAATGTGTGGAGAACCACCACCAGTCACCTGTGTAGGGGACACATTTTCCCCCAACTTCTCCGTAGTACACCTGGTCAGACCATCCATGCGATTATGCACCTTGTTTGCAGTGCGCCTCTCCATCTCACAGGCATTCACCAGGTCAGTTGCCCCCTGCCACCTCTGCTTACACTGGTCCTGTGTCACAGTGCTTCCAGCCCAGGGTAACATCTCAGATTGGTATTCCTCATCAAAGTCTGTGAGGATTTGCAATTCCTCTTCAGCAAATTTCCCCTTCCAGCTTTCTGCCTTCTCAGTGACTGGTGGTGGTCCCTGGCTTGTAGGGGTACCATTGGCTCCTTCAGTGGCTGTGGTGGTGCCTGTCTGTGGCAGTGGTGCATCCACTGCATGTGGAGGTGGAGGTCTTACCCTTGCACATTTTGGTGGTGGTTTGCTCTCCTTCACTGGTCTCCCAGCTCTGCCAGTCCCCTTTTGTCAATGTTTGGAGTTTTCAAGATGTATTTTTGATATTCCTGCTGTTCGGCACTTGCGCAGCGTATTCTCTGTTTACGCCCGTAACACCGAACAAGGAAGTGCTCTGTGTCCTCCGACCACCAGAATCAAGCCACGCATCCTGTGCATGCACCCCATATTTGTAGTAAGCCATGCATGCGCAGCTTGCATGGTGTGACTCAAGTAACTTACATGAGATGGCCCAGCTTGTTTTGGCATCTGGGATTGCACGGGTCCACAGAGAGCTTCCTGTTACGGGTTCAAGACACATCTTGGCCTGCTCTCACATTCCTGCAATCCCTATGTTGTTGACTTCTTGGCCAGTTTGCAGTACAGTGCCAGTGTGCCATAAGTCCAACTATGCTACATTGCTGCCTGCTGCTACTCAGTACAGGTGTGCGGGGGGAATAGGACACAGGCAAGTGGTGGCTCTGTGGCTCCATACTGGGAGGTGTGACTGGGATGGTGGCACTCATGGGAAGGGGCCACTGTTGTCGTGGGCTTAGTGTGTTGCATGGGGGAGCTTACCTATGCAATGATACCCATATGTTGCATGGTTACTTTTTTAATGCATAGTAGTTAGCTTGTCATTGTACACTCGTGCATATGGGATCTTCTACAGCACATACCCGTGTCTCTGCCAACTGGGTGCACTTGGACCTCCCCCTCCCTGCAACCTTCTATGCACTTGCACGACCCAAATGCAGCATACCTGATTATCGTCTGTCTGTACTCCCTTGTCTTCTCCCCTTAATTGCACTGCTAAAACTGCCTGTGAAGACTATTATCATCCAAGAATTTCAAGGGCTCTGAGCGACTATTTGATTTTCCCCTTGTTCCCACCCTCCTTGAGCGATTTGAAACATGTTCATGTGTATAGGTGCTATATAAATAAAAAATACAATACAATACAATACAATACAAGGGGCCTGAGTTGGGTGGGCTGCAGGGACAAGTACAGCTGGTTATTGTGCGTGCATGTGTGAGTGTGTCGATACATGGCCAGGTGTCAGTTCAGACAAGGAAGTGGGTGATTTGCCTTGGATGGCTGCATCAATATTGGGGCTAGGAGGGGGCACAATGTCTTGGGAGAATACTCGGGCCATGAACTGTGGGTGCACTCTATGGGGCACAATTCGGGGTTCTGTGTTGCACTTGCTGATTTTTTCGTCCATAGTGATGTCATCAATGAAATTTTTTGATGTCATGTTTGATGTCCTAGGTGTTAGTCTTAGCAGTGCACGGTGGCGCGAGTTATGGTTGCTTAGATTACCATAACTGGTGAATTTCAGGGGTTTTTCGGTTTTACTTGAAACCATAACGTCCCTTTAAAAAAGTTTTTTTACTGAATCTGATAGGTTTTTAGTAGCGCAACTTAACCATAACGTCCCTTTAACAAAGTTGTTTTACTGAATTTCATAGGTTTTTAGTAGCGCAACTGAACCATAACGTCCCTTTAACAAAGTTATTTTACTGAATTTCATAGGTTTTTCGTAGCGCAACTGAACCATAACTTCCCTTTAACAAAGTTTTTTTACTGAATTTCATAGTTTTTTAGTAGCACAACTTAACAATAATAACTTTGACTTTATGTACATGTAATATGGAACATACTGAACCCCTTCTACTGAATTTGACTGTCCGTGGACATGTTCGGACAACAGTACCACCACCTAATAACTCTGTGGGGGTATGTGCAATTGTTATATCATAACATAGGAACATTTAACAAATTCGCAAAGCAGCACACATACAAAGTATATGTAGTAATACTTAAGAAAAGTAACCCATATATGTAACACAGTAACCATTCATTGAAATACAATATGTTCTAAAATTGAATATACAAAAAGAAGATAAAGTGGCTTCCAACATAATTACCTCACAGACACTCCACAACTAAGAGCAAGACCAGACGTACAGACTACTCATCACATATTTTACCTGAAATAGTAAGTGCACTTCATTTTACTCATATATTTATAAACTTTCTGTATTAGATAAAAAAAATATATTACTTTTTTGTTTTCTCACAGAAATGTGTAGTACTCTGGAGTGGCTAGAGGAGCATTTCCCACGAGAGGAAATGTCAGAAGATAGTGCACCTAATGGTACACACGTTACTATATAAACCAATTAATAAATATTATTTTGTATACATTTAACATATACATTTTTTTTGTACAGACCATACAAAAATTGAAACTACTACAGAAAAAGAAGCAGTGGATAACACTCTGGAACACATAAACGAAAAAATGGACCAACTTATGGCAAATTTTACGAATTTTAAAAATGTTGTGGAAGATCACTTAAAACTAACAGCAAGATACCATTGTCCCACCTGTACCTCACCATATCCCACTCATTTAACCCCAAACCCTCTCCATGGACCAAAACGTTTTGATAACATTTCCATCCCTTCTTCACTTGAGCCCAATTATGTTGAAATCCCTAATTCTCCTGTTTTTGTTTCCATTTCTGTCCCACCTTCTCAGTCATAAATTGTTAATATATGTCAAATAAAATTACTTTTTTATATTGTGTTGTAATTAGTTTCAGTTCTTTTTGTTAAAACCAATTTAGCTGTCCACAGACAGCGCGGTTGTTCGGAAATGTTCATAAATAGACGAAAATGTAAGTGTCCTGAGGACACTATGGGCCTCATTACACGGTAGGTGGTGGACCAAGGTGCTATAAGCACCTTGGTCCATGCCGGTAAAATACCGGCACCGCCTTGGAGGAAATGGGAATTACCGCCCTATTCCAACGTTGGCGGGGCGGTAATTCCCTCTTCCCCATTCCCATTTTTGCCCCATAGGGCATAATGGGAATGGGGAAGGTGCTAATTACGGTACCACAAATTGCGGTACCGTAATTAGCACACTGGTCCCTTTGTGGGTTGGTTTTTAACACCTGCTAATAAGCAGGAGTTAAAGTACCAACCCGCAAAGGGACCTCGCAGTAAGGCGGTAAGGGATAACGGTCACCGGTACCATTACCGGTGACCGTTAACCCTTACTGCCTTCTGTGTAATGAGGCCCTATATCTGTCCGTAATGTTCTCATGCAAGTTCAAACTGTTCTAAGAACACTTGTAGTGTCCTGAAATGTTCGTAAATAAATGAAAATGGAGGTGTCCTTAAGAACACTATGCCTGTTCGTAGTGTTTGCTAGCAAGTTGAAACTGTTCTAGGAACACTCGTGGTGTCCTGAATTGTTCGTAAATAAACGAAAATGGAGGTGTGCTGGGGACGCTATGTCTGTCCGTATTGTTCGCAAGTAAGTTAAACTGTGCTATGAACAAACGGCTGTCCGTAACTGTCCGTTTTACGTGTGGCACACTTTTAATTAGTTCATGAACCGAACACTTTCCGTAGAACATCAACGGGCATGTGCAAAACAATGTCCGTACATTGGGTGTCCAGCGGACAGCCGCTTCCTTAGCAAACATGCTCACGAAGCAATCATGTGACCGCACCCACGCTGATCGTGTGTTCTGAATGCGGACACTGTTCGTGTCCCCGAACAGTTTAAAAGAACATTTACAAGTAATCCACAATATTTCCCATTAAAAACTCCCCATACCACAAATCCCACATACTAATCCTAACTTTCAACATAGTTTTTGTGACTTTATGAACCTTTTTTGGTGTTCGATCTGTCTTGCGGATGGCGCGCATGTCCGCGAACCGCATACAAGCACCCCTATAAAAGACCACGCCCTAGAGCTCATTCTCATTGTGTTTCTGGCTATTCCACAGAGCACACTGCATTTTGCTGCATACTTTGCAGATTTTGAGATTTCCATCTCCAAGCCGATGACATCCATGGCTCCACTATTGCCACCTGGTGCTACATCTGCCTCAGCACCACCCCCACCCCCTGCACCACCACCATCTCCCCAAGGGCCTGAAGAGGGGAACAGGGGTGAGGATACAGAGGAGGAAGAAGAGGATGACGAGAATGAGGTAGAGGAAATCCCTACTACCCACCCTCGGCATGATTCTTGGGTGTGGCGGTTGTTTACCGTTCATGGGAATGGTCCTAAGGCTCGTGCAAACCGTGTCACCTGCAATGAGTGTAAAATGGTACTCAGTCGCTGGAAGCATAGTTCATATAGCTTTGGGACCACTACCATGAAGCGACACCTCAACTCATTCCACACTGGAGCCATTCGGCAGGTTGTACCTTGCGAAGAGTGTAGTAGGTTGATTGCCTCTACTTCATCCTCCATTTCTAATCCTGTCCCAACAAGGAACACCTCTGTGGGACAGCGTCTTCCTCAAGCTGCCTCACAGGCCATACAGAATTCTGATGACCCTTACCTTTCGAGGGTCACAGTTGTATGTATGTACTGTGACACAGTACTCTGCAGGGGTGAGCGACTTCAGAGTGCTTTTGAGACTATCGTCTCACAGCATGAGAAGACCTGCTCACTACCCAAATAAAACCCACTCTACATCTTCCTCTCTCAGTTCGCCCTTTCTTATCCCTGTGGTTGGTGTCCCCCCTTTACCCTCCTTTCCCCTCCTTTCCTAGTGTGTCGTGTATAAAAAAACAAAAAAATACAAAATAACAAAAATCAAAAAAAAATAAGGCTCTTTTCAGAGCCGCCTCTTACAGTTAAAAAATAGAAGTGAAGATAAATAGAGCAGGGCCCTTTGTATTTCTTGAAAGTCTGCGGCAGTTCGCGTACATAATTGGGGTACTACCCTATTGTAGCCCATTGTAACCATTTCATTTTTCTCTGAGAGGAAGTGGTGGCTCTGAAAAGAGCCTTTGGGAGGTGTTTGTATGTCAAACATTATAAATACTTAACACCTACTTCAAAATGGATGCTGTATTTCTAAAAATGGTTGCAATGCATTTTGTACATTTCTCAGAAAAATCTGATTGCCAGCATAAGTAAGATGGACTCCATCTCTGCGAAAAATGTATGTACTACGAAACATAATATTTTCATTGTGAAAAGAGGACATGCCAAAATCTCTTAGGAAGGCACAAACAACCTTATTAACATTACTCCTTGCTTTCTCCATTTGCTTGATCTTCTGAAGTCCTTCTTTCATTGCAAATTGCAAAGAAATTCCAGACACATGTCCTAAACTGTTCCCTCCACAATGAATTACAATTATGTCTGGATGTTCCTCTAGTTTCAAAGTTGCAAAGAGAGGTAGCAAGTCCAACCACTTCATTCCACACACTCCATGCCAGTACACTTCCACATGTGCGAATCCAAGATCTATAGATACTCCACAGCTTTCTGCATGCACCTTCAACCAATGTATCCACGAGTCTCCCAAAATCCACACAATCTGTTTTTTGAAACACTCAGCCATAGATATCTGTTCTTCTCTCAGCAAAAAGAATATCTGAGAAAACCTCACACTCACTAAACTTTACTGACCAATCCTTTACTACATTCAATTTCATTTGCATGCCTCCCCACCCCAAATTTCCCAGATGTAATATGTGGTGTCCTAGAACTACTGGCATGTCCGCGAACATATCGTAACATGGACAGCCCTTCTACCATTTCCACTTCACTCTCTGTGCCATTTCCTTATTGGATGTAGCTACGAAATCACATGACCATCCACCAATCAAATCCAAGACCTCTACATGTAACTACATCATCATAGATCAGCACTGCAAATGTACAGTGAATCTCTCGGAGTACAAGTCTCATACCATTGGCAAGCACGATCTACAAGAAATACTATACAAGTCTCCAAGATTTCTACTTGCAGCTTTGTCCATATCCATATGCATGAACACAAACTACAGGTATTCAGATTTTCTATTCAGTAGATGAACATATTTTCTAAACGAATTTTACCTTGTATAATCTGTAAAATGAATCTACGATCATTTTTTCATTTTCCTAAAATGAACTGTGACTTACAAACCTTTATACCGTTTAATTTCTTCACACACACACACACACACACACACGCAAATAATGTTAAACTAACATTTTTGAAATAAAATATATAGACTACATATAATTAGTGCAGCAAAATTACATGCACACTCTATGATCAAATCTCAAACAATAATATTTCACAAACACATAATTGTTTTTATTTTTTTTTATTTATATAATTACTTACATTTATATAGGACAAGCAGGCTATGACATTGACTCACTATTACATGGAAAAGCAGGCTATGACATTGACTCACTATTACGTGGAAAAGCTTAGTTACAGGAATAGTGGTATACAGTGGTACATTATGAATTTCACAAGCCATAGTAAAGATATTGTCCTTCCTACAGTTAGTCATAAGATTATTGTAATGGTTTTGAGGAAGGTGCTGAGCATTTCAATTTAAAAAAATCTATGTCTAAATTAAAAACAGTGCTATATACAAACCAAATTATTAATGTCTTTCTTTTACAATTGCAGTGAAGGCCATTCTCCTGAAAAGAAGCAGCCGAATTTGAAGTACAATGAACAACTAAGAAGCAAACTGCTAATTTTAGAAAAAAAGTAAGTAGAATGTTACCATAATATTTGAATTATTACTCAAACACACTGTAAGGTTAATTCATGCTATTTCTGTGCCTAAAAATAGAGATTCTGCACCATTCTGACCAAAAATCTGTCCGTCTTAAACAGTGATTTACTGGCAGAATGGCCCACAAATTCCTATTTTTGGATACACAAATTACCCAACTCAACCGCTAGAATTTTGATATTATAGAACAAACAACTGTTTTAATTGTATACATTAGGTTTACTATTTGTACTTCTCCACACCACTGGCTTACTTTTTTCTGTCATCTGAACCCCGGTTTAGTAACACATTAATTCAAGAATACCCATCCCTAGTAGTTGTACTTCCCAATGCACAATCACACACCATTACATGCATCTTTATCATCTTACTAAAACACTCATGCACACAACACACATGCATTGCAGAACACCCCAACCCATAACTTCTGTATTTTCTTCAACAGACCCTAAAGAATGCCTACCAAAAAGCAACTCCGTAGAAAGGAACGCAAAAGTAGAGCAAATGAAAAGAAAAGTTTCCAACATAAACATCCATCTATAGCAGAATTTGTAAAAGAAAGTTGAAACACAACAGCTAATACAGTCATGTAGTGAAACAGAAGAAGTTTCTAGAACAAAAACTTTGCCTCCTCTATCAAAAAGTAAAACAACCCAAAAACAAGTAACATAAAATCAACTATCACTACAAATAAAACTTCTTCTATAAATCTTGATATAGTACAAAGTAAGCATACCACGAAAAGTATTTTAGCCAAAATGTTCTGTCACAAAGTCCTTCAAAATCTTATAAAAACAGGAGAGAAACCAGGTTCAACACTTCAAACCTATCGTAGGAAAGTAATCTTAGAAGCGTTGATAGACAGTGCAATTCTTCCCAAAAGAAAGTTATTTATTTTAGTGTTAAACGGAATGAAACCACTAACAAAACTAATAATTAAATTACAAAAATACTTCTCAATAAACGAAATGTCAACAGAAATAACTTCTTAAATATCTGTGGAGGTGAATGGAGTCACACTACAAGCACAGAACCATACTTTAATGAAGAAGCGTACAAACAAAAGCAAACAAATACAATTGCCATACATAGCAGTGGTCGGTCGAGGTTATGAAAAAGTTAATAATACCATAATGGACCAAGAAGTACTCCTTAACAAAATATGCCCTGAAAACGTAGATGTACCCCTCCATTCAACTGAATCAGAACATCTAGTGTACAAATGGCCATGCATGGCAATGTGTAACATTCCCAAAAAAATGTTCAAGTCTTTACGCCAATTCCTCAATCAATATGTTAAAAGCAAAGACAAAATCAAAATTAAACTACTGCAAAATATGGATGCTTGTCCAGTACGCAAGTACACAGGACTACAAGGACATTCATTGGCCGGCATTACAGGACCTGCTTGCAAAACAACCTTCCATGATATCAAAAGGATATCAACACATCATGCAAGTATAAGAAATCTAGTTTATAGACTGTACTATGCTAAAAAGTCCTGCTTTAGCACTAGCCAATTTAAATACCATTCTTCTACATGGTACAGCAAAAGAACTACTAGAAGAAATCGACTATATCCAGACAAAATATTTTGGAAGTGAAACCCACTTACAAGATGAATTAGCTCTAAACCAACTTCGTAACAATTCTGCACATTGCAACCTTTCACTACACACTTACAAAAAATAAATACTAAAATTTGAAAGTACTTCAGCTGAAGTACCAAACCACGTATGTGTATGTTGCCACAGAACTTTTTATAAAAGTAACACAAAAACTGTAGACCTATCATACAAAATAGAAGACAATGAAGATTCTAGATGGTTTGAATTAGCTCTCTACCTTATAGCAGAAAACAAATACGAAATAACTGACCCCATAATACTTTGCAGTTACTGCACTACAAAACTTGACAACAAACAAACTCCTTCACGTGCTATCACAAATAACTTGGAATTATATCCACTACCAAAACCCCTTCAACAACTTAATTTATATGAGAGCATCATAATTCAAACAGTGCACCCATTTCAAGCAATAATACGCCTTCAACCAAAAACTGCAAAATTACCTCCCTCTGAATTAGTGAAAGGTATTTGTGGAAAAGTAGTGTATTTACCATTAGATCTAAAACAAAATGTGCACACTCTAGGAGTGCAACGTCCAATGCAACAATCTTTAACTATCTTGATAAATGGAGTACCTACAAAAGACAAAAAAATGTGGCAACAACTGGTAGATTTACATAAAGTTAGAGAAGCCCTGCAATATCTTAAAGAGAATAATGAATATTACAAAGAAATTAATATTGAAGAAAACTTGAAAGATACAACTGAAATAATTCAAGAGACACAAGGAGCTGGTCAATTTGAGCTCCTAGATCCTGCTACAATATCAAACACTTTAGACCATTATACAATTCATCCAATGCACTCTAATGACACCATAGAAGATGCACTGGAAACGTACCAAATGCGTCAAACAAAAGGATCACCAATCGGCATATGGGAAAAAAGTATAGAAGCACGTGCTTTTCCTCTACTCTTTCCTATTGGCAAAGGAGGAAGATACAATGATAGACCTATTCAAATATCAGCATCAGAATATCGCTCATTACAAATGTATTCTGAAGATCCCAGATTTCGGCAAAATGTGGAATACATATTCCACCTACTCTTTGAAAGTGAACTAGCAACTTAGTTTAGAAAAATCAATCTCAAACACAGCAGGCTTGGAAAAGATATTAAAATTATCCTTAAATTGCAGAGTAATGCTGAAACGTAACTTTGACGTGGACCAAGGACTAGTTAATGGAGCACTGGGTACAGTTGTTGGCTTTCAAACATACCCACTTGACAACAAAATTCAGTTTGTCAATATTCTCTTTGACAAACTTTCAGAAGTAAAAAGAATAGGACGCTCAATAGCTCGATTCCTTCTCTTCAAAGACATGTTTTTATGCAGAGAATAATTTTCTCTAACTCTTGCATACGCAGTCACCATTCATAAATCACAAGGTCTTACCCTAGACAAAGCAATGATAGAGATTGGTAACACAGTCTTTAAAGAAGGCATGAGCTACATAGCACTATCACGCTTACGTACACTTGACGGTCAATTTCTAATCAACTTTGATGCAAGTAAAATAAACGCTGATATTCCTTGCATTTTAGAATACAATAGACTTTGCTCACTATACACCCCCCATCTGAACACATATTCTGTTCCACAAAAAGTAAAACATTATAAAAGAAAAATAAATCAAACAGAAATGCAACAGGATGTCACTGCAAATCCTCCAAAGAGAGTAAAAGAAAGTAATACTTCATCAAGTACCACAAGCAAAAAGAATCAATTAGGGAAAGTAAACCATGTACTTCTTCAAAGAAGGAAGACAAACTCCAAAAAAAGCAGTCAGATACAGAACTACCTGGTCCATTTAATCTCTCAAATATAGTTGGTGTAAGTTGCTACGCAAATGTAGCAATTAATATTCTATTTCAATTACCACCAATTGTTGACAACATTTACTTACACAGTACAGACCCATTGTGCTTGCAAATGTTAGTACTTCACAGAAACGCAACAAATAATCCTGACAACGCGTATAGTGTTCATGGAATAAGACAACAATTGGACTACTGTGCTGGAATGGTGAAATTCACTATAAACACACAGGAAGATCCACAAGAATTTCTAATGTACTTACTGGTAGTACTGGAAAAGAAAAACATACCTATAAATGAAATCTTCCAGATTTCATACATGTGGAAACATACATGCACTCTCTGCAACAATGATTCAAGAACAAATCCCCAATGAACGCTTTGTGTATATATCAATACCTAATTGTGAATCCGTTCCATTTCAGAAACTTGTACAAAATGCAAACCATGGTAGATTATGTTTGACCTGCAATTTAGATAATCGCTCCACGTTCGTAATACAAACACATAGTAAATACGTAATACTAATGCTTCTATGTTACAATGCAGATGGTACCAAAAACAACTTCAAGCTGACTGGATTCACACATGGTCAAATATCACTTGGTAGGAAAACCTTAACAACAATAGGTATAATCTACCACACAGGAGCCACAACCAATTCAGGGCACTACACTGCATATATATATAAAAGAAATGTGGATGGTCTGAATGTATTGATAGTACCATTACTCTAAAGCAGAGATTACCAGCAAATCTTACAAACGCTTATTTAATGTTCTTAAAACCAAAATTTGATAACTAAACTGTACTTAAACCTTAAGTACACTTGTAGTAAAAAAAATATAAACTGTCACAATATTCCAAAAGCTATCTAACTGCCCAAAGATGCTACAACAACTAATCAGATAAATTAATACCACTCAAATAGAGAAAAAAATAGACAGTTAGAATACGCCAATTGGTATCTAACTGTCCCAAAATTTTGAAATATCCAAACAGATAAATAAATACCACGAAATTATATAAAAAAATAAACAGTTAGAATATGCCTTCTGGTATCTAACTGCTCCAAAATTTTACAATATCCAAACAAATACCTAATATCTTATTGCTCCCAAAAACTGGAACAATCCAATTTATAAAGCATTATCCAGAAACAACAAGTAAACAATGAAAACAAACAAACAAATAAACTGTAGCATAACAGAAAAAGTTTTTTTTAATCCAACATGGATTTATTTTCTCCCACAGACCCAATGATTTTAGCAACAAACACAGAAACTGAGCAAATTAAATATGAGGGTAAAAAAAAGAAGAAAATGTTGATTGTACAATGTAATAAGTCTTTATAAAATACTAATACTAACATGCTATTTTCTTTTATCACAGAAATGAACAAGAAAAATATGGACGTTACTAAACCAAATAGTAAGTATAACATGATAAATACAACCATTGCAGCATATCACACCCATACTGGCTTATAACATTGTTCCTTATAAATTTGTTTTTGACCCAAAGTTATAAGCCACTATGAGTGTGAAATGTTGCGGTGCATGTGGCCAGGGCATAGACTCTTGGGTGCAAGGCATATGAGTGTGATATGCTACGGTGGTTGTGGCCAGGGCATAGAGCCTTAGGTGCATGGCCAAATGGCCATGCACCCAACATTCTATTCCCTGGCCACAACCACTGCAGCATATCACACCCATAGATTCAAGCATTGCAACCATTTTAATGTCCGCGGACATAAGTAAGTTCCTAGAACACATTCAACTTGCCAGAGGACGATACGGACAGCGTCCTCAAGACACCCCCATTTTCTTTATGTACGAACATTTCAGGACACCACGAGTGTTCTTAGAACACTTTCAGCTTGCCAACGAACAATACAGACAATGGGCCTCATTACACGGACGGCGGTAAGGGTTAACGGTCACCGTTAATGGCAACGGTGACCGTTAACCCTTACCGCCGTACTACGAGGTCCCTTTGCGGGTTGGAGGATTTAACGCCTGCTTCTTGCAGGCGTTAAAATCCAACCCGCTAAGGGACCTCGGAGCTAATTACGGCACCGCAAAATTGCGGTGCCGTAATTAGCGCCTTCCCCATTTCCATAGAGCCCTATGGGGCAGAAATGGGAATGGGGAAGGGCAATGGCGGAAAGGGGATTTACCGCCCCTCCAACCTTGGAATGGGGCGGTAAATCCCCTTTCCGCCATGACGGTGCCGGTATTTTACCGGCATGAGCCATGGCGCTAATAGTGCCATGGCTCACCGCCTACCGTGTAATGAGGCCCAATGTCTTCAGGACACCCCCTGCGAACATTCCAGGATCCCACGAGTGTTCTTAGAACACTTTCAACTTGACACCGAATCCATTCTGTTTATTTACAAACATTTCAGAACAGCCGTGTTGTCCGTAGACAAATGGAACACAACAAAAGCATCTAGCACATTAAAAAAATACAACATTGCACATATCTCATACTCCCCCACCCTCCCCAAACACTCTTACACACCAACACACTCCACTAAATACAATTTTTAAACCAAGTTTCACCTCGCTGTCTGCGGTCGTCCGCAAATGCAAGATGTCGGGTGCCACCAAAAATCTGACGCGCTCCACGCCCCACGCCGTCCAATCAGCGAACATGTCGGATGTCCGCGGACATTGTGCAAGCCGCTCGGCCAATCAGGGCATTGTCCCGGACCGTATTGGGAAGTCCGTCCGCAGGGCGAACGGAGATATCACACATTTTTTTGCCTTACATTCTGGTCATTTTAAAAAAAAAACTACTGGATGGATATACACCAAATTTGCAAAAGCACACTTTCAGGACCAAGCTGCCGCACCTGCCGCATATTTGGTGTACATCCGTCCAGCGGTTTGGGCTGTAGGCGTGCGCAAAGTTTTTTCCCATTATGTCTATGGGAAAAAACAAAAGTTTTGGGACCCCTCCTATAACTTTGCCCCCCCTGGACCAAACCTCTCCAAACAAATTCAGAGTTGGTCATATACTTGTTTTGCAAAGTTTGGTGAGGATTCGTCCAGAGGGAGCGACGTTATAAGCCACCCAAAAAATGCTCTTCCTATGGAAACACCAACTTAACCATAACTACATGCACGCTACCGCATCCATGTAATAATGTCAATGTAGTAGACCATCCTGCTATGCTCCTTATCGTGTTATGCACAGCTATATAGAGTTAATATCCCATTGCATTCATCTTTATCAAAGTGCTGCAAATACAATCCAAGCTTAACACACACTGGTTTCAAAACATAGCGTATTTGCAAGAAGGAAGTTAGACAATGATTTAAAAAAAAACATGATTTACAATTCTGCTCATAACTCTACATCTATACATGATACTACTTTAAACAATCATTTTCATAGCCAATATATATGGTGTGTGCAGTTGTTCATTACATTGTACATCTATAAGCATGGATTCCACTAATATTATGTCTCTAAATGCCCAGTAAGTCTTTCAGAATGTGCAAACATAAATATAATGTATTATTTGCAGTTACACGCCATTAGTACTAAACATTGACAATAGCCTACCAAACACAATGGCACACAGCAAAAACGATTTGCTTTGACAATGCTATTTTTTTGAAATCCAAAGTAGTTGCAGTCTTCATTGACTGATGTGAATGTCAATATTGTAAGCCCTTTAGAGGTATTGTACAGAAACCAAAGTGGAGACAAACCATCAGCTTGGATGAGGTGGCTATGAGAGTTGAGCGCACCAACTCTTTAATGAGACATTGTTCCTGCTTAGGCAAATATGTGGTCTGGGCCTGAGCGGGCAAGAGATCAAATCTGAGAAATGATTGGCCTGCTGTGGGCCGTCTTAATGCTAGGTAAACACGAGAGATCAGTATCCCCTAACTGAACCTGAAAGGCAAAGCAGTAGTTCCACAAGGGTAAGGACGCTCCCTGTGCTTGCCTTCTTCATGCCATTACGATCATATCTGTTTTCCTTACTCTGTGCTATGCTGTCTTTAACTGGTCCTATGCTCTATTTCTCTTTCTCTGTCAGCAGCACTTACTATCCCCATAAAACCCGTGTGAGAATCATGCACCACTGCATTCTGTCTTGCATGGAATGAATGTAAGGTGCAGTGTGAAGCTGCCAGTGGTCTTTTTGGCGGATTGGCTGCATATGTTTGACAAAACTGAGTGTGAGCAGGTCACCCCCTCCCTCACCCCAGGTGTGGATGCCCCCTCTGAGTGTCAACATTACACAAGGGTAGCATTAATTGTAGTTTCTCTCCTGTCCCCACTTTCGATGGAGCACGTGATTGACTGAGAATTATCGGATGCTCAGGTCATGTCAGGGACAGGGTAAGATGATCGAAGCATGCAGGTCTATTCTGTGGTTTGGCCCTGTTTGTTTTTCTAAATAATATAAGTGGGTGAGAAATGACACCCTGGCCTTTAACACGAGTTGATGCATGGTTGTACACTGCATTTCGTTACACTTTTAGCCAAAAAGTTTCAGCAGTTATTGAATGTATAATACACGGCCAAATCTCGATGATGCAAAATTACAATTTTGAGATGCCTTTCCTAATAACCTATAAATTGCTGGCAGGGATGGGGTAACTGTGTAGTGTTGTGTTCAGACCCGAACACAGCACTTCACATCCATTCTCACATGCTGCTCACTTAAAGGCATGGTCAAGTAAAAATGTTTATTGTCCCTACGGGTCGGCCATGTTTTTTTAAGCCTAAGTGGCTCGATTTTAGAAAACTACACACAATGGCTACAATAATGCCCTACATGTACGAGCCCGAGTATACCGAGGGGGAACTACTGGAAAGGGAAGCACGCGAAAACGATGGGGATTCGGATGGCAGTAGGCAGGACGAATCAACAGATGAAGAGCCTGGGCCTAGTCGAATGGACGGCGTCTCCACCTGGTGCACATGTAATCGGTGCGAGCTAATGCCAACTGAGGATGAGAACTGCTGCTGCCGAGAAAACTCGGGATGCCGGGCCTACATTTCGGAAGGCGAGCCATGACCGCAATGCATCACCGAGCTGCCAGACTTCAGGACAGCCTGCCTCACACGGGCCGTGTTGAGAATAATGCCGGTGCTCATGCACGAACTTCGAGCAACTGTTCGTCCTCGTAATCCGAGTAACGAGTAAGTATACTCTGCTTGTCATGCCACTCCTATTTCATGTTCTTCTACTATATCCAAAATTACATCTACATATCATTGTAACGCATGTATGTCGTTCAATAGTGTGCATTGTCTAGATAGCATTTGTCCGTGTAAAATGCCATTAGTTACAAGAATTGTCATTGACAACAAACGTTTATTAAACTTATCTTGGTCATTTAAAAACAGTTTGTGTCATTCCTTTTCACAGGTGGTACAGGCTGGTGGCCTATCGTTCCTTTACATGGTGGCTTCACGGGAGGCTTGGATCCCGCGTTCGAAGAGTGATACCCGCCTGTGCCGTTTGTGCCATTAGAGAAACATTCCCGAGTGACAGCGGTCAGTACAGGGGATTTTCTCTCGCTGTGCTGCAACCTGACCTGTATAATCTTTAAAGTCTTGTATTTTTGTGTCATGAAAATAAGATACAAAATAAAACACCACATATATTTTAACAACGGTTGTCTCGATTTTTTAAATGAATCAAGTGTGTCGCCATTCAAGGATGGACGTCAGACATCTGTGCTCCGAATGGGTGAAGGTCTGGTTGCTGTGAAGCAGGGTGGTCACTATCTATCTAAGCTAACATAACATATTCTTGATAATGCATGCACTAAAACACACTTGTTCAAAATCTTTCAGTAGGTTATGTCTCTATAAAAGTCACACATATATCTATACTAACATTTATACAGTCCTGACCACTATAATACACCGGTTGAAGTGTGGGTCTGTGCTCACAAGAATCTCCGGTATGTGGCATTTGTTATTGATAAGCAACGATATACTATCATTGATATAAAGGCGATATACTGTATATTGATATAAAGGCGGTTCGCGCCGGTGGATGCCCGCTGGCATGGGGGGCTGTGCCGGGCGCAAACGGCCAAGGTACCAAACTACATGTACACTTCAAAAGGTTTCCCAAGCCAAGGGGCCATTGTTCACATGGTCTCCTCAGATCCTGTGTCTCCAGGCAGGTCTCCCCTGAGGCAGGCCGCCCCCCTGCAATCCACATAAGTGTGTCTCCATTCAGCAGTCTTCCTGTGCCTTATCTGCATGCCCCAGGGCCATCCATCCCACCCCCCTGTATCAAAGGCGGTTTGCGCCGGTGGATGCCTGCTGGCATGGGGGGCTGTGATGGGCGCAAACGGCCAAGGTGCCAAACTACATGTACACTTCAAAAGGTGTCCCACGCCAAGGGGCCATCGTTCACATGGTCTCCTCAGACCCCGTGTCTCGAGGCAGGCCTCCCCTTGAAGCAGGCCGCCCCACTAAGACCACGACATACATACGTCATTCATTCACAAACACACCCCTGTTTCTAATACTTTAAAAAACCACTCGATATGTCTCATGAGAACATCTTTGTGCTTTGCAAGTCAACTCCTGAACGTGTTACCTGGCAACCACTGAGATCTACGCTAATCTGCTCGTCGTCGTGCTATCCGTGAACTTCTGTGACCGCTTCGAGCATACCCATCAGTGCGCTACCTGTGGCCATCCACCTATTCTCCCGCAACATACTGCTCTGCTTGCTGAATCCAACTGTTTGTTGGTCAAGGTAAGGCCATGTATCCTGGTCATATTTCGCAGATTTTTAAATTTCTATTTGCGAGTAAATTACCCAATAGTGCTATGTTCATTGGTCTCATTGCTATTGACTTGAGTTTCCATTGCTATGCTATCAATAGATCTATTTATTTTCATCTGTGTCTATTGTCATTGATTTGCATCCTTCGGGGGTCCAGTCTATAATGTAAGCATGTTTCCTTCTCGTGCAATACAGAACATCCAAGGGACGAGTCACATGTTCAGATTTCAGTCACATTAAATTATACATTTCTGCAACTTATGCAAATACTAAGCCACACATCATGAACTGGTACAGTTCCTGCGACCAAAACAAACCTTGCATTGATCATTGTATGATTCATTTACTTTTGTATCAAATCTTTACTCTTGAAGATTGTATAATAATGTCGATATTTACTTTTCAGATTTATCAACAATGCCTGCCTGTTCGATTAGCGGTTGCCCTTCGAAGACCCATGCGAAATCTGAAGGAACTACAATGCATGTATTCCCGAAAACTGTTGATCGATTAAAAGAATGGGTCAGACATTGCGGATATCCACTGGATGAGCTGGAAAGTAGAGTCCAACAAGTCTTACAGGACAAGAGGGGTGATCGATACCGCATCTGCAGACGGCACTTTTCCTTGGACATGTACACAACTTCTTGGGTAACAAAGAAGAATAAACGGCGAACGACACGGAAATTGCACGAAAACGCTATTCCCACTCTATTCGTCCACATTCCTCCACCGGTGAGTCAAGTGTTCGGATTTAGCTTTCGGCATTGCGGTAGTGTGTAGGTAGCCAAATGGATTAATTGATATTGTAGGTGTTCTATCCCTTGTAATAATTTCGATATTGATATGAGTGTATAGTTTTTTGAATAATGACATTTATCAATATATTCTTTTTCGATTTCATAACCCACAAACGCAATGTATATATATATATATATATATATATATATATATATATATATATATATATATATATGGGGACAGGGAACTGTGCTGTATTGAGCATTGTTCAAGTATTCTGTCAGCTTACATGGCTATTTTTAATATTGGCATTTCATTTTCAATCATTAATTGACCTTTACAACTTCTTGACTATCCCTTGAATCTGAAGCAAGAACATTCTACATCCTTGACGTGGTCACAGTTATCAACCACTTCTAGCGCGTATCAGGTAATCTTACTAGGCTAATCCACTACATACTTGTTTTATGCATGTCAAGTAATAGTTTTATTCTATCGTGTAATTATTTTACCGAATGTTTGGTTACTGCTTTCCAATTGATAGACACCTTAGTTATCGTCCACTGGTGTTTGTTTTCAGTTATAATTAGTGTTATCCATACTAATGCAAGTACTGTCTTTCAGGGAGATGCTGAAGCGTCCGCCACATCTACAGCATTTCTAGATGTTTTTCAACAGCAGGAGGTATGGATACTGACAGCTCCATCGAGCGTCATCATCAGAGCTGGAATTCTTGTTGTTTGATTGTTCTACACAATGTTTCATTCGTGGTTAGCCGTTGATATGTACCAGTGTGTTCGTCCTCACGTGTGTTTTATGCTAACAATATTTTGATACATAGTAATGAAAGTACTATGTATGAGGCAGTTGATGGAGCGTCAACCCCTGCACTTGATGCAGAGCCTGACATTCAAGTATACGAATAGGCGCAACAGCTTTCGGAAGTGCGCACTACATTTGCAACATCCATAGATATTCTTCAGCAGCACGAGGTATGGATAATGACAGCTCCATCATGCGTGATCATATAACGTGATTCCATTTGCTATACTTTCTTCCCTATTAACGCAAGTGCTGTGTTTCAGGGAGACGACAAAGCTTCCACTACAATCACAACATCCAATTTAGATGATGCAGATGTAAATAATTTGTTGAAAAAAGTCGATGAAATGTGATCATATTTGGATTCTCCTTGATTCTTTTGGACAATGCATCATTTGCAGTTATCTCTTTATATGTACCTGTGCGTTCGACCCCAAGTGTGTGTTATGTTTACAATATTGAAAACCATACTAATCCAAGTACTGTGTTTCAGGGAGACGACGGAGCTTCCACCACTATCACAACATCTCATTTAGATGATGCAGATGTAAAGGAATCATTGAAAAAAGTCGATGAAATGTGATTATATTTAGATTTTCCTTGATTCTTTTGGACAATACATCATTTGCGGTTATCTCTTTATATGTACCTGTGCGTTCGACCCCAAGTGCGTGTTATGTTTCCAATATTGAAAACCATACTAATGCAAGTACTGTGTTTCAGGGAGATGCGGATGCCTCCTCTCCAATACAACCATTCATGGCAGTCCATGCAGAGCCAGAGGTATGGATACTGACAGTTCCATCGAAATAGATCATCACTGGTCGAATACTTGTCGTTTGATTGTTGCACACAATGTTTAAATCGTGTTTGGCTATTGAGATGTACCTGTGTGTTCGTCCTCACGTGTGTTTTATGCTAACAATATTTTGATACATAGTAATGAAAGTACTATGGTTCAGGGAGACGATGGAGCCTCATTCCGTGCTGTCTATGCGGATACAGAAAATTTAGTCATTGCAGCGCAAGAGGATGGGAGGGCATGTGGAAACTAATCGGAGCTACAGCGTGCAGATGTTGAAGGTCGAGTCAAAAAATTTGCAAAGAAAAAAAAGCAAAAAAAGGTTAGTTACAAACAGTTCATAACTTCCTCCAGTTACCTGTGGGTGTCAGAACTATACACACACAGACAGTGAAGCGAATGAGGGATGTGGCTTGCCAGACCGTGTACACTATGGAGGAATTATTAATTGAGGCGAGGTGTGTTCAGGCTCGAGATGCTCATGTCCAATGGCCAGAACATGAATTAACTGTGTTTGGAGACTACAGCAAAGTTGCATTGAACCATAGCTACAGTGCGACCGCACCACCACAAGAAGATGTTATTGAATGTATTGAAGATAGCTCTGAAGTAGTTGCAGATCAATTTACACAATCTACACCCGCCAAAATTTTGCCACTAAAAAACCTGTCGACATTGTTGTGTTCTCCCATCAATGTTGAAGTAATAGATGTTGAAATGACAGAGAATGAACCAGCCGCAGCATCCATAGACGCATCAGAACTTGATATCAGCGATATTACTTTCCAATGTGTTGAGATCTCCACAACGTCAAAGGCCGAAACAACGTTGACGCAGGATGACAGTCTAATGAAAGAGAGCAAATACATTGTATTCGACAGTTGTTTGATGGAAATTATAAGTATGCTGAAATGTGTGCATTCCATTAGAGGGAAAGTATGTGGGAAGCCATTGATTAATGTGACTCATCAAATAAAAGGCACTAACGTCAAAATAAATGCCGCCTGTAGATTATATCATAGGTTCTCATGGTCTGCACAACCGATGCTGGGGAAACTGCCAGCAGGCAATCTACTGTGTGCAGCTGCATCACTTTTTAGTGGCTCCAGTTTTAGAAAGTTAGAGGCTTTCTTTCAGTTTGTGGGACTCCATTTCATTTCTAAAGCGCTGTACTACACATACCAACGTGATTATCTGTTTCCGGCCATTAGTGATGCTTGGAAAATTGAACAATTGTCTCTAGCAAGTACATTTGAAGGCAAATGATTCAGGCTAGCCGGAGATGGACAGTGCGACAGCCCTGGATTTTCTACCAAGTACTGCACCTACCACTTTCAGGACATGGATAGTAAGAAAATTGTGAGTTTGGTGGTCGTGCAGGTAACACAATGTACATCCTCAGTGGCCATGGAGAAACTAGGTTTTATAAAATCAGTGGAATATCTACAATCGAGGGGAGTGCACATCGAACTCATAGCCACGGATAGACACGTTTCAATTGCCAAGACAATGAGAGAGCAGTTCCCACATATTAAACATCAATTTGACGTATGGCATCTTGCTAAATCAATCAATAAGAAAATCTCGGCTGCAGGGAAAAAAAAGGTTTTGAAAGTATTTTGCAGTGGTCACATTCTATCACCAACCATCTTTGGTGGAGCTCAAAAACTTGTGAGGGGTCAATGGAAATACTACTTGAAAAATGGCGGTCACTGATGCACCACTGTACCAACGTTCACTGCTGGACGGCAAATGAACATTCCCACCAATGTTGAACATTGCCCTATGTCCCTAGAGGACGCACGGAAGAAGAAGTGGTTGATTCCAATTTCACTGACACACAAAGCCATTGAGAAGATTGTTTTCGACAAAACTCTATCAAGAGATTTGAGAGGACTGACAGAATTCTGTCACACCGGAGATTTGGAGGTGTTCCACAATATGTGCCTAAAGTACAGGCCAAAGCGCTTGCATTTTAGCTTTCGGGGCATGAAACATCGCACTCTACTAGCGGTCTTTGCCAATAACAGCAATGTCAGACGTGAACAATCTAGGACTAGGGGTAAAGTAAGGATGCCTCGCTACACTAAGGTGTTTTCAAAACGAAGTAAGCAATGGGTGATCAAACCAGTCTATGATGAATGCAGTTCGACTTTGTGAAAGGCCTTATTGTTGCTGTGTTAGAGAAGCACAGATATGGAATTTTGGACGTTTCTGTACAGAGCAGTGATCCATTGCCACCGAACATTGCGACTGTGCCATGCCCACCCGAAGCACAGCTGATTGTGAAGTACAAATCCCGGTTTAAATAATTGCAATACGATTGTCTTTTTGTAAATAAATGTTATTGTACAGTGTACCTGTAAACCTAACCCCTACCTTCACCATCATGGGTGGCGAACGAGCTGGGCATCATCTTTGAATTCTCTCTATTCACCTAACATATGTGTATGTATATATTTTTCTCATGTCTCATCTCATGTAAATGTAAATGCTGCGCTCTGTTAACGGAGGGGAGGCTTGCGTATTGCAAATAATAAAACAAACAATAAATCTCACTTTTAACTCAACTCCTGTGGTACTTTATACTTTCCCTGACCTTCCGCCAAAAATTAAATGTCTCAATTTGGGCTGCAAAGCTCGCAGACAATGGGGACAAAATTGGGGCACTTAGAACGCGCCAGCCAAGCGGGCCGTGGCATTTGGGAGAGAAGCCAGTTCGCATTCGCACATTGAATTACATAGATGGATTCTAAACTTCAAGTTCTCACAGATGCCTATACTACGTGATGTTGCAAATAAAGAATGCGAAGGACAGCGCCCAGATGAGGCCCACAAGTCGCACTGGAAGTATAAGGGTCTATTGTTTTTTGACCTTGAGACAGGGACCATGCCGAAAGAACTACATTTGAAGGGAGTGCGCAATAACGTAAGAGACGATAAGGCAGAAAATTCAGAAACTAGACCGAGTTTCAGTTTTAGGTCAGTATACGAAAAATTGTTGTCAAGAGCATGGTCCATTTTACAGACTGCATTACGAAGAGACACAATGGAAATTTCAAATATAATGTAAGTAAATCTTTACACGCTTTTATACCGGAATGAAGATTTAATGAATGGATGCATGAATAAATGAATGAATGAAGAGCTAGGAAAAGCAAGTAGAACTGTTCGTAGTGGGCACATGGGCATGCAGGTCCACTGGTCTCACCGATCTCGGTCCTTGGCCCAGCCACTTTTCCCTGCACTGCCTACCTGCACTACGGGACTGTCTCTGTATCCTTCAGCCCCTTCTCCCGGCATTTACCTTGCATGTGCCACCAGCTGGCCCTATTATTTAATTTGTATTCAACTAACCATGTACAGCCCTTCCCCATGCACAATCAGAAAGACACCTGGCCTAGTAGGATCGTTGTCTGTCTGCCCTTGTTCCCCACCTGCCTCGTCACGCCTAGAAACACTTGAGTATAGGCGCGTTACAAATGCCATATCATATATCATATCATTCCTCACGCATGTAGACTGTCGTTTATCATTGTGTGTTGGCCTCGATTTATCTCGTTACTTTTCACATTGATTATAGAGACGAACATACTCCATTGAACTATCCTTGCAAGCAAATAGTTTCTGATCGGCCGTAATAAATAAAATGCGTAATATTAATGAAGTTCGGCTAGCGAGACTAATTATCATTTTTTTGTATTCATAACAGGAATTTGATCCCTTTCTGCCACTGCCATCTGTTTGAGACACCGGCGGATGGATTCTTCAGCAGACACCTGCAGCTTCGTGTCAACAACTGGAGCACAATCACCATATTATGGGACGATCGCCAAGGGCCCACATGCCCTTACGCTGTACTAGTGGCTAGAAGCAACATATCAACCTTTAGGCTGGACTAGTGCCTAGTTGATGGAACAGCCTTGCGGTTCACTGTGCTTCCAAAGTGATTCTTTTTACGAAAATGAACATCCTGTGTACCATAAAGGAACAGCGCGTGACTCAAGATGAAACGGAACAGTTATTGCGGATACAGATAAAAGAAAATAAATGGCTTCCGGAGTTCATATGTCAATTGCTGAATATTCTCTAAACATTTAATGTCAAATAAATGTACTTTACCAAATGTACCGTGTTGCTGTTTCATTTTAAAGTACAGTTTCATATTCCGAATTGTGGCGCGCTGTGTTGTGAGTTGATCTCTGTTGGTTTCCGGGTTCTGTGTGGAGTCGCGCAGAAGACGACTGGGCGCGTTTGCCTACACAGCACAGTAACGTCACGGGGAGAGGAGGGGAATATGAATATTTTGATAATGTCAGGCTCAGGGGCGGGGGAATTGATTTAGTGCCGCAAAAGCAGGTCAGCCAGGGCGATCGGGGAAAAGATAGGATTATCAGAAAATGGCGGCTCCCTGGTGCTTGTTTTCACGTGCGTTTAATGGACGAAAACTCGGGTAAGGTCCATATGAAAGTTTTCTAAAATCGAGCCACTTAGGCTTAAAAAAACATGGCCGACCAGTAGCGACAATAAAACATTTTACTAGACCATGCCTTTAACAACAAGGCTAATGCTGACTTCCATTTCTTGGATCAGAGCTCAGCCAGCCACATACCAGCAAAAGAAATGAAGAACCCCACACCATGACTACCATCAGACAGGCAGTGGGTGCAGTGGCGTAACACGAAATGTAGGGCCCCCCTGCGAGCCATGCTGAGGGGGCCCCCCCAACTCAGTAACAAATCACAGGTCGCGCCACACTCTGGGCCTGCCTAGATTATCACACTTGCGCACTACGCACAAACGTGCTGCTGAAGGGATATGCCACACACTTCACTAGGAGAAAGATATAAATATGTGTTTTAATATAATATACAGCACACTTTCTGAGAAAAATTGGCTAAAAAGCCGGAGTTTTGCAATTGTTTTGTAGGATAACACCAATCCAATAGATGCACGTCACCAACAGTGGACATGAACATTAATGCTTTGCTATTAAAAATTCCATGCCACAATGAAAACATGTCCAACTTGCTGCACAATGTAGATCAGTGTAGACACGTAATAATATAGTAAAGCTTGCCAGGCCACATTTAGACCTAGACTGGTTGCACCAAAATGCCAGTCGAAGTAATAGCACTCATCAAGAAGAGAACACACATTCAAGGCTGTGTCTCTGTGGCTTCTAACAACACAGCCAAGCTCTTTAAAATCTGAAAGGAACTGGTCAATCCTGTTGCGGTCTCAACCTCTCCTGTTCCCTCCCAGACCCTCTGTATGGCTCTGTCATCTCACTTCTCTGCTAAAACTCAAGGCATCCTATCCTCCACCTCCTCTTCCTCTTCCTCTCTCAGCCCCCCTTTGGCCATCTCTACCTCTCTTTCTGCTTTCTCCTCTTTCTCTCTGATAACACCTGTCAAGGTTTCTAGACAAGTCTGATCTATTATAGTGTCATCCAAACAGGTGCTCTCCTGCTCCACCAGAACCATCAAGAACCACATTAACACCACCTCTCCAGCCTTGACCAATTTCTGTAATCACTCTTTTGCCACTGGAATGTTCCCCTCTCCCGTTAAGCACTCCATTATGCACCCAATCCTCAAGAAGCTGTCTGCCGATCCTACCTGCCTGACAAACTATCGCCCAATCTCCATCACCCCTTTCCTGGGCAAATTGTTGGAAAAGCTGGCCATCTCCCAGCTTACTCTCACACAGAATCTGTTGGTTGTCTCTATGACCATCAGTCTGGCTTCAGAGCTGCCAGAGGCATGGAAACTGCTCTCCTGAACACCTGTGAAGATCTGCTCAATAACCTTGATTCCAGCATTCCTTTTTTCCTCCTCCTCCTTGATCTTTCTTCTGCTTTCGACGCTGTCAACCATGCCATCCTGATCAATCCTGATCAATTGACTCCATGAAAACCTGGGCATCATGGATCAGGCCCTTGAGTGGCTGTCCCCCTTCCTCTTGGACTGCCCCTCCCAGGTCCAACTTGGTCCCTTTCTCTCCACTCCATCCTCTCACTCTAGTTTTTCAACCTCTACGTGGCCCCTTCGGTCCACCTGATCTCTACATTCTTCTCTAACTTTCAGCATTATGCGGATGACACTCTGCTTTCCTTCAGGCTCCCCTCAGACTCCTCTCCTCTCTCGCTCATTCCCGACTGTCTATCCGCTATTTAGGATTAGTGTGCCTCCAACAATCTCTGCCTTAATGTCAGTACGATGGAGATCCTTCTCATTTGGACTCCTGCCTCTGCTTTCCCTCTCTCACTCTGGCCGCCCGCCTTGGGCCCTCTTCCTTCGCCTTCCTGGGAGACAAACAACTCTGGTGTCATCTTTGACTCCACTCTCTCTTTCTCTCCTCACCTCTTGGATGTCACCAAGAGGTCACAGCACCTGCTGCTCCTCCTCACAGGGACTCTTCCTTTCTCACTTTCCCCCAAAATCTAACTGTCTCCAAAGCCTGTGTTCTCTCTAAGCTGGACTACTGCAACAGCCTCTTTCTCAATCTGCCTTCCCCTACTCTCCAGCCTCTGCAACTAATCCAGAACAGGACTGCAAGACTTACCATTGGCCTCAATCCCAGGGATCGTAACTCTCCATCCCTGAAATCTCTCCATTGGCTCCCAGTTACTGCAAGTATCAAGTTCAAGACCCTTTGCATTGTTCACAAGACTTTCTGGGTCCGGGGCCCGAACTACATCCAATGCTCTCTTCCAAAATATCTTCCTTCTCGAGCCCTTCGCTCATCTACCTACAACTCTTTAAGGGTTAGACGCTTCTCCAGGCAGAGAGTGGGGGGTAGATCTCTCTCCTCTGCAGGTGCCTCCATCTGGAATAGCCTCCCTGCCCCTCTCAAACTTGAGCCGGACGACTTGAAGTTCCGGAAGCAGCTCAAAACTTTCCTCTTCTCCTCTGCTTTCTCTCTCTCCCTCCCCTGCTGGCCTACCTGACCTATCTGTCTGCTGTACTGACTGGTTGCTTTGCTACCCTCACGGTCTCACTGAGTCCAGACTCTTTCTTGATCAGTCACCCTTGCACTGCCTCTGGGCTTACCATGCACTTAGGGGCTATAACTGTAACCCTAGAGTCCCCTGTTCTCCTTGCACTACCGAGAGCCACACTGCCCTGGTTGCACTTAGTCAGAGCATTGCTGCCCTGTTTTCCCACTCTTTCCCCTTGCAATTCTCGTTCTCGCACTTGCACGATCTGAATGACACATGGTCTTGTAAAATTGTTTGTCTTGTCCTCCCTCTATCTTCCCTCCCTTGTTTTGATGTGCCTAGAACCACTTGTGTGCAGGCACGTTATAAATTACTTACATCATAACATTTGATCGCAGATACCCAGAAAAATATGCAATGCTGAAGTAAGAAATGGCTGGACTGTCAGCACCCAAATGGCAGTCCAGCCAGGTAATTCACTTAGCAGGACTGCTTTATCAGAAATGTCCAATTAAAAAAAAAAATTATACCAAACTGAGGAATAACTAGACTGGCTGCACCAAAATGCCTCTCTAGCCACTAATACCACATATCATGCCTGCTTATCCGGGACATGGACAGCCATTATGATTTATTGTACAATCCTGCCCCCCCACACATCCCCTTTCCCTCCTGCCCCACACTCCAAAATCAGCTCCTTGGCCTAGAATTAATTCCACGTCCCTCTTCCTAGTCCCAGAGCTTACGGTTGAGACTCCTTGACTCATATGTAAGTACTGGGGTGAGGAGGAGTGGGAGTAGGAGTAATGAAGATTACAGGTAGCTAACTCAGGCATTACCTCCAAGCACCTCTACCTCATCCCAGTACTTGTGTATGAGGCAGAGTGCCTTATACACAAGTACTTTCTCATACACACTGGGACAGGAGTAATGAAGATTACTAATAAGTAATCCAAGCATTAAACACAAGTATTGGTGCAACAACATTGAGTTGACTGGGATTCAGCACTCCATCCCATTGAAATGTTGGACTATGTTGATTCGACCTGGCTGACCTTCAGAGCAGTTGCCAGACAGAACAGGACACAGACGTTAAACAGCTCCTGGATTTCGCTGTTAACAAGAACCCAGCAATTACTGACATAAAGCATTTCACTGTTAATACCTGCATTCAAATGCCACATTTTTTAGGCAATTGAAATTGTGATGTGGGTTTAATACTTGTATGCCAGGGGAGTGATTGGAAGGGTAGAAAGGGAGCAGGAGACCACTCACATTCTCATAGCAGGCCATAAGTGGGTGCTTTCAAACATAAAGGAGATAGTTAACTGCTTGAAACATTGAAGCTGCACTAGAATAGTCTAAAATGCGTAAAGAAATTAGAGGCCCAAAAAAATAAGTTTGCCCCTTCCCGACAGCCCATGAAGTTAGCACCTCTCCCAACATTTGAAGGGTTAGCCCCTGAAATGTAGGTTTTGTTGCGCCACCGAATCCAAGCACCCACACCATTCACCATATGCACACACGCACATCCATACATTTAAGTGTGCATTCTTTCACCATACTGACACACCCAGGCAGCCATCCATACATTTAAGTGTGCACCCTTTCACCATACAGGCACACCCAGACGGGCACCCATACATTTACGTGTGCACCCTTTCACCATACGGGCACACACACACCCAGGCACCCACCCATATCTTTAAGTGTGCACCCTTTCAGCATACACTCACCTAGGCAGCCATCCGTACATTAAAGTGTGCACCCTTTCACCATACACTGACACAGGCAGCCTCCTATACATTTAAGTGTGCACCCTTTCAACATACACTCACACACGCGCACATCATGGGGTTGAGGGGAGCCCTGACACTTCTAAAAGCAATTGGGCCTCATTACAACAATGCCGGACTGGAAAAAACAGTGCCAGTAAGCTTACCGGTACTGTTGTTTCCGGGCCGGCATATTACAGCTCTGTGGGTGGTTGCCGTCCTGCCCAGAAGAACTGGCACTGTTATTATGATAATGGGGACTTACCATTTGCCAGTGCCTGACTTCCCTAGACCGCCGGAGTTGTAATCCCCTGGTGTTACCGGGAAGTTGGGTGCCGGTAAATAATTACCGGTCTGACGGCAACCTGCTTGTAGCACCGGCGTGGTTACAGCCAAACCCGTAATGAGGCCCATCGTTCCTTTTTGAAGTCACTCTAACTTCATAAAGAAATTATTTTCGTTAAGGACCGAACCATAACGGAAATCACTTCTTTGTGAAGGCAGAGTGAATTGAAAAATAAACTATTTCTTTTTGAAGTCATAGGGCTCCCGCACCCCATGAGATGGAGGTCTCCAGCCTAGGGTCTTCCATGCCATGGGGAGGACGGAGCCCTCAGACTTCAAAAAGAAATTCTTTTTGAATTCACTCTGTCTTCATAAAGAAATAATTTCTTTATGAAGGCAGAGTGAAATCAAAAAGATATTTTTTTTAGCTATTTTTTTTTCTTTTTCTGCAAGTGGGGCCCCCTACCAGGACATGTGCTTGCGGGCCCCCCCCCCCCCACTGCGGGGGCTGCAGGGGCCCCTGTTACGCCAGTGAGTGGGTGGCAAAAACAGTACGCCTGGTGAGGTGCATATATTTCAAAATGGATACCATTGAGACACTGTTGGAATTGAGCACATTATCCAAAATTCCATTTGAGGCTGAAAAAGGGAAACAATGACACAAAACACATATTGACTTGGTATTTATGAATGACCTATCCATGTGAATTAATTACGTTTACCAAATGTGGGCATTGCATGTTCCATCACTCATTACTCTACCAATAATTTTCTTTTATTTATTCACAGGTGGTTGGCTTAACATAAAACTTTTCACCATATTAACAACACATGAATTCATGTATGGCTTTTTCCCTTTCCTCCCCCTCATAGAGTATTCATTTTAATACTTCAGTTAGGAAATTGATCAAAGCAATAATCACAGACACCTGCTCCCCAAGCATTAAATTGTCCCTCAGATCTTCGAGGCTGGCTACCCAGAAATCTTTACAAAATTTACCAAGAAGTCACGGCTTACCAAAACAGTAAGATGTGGAAGTGTTTCCTTTTTCTTAATTCACCTTGCACAGCCTACAGGAAACATTGTTATCACCATTTCTGTTGAAGATGATAATGCTTTTTTTGTAGGGTATACATGTTGACAAAATCTCATGTATTGCATCCGAAGAAGTATATTGGAACAGTATTTTAAGGTCTACACATTGGCACATAGTCAGAATATATTTGTACAGTTGGCAGTAATCTTGAGTCTTAATCCAGTCGGCTCACCATATTTTAATTTTCGCCGACATAGGATTATCGTGGCGCTGATACTCTGTCACATCCAAGCTTGACAGGATCTCAGAACACTTTTTCTTCCATTCCTGAAGAGTTTGGCCTTAACCAAAGCAAATTCTCTTGCAGAAACCAATTAAGTAGATTTATGGCACAAAGATAGACATTTGCACGCTGCCATTGCTTTGATAGATACTAGGCCAATTTCCAATCATAATATTGAGGTTGGAACATAGTTTGGCAGTTTGAGGATTCTTTTCCAAAACAAACCCTCTAGGATGTGCCATATTTTATTAGAGAGGGCAAAGAAGAAAACATCAGCACCATATGTCAGAATCGGAATATATTTCATCCTGTAAAATCTAACCAAGGAGCGAATGGAATCAACCATACTTCTTCAATCACAGACGGCCCTGAGCCACTAGTCCTTCCATCTTTATTCTCAGAAGTGCTTCTCGTGGGCTATCAATCAAACTGATATTTACGCACATCCCCAAGTAGGTGAATGAACAAACTGTGGCCAGAACTTCCTTATTCAGAAACCACAAGGCCTTGTCCAAGTTTTTCTTACCTTTGGCTGATTGCAGGATAAGGATTTGCGACTTTTCTGCTTTGATTTGTTCAATCCTTTCGCCAGCACATAATCCTGCAAAACATCTAGTTGCCATTGGAGGCCAATCAGAGTTTTGTCAATTAAGAACAAATCATCTGCATAAAGCAGATGATCAAGTGATACCCTGTTTATATTTTGGGGGAAAATCCTGGCACTATGCAAATCCTCTGGTAAATCTGAAATCAATAGGTTAAACAAGGCTGGTGTCAACAGACAGCCTTGTTTGAGTCCCCTCTTTGTTTCAATCGAGCCTGATAATGTTCCCCTCAGGTCCAGCTTTATTTTCAGTGAGGTTTCAGAATGAAGTTATTGAATAGCTTCCAGGAGGTCCAATGGGCATCCCCATAATTGCAATTTACTCCAGAGAAGCCTTCGGTCAATAGAGTGTAAGGCCTTAAATCAGATTTAAACTCCCCTTTTCCAAAACTAATTCATGATCATAAGTATGTTTATGAACAAACAAAAACTACTGATCCCAGGTTGCTTGTTTCCAAGAAAAACAGTAGACCTTTAGGGTAATTCAGTATTGTTCTACAATCACAAGCATGTGTTTTAGTTAAGTGGTCAGAGAATCGATCTATCAATGATGAAACCCTAGTTGAATGAATTCTCAATTGAGTTCTACCTTGGGAGACTTCCACCTGTAGTGAGTATAATTCCCTTGGAGTTTCTCTTAATGTGGAGCATATACGTTTTACGATATTGTGATTGCTAGTGTTATTTGGTAGAATGTCTAGACTAGATTCTGGGAGTCGATTCTCAGATGCAAAATTAAAATCCAGTATCTTGCATTGAGCACCATGTATTGTATGCAAATTTGTAAAGCGTGAACATAGACCAAAAAAGGCATCATGGTGCTGAGGAGAGTGAGGCAGCTGCAGACCAAGGGGATTAAAACAGATACGTTTTGAAATGTTTTCGAAAGACAATGTATTGAGGAATGTTACAGAGCTTGAGTGGCAACGCTATCCAGAGTGTGGTGGCAAGTACCGTAAAGGATCTTCCTCCAGCTCTTGCCCAATGTAATGTAAGCTCCTCATTTTAGTTTCCGCAGCCCAAGCGATGCCTGGGCGTTTCTGTCAAATTCCTGTCTTGGATCCACTTCTGGAGTGTTCATATTTGAGTCTCTACAGATAAATATTACCAAGTCTGGAAGATTTTGACAGAGATTGTCGATTAATCTCATTGTCATGTCTATAAAGATTGAATCTTTAATTCCTTTTGAATTCCAATAGAGGTTACATAAAGTTATCCATTCTGGACATTTAGATCTTGCACATGCTGTTTGAATTTGCAGTATTTGTGTTTATGGATTTGGATTCACTGTTACAATTGTTTGTACCCCTACTCCGTTTCTTATCAATGTTAACCGGTCTGAGATTGGCCTGCCTTTACTTCCTTTTAAAGCCGGATTCAAGTTGACTATGTAACCATTTAATATAGGTGCCGTACGCAACCAGGTTTCTTGATGACAGATGATGTTATAATAGTTATATTTGATGTTACCAAAAACGATTACAAAGTGGTGCATGTCAACTGCACTGGTCACTCGGCTTCTGATCTTGGGCCCAGGTCCCCTCCCCCACCAGCTGCACACCTGCGCTGCCTCCCGGGAAACCCCTGCACTTGGGGGCCGTTTCTGTATTCCTATAGTCCACACCAGCTCTTGACACTTGATGTCTGTACTTACCCCTGAACTTGCCACTAGCTGGCCACACTTTTACCTATTATTTTTAGTTATGTTATTTATTTACTACTGTTGATTCTATGTACTGCACTGCCCCCTCCCCCATCACCCCCACACTCCCCCTTCCCCCCTTCCCCCTGCACTTGCACTTGGCCTAGTAAGATTGTTGTTTCTGTCTTCCCTTTGTTCTCCCTCCCTTGCCTCGTTAAAAATGCCATATCATATCATATCATAATACGGGCAAAACACTGAAAAACGCAGATTTTTCATTTATGAGTTATTTATTTGGGGACAGCCCCTCCCCCCTGATTTTCCACCCTTATAACGTAAACCCAACACCATCACAACCAATTTGAACCCCTTACACCACTACCCTTTATATATTTATTTAACGTTTGGTGTGTTTTTCAGTGTTATTGTCTGCAGTTAAATGATTGGGCTCCATCGAAAATGTATTAGGTTTTATCACAGATTGGTGATAGACATTGTGCTACTTTTTTGGCAAACACTAAGCACACTAACTGTAAACTAGACCAGAGCATTGCAATCTCACCAACCACATTCTCATTGGACAGTGTTCACCCTTGGCATTATGTTTTTTGTACAAAGGAGAGGTTGATGACTCCCAAGCCACTTGACAAAAAGTGATGCCTGGATTCCCTTTCTAAACGCCCTGATACTCCAGATGCCAGGAGAAGAACAACAATTCACTTTCCTGGCAGTGATGCCCGGATCTTCACAAGGGAGATGTTGCTGGCATGCTTTAAACAGGGCCGTCAGAATTTGTTTTAAAAGCCCCACCACATGGGTTACAAAATTAGATCAATCATAATGACTCTTCCAATTTAAAGATGAGACCAAGTGTCAGGAATACAGTGAATGGTTCAATAGGCCCACATGTGTTAATCTCAACAGAGAAATATCACCATCACCGTGCTTTCAAGCAGCTTTTAAAATTAAACAGTCTTACCAACATTTCACATGCTTGGGTTATTATTGCAAATGTCTGTTTTAAATTGTACAACAATTCAACAAAGATTATATGAGTGGAGTCGATCAAATCTTTTTTCTTTTTTTTCACTTGTTGGCATTCATCTAGTCATGGTAGACATAATCACAATATATTCACTATGTCATGGTGCTTGAGCTACTTTGGATAAAGCTAGAAATCCATATAGTATTAAAAGTATGGTATACATTTAAAAATCACTTACGTATACATTCAGTCTGTACACCACTCCACGTCAAGTCGGGAAGACACGTGCGCGTTGTAGAGCCTTGCAGTAAGTATCCCTTTTTACAGTGAAATTGTACAACGTTTCCAATCTAGCAAAATATTAACAGAGAGAAAAAAAGTTATTTTCTTAGCCATTATTTTTATGTTAGATACATGTTTTTCATAAAAAGTGTTATTTTGATACTTGGAGGTCAGAACACATGAAGCAAATGCAATGATAATAGTAACTGTTTTGGATAATTTTGTGATTGTACGTTTGCGGCTATTCATTTTTGTGTTGGACATCTGCGGTGGATATGCCATTTGAAAAAATGCACTGTATCAGTTCAAGGTTCATCTAATATGGTGTGGCTGTGATCGGACAAGTGACAGGAAAAAAACCCAACATATTTTCATGAACAATGCAGGAACTTTTGTAATCTGAACCACACACTCCATAGATGTATGCAGTCAGTGTGATGGTGGCCAACCAGCTCATTGATCTGATCTGCAGGATAACCTTAGGAAATGTTACTGGCTTTTAACAAGCTTCACAGTATTTATGTGGGATCAGTGTTTCCCATAACATCACAGCAGTCACTGTGTTTCCTCAAATCTGTGAACGCATTGTTGCATAAACCTAGTTTTGAGTCATTAATGTCTCATTATACTTGCATTGACAGATGGCGATATCGGAGGTCCACTGAATGTCTCCTGATGTCATCCTGAGGCAATGGAAAGAGGTAATACCCATAGATAAAGCAATGCCCACTTAATCTAAATGTACAAAGAACAGACTAAGATAGTCATTGAAATGGGACAGTAAATCAGTGGCAGAGCCAGGGAGGGACTGGATGGACAGCCATCCCCTGCTCCACCTGGTGCCCAGAGTGCCCACCAGCCTTCCGTTGGCACCCTATTATCCACACCCCCCCCCCAGCACCAAAACTGCCTCTGCTACTGCAGTAAATCTGGCAGAACATGTTCAGCTCTGCCAGAGTTAGATAATTTCCCTGCTTTGGTTGTGAGAAGGGATTGAAATCTCGGCATTTCCCAGCCCATATGCCTTGTACAACATGCCAGTAGTCTTAAGATCAGAGCCATCCTACTACATCTTTACAAAAAAGATCACAATATGGCTATTCTCTCATAATGTATAACCTGATATTATTATGATATCCCTGTACATACTTGTATTACTCTGCCCTCATGTATATTTCTGCAGAGTAACTCTTTAAATACACTGTGTAATGTACTATTTATGAATTCTTTATTAAACCCCGCCCTACACACGTCTGTACACAGCAATTGGGATGCCTTTAAATCCTCTCTACGGGACGTTATCATACAATTTGTAGCCAAAAAAAGAAGGCAAGCAGAACATGCTTATAACTCTTCTTTAACATCAATAAAAGACATTGAAAAATCTTATTATGCTAACCATGACCCAAATATACTAAAAACCCTCCCTAAAAAAATAATCAAATTCAATAAAACATGTACAGACAGAGCTGCAAATACTATCTTTAGGTCAAAAACAAAAATATATAATACCTCTAATAAAGCAAGCAAAATGCTAGCTTCATATCTTAAGAAAAAGAAAGAAAAATCGACACATATCACTTCCCCAGATGGTACTGGATTGTCTAACCCAAAAGATATTCATGAAGTCTTTAATCAATTTTACTCCAAACTGTACTCAGATGACTCTTCTACTCACTCTGATAATATTAACTCCTTTTTCCAAATTATGAAGAAAGCTGATTCACATAATCCAATTGATACATCTTCTCTTACTTCTCCAATATCTATTATTGAAATTTAACAAGCCATTAACAATCTTAAACCCAATAAAGCCCCAGGACCAGATGGTTTCCCTGTTGATTTTTATAAAACATTTATTGAATCTATTGCCCCAAACTCTTCAAACTATATTCCCACTTTATTAATTCAGGACAAAGTATAGGTTCTTTTGGTGAAGCCCTCCTCATGTTATTTCCCAAGCCCGATAAGGATCCCTTTTTAGTAAAAAATTATCGCCACATTTCACTTATTAATTCAGATTCGAGTTATATGCTAAAATACTTGCTAAACGGTCTTTTTTTCAAAATCTCATTCACAAGGATCAATCTGGATTTATTAAAGGACAGAACGCTTCCTCTAATGCTAGATTACTATTTCATATTTTAGCTCATACCCATAATTCGACTACACCATCGGCCCTTATTGCCCTAGACGCAGAGAAAGCGTTTGATCGTGTTTCCTGGTCCTTTGTATTCCAATCTCGTGAATGGCATGGTCTTGCTTCCTATTTCATCAATCTTATTAAATTACTATACCTTAATCCCGCTACTCATATTTTGATCAATAACTCCGTTTCCTACCCTTTTAAAACAAAAAAGGGTACTTGTGAAGGTTGTCCCCTCTCACTTTATTATTTAATTTAGCTTTAGAACCTCTACTACAAAACATTCAATAAACCGTAATATTAAAGGTATTTCTATGAATAATTTTGAAGCTAAACTTTCATCCTATGCAGATGACATCCTCATTTATCTTTCAGACCCTGCTTCATGTTTACCTCACTTAATTTCTACTATTAAGCAGTACTCCATAGTGTCAGGTTACAAAATAAACTCGACAAATCAGAGATTTTACCCCTTACTTACTCTTGTAATACATCCAATACCTCTTTATCTGGTCTTTCCTGGCAGTCATCCCATATTAAATTTAAATACTTAGGTATTTTAGTTAATAAAGATATACCCTCCACGATTAAACGTAATACCAATTATATCATAAAGAAAATTACTGATCTAACAGGGAAATGGGCACCTCTCTTTCTATCTTCGTGGGGTCATCTAGATACAATTAAAATGATGATTGCCCCTATCTTTCTATACTCACTCTCTATGAACCCTATCACAATTAATTCTTCTTTCTTTAAAAAACTTGATTCTTTACTTTTAAAATTTCAATGGAATAATAAAACTACTCACATTGCTTCTAACAAATTGAAACTTTCTAAATCCCTAGGTGGGGTTTACATTTCCAAATTTCCAACCGCCATGAAAGAACTAAATACTTTCATGCAACACAAATCATCCCCAATTAACACTACTCTTTGGTGTGAAATTGAGCTGGCATTATTTCACCTCTCGCTCTTTCACATGTTCTTACAACGTTATCTTGGCCTAGTATTACTTCCTTCCCTTCACATCATTTCTTCAAAATGATATGGAATAAACTACCAGATAACTCTCTTAATAGGACTAAACTCAATGACACATTTCTTTGGTTTAACATACAAAACTCCACTAAATCTAATATTACTACCATTTATAGATGGTATTCCTCAGGAATTAAATTTACTAATCATTTAATTCATAATGATAATGTAATTCATTTTATAGATATCTGTACAAAATACAATATTGCTGCTTCTGATCTACCTTTTCATACCTCCTTAATTAAATAAATTGCTAAGTTCCTACCCACATTCAAACAGAAATCCCCATCTCCTTTCTTCAATTTCCTAATTAATAATTCCTTAACCAAGGCTGCAAAATTGTATTCATTTCTTAATGATTCCCAACCTTCTAACTCACCTAATATTAATATTATTAATAGTTGGGAAAGGGATTGGGACTTTCAGCCTTCTTCAGATGTGTGGATTAAGATTTGGAGGATATGCCACTCCACTTCCTCTGCTGCTAATCTAACCCAAACACATTTCTTTATTTTGCACAAGGCTTTCTTTACTCCAACACGCATAGCCAAAAGTCTACCAGGAGTATCTCATAGATCCTGGTCATGTAGCAACCCAAATGCTGATTTAACTCATATGATTTATCAATGTACTCAAGTTCATTCATTTTGGTCTAAGGTCTGGAAACAATTGAAAATAATGTTCTCCTTCTCAGAACCCTTAACATTAGCATATTTGATAATTGGTACTGTAGTTAATTCTATCATTAGTGAATCTGATTACACTTATTTGTTTAACCTGTTTGTTGTAATTGCCTTTCATAACATTTCTAGTTATTGGAAAATGTTTCCAACCTTTTTTACATTTAATGGTGGAACTCAATCTGTTCAACACATCGAATAGAACATTGTAATGCATTAATGAATGACTCTTTATTCAGTTTCAATAAGAAACAAAATATGTTTGTACAATATTTGAATTGTATTGCATAATTGTTAAGAATTTATGATGATTCCCACATCCTCCCCCCTCTCTTCCTCTCGTCTTTTGTTTGTCTGTTTGTTTGCCTCCCCTCTTTGTTCATTACAACTTAACTCCATCACAGTTCATTGTACTTATATGTATTCAACTTTTGACATCATTTGAATATTTCTTAATTGTATTAATTGTTATCATTCATGTTGAATAATTTACAACGTACTAGATTGAATTATCATATGAAAAAATATATTCACTTTCGTTATAACATTTGTAACTTTATCTAATAATAAATTATTAAACAAAAAAAAAATGCCCTGTAAATAATCTCAAGTATGTAATCTATTTTGTAACTTGTAATGCACCCAGATACCCCCAGGTTTGGTGCAAAATATAAATAAACAAAGAAACAAACAACAGTGGTTGGGAAATTAACGGTAATGGCATCATCGGGATGTATGGTGGCTATCATGACAATACATCTACCAATACATCTCTCTTTGCACCAAAACAATGAAATGCCCCCCAAACACTCTCAGGAATCAGACCTCTCACATGTCTTTCCGGAAAGCCCTCAAAACCATGCTCTTTAAGTAGCTCTGCCCTCTTAAGAATGTTAAGAGCCCCCAGATATCTGATCTATTAGCTTTGAGTTATATCATCTGGTTCCCCCGTAACCTCTGAACCGGAGAGTCCACCATCCATCATGGTACACTGCACGTTTTTACTGACATTTGTTTCACTGTAACCACAGACAGGCTGTCTTATTTTTCTCCCTCTGGTTCATGTAAATAAATAAGCCTTGCTTGTAACAGTGCCATGATACCCAAGGGTTTCTTTGTGCGTTTTATACATGTAAAAATAAATAAATGAATAAATCTTTATGGATTTGGTCTGAATTTTTATGTTAAGACATAGATAATATGCATAGGAATTGGAATACACATGTATATGCAGAGATGCAGTTGGTTTATCCTCATGGACAGTTGAAACATGTAGAGTCCATTTGCACTCATTGCTAAATCCCGCCAGGGAAATCTTCATCAAAATGGTACAGACAGAAAAAAACACACTAGAGCTTGTCTAATGGTGCAAGGTGCTGCAGTACGAGCACTGGAGGAAGTACATAGTGAACAATGCTACTACTAATATGGGCTCTGGTTCACTCTGTGTTGCTGTGTAACATTGTGATATATGTGAATGGGGGAGGGCCAGTTTGGGCCTTCATTGGGCCTTCATTGGTGCAACTGATGTGCATACCGAGGTTACGAACAGATGTATATCCGATGTTGAAATGTACATGAGCTCTCATTGGCCAGTTCGGTTGGGAAAATATGTTTCCGGACATGCTGAAGTTAGCTGGCTTCATCTCTCGCATCTCAGATGACAGTCCGGAAATTGACAATTTATTGAAAAGGAAAGCGTATCATGTTTCCTTCATAGCAAAATGGTAGAAAGGATCCTTGTGCGATGTATTGGAAGTTCTTCACATACATGATACAACGAAGACACGGATTAGGATGTTTTATAGTTTGCTTTGCACCTGCGCACCCTGGTCTTGTCAACATATATTCATTATAATTTGTATACAAATCTCCACATTGATATGAACAGCCATGCTCCTTTATGAATAAAGTGTATGAGTTACAGGTTGGAAGATCATATTGAAGTCTGCCAGTTTTCTTGCAAAGCTGAGGACCTTAGTTATAGTATGGCTTTGACCTCATGTGTATTACCCTTCTTAGAGGTTCCGAAATAAGCTGCGTTTGTTGAAGCTGGTAAGCATAATTAATTGCATCAGCGGACTGGTCACTTTCTTCTCCCTGTAAACATCATTGACAAGAACGCATTGTGTCGTGTAGTCAGGTACCAGGATAGTATGATACCTCAGAATTCTTCTAAATGTCAAAAGCATCATCAAAGCACTTAACAGAAGATATCATTCATACATCCAAACGCCTTTTATTGGGAGTACTTTTGATCTGATTGCTAGTACACACATTCCTAAATAGCATCTTGCACGCTTTTAATTTAAGCAAGCTCCCTTTTTTTATCTTATAAACTGTTTAAAGTATTACTATACTATTGTAAAAGATTGTGAACACAGGCTAAAGTGTGTAAAGGAAGACATGTTCAGGGTGTTAATGTATTATGTGGTATATTTTAATGCAATGTATGTTAATAGAAAAAAAGGGTTTTATGTTTTCCTTCAAAATAAGAATTACAAATATAAACAGCAAAGTAGACATGACATCATAATGTCAATTAAAGTAAAAGAACGTTTAAAACGTGCATGAGGCATATTATCGACATCATTCTATATAACAATACATATTCAAATAATAATTACATAATACATAAGTAAATTATATATTCTGATCCCTAACTCTCCTCCCCACTGGTGACCCCTCTACCCTGGTCAGACCACTCTCTACTCTCCTCTCACCTGGGTCCCCCCGTCCCCCTGACAAGACCTTCCCCAGCCCTGCCAACCTTGTTCATGAACATTCGTCCAATGAAGCAAGTGTCAGCTGCTTCCTTCGCATCCACCTTCATCCCACCTCTCCCGCACCGCAGATTCTATCACTGACTCTGCTCTCAGCAACCTCCACCTGACCGTTACTAACACCCTGGATTCTTGCCCAAGTCATGAGGATGCACCTGAAACCTGCCTCTAAGCATGACACCTGATATGACTCTAAACTTGCCGCACTGAAACGCAAGTGCAGAGCTGGGGAACGGAAGTGCCAGACCTCTGGCTCACCCTCTGACAAACTGGCCTGTTGCCTGCTCCAAAAACAATACAGACTTTCCTTCCAGAAACATGCCCCCATCCAGTCGCAGGTCTTTGGTGCATCCAACAACACAGCCTAACTCTTTAAATCTGCAGGGAACTAGCCAACCCTTTCGAAGTTTCCTCCACACCCCTCCCAAACCCTCTGCAACGCATTGGCCACACACTTTACAACTAAAACTCAGGGCATCCTGAGCACCCTTGCGTCTCTCTCTCCCCGCCCGCTCCTCCACTCCCTTGCCTCTTATGGCCTTCCACCCGCCTTCTGACTCTCCTTCCTCCTTGTCCGCTATCACACATTATAAGGCCACCAGAGTTGTCCACTTCATGAAGGTCTCCTCCAAACAGGTTTCCGCTTGCTCTCCAGAACCATTAAGGACAACATTGTCTCTCTTGCCCCTTCACTTGTTGATTTCTGCAACCTATGCTTTGCCACTGGAATTTTCCCTTCCTCCCTCAAGCACTCCCTTGTACGCCGCCTCCTGAAAAAACCTTCAGCAGACCCCACTTGTCCAGCCAACTACTGCCATATTTCTATCACCACTTTTTTGGGAAACTAATGGAGAAGTTAGCCTCCTACCAACTTACTTCACACGCTGAACTTATCAGTGGTCTCCACAACCATCAAACTGGATTCCGAGCATCCATAGGCATGGAAACTGCTCTTCTGAACACCCATGAAGAACTGATCCCATTTCTGGATTCTAACTCTCCAGCTACCCTCATTCTACTTGATCTCTCCTATCTCTTTGACCTGGTCAACCACTCCATGCCCATTAAACAGCTCCTGAAACACTGGGTATATTGGAGCAGGCACTGGACTGGCTGACCTCCTCCCTAAGTCACTGTACATCCCTAGGTTATTCTGCGCATTTTCTCCACTCCTACCTCTTTCTCCATCTGTGGTGTCCCCCATGGCTCATACCTCTCTCTCTTGCTGTTTAACAATTACATTCCTCCACTTGCACTCCTCATTTTGACCTTAGCCCCTAACTTCCAGAAAGCATGTTCAAAAATCAATTTTTGTTACATTTTGCAGTTCTAACTGCAATGAAAAGTCTCCCAAGTCAAGTCTTCTTCAATGAGTCACCTCTTAGTGCTTCTCGAAACTAGTGTCTTCTTCCTCATTTGGGGGACTTTGGAATCTTTTCAAGACAGTGGAGTTGGTTGACAATGAGTATCGATGACTTTGTCCTGATTTAGTCCTGAGATCAGGAGAAATTCAGTGTTTCTGATAGTAAGGTATCTGTGAATAAAAAAAACCTTCTGCAAATGTATGTCAAGAGTGTCTGATTAATCCGTTTGTGAAATGGTCCCCGAGGCTACTATAGCCAGAGATGCAAAGCAATGTTGAATGGGCTATACCAGCAACCTAGTGTAGAATATGGCTTGTCTCCTACATTTTACATCCCAGATTGTTCCTGTCTAACCTAGTGATCCTCTTTTCAACTGCCTGCCTTAATTGAATAGAAGTAATTTTACAATAGAACTATTTTACCTCCTTAACAGGTAGTGGCCTTCTTTGTTAGTCAACTAGCACTCTTCATGTTTAGGTCCAGGTAAGTATGTATTTCCTATAGTTGTTAATCAGCCCAATAATCTTCATAGGGATCAACAACAAAAAACTTAAGTGTGTTACTCTGATTCAATCAAATCCAAGGTAGAATCTATTTTATCCAAAAGGCATGTTTTTGGGCATGTCCTTTGCAAGGTGTCCATGTGGGCTACCATTCATCTCTTTCACAGGCACTCCTGCCTTGACTAAAATTCCTAACTAGATACACAGTTCTACCTAACAGTTTTTAAACACTGACCTATTTTGATGATTATGCACTACCGTGCTTTGTGGCCCTCTCACGTACTTTGATATGCTTGGAGAATCATATCTGGTATCTCTTATTATTCTTAGGTTTTATGCGTAGAATCCACCATATGTATTGGGTAAAGAGGTGGGAACGTAGGAATAAGGATGATTTACTCATAATAATGACCACTATACTCCTAACTATATCACTTTTCCTACATACAGCCTTCCCTCTATAGCTACACACTCCTCTGACCACAATGAATTCAAAGAGAAAAGGACTTGCATGGCAACCTTTAGAGGCACATCTTAGTGTGGAGCTTAGTGGGAGTTAGTTAATCATCTATTCTTTCTGACTACCTCAAAGCTCAATGCTATAACCTGTTTCAACTGTTCTGAGCATACTCCCCTCCCATGCCGCAAGACATTGTCAACCCATGAGTATGGCAAGAAGGGTTTCAGGTTTAGGAATACAGTTTCTGTAGGGAGTGACACATATGCTTGATTTTAAAAAACAATCATTGTGTATGTTTAAAACGTACACTGAAGGGCTGTACATACATTTCCCAATATGATAATGTTTATTTTAGTGTGTTATTCTGTCAGTAAACTTTATTCTTACTCAACAAGTATCCATCAAATTTTGCAAAATACAACAATGAATATATTTTAAATTAAAAAACAAACATACATTCCCCATAAGCTAAAATCCTCATGTGTGAGCATAAAATTGCTTTAGATCAGATTTATCTGTAAGCATCATCATCATTATTTATTTGTTAAACTTTATTTATAACACATTTCTAACCCAAAACATACAAAAATAAATCAGTCCAAGTTACCAGCCCCTCTACACATACATCAAACACCCATCCCCAGTGATAGACTGCCTCACAGTCATTGCGATACAGCATTCATGTCCTTGTGTTCCAGTTACAATTGTTTGTCACCTATCTCAACCATTACTCACAAAATGTAAGTCTGGCCCAGACTTGGAACGACTGGTATCCTGTGTGCTCCCGTTTCTACTGTCGTCTCCCAGTAGCAGGACCCACATGCCTCTTGTTCTTCTGCCTATTGTTATCATTAGTACATATGGGCCTCATTACGACCCTGGCGGTAAGGGGTTAACGTCAGCGTTAGCTGCGCCGACCCCTTACCGCCAATTACGAGGTCCCCTAGCGCCATGGTGCTTTTAACACCTGCTTTTAGCAGGTGTTAAAATCCATGGCGCTAAGGGACCATGGAGTTAATTACGCCACTGTAATTTACGGTGGCGTAATTAACGCCTTCCCCACTCCCATTATGCCCTATGGGGCAAAAATGGGAATGGGGAAGGGTAAATGGGGATTGGGGACTTACCGCCCCGCCAAGGTCGGAATGGGGCGGTAAGTCCGCCAACCACCATGGCGTAAACGTAGTTTACGCCATGGTGGTAAAGTCACGGCCCAGGCGGTAACTTACCGCCTGGGTCGTAATGAGGCCCATTGTGTTTTACTCGCCTCACAGTAAAGTGCAGAGCCATGTTGCACAGGGGGACTGTAAGGAAGCCATGGTATCAAAGTAAGACAGAAACAAGTGACCACAGTTCAAGCGTGTTTATTTGAACTTCATCAAGGATGTGATAAACGCCTATCTAAACCTAAATCTAAAGATGGGAGCAAGCTACAACCATCAAATAATAATAACATAGTCCTAGAGTTTCATCAAAATAAAAGGACCTTTACTAAAAAAAACTATTGCCAATCCTTACTGCTAATTTACAAATAGTGGGGGGAAATGTTAATGAAAAAGAAAAAAGGGTTCACAAAATAAGTCAAGATGTTCAGGCCGTTGGCCTCCCTTCCCCACGTTTTCAGCACAGTAAAAGGTGGTCCACTTGAGCACAGCACACTCATAGGCTTCTTTGGCACAAGGGCACAGTTCCATCACCAACAGCAGGGTCTTGTATGCCTAAGTCTCTTATGTTATCAAATTCTCTTGATTCAGAGGGGCTGATGTACCAAAACAAAACAAAAGGTTCCTTTACAAAGATTCAATTCAGGTGAGTTACTTTTCACGCCATGTCCTACTCAGCCGGGATCAGATCCCTTTTCCGCAGTTAGTCTCCCTCAGCCGGGCTTGGACCAATGTTAGCAATATATTTTTCTCAGATATTTTTCTCATGGTTCACCCCAGATCCCCTCAGCCAAGCTCAGATTCCTTTCACATAATTAGTATCCATCAGCCAGGCTCGGACAAATTATAGTTCATATTAGCTATCAAAGACTTTTGAATGGGCAAAGGGTTTGGCTTGACCTGTTGCAGGACCACTTTGATTTCACAGTTCACAATTATACACTCTCAGTTGGATACCTAAAAGAGGTATGAGCACCCATGTGATGTAGGACCATTCTGTATATGGTATATTGGTTTCAAAAGTTCAGTCACTCCTTTGATATTCAATTACATGTGTGTTGCTCAACACTTATGCCTTTGTTCTTTTCAGATTTCTTCATACAACTTTGCAACCTTGGGTCTATCACAGACCGGTCTTTTATCAGTCTCTCTGACTCACCGGCTGTGCTAACTTTACTGGAGCAGCTTTGTTGCAGGAGCCAAGGACAATACCACGGCGGCAATCACTCCTCCCCACCTCGGCTATCGATGTGGGAGAGCCCCGGGGTACCTTCGACACACAATGAACCTCTCTTCAGCTTTAATTCCCAATGTTATGTTTCTTATTCTCCAGGGTTCATGAAAGTCGCGGTTTCCTTTCTTTGAAAAAGTGATGGGCAATTCCATCCTTGTAACCCTTTCTGGTCTTGCTGTCTTGCTCCTCGTACTAAACTGCCATCTCAGAACTGCTGTTTCCTCATGTGTTTTGCCTTGCTCAGAGTGCTTTTGTGCTCTGTCTGTTATCCCTGTGGGGGAGTGTGATGAAAGTTAGGTGTGTGTAATTATCAGTAATTATCTAACTCTGCTCAACCCTTGTGTTAAGGCATGTCAGATATACGGCTCGGGTGGTAGTCCGTTTTCTCTCACAGTGAGCTGTCTGTGAAAAAGTGTTTGTGTAAGGAAACGGGGCAGGGGGTAGAGTTCCTAGGTATCCTACCAGGTACAATTGGGAAAAGGTGTTATTGCAAAGGTGATACCGCGTTTCATCCTCCGGTGTCCCACTTACACTCCCGAGGACCCCTCATCCAGGTGATCGTCCTGCACTGGCCCACCCTCAGGAACTGGATCTATACGAGACTGCCATGTCCTGGCCACCTAGATGACAGTTCCCTGGGGATTCGTGGGATTAGAAACCTTAAGGTTTCTCACAGGACATACCCTCTGTACCACACTTTCAGCACACCGACCTAGCTACTATGGATGTCATGCATAAAAAATATGTTTTCCTGATTAAATATACTAAGCAGCCATAGCTGAGGCGACATCAGGATGGTGCCCTTATCATTTAATTTGTGAAGTCTATGAGTTGATACCAAAAACATTCCACATGCAGACAACCTGATGCTAGTTGTTCAAAATCTGCATCCTGCCGCTGATACCTGTTACAGTTTGAGAACCAGTCTGGGTAGTATGTTATGTTATGTAAGATGCATTTATAGAGCACACAACCACCTGAAGGCACCCTGGCACTAGGATAAGTACAGAGCTACCATATAACAAATTAAAAACACAGATGTTTTGAGTATAAACCGAAAGGTAAGGTGGTCAGCTGTCATCCGCAATGGCAGGGGATTAGCATTCCCTAACAGTAGTGCTGACAGGGGCGTTCTGCAGTAACTGTAACCGATGAATCACATAGCGGGGCTGGGCAAGATACAGTGAGTTGCAGTAGTCTAAACCACTCAAAACAAGTGCTGCTACCACAGGAGCACAGCATTTTTCTGGCACAAAAGGGAGAACCTTCCGCAGTACGCGCAGCTTAAAATGACCACTCTTACACACTGCTGAAACCTGGGCATCCATCACAAGAGAGGAGGAAATAATAACCCCCAAATTCTTTACGGATGCAACAGAGACCCTGAGTGGGCCAAGAGAGGCCGACCAGCAATCATTCCAATAAAGGAGAGGTGAGGTGGTACCGAGCACCAATTCCTCCATCTTGCTACCATTCATTTTGAGGCAGTTAGAAGAAATCCTAGGTAGTTCCTAGGTATCCTACCAGGTACAATTGGGAAAAGGTGTTATTGCAAAGGTGATACCGCGTTTCATCCTCCGGTGTCCCACTTACACTCCCGAGGACCCCTCATCCAGGTGATCGTCCTGCACTGGCCCACCCTCAGGAACTGGATCTATACGAGACTGCCATGTCCTGGCCACCTAGATGACAGTTCCCTGGGGATTCGTGGGATTAGAAACCTTAAGGTTTCTCACAGGACATACCCTCTGTACCACACTTTCAGCACACCGACCGGGCTACTATGGATGTCATGCATAAAAAATATGTTTTCCTGATTAAATATACTAAGCAGCCATAGCTGAGGCGACATCAGGATGGTGCCGTTATCATTTAATTTGTGAAGTCTATGAGTTGATACCAAAAACATTCCACATGCAGACAACCTGATGCTAGTTGTTCAAAATCTGCATCCTGCCGCTGATACCTGTTACAGTTTGAGAACCAGTCTGGGTAGTATGTTATGTTATGTAACATGCATTTATAGAGCACACAACCACCTGAAGGCACCCTGGCACTAGGATAAGTACAGAGCTACCATATAACAAATTAAAAACACAGATGTTTTGAGTATAAACCGAAAGGTAAGGTGGTCAGCTGTCATCCGCAATGGCAGGGGATTAGCATTCCCTAACAGTAGTGCTGACAGGGGCGTTCTGCAGTAACTGTAACCGATGAATCACATAGCGGGGCTGGGCAAGATACAGTGAGTTGCAGTAGTCTAAACCACTCAAAACGAGTGCTGCTACCACAGGAGCACAGCATTTTTCTGGCACAAAAGGGAGAACCTTCCGCAGTACGCGCAGCTTAAAATGACCACTCTTACACACTGCTGCAACCTGGGCATCCATCACAAGAGAGGAGGAAATAATAACCCCCAAATTCTTTACGGATGCAACAGAGACCCTGAGTGGGCCAAGAGAGGCCGACCAGCAATCATTCCAATAAAGGAGAGGTGAGGTGGTACCGAGAACCAATTCATCCATCTTGCTACCATTCATTTTGAGGCAGTTAGAAGAAATCCATTCCCCGACCTCCTGAAGACACAACCTAAATCGACTGGCCTTATTGGCATGATTAAGGCTGAGACGGACCAGAATTTGGGTGTCGGCAGCGTAGGAATAATAGCAGAAACAAGGGGAGTGAAGGAGAGCCAGAAGATGCCTAATATAAAGGTTAATAAGAATCGGGGAAAGGGCACACCCCTCCGGAACACCACCCGATAATAACACTGGGCTAGAGCAAAAAGGGGGGAGAGACACTGATTGTGAACGGTCGGCCAGAAAGGAGACAAACCAGTCCAGGAATCTGCCAGACAGCCTGGCAGTAGAAAGGTGGGAGATAAGGGTGTGATGGTCGACGGTGTCGAATCCAGCTGAAAGATCTAAAAGAACAACCTCGCCAACACCCCCCTGATCCACCAGGCGAGCCAGGTCATCGAGCACCGAGTTCAGGACTGATTCAGTTCCCTGCCTGGCCGAAACCCAGACTGGAATGGATCAAAATAGGACGTGGACTCCAGGAAAGTGGAGAGAAGAGGGGAAACCAGGGCTTCCAATAATTTCATGAGAAATGGGAGTAGAGAAATAGGCCGATAGTTTCCTAACACCTCAGGATCAAATGAGATTGTTTTTTAATAAAGCGATCACAAGGGCGTGTTTGAGTGTAGGTGGGTTGACACCCTCCCTAAAGGAGGCATTTACAGCTACAGTAACTTGAGAGATAATAGCCCTTGAGTTTTCCTTTAGAAGCGCCAATGGAATAGGATCGTGGGGGATGCTGATTTCAGCCCAAGGATGGAAGCGAGAATGTCTGATTCTAGAAAAGTAGGGAATGAGGACCATGCCCAATCATCGCAAGAAGACTCAGGCGATGTATTAGTGACTGGAGGGCATGCTACATCGTTACTAATATTGTCACGAATAACGGCAATCTTAGACACAAAGAAGGATGACAGAGAGTCACATAAAGCCTGAGAAGGGGTAACCTGCATGCTAGTCATTGCAGCGGTAGAGAGAGATTGAACAAGCTAAAAAAGAGCTCTAGGTTGGTTGAGGGCTCCTTCAACCTTGAGGGCAAAAAATGCCTTCTTAGCATAAACCTCTGATTTATGGTAGTCAGTGAGTTGTTGGCGGAATATAGCTTTAGTATCAGTCAGGTAGTCAGCATGCCACTTTCTCTTCACCTGTCTGCACAGAAGCCTTTCAGCACAAAGCTGATCAGTGTACCAGGGCTCTGATGGACGTGCTTTTTGCTTGCACAACCTAAGGGGCGTCATTTGGTCAGCAGTTATGGAAAAGGCACATTCCAAAGCAGACAAGGAGCAAGACATGGCCTGACCACAGTGAGTGGCCAAAGTAGTTGATATGGATGATCTGAAAACCCTATGCCAGCTGCGTTTCAGAATGGCTGGCTTAGGCTGTGCGACAATGGGGGCAGCCAGAGGGGTGGAGAAAGGAACCAGATAATGGTCAGACCAAATAATAGGGGAAGGAGGAGACAGAGTAATAGATTTCTCCAAAGCAAAGACTAGATCAAGAGTATTAGCCCGTAAGTGGGTAGGTTTGGTCACCCACTGATGGAAGCCAAGATCAAGCATCAGATTGAGACATTTTTCCCCATGACCACTAATGGCCGGGTTGTTAGGAAGATTGATGTCTCCCATAATCACCAGATTTGGGTGTTGAATCTGTAATTCAAGGGCTAGTGCCGGGAAATCCGAGCAGAACAAAGTGTTGGTTCCAGGGGGCCGATATATTAATGATACAGTCATGGTAAGTGTAGGAGATATCGAGATTCGGGCAAGAAGACATTCCATTTTCAGGGTATGATTAGGAATAGTAAAATTTACTTTAAGTTTAGTATTATAGATAATGGCCAGTCCACCTCCAGGATGGGTAGCTTTACCATCAGCATGAATCAAATCATAATCAGGCAGGAGTGACTGGACAATGGCAGGGCCTGATGACTTATTAAGCCAAGTCTCAGTCAGGAATAGGAGATACAGACCCAGCCTAGTTATAAGATCATGTCACTCCATGGAGTAGTATGCACAATTTCCAGTGTGTGAGTCTCATCCAGCTTTTCAGAGGTATACCCTAATTAACTGGCATGCATGTTTCTATTGCTAATCTGTGAGGGCCTCAGTAAGGGAGTTGTCTCATCACATTCCAGCATTATCCTGTATATGTATTTTCTGTGATTTAACCAGTTCATAGATGGCACATCCCAACTTTATTGGATTTCAGCAGCACTGTAGTGACTGCTTTGCGAGGATTCCAACAGTTGACCTTTACTTAGTTAGTATTAATACAGCTATCCTCCACAACATCCTTCTAGAATTCTACTTTTAGGCCATCCAAACAAGGTGTCTTATAATGCAGAAGAATTGTAATGACCTGTTTAATTTCTTCTGCATTATTGAGTCATTAAAGAGTAAGCCAGGCTCAATATCTAGCCACCTCAATGATACTCTACAAAGAAAATGTTTTATACCCCCGGGAAGCCTTGGAGTGCGCTGTACATAACCTTTGGTAATGTTCTTCATTTATCTCTGTTATCTCTCACTAGATTTTCCTCACTAGACTGGACTTCCACTATGTCTACATTCTCAATTTCTTTTTTTTATTGACCATGCTAGTGTCCTAACTGTGTGGCCATCTTTCCCATATGTTCTGGCCCTCTTAGGTTTTCCAGGATTTGTAGTCATCAACTGAGTATAGATTCCTTTGAAAACAATTGTTCAATTTCCTGTGCTTTGTCTTCCTGGATTGCAATGGGCCTCATTACGGGTTTGGTGGTAGCCGTGCCTGTAACAAAGGCATGGCTGCAGCCAAACCCATGAATTACCGGCACCCACAAAGGGGCAATTACCGTGTCATGCCGAGGTTGGCGGACCCGGTAATTGCTTATTTGCGGGTGCCGGCAATAAGGGACTCCCCATCCCCATAGGGCTGAGTGGGAATGGGGAGCTCAGATGCACCGGCACTTTTTATAACGGTGCCGGTGCATCCACGAGTTGTGCTCGCGGGCGCCATACTGCCTGCCAGTTCAGACCTGGCGGGCAGAGCGAGATCTGCATGCACAACTCGTAGTATGGCGCTACAGTAGCAACGGTGCCAGTAGCGATACCGGTGCCATTGTTGCCTTACCGCCATACTTATAATGAGGCCCAATGTCTTTATCTGACTCATTCTTAAAAGGGGGCCTTGACAATTGGGTTCTGCGACACAACAGAAAGCAGGAGCAGGAATGGTCAGATAGGGTTCAAGGGTGTATTTTGCAATCCCCAGTTCTTTTGAGTATATTTATGGACAAGAAAATGTAATTTATATGTAAGGATGAATGGTGTATGTGAGAGTGACATGTGAATTCTCATGGTGTGGGGTTATTGTAATGCCATATGTCAACCAATTCATGGTATTGTTCAATAGTTTTCCATGTAGTTTCTGCCTTGAGGAGAATCTGTTGTGCGGAGTGTGCTCTTTCCAGATTCAGGGAAATGTTGAAATCACCCACCCAGATTGTCTTATATATCTCAAATGTATGTAACTGGGTTGCACACTTCTGGAAATTTCCAGTGAGTCTATGTTTGGTGCAAATATATTGGTGCACTAATAGCACCTTATGTCCCCCTATGTCTCCAGCTAGGAGCAAGAAACGGCCCTCCTCATCCGTTATCATGTCTTGTAATTTATACTGCAATGGTCTGTGGATATATGTAGCTACCCCCTGGAGTTACCTGTTTGTGCTGAGCTGTAGCTGTGTATTCCCCACCCCCTGTGCTATGGCTAGCCACTCTCCCGTCCCATATGTGTCCCCACCATCATCAAGACATGTATCTGGTTCCTTTGGGCATATTATATAAGATGTCCGAATTTCTTGGTGTTTTTCATTCCCTTAATATTCCATGTCATTACACCAATTTTATTGTGTAACCCTCTTACATATACTGGGTCATGTCACCATATTCATTGTTTGTGGATTTTCCCTCTCTTCCTCCCAGGGATTTACAACAAAATCTACATTTCCTGCCTTCACCCATGGCACATAAAAAGTGTCTTCTTCTGCACTCTAGGGTTGATATGAAACATTAACTATGAATTCCCCCCTGAAACCTTACCCGCTCACAACCATGCCAGAAACCATATATCACTGGCATACCACTGTCCAAACTCATTAACAACTCCCAATGTACATACAGCTGTTACTGCTCAGGGGGCTGCTATGGCAATGCAGCAGCTGCTGGTGGTATAGTGCAAAACAGTTATTCCACATTGTACCTAACCCTGTCAGTTTTCCTGCACATGGTGTTCAGTATGCAGTGTTAATATCGAAACATATATAACAACACACTTTTTTAGTGACACCTGAATATGACAAAAAGATGTCTTTAGTAAAAATATGTATGGGGTGGGGTAATGGATTAAAAGTGGTGGGTTGTAGTTGGGGGCAGGGTAAAAAATATTTAAAAATGAGGGTTTGCGGGGTACCAAATTAAAAAAGAGAAGAAGAATTTGACTTGTGTCACTGAAAATGTATGTCGTTATTTTGGTTGTCATTATAAACATATGGAGCCATAGTGTCCAATTCCCCGCAGGTTTCTACATTGTGAGCATTTATTCAGAGGATGCAATAGTATCCTCTGTTACGAGATATCACTGTCCAATGTCTCCAGCCCTGGTGAGGAGTGGAAAGGAGCTCTATGGTTATTTGTACATTTTTCACATGTCGCTAGCTCGGATCTGTTTAGAATTGAGACTTTACATTGCGCATTACTTTTAGTTTTTGAGAAATGAGCATGGTGTAGCGAATACCAAGCTTACACAGTAAGTCCTTTGCAGATATTCTGGATTCCTGTGAATTCAGGGAAGAGCCAGCTTGTTGATGACCCATAATACAGTGGTAACTGAATATACATGTGATGATTGGCCTCTCCTACATATCAGGTGGGGTTTTGGGCCTGTAGAAATACAAGGTCATTCTGCATTTCATTGTCCACATTTTAGCAAAGGCTTGAATTTTAACTAGGGCCAAAGGGAGAGATTCATGTATGCGACTCAAGAGTATGAGACTCAGGCTGAATCTAAATAGATGTCAATGCACAAAACACATGCTAGAAAATAATCCCTTTGCTCCATGATGCCACAGTTGTGGGCTGAGTTGCACGGAAAATAAAACTAACATGAAACTAACATACTCATTTACCTTACCCATTTAAGTCTCAGGAGGATAGCTCAGGGGCAACATGCTTGATTTGGAAGAAAGACGACACACAGCACAACAGGTTCATTCAGCACGTTATAAATAATATCACAACATATAATAGACTTCCATAATAACATTTAGTGCAAACCAGTACATGATATAAACTGGTTGCAGATTGATGGAAATGCATAGTGGTCTGGAAAATAAAAATAAACTAAATGTGCAGGCTTAAAGCTGTGCTGTGCTTTAAAGTGTGGAATGGGAGATCCCTTCTGCAAAAGACAGAGGCCCTCATTACAACACAGGCGCTAAACCATGGCGCCATTAGCACCATGGTTGGTGCCGGTGTTGTAACGGGTCCGCCATGGTGAAATGGGGAAATACCGCCCCATTCCAAGGTTGGCGGGCGGTATTTCCCCATTTCCCCCTTGCATTTCCCCATTCCCATTTTTTCCCCATAGGGCTCAATGGGAATGGGGAAGGCAGCAATTACGGTACCACAAATTGCGGTACAGTAATTGCCTGCGAGGTCCCTTTGCGGGTCCCTGCTTTAACGGCTGGTGTAGACCAGCCATTAAGGTCGGGTCCCGCAAAGGGACCTCGTAGTAAGGCGCTAAGTGCTTAACGGCGCCGCAGCCTTTTACGGCGCCGTTAAACACTTAGTGCCAGGGTCGTAATGACGCCCAGTGTATTGTTTCAGGGCAGGATGCGCAGGATGGAATGTAACTCCTTCTGTGCTGTGTTTTAAAGTGTGGAATGGGAGATCTGTTCTGCCAAAGACAGTGCATTGTTTCAGGGCAGGATGCGCCGGGGGAATGTAAAACGTTCTCTTCAGTGATGCAATATGAATCTCGGCTAAGAGACAAAGGAAATCACATGCTACTTTGCTGGGCTGATTTGTCAAGGGGAGGCTCTTTTTTTGAGTGACACATGGGTTTTAGGAAAAGGTTTGAAACAGACAGGGTGGGGGCATTCACTCACCCACTAGTGATGGAAGCATAAGCACTGGCAGAGAGAGCTGACACCAGGGCCATCTTATCTGACTGACATCGGGGAGTTCAAAGACTGACTCATTTGTTCCAGGCAGAAAGGGAGTGGACTGCCCAATCCTGTCCGGGCAGAGTCGGGAAATATCACCAACAGATTTAGGTAATTATACTGTAATTCAGGGACGTGTAGTTGTGATGCTTGAGCTAAAACATGGCGCTGGTGCGCAGTGCATTCTGGGGGCACTCAGAGCCATAATGGATATTTAATCCATGTCTCAGTGGAAGCTTCACTTGCTGAAAAACATGTTTTCAATGTTATTCGTTTCTGAGACTGGCATGCATGCCTCAGCCAAGGACACAGCGCTGGGAAAGCTAGGATCCACAGGTGCCGGCTGGTACCTGATAAGGTTTGTTATGGTTTGCTATGCCCAGGCCAAGGTTTCAAGATGAGTTATGGAATTGTTTCCGTGGTGCTGTAGGAGAGAGAAGCGCTTGGCTCCTTGGGGTTACTGTAGGTTGACCCGTCCGGCAGCCAACGGTCACTCATCAACATGCAAGCACTAATACCAGAAGGTTCGAGAAATTGCCACCCCTTTTGAGGAAGACATATAATGCAGGGCTCTGGAAAGGTCAGGTGGGAAAAGCACAAAGACCTCAGTCGGAGGGGGGATGCCATGTTCCAAAATCCCCGTGGGTTGTTCTGATCTCGGCCTGGCTGTTACCGGGGTCTTCCAGCTGCTACTGGCGAGATCAGGCATTCAGTTACGCCCATTGTGAGGTAATCTTGCTAACTTACTATCTTTTCTGTGATTTATTTCTGTGTTATCACGTATTGCTTATGTATGTTTAACTATGAATAAATAGCCGTATAAGTGCTACTTATCCTCTAATTGCACGTGTGGGTGTAAGTCATTGCTTTGTCTACCTGCAAATGTACAGGTGATACATAACTGTCTGTGCACTCTTGACAAGCAATACAGTAGTGGAGCGGACTGGAGTGCGTGGAGCAGACTGGAGTGCTTGGAGCGGACTGGAGTGCATGGAGTGGATTGAAGTACTTGTGGAGTGGACTAGAGTGCGTGAAACAGACCAGAGTGCGTGGAGCGGACTGGAGTGCGTGGAGCGGACTGGAATGCAAGGAGCAGACTGGAGTGCATGGAGCGGACTAGAGTGCATAGAATTGTGCAACTTTCATGGAAAGGTTTGGAATGCATAGAACGTCTGAACAGCATGTAACCCACCATATCACATCACCACACTTACTCTCTTCTTTACCCCACCAGTCAACTAGAACACAGAGATACTATGACACTATTCGGCATAACTGTTCTCATACCAACATCTGCCTCATAATGCCCATCACTCTAACTAAACACTGCTGGTTACTCACCCCAAGCCAGGCGTTCTCCTAAGGCCTAACGCAGCCACAATCAGTCTGGATAAATCCTGCCAGAACAAACACATACTCTTGATCTCTCAACCACCACACTTACCGCTAAGAAGCAGCTATTACACGAGTACCACACCAGCTGCGCACACATCCAGTGATCACACGCACCTTTCAACTGACCTGAACTTTGGTTACTGAAGGCACTATATAAATGCAAAGTAACATAACATAACATACGTGAGAAATGTTTACAGGTTGTGTTATAGAAATATGTTTGTTTTTTAAGTAATTCACAAGCTATATTTTACATGGATTCCTATTTATGAAGTGAACTTGTGTTAAAATAACAGTCTCCTGACTTCCAAAGATTGTGAGAGAAGTATTCAAAGTTTCCTAATCAGACTGTGTGCTGGTCAGCGAGCAACACATCTGGAACTGAAGCTTATCAATAGAAAAGCTATTTATTGTGTGCCATCTCTCTAATGAAATGCATTTTATCCATGTTCAAGTATAAGTTGCTGTAAAGGAGTAGAGCAGAATGCAACAGTCTGGTCCTTTTCTGAATTTGAACATTTTATAAAGTCACAAAAGAGAAAAACAAATTGGGCTAGCATTCTTATTATGTGTCTGAATTATTGTGAACACATAGACAGAGGTCCAATAGGTGGTAAGCCTATTTTAAAGCAAGTGGTAAAACACCCCTTTTTTTTCCTTGTGAGTTGAGCTTTCAAAAGTGCTAGACCTGTGTGTGGGTGCAACTATTTGGGGTTTTTCTCTGTCTTTTTATAGATCACAGCAAGCTTAGCGGTGTATGCTCCCACTATGAAGACTCGCTGAGCAAGGTGTTGTGGCATTCTGACTTTTCTGGCCACTTCCACAGTAGAAACACAGACACCCAGGTGTGTACTGATACACACATGGTGGTGTATATAGTTATGAATCTATTCATGCATACTTGCACGCCTCCTACAAATACTGCAGACCTCTGGCAGCCGTGACTAATCACATGTGCATGGTAAGCCCCCATGTGGCTTTATTTAAACATATTAATAGCAGTAAAGGTTTAGATATCATTTTGTTCAATATATACCAAATCCCTTTTTTGGCATTCACAGAATTATTTCTGGTCATTTGCTGACGCACACAGGTATTCCCATTAATTGAACTTCCATCAATGTCCACCTGTCTAGATGAAGGCTGCCCTACTAACAGCATCTTTCACCTGGTTAGTGTTGCCAAAACACAACTGTGTCAACATTTCTCCACAGTATTAAATGTTCATACTATATTTTAAGCTGTTTTTCAGCAAATGCAATGACCTATGTTTCCCAATGAGTGTAATGTGACCACAAATATTCAAGGTTTATAGTAGTATTTTTTTCTTTTACATGTTTAACTGTTTTATGTTCACAATGTATTTTTGCTTTTATTATTCATTTCCTTTGTCCTGTGACACATTTTACACCATTGTTAATATATGTCTTACAATATTATGACATGTGTGATTGTGATGTCTATTCACTTACTAATCTACTAGTAAAACTCATTCAAAATTCTTCTTCTGGAGTCTTAATGTATTTGGGCCCGCCCTAATCATTTTGTGTTTACTATTTACACTTCCACCTGGTCAAATCAGGGAATTGCCAGGAGCCCTTTAATTTATACTCGCTGTGAATGAAGCCATTTGCTGGAAGTGTTCATTTTACCGTAGGGAAACAGTTGTAAATTGCATGACTTTTTTTCCAATTTCTCTCATAAATTGTGCTGTAAAATGCACAATTTAATCAATATAATCACTCACCCTTATTTGTGCAAGTGAGTTATGTCCCTCGACTAAAACATTTCTCCAGCCATGACTGCCATTGACTCTTTTCTGGAGTCTTCCAATCTTCCGCCACCAACTGCTGCCTCCGCCAATTGGCTGTGTCTCAAAGTCAAGTATCTAGCTGTAATTCTACATTTAGATGGCATAGGATTTTCATAATTTTCTGGCTATCTTGACTTTCTCAACCTCATATTCTTCTACAGTATTCTTAACCATAGCATGAGTGCAACTGCGTTACATAACACACAGACATGTGCTATTATAAGACATATGCAAAAAAAGACTCCGGATGAGCTCAGGATGACTGCCTGCAGTCAAAAGGTGAATACACCCCTAGCATGTGTTAATGCTACCATGATAGGTTTAAAGAACTGTAAACATAGATCTGGTGAACCAAAGACTCTCATCATGTGAGTACTGTGAAGAATTGACTTCAGCCCTTCGGGAGTTCAAGGATGAGTCGAGTCTAAGACACCCACTCAGCATTCACATTTCTACAATCCAAGAGCCAACAGAATCACAAAGGTAAAACAGGCACAGTTAGGAGTTGTACCCTTTTCACCTTTTGTGGTAATACAGACCGAGGGAAGGCTATACTGTCAAGAGTAGTGTGAATGTGGTTCAGTCTCAAACCAAACGGGGGTCCTGATGGCTCACATGTGTCAAATGTTTCTGTGGGATGTTTTGACCCACTTTTGCTCTGCTATGCTGCATCGCTGTGTTATGATGATGCCAGAAAACAGCAAAATGCCTGTAAAACCCTTGTGCGCACCAAATCCTCTGAAAATAGTGCTTTGCAAAGCACAAAAAGATGGCTGCCCAATCTGCCACGCATGTTGTCAGTGATGGAACAGAGCTCTCACTCCTGAAATATGTCACTGGGCTCCACAACAATTGAAAGTGGAGTGCAGAAGGAAAAAGCAGTGCTTTGATAAATGAAACCCAGAATCTTGCTTTAAATCCCTTTTTCTTTGTTGCTTAAACTGCAGAATGCTGGTACAGAACACCCACAAACATCCAAAATTCTTGCTGCGTGCTACAATTCACTTAATTTAAGAAATCATTGTGAACTTACAAAGTCCTGAAAAAATGAAAGCATAAATGGATTTCCACAGCAAAGTGGCCTGTCTGTGGATCTGTCAAAAATATCTGGGTGCAGTACCCTGGCCAGCCTGAATGACAGCTGTCAGGAGCCTGCCTGATTAAGCTTTAACATGTATAAACTGAAATCAAATGGTTGCAATCTAAGAGGCCTATTACTGAGAGTAACCCATATTGTAATTGTTTTGATCCCATGGTTTAAAATCTTGAATGAGAATTTAGCTGTGATTTGATACAACACATTTGTTTTAAGCTAAGAAAAAATTCAACAGAGTAACAATTAAAATAAACTTGGCTGAAGCTACCAAATTGGAATAACAGGTTTTCTCACAGAAGGAAGGTCTTTCCCCCCAGCAGAAAATCACACAGAAGCGTTAATTATGGGGTTGGGAAAGAACCTGGTATACAGAGGCATGAGGAACAATGACCAGCTTCTACTAAGGAAATGCGAGGTGTGAGGACAGTTGTAAATGGACTCTGCCAAGAGCAAGCAGGGAGGAGACTGCTGCTGGACTGTAGGGAGACAAAAAGAGACGGACCCAAACAACCATCTGTGGCTGAACATTAAGAAAGAACAATTTTTTTAAAGACCCATAACTTGCCAGTCAAAATTGTGAAAAATATAAAAGTAACAGATTTGTGAATCTACATTTTGGCTGCACGTTTCAAGAGGCGGCAAAATCGTGTGACATGTTCTGGAAAGAAATGGTAAGAAATGTGATTTTACGCAAAATGTATTTCCACTAGAATTATGAAACTTTGTACACTTATGCCTATGTTAAATGCACACACTTGTATAAATTTGCTTAAGAACTGGACATTGTGTTCCTGGTGAAAAGGGCACAATTCTGTGAAAAGCAGAGACAAGATCCCACAGCTACGGGGTTTTGAGGAGTAGCTGCTATGTAAAATAAGTTATCTTTATATGTGATTGTTATAGAGGTTGCACATGTGTAAATATGTATTGTGCCAAAAGTAGATTTTGTGTTCTGGGGCTAGGGGTGGATTCTCAGCCTCATAAAATCACACCATAAAGGTGACACTCTGTTTCTCTCCTCCTATCAAGGCATAGCGTAGACTCTGACCCAATCACCTGTCAAAAGGGCAAACTTAGGATAACCCAGACCACACACCCCTTTATCATAGCATAAATAGAGACAGCTCACCACTCAAAAAGAGAGACAGATTCACTCACTCTCCCGATGCTGGCGGACCACCCTGCTGCTGAACTCTACATCTTCCTTGCTCCAGATTCCAGAAACTTGGCAAAGCAGAAACCCATTGCATAGCTGAACCATTTTCAGCTAGGCCTCAAATTCCAGAACCAGAACCCCACCAACCTAAGGGGAAGCATTATAATACATCCAGGCTGCGCTGTACTGCTTGCCTGCAGAATTAATTATCATCAGAACCAAGAAGGGCAGATCCAACCAGTCCTGTGCCGTGCGGTGAACAGAGCGCCTTGCAGATCTGATCCAGTCCAAACCCAGATCCAATTCCCTGACCAGAATCTTGACTGACCAGAATCCTGATGGTTACATTTAAAAACATATCCAGTGAGTATCTATAGGAAAAATTGTGTCACTGGCACATGTACTTTGCATAGTCAATCCCTATCTTAAACCTATCCTATCTTGTATTCAGAACTGGTATTGTTAGGAGTATTTTTGAATTGTCTGAACTCTCCAGACAAACCATCCTATCTTTCCTCCTGTACTAGTATTGCTAAAACTATCTTTGCACTGATCTTTTCTCATCTGAAGAAGACGAGTTTCCTCCACAGACAGCCATTCTGATCAAGTGGCTGTGTTCCTGTGTGGTATTTGTTTTGTTCATAGTCATCCCATACTGTAGAAACCATTTTGTCATTTTAAAAGTGCATTCCTGTTTTCCATTCTTGCGCCTATCTCGAAAAAAATGACCTCTATTAAAACATCCATAACTCCCTCAATTTTTGTGCTAGAAACAACTTCTGCTTGTAGCTATCATCCATATCTATAAATCACACCTAAAACCGCATTCCAAATCCATATGGTTCTCCCATTATCGCGAATATCGCGCAGTGAAAAGTTTGCTGCAAATTTTCATTTTGGGAAATTCTTACACGTGTAAAACAGCTTTTAATTGCTTCTGACTCGAATTTTAAGATTTCAAATTGTTTCTTGGTTTTAAATCATTGCTTGTGTTTGTGTGCAACTATCCAAAGCGGCTCCCATAAGAATGTATAACAATTTCAGCGATTTTGCCCACATAGTGTTTACCCAGTTCATTCTAAAGATAACTTTACAAGCCGGTTTGACAGCTTGACAGTCCATTCTGTTTTCTCTCGTGTTTGAAATGGGGAAAGTGGGATTGATATTCTGTTTGAATTCTGCCATTCCTGAATACCTGCTCTTTCCTCCTATCTCTTTACATTGCCTATCGGGGGGTAGTGGGGTATGCAGGGGGAACCTTTAACCACAGTGCTATCCGATCTGAAACCACACACAAATATTATTTTCTGCGCTAAATTGTTTTCTCACTGTTACTCCTTGTGTAGTAAAGAGATTATTCGGTGTTACCTCGCCCCATTGGTGAGTGTCGTGTACCTAGTAAAATCTATTGTGATAACATTTTAAATACATAAATAAATATTTACTTTTGTAAACCCACCTGATTCCTGGTTCAGTGTGACCGGGGGGAGGGGTGGTTCCAGGAGAAGGGCATGATATGAGTGGTAAATCTTTCAGAATAAAGAACTTTTAGACAAAAATAAATAAGGATTTCAGTTGTGCACTACATGCTAGGCTTTGACTTAGGTGTATGCCGGATTGAAATCAATTACAGTTCAGTAAAACATGGATTCAAGAGGCAAAATGGTGAAAACATTAGGATCCTGGCTGTCCTGGCTCTCAGGGTGATGTGAGTCCCAATCCAGGGATTCAGGGACAAGACAAGTCATATTCTTGTGCTCCCAAACACAAGAGAGGCTTGAATACAAATGCAGGCGTCCTTCAAGACAGTGACGTCTTGGGCACCACTATGTCTGGCAGAGAGGGAGGTCTTGTTTCAGTACCAGGCATTCCCTAGGGATGGTTAGGGGGGCAGAACTTGCAAACACCTTGGACTACCTGTATTCACCACGTACTACAGGACTATGAAAAGGACTGTTCTCCAACAAGGAACAAAACAAATTCTTCATGTCTGAATTAAAAGATACATCAAAGAAGTGGAGGGCCCTTTCTTCTCCATATAATTATCCACAGGTGATTGGACAAAAGTGAGCCTACTTAACGTGTCCAATCCCTGTTCTTGAAATGAGTGGACATTTCCTTCTGACACCCAAAGTGCTAAGGAAAGTGAAGGAGACAGGAAGGAAAGATAAAGGCCTGGAGAAACAAGATGGTGGAATCTTGCCACAGCTGTAAAGAACTCTGACTACACTAACCCTGCCCCCTCCTTTAGCACCATATCATGAGACCACTCCTGTTGTGAATGGTTTGTGCTTTGATTCATGTTCCCATGACAGCTTCCTGTGGAGTGCAGTTTCTCTGGGGAAGGTGCTACCTGCTCTCACAAAGAAACAAAGAGAGGTAATCTCCAAGGCTCCCGTCCTTCCAGCAGTAGCAAGAGCATCGTCCCTGGGGAGAATACACATCATATTTTCACAGTTGAGCTGGGCTCACAGGGCTGACACATGTGTGATGTCAAATTCCTGTGGCTGTAACAATTATGAAGAATACCATAACTCAGATGTGGTGTATGTTTAAAAATGAATCTGCCACCAAGATGTATCCTCATAGTTATGGACTTTTGACAAAGGGTCACACATCTTTAATGCAGCCTCTGCATTGCAGAGATGTGGCTGTCACTGCAGCTGTCATATGGGAACCTGCATCCTCTGAATCTGCTTTGTGTCACTGGAGTGCTTGTGCTGCAGATCAGGCTACTGATACAGCAAGGAAGAAGTGTATATCATGCTTTTGGCATTTAGCTAAGCAAAGGGTATTTTATTGGCAGATTATCTTTTCAAAGATGGCGTTACCCATATCGTTGTATCAATTGATACAAACAAAAGCACAAAGGGCTTTGGCCCATTTGCCAGATGGCAATTCAGCACAGATACATATCAATAACACATCTATTTACATAATTTCAGTCCAAACAGTCCTTACAATTCATCTGCAAATTATGAATGTTAAAATGTGTTTTTACAACAAAAAATGGTAATACACAATTGCACCAATATGAAATACTCTAATGACTAATAGGTGTTTTCTATAGATATATGTAGTAAATACAAAAGTAGTTTCAATGTATATGAATGGTGATGCTGAGGCTAGATTTAGGGGGAAGGTATGGATCACTGTAATTCCAATGAAGACTGGGTCTGGGATGGAACACCTGTGACTATCATTAGTTTGTCAATTCTATTGGAAAGTGGGTTGCGAACTGAAGGGAAGCAGCATCTTAAAATTACCAAAACAGCAGATAATGCTTAAAGTCAAATGACAGGTAAAAAAGTAGTTAAAGTCTGAAATTATTTTAAATTGAGAATCAAAGCATTCACAACATGCACGATTAAAACTTCCAAGCAATTGTAAGCCTTTATAGTACATTTAAAACAAAAGAAAGGAGTACGTCAGGTACTATGATAGAATGCAAGAAACACTTAGAAATTGAAATAGTGCTGTTTTTTTTTTTCTAAGCTACTTAAAGTAGTATTATACAATGTGAATGCAGCTTTCATTGTGAATAGCAAAGTTTGTTATGAACACGCACAAAACAGGGCGATCTGCACATGTGGCTTAAATCTAGCATCATTAACCTGTTTTTTTATGCTCAACAACGCTATTTCATTCTTTTTAGAAATAAGCATTCATTTTCCACCCGGAAACCAGCTGGGCGTTTATGTTAAGGAATTGATGGATGCCCTTGTTTCCCCATAACAGGAAATGTGTGAGAACAAAAGTGAACGCTCTCAGACACGTGAGCGAGCGATCTAAATGGGCGCCCGTCTCGTACACCTCGGCGTCATACAATCCATACTGAAATTATGTGACAACTCTTTCCCTAAAAGCACCCATATCTGTTCAGTATTTCAAAGACAAAAGAGCCAAACCCAAAAGTCGCATTCAAACAAACGCAGCCTTTGTTGTTTCACCAGAAAAGAGAACATACTGAAGAAAAAAACGTGTGATAAAAACAATCTTGAAAATGCAAAGTTAAATATTCCAAAAGTTCGGGGTTGAAAAGAAATGCATAGATGTATGCACACTCCAATGTACACATTTTCTGATTCACAGAAACAAAAGGATTTTAATTTCAGTCCTTAGAGAGCATTCCCTGCACTGTACTTACGTTGTGTAAGGATTGTTCTGAGTACTGTATGATGAATTCCGAATATAGTTCCAGAATTAGGGAAGCAGGGCTCTGGCAACTGCACAGTGTTCGCCAACTAGTTGGTGTGGCCAAGACATGCATGGGAAGCCCTCTGGGATGGAGTGGGGCGTGTCAAGATGCCCACTAAAGCTTAATCAAATTGATTGTAAACATTTTTCAGAAAGGTGCATTTTAAATACCTCTCCCACGTATTATTCAAGGGGATCGATTATGTATACAGAAAGGTAAGAAGATAATTCTCTTCTGTGTATCTGTGTAGTCTCTGGGTCAAAGTATTCAAAATCTACCAACCATTATGCTTGTGGTCAACTGAGTTGACAACTATGCATCATTGGGGCTCAACAGGACTATCGACGATCACATGATCCCTCCCAAAGTCCACCAAGAAATTCTTCGTCCAGATACTTTATCATTACTGTTAATTGTGGGAAACTGAAGTATGATTTTCAGACAATGGGGGTCATTACGACCCAGGCGCTAATTGCGCCAACTTTACCACCATGGTGTAAACTACATTTACACCATGGTGGATGGCGGATTTACCACCCCATTCCAAGGTGAGTGTGGCAGTAAATCCCCATTTCCCATTTTCCCTTCCCCATTCCCATTTTTGCCCCATAGGGCATAATGGGAGTGGGGAAGGCGCTAATTACGCCACTGTAAATTACGGTGGCGTAATTAGCATCGTGGCAGGTTAGCGCCATGGATTTTAACAGCTGTTAAGAGCAGCCGTTAAAATCAGAATAGGCGTTAAGGGTTAACGACGGCGTTAACCCTTAACGCCTGGGTCGTAATGAGGCCCAATGGCCCTCATTACAAGTCAGGCGGTGGACCATGGTGCTATATAGCACCATGGTCCATGCCGGATTACGCCATGGTGGATGGCGGAATTACCGCCCCATTCCAAGGTGAGTGGGGCGGTAATTCCCAATTCACCATTTGCCCTTCCCCATTCCCATTTTTGCCCCATAGGGCATAATGGGGATGGGGAAGGCGCTAATTACGGCACCGTAAATTATGGTGTCATAATTAGCACCAAGGTCGCTTAGCGCCCTGGACTTTAACGCCTGCAAAAAGCAGGCGTTAAAGTGTGAATCTGGCGTTAAGGGTTAACAGCGCCGACGGCGCCGTTAAACCCTTAACGCCTGACTTGTAATGAGGGCCAATGTGTGTTTTTGCTGTGGCATGCCACTCGCAATTCAATTGTATATGGTCCAAATGGTAAACTATACAAACCAATCAGAAATGTAATCAAAAGCAGCACATCTACATGGACACTGCCTCATTTTTGGGATCCTGCAGCCGGTTTTGAGAAAAAGCTACCAAGCACTCAGGTTAGTATTAGTGGTCTAGTTTATTAAACTGAGTTATAGGGCGTGGGGTGCATAGGATGTTGCTTTGTAGGGTGCACATCTCTGTGCCTGTGGCAGTCCTCAACTTCATTTTTGAGGATGTATTTTGGTGCCGGTACATTGTCCTCCTTGTAATGTCAGTCATAAGGTCCTGTAAGCTATAAGAGTGATGATGACCTTAGTGAAACTGGCACTTCCAAAACTGTGCAGATATGTCTGGCTTGGTAAGGGTAGACGTATGGGTGGTACTCAGCTTTGCAGCGGTGGAGGTAATGCCAGGGATTGAGGGCATCAGAAGGAGGTGGCATGGATAGAAAAACACCGTTTGTTTTGCTTCTGGTAAAGTGAATGCATCAGACTTTTGTATGAGTGCAGGATACAATCTGCTGTCTCTCTCTAGCCAGAGACATTGGGCCTCATTACGACCCAGGGGTCGTACCCTTACCACCATGGTGTAAACTTGGTGGATGGCAGATTTACCGCCCCATTCCAAGGTGAGTGGGGCGGTAAATCCCCATTTCCCATTTTACCCTTACCCATTCCCATTTGTGCCCCATAGGGCATAATGGGAATGGGGAAAGGCGCTAATTACGCCACCGTAAATTACGGCGTTTACGGCGCCGGAAACCCCTTAACGCCTGGGTCCTAATGAGGGCCATTGTTCAGATGTAGGTAGAATGTATTGTTGTGTCAGGTCCACTTTCCCAGCAGGCAATCATATAAATGATGTAGACTGGAAAACAGGGAAAGGGAGATGGCTAAGACTTCATCCCAGTTGGTGCCATTGAGGCAAGGGGAGTTAGAATTAGTACTGATTTCAATCTAGAACATTGAAAGCCAAGACCCATAATGTGCCGAACAGTGCTTTGTTGGAAAGAGGTATTTTACCATAACAGAGTTTCTATAGAAAGCCTCCATGCTACATAGCCTGGTAAGTCTTCTTCTTTCATATATTGAAATCTAGAAAACCCTCCTTAAGCTTTGAGAGTATAGGCAACAGCGTGCACCCAGCCAGTCAGACAATGGATTGGATACAGTCAAACCTTTGAGAACAACACATTCACGGAGGGATTCCTCACTTAGCTTCTGCTGAATACTTTCCGTGCAAACTTGCATTCTTCCAGATATTCGAGTTCCAGTGCACTTAAATGGTCCTGATTTAGTGTGATTCGATATAGCTCAGGCAGGTGAGTTCAGGACTGTCTATTGCAACAAGGCTTTTGCAGTACGGAACTTGATTGGGTTATATTGTTTTGGTTGGACCAACCTCATACCATTGTCCTTGAATGTCACACATCTTTTATATCACTTATAATCTGGGGGGTTACATAGTGCTGTTAGAGAATTTATGAGATAAAGAGTCTGCGCAGTGGGGACATTAACTTTAAAAATTGAGAGTAAAGTAAGGTTAGGGCTTTGAACCCCAAAGTAAAATGGTAAAATCAAAAGTGAGCAACAGTGCCTCAAGAACAACAAGATTCAAAGCATGTTGTGCATCTAGCAGAAGTGAGAATGGCCTTGAAATAAACCAATCATTGTTTGTGCAAGTAAGAACAGAGAGGAAATAAAGGGATGCAAGAGTAACAGTGTACTGTGAGCATGAGATTGTGCCAAACCGATCTTGTTCAAATGTCACCATGAGGTAGGAACTGGAAAATGACATAAGTCCACACATGATGAGGTGAGAGTGGACATCCCATAGAGAAGGTGGGGAAATATAAAGAATATGTAGAGAGGGTCATAGATGGATGGATGGAGGGAGTTGAAATAGAGGAGAAATGAGTAAGGAGAACGCAGTTGGAGTTGGAGTTATGCTGACAGCTGGGAAGGATTTGAGGTTCAGGTCAGGGGTGTTGTTCTGACACAGACAAGCTGAGGCCTACTAAGATGCAGGAAAGGAGTTTGTAGACTGTGAGCATGGGGGGACATCACATCTAAGCTGCAGGGAAGCAGGAAAGAATTTGGATGTTGAGGCTACAAATAAATAAATAAAATACCTCCTGCAGAATAATTTGCAAGGTGTCCCATTTGAAACAAAGTAGCATTTCATTAACCTTTACGGTACCTAAAGGTTAATGAGACAGTTGGATCTAAATTTGAATGGACATTTTTCCTTTGACACAGATGGTTACCATATAACGGCCCATCCGATGATAGATGAGTAAGAGAAAGACATTGAAAATCATTGTTTTATATTAATAAAGTCTTATTTTATAACACACTCAATATGGAGACCAGTCTGCAAGCGGAACGAGATCTGAACCTGTGTTGCTCTGCGTTGTCTTGATTCCAAGACAAATGCGTTGCTCCTGAATTATCCTCCCAGACCAATATATATGTTGTCATAATAACCAGCGAATGCAGAAATCTAACTAATCATAAATGCTATGAATGCCATGCCAAAAAGTAAATGTTGATTCGCACATGTACTTTAAAATAGCTGTTTCACTTGTATTGGTGTCTGTGTACAGCAAGCTGGGTGACATAACTGACAGATTCAAGGTGATGAGATCGCTTGTATAAAGTGCACAATAGCAAAAGTGTGTGAAGTCTTTTTTTGCATCTGGAAGTCAATAGATTGAGCCATAACATAGCAGTACTAAGTATGCAGGTGCATGTCTGAAGGTACACAATAAAACAGTAAGATTAGCAAAATGTGAGAGATACTTCTTCCTAAAGTGCTCAGCACTGGTACATCTACTATTTAATTTGTATGTGTTCCCCCTGACAGATTTGGTTCATTTGTGTGGCCTGCAGTTATACATTTATCCAGAGGACTAAAAATCATTGTCCACCTGGATGAAAACAGTGGTGACTCAGCCTGAAAGAACATATCGTGCCTGGCTGCCATGGACCAATGGGTATGTTTATACTATTTAAAACTGTATTGTTGCCAAACTGAGGTTCTACAGGTTAAAAGAGCACTCAACCAACAGTCCAAATCCTACTACTGCCTTGTTTGGTATCCTACCTAGAACCAGTGAAGCCAGTAAATAACACAGGCAATTAAAATGACTCTTCTTTGTCAATGGTCTCACACATTTATCTATAGTTCAAAGCAGCTTTTTCCAGCTCAGAGATCTCTGAAATGTGTTTACACTTTTGTCTGGGAATACTGAAATTATGATACGTGATACAACAAACACCCTTTAGGTACTGGGGATAATGGGGATGTTGAAAAGCATAACATTTGTTTTGATACCATCATGTGTAACAAGGCACATGCAGCTTTACACATGATGGCAAATGGGAAAGCTCCTAGGCCAGACATGGTTATAATACAGCTATTTAAAAATAATTGTGCTATATGTGTTTCAGTCTTCAACAAGAAAAAACTGTTTTCTTCAAGGTTGCAGAATTCCTATAAGTTGGAGAAAGGCGTTATTCTACCATTCCATAAGAAGGGGGATGCATCAGATCCTAATTTCTATTGTCCCATATCACTAATTGATTCGACTGCCAAACGATATGGCAGAATAATATAGAACAAAATATTAGAGATGCATGGATAAACAATATTTTCTATAAATCAGAGTATGCTTTTTAGGAAGGGGATCACATGTTAGAGCAAATAATCCATTTGAGACTGGCTCTCAATAAAAATGTACTTGAAATGAGACTCCTATTTACTTAGACTATGGATCTAAACTCTGCTTTTGATAATCCAAATAGACACAGATTATGGAATCAGCTGAATGGTCGGGTATATGTATGCGTTGTGCACTTTTAAATGTAGAAATCACCCTTCATGAGGATCTAAGAGCAAGGGTCAGCAATGGTCAAGATCATTACTTGACGGATGAATTCATGCACATCAAGGACCAAGGGAAAAATCTGTGGTACAACAATATCCCTTACAAAAATCAAACCTTTGCTTCAAAGGGCATCAATTTAACTAAGTGGTTTGTTTGTCTGAATGCCACTGGTTTAGGTTTCACATAACATTTTAAATATATCAACAATGATTGTGCATTTTTTATCTGTTCATAGGGTCTGGAGACGTGTCTTCCGCCTGCAGTGGGTGTGTACTAAGGCGACTGGTATGGTAGTTAAGATATACAGTAGAAATATAGAATTATTAAAGACAAGGGGCCATGTATATATGATATGTAACTTTTTTAAATGTATAATTTCTCTTTATTTCTTCTGTATGTTGGTCTGACATATGTTTATCTTTTGATGATATATGGTACCTGAATTTTACTTCTGTTGAACCACTCTAATAGGGTCCCTGATGAAGGACCCCAACTTTGTCTACTTATTAAAAATCAAAAAGACTTTTGGATATACTTTGATTCTTTAATTGAATGCAATTTAGAACACTTGTTAGAATAGCAGCAAATGTGTTTTTTCTTTCTTTTAAAGGGATAAAATGTCACCAGGGATTTCCCTTGGTCCTTGGTGTAAATGTATTTGTTTTCCACTGTGTTACAATGGTAATTTTCAACTAGTCCAAATACTATTTTAATGTTTTGAGTTGAAGCTTGTTTTATGAACTTGAGTATCGTATAGGTGGTGCTTGTTTCCCCATATTCTCATTGATGGATGAATTCCCACCCACACATATGGTCAGGCCAGGAGGTGCACTTGCCCCATTGTTATTTATCCTTCAAATAAATTCCATGTCTAATGAATTGAATACATTATCTATGACACGCATACTATTGCATAAAATATGTCTTTTATACTATGCAGATTTTGTAAAGGCAATGATTCACAAGCCTAGATCACTTCCAATAGTTGTACATTGGTCCTACATGGAGTACATGGATAAGTTGACCTACAACTCAACATTGCAAAATCAACTTTAATGTGTTTTAACCCCTATAGAAAACAACACTCTATAAATTGTCAGTAGTACACTCAACTGGGCTTAGTAATTTTCCTATTTAGGGATTAAGTTCTCAGATACTATTGACTGGGAAGTTCAGCTGGATGTTGTGGAAACAAAAATGGTACAAGCTAACATTGCATTTCTGAAATCAGGCTATGCACTTGGTGGTCTTACCATGAATCCATTGTATTCATCTACTGATGAAAAGCGCTGGGAGAAACATTTATTTCACTTTACACACAGGATAATATGGGACTGGGTGGCCTCTAGCGTGGCTTCTTGCTGCCCATGTTTCCAATATATTAAACATAATTAACATCTTGGCCTGCCAACAGATATTTGACAAAAAAACATCGATCGGACACATGATCTAAAAGTTCTTGTTAGGAAGTTTTTGGGAGGGGAAATCTCAAACGTATTAGATACAGAAAATGCAAAAAAGATCTCTGCAGTACCTTGCAATTGAGTTACATGCTGTAATAGCGCATGAAATTACGTGGTTCAAAAATTCTCTTTAACATGTATGCTGTTAAAGTTCAGAACTGACAGATTTATAAGTATAATCCAGTCAAAAACAAAGGTGGAGGATCGAGTGTACTTATGTTGTTTCTGTCCCGTTACATTAATCCCCATCCTTAAGGTTGAGAATTTTAATCAAAGGAGTTAGACAAAGAAAGAAATGTCTGTGGTGTATGCCGAATAAATCTATTTTTGCATCATATGTCTAGGTGAACATTTCAGTAGAAATCATGAACTTGTGTAATTATAAAGTAGACATATTCCTCTATTATATACTTGTTTATACTCACCCCATCTTTAAATTATACTCTGCATCTTTACGGGCTGTGAATCTCCTAACCTGGAATTGAACTGACTGCTTTATAATGTGGGGTGGAATAGCCCTAAAATGCCATAACTACAGGCCTGAGCATGTGCAACATGAGGCCCTTGCCCAAACACAAATTATCATTATTATTATTTGTTATTATTATTATTATTATTATTATTATTATTATTATTATTATTATTATTATTATTACAAAGGAGAAATTTAGACACCTAAGCCTGGGGGGGATACAAATGTTCCCTGCCACACATGGGAAGAACTCATGATCCTTTTGTGAAAGATCCAGATAGGCTGAGAACATCTTGGCAAAAATGGCAGCAGTCAGCATGTATATTTGTGTGCAAACTTGCACTGCAGAATGGAGTTTTTCCCTAGGACCAAAAGCAATGCCTTTAAAGTCCCTTCCTTTGTATTAAAGTGATGCTCCTGAAAATGGGGCAAAGGTATAATCAAGGAACTGTGCATGTGTTCATCATGAGCCCATCATGATTTGCAGAATACGCATGGAGTAATGTGAAATTGCCCAGGATGTAGGGTCACAGCTGGAACTTTCTGCAGTAAAATTGCCATTGTGCTTTTAAACACCAACACTTGCAGTGTCCACATGTTCAGCTAAATTCTTGTAAAATACATTGTTCTGACTTTCTGTAATCAGCGAAAGCAGGCAACCACTGTGCAAGGGTTTTTACATATTGAAATTGTGCCATTCTAATAGTTGATTAAGAAATGCTTGCCAGGGGGAAATACCAGAGTTTCAGTTTCATTTCTGCTGTGGGCTCCTTAGGTGTGATACTGGCTGTGTCCAAGCATGGTTGCCAAGGGGATGGCTTGGGGAATTCTCTCCTTTCCCAGTTTTACAACCAAAATCACTTAAGCCCATCATAAAATCTGCTGTAGCTGGCTATTAGCCCTTTGAAGCAGTAACAACAACCCTCGTGACATCACAGCCGCACATGACAGATGGTGGGGGCAGGATTATAGAGGGGATTGATGTTCCATTGCACAAAATGGGGAGATATGCTTTTCTTTGTGTAATATCCATAATATCCATCCCAGAATATTCATGTGCAGATTTCTGGAAAGCTGTCCACAAGCTGCATATGACCAACCGAAAATGATTTTGGTGACCACAACTTAAAAAAAGGAAAAAAATGTATTGTGATTTCTGCATAAATATGACGATCATAAAAATTTGAGAAAATGTGTAACAGGAGATAGGAATTCTGCCGATCGAATGCCTGATTTTTCGGTAATATATTTTGTGCAGAAACAAGGGAAAATTTTAACTTCACACCAATAGGTCCCATGGTCATCAAACAAGGAGGTAAAACCCTCGATGACCATAAAGTCCATTTATTTCTGTAAGTATAGACCCCCAGTCATAGATTAAGCAAGTCCTATCTATTTAAGCACTACCCTAGAGTGTCCCAATAATAAATATTCATCTATTCTATCTGTTTGTGAAATTTAGTCATTTTTATATCGAAAATAATGTATTTGTCTGTTCATTGTGGTCCTCTCCCATTGACCAGTACTGTGTTCATCTGTGCATTTTAGTCCTTTTCTTGATGGAACAAAATCCACCTTTGTTGACCTGTTGATTATAGTTCTCTTCCTCTGATACGTCATTTCTTTGTTTGGATAGTTAAGTTATTTTCCTGTGGAAGAATCCCTTGCCTGTCCATGTTTTCTTTTTGCCACTTCCCAATTAAGAACTCCTAGTGTATGTGTAGGCCCTTAGTATAATTGGCTTAGTAAATCAATTAATTACCCCATTGAAATTCACGAATCAAGATCGTTGCAATTCAAAACTGCCCATCTTGTCCCCATTGCTTTCATTAATTGTTATATTCATTAAAGTGTTGCTTCATTAGAATGATTACCATTATGAGCTCAAACTGATTTTGTCCTCACATTGTGGGTTTAAAAACAAATCCTCATTTGCATCTGTCATATTAAACCCAAACCATTGTTCCAGCTGTGAGAATCCATTTGCCCCTGTCATTTTCACTGAAAACCATGGTTCTTATGTGCCTTTCTCATTGTTGAAAGCATGTGTGTCATATTTTGGCCCAGCCAATTTATTGGGATTTGCACTTTTGTTTTTCCAAAGATTTCTTTTCATCCTTTAAAAAGTGATTATCCTACAGTATTTCCCTTCCTCTATACTGCTCTGAGTTCAGATATGGTATTGCCTTTCTTTCGTTTTGCATGGGTTTTGAGCTTGCCTGTCATTTCCAGCTCCAGCACAATTTAGTGAGGTTTGCAATTTCGTTTTTCTAAATCTTTCTTTTCCCCTTTGTAAAATTGTTCTTCCTACTCTATCCTTCTTCCTCTATCATACCCTGATCACGGATTCAAATTATATTTCCTTTTATGTTGACTTGTATTTCACATGTCCTGTCTGTGTTAAAAAGGATTTCTTATGTGTGCTATCCAGTCTGTTTTGAAGCTCTAATTGTTCTCTAGTGTAAGCAGCCTGAAGTACCTTTGTGTGCTGTTCGTAGCAGTAGTATCATATCATTGAAAACCCATTTTTCCATTGTCACAATGGGGGAGCGCTTAACCTTCCTGCAATCAGTTGAGCAAAATTATTTGGCTTTGCTTTTCAAAACACAAAACTGGTGTGGTATTGAAGTATCTGTTAACCTGGTTATGTTCTAGAAACCTGTGCATCGTGTTTCCACAACATCAGTGGCTGCTGTCATATTTGTGTTCTGATTAAATATTACAATAATAAATTAATGCATTATTCATTGACAATACACCAGCCTGGTTCCAGGTCTATTGGGAAAAGGGGTGCTGGTGGAGGTTGGGTGTGAGACGGGGTGGAGGCCTCCTCAAAAGAATTTGGTGTAATAATAAAAAGCGTTTATTGTACGCCATCATCATTGCAGGGGTAGATGGTTCCTGACTTGCTTGGGCTGCATAATATCTTGTGACAATAACGTGTGCATGTTTACATTTGTTTATTGTTTGTTTAAATTGAATGGTATAATTTAATGTATTTGTACTGGTGTTACGGAATCATTTCTGAAATAAAATATTTACCACTACTAAATAGAAAGAGAAGTAGATTTATGACCATACATATTCATGTGTGCTGCAAATATACATTTATAGGAATAATGTGATATAATGTACAATAAAGTGTTCTTGCATAGCACCCTTCACCCATGGTTGTGGACCCTGCTGCACATTGCAGGCTAAGAACATTGGAAACATGCTATGTAGATGTATGCAGGTCAGAAGTACCCGAGACGTATGTGTCATTCTGCTTCTTAAGAATATATTATTTGAAGGGGTGAGCTCAAGATCTGTTAGACTACAGCATTTCGGGTTTGTATTAGCCACTGACATGGGAGAATGTAACAGGGCTAAAGAGGAGGATTTAGTGATAGGTAAATTAATGTTCATTTGTTATTCGCTAGGCCTGATGTAATCTTGTGGGGAATGTATGTGTGGTGGAAGGTGGAAAGAGATGTTAGTAGTGAGCTGGTTAGCCAGGCGAAACAAATAGCATAAACAATCAAGGTTTACAAGTGTTGGGGGAAAAAGAATTGGCTTCCATCTGGAAGTGAGGTGAAAGGTGTCATCCAGGACACTGATTAAGAAGTTGGGTTAGCGGTGTGTGTCAGAATGCCTGTGATTCCTATTCAGTTGTATGGTTTGGGACCAGTTGAACCTGTTATGCAATGGTCTTTTTTGGTGGGTTGTGCATGTGGTTCTGGTATTTATCAAGGGGAATTTAGGGAGATGGGTATGTTTGATTCAGGGTTATATCCCTTCTCTCTAAAGGTAGTCAATGCACAATGCAGCATCTGCGATTTATGGAGATAGCTCTGCTCTCTAAAGCCTGACCATGTGTAATGTAGTATCTGCAAACTAGTGGATTGCTTTGCTACCCAAAACTTGACCTTGTAGTGTCACATGCAAGTGCCAAGCTACTGAAAGGAGGTGAGTGTGTGCTTAATAAATGCTTCCAACTGAAAAAATAGAAATAGAGTTATGACCATATATTCAACTTCATGGCATACATGGACTTAACATGAATAATGTAATATCATGGTCTTAAATAGCACACATTCTACAACGTTGTGTGACATTGTGGGATGGGTTTTCATTAAAATAGTGGGAGAGGCAGATGTGAAACTGGTTTAGTTTATAGCTGCAGTTCACAGGTACCCGAGACCTGCATGCCATTCTGCTTCTTGGGAATATATTATCTGAAGGGGAGAGCCCACAATATGTTAGAATACAGCACTAGTGGGGTCTATTAACCACTGATCTGGGGGAGTGTGATCAGACTGAATAGGTGACCTGACCCTGTACAGTGCAGTATCTTTGATTTATGGAGATAAATCTGCTAGCTTAAGCTAGTTGATTTATGATACAGTATGTGCAATTTGGGGTATATGTCTACTATGTTAAGCCTGATCCTGTAGGGTGCAGAATTTAAAATTTAGCGGGATAGATTTTCTGTTAAAGGCTTGGCCATGTACGTTGCAGTATGCATGATTCTGGGTGCTAGTACTGCTACCCAAAGCCTGCCTATATAGGGAACAAAATATGCAATTTACGGGATATATGAAACCTGGTCCTGTTATATTCAATATAGCAGTATAGTTTGGCTCGCTAAAGCCTGGAGATATATGTTGCAGTATATGGGATTTGTGGGGAGAAAACCTTCAGTGTGTATCCTGACCAAACATGTTTCAAAATATGCAATTCAAGTGGTTAGCTTTGCTGTCTAAACCTTACGATGTATGAAGCAGTATTTCGGATTGGGGGGCTTTGCTGTCTAAGCCTGTCAATGTAAGGTGATGTATATACGATTTAGGGGCTTACTTTGCTGTCTAAGGCCTGACCATGGATGTGCAATGTAGGGGGATATCTACTTTGTAAATTGTGGCCATGCATGGTGCACATTGTCTGGCTGAAGGACTTCCATCTGAGATTTTTTTACAGCACACTCAATCCTTTGGGAGCTTTTGTGAAAATGATAGGACATTTCAGTAATCAGAGGAGAGCCTCAGAGCCAGCTACCTGAGATTACTCATCTGCAGACAAACAATTTACATGGTGTGGTCATGGGCATCCCCAAGGATGAACCTCCAGAAATGAGTGCATTCTTGAGGTGTATTGGTTGGCTTGCAAGTTGAGCTCTATGAGTTACCTCCTCCCTTTCTGCTATTGACTTTGCTCAATACTTTTCCTCTAAAATCTCTCAAATGTTTGACACTCTCACTGCCCTGTTTTCAATCCCTCCCCAACTCTACTTCTGTCCACTACTTTTCCCCTGACCTCTTCTACTCAACTACTTCTCCTAATACTGAATTAGCACCGATCCTTCACAGCACCAACCAATCATGTTCTCCGATCAACATGTTTGCTCCCAAAATAGTGAAAGACATGGGGCCTGATCATGGAATGTTTTAGCGTGGTGCAAAGTGACTTTGCACTGCCAACAAACACCCTGATTCACATAGCGCTGAAAAGTGTATTTCTGCAGTGCAAAGTCACCTTGCATTACAAAAATACACTTTGCACCACTCTGTGAATCAGAGTGTTCTTAGGCATTATGATATGATATGATATGATATTTTATTTATAACGCGCCTATAGACAAGTGTTTCAAGGCGCGACAAGGCATGCAAGGGGAACAAGGTGGGGACAAGACAGTGACCTTACTAGGCCCTTTGACATTGAAATTGCTCAAGTGCAAGGGAGAGGAAAGGGGGGAAGTGCTGGGAGAAGGGGAGTGGAGCAAGTGCGGAACATAGGATCGAAACAACAACAACAAAAAAGAAGTGTGGCCAGCAGGGGGCAGAATAGGTGTTAAGTGCCAACAACAAGTGTTAGATAGTGCAGGTAGGGGAGTGAAGGGTTGCAGATACAGCCCCAAGGGCAGGGTTGCCAGGCGTCAGTGCAGGTGTGCAACTGGGCGGGCAGGGATCTAGGCCCGAGGTTCAGATGGTAGCTAGGTATCCAGTGCAGTATCAGACAGGAGATCAGCAGGGGAGGAGAAGAGAGAAGGCAGAAGCAAAAATGAAGGCCTTGAGCTGCTTCCAGATTCGGAGATGTTTCTGCCCAAGTTTCAGAGAGACAGGTAGGCTGTTCCATAGGGAGGCACCAGCTGAAGAGAGAGCTCTGCCCCAGTCCATTGCTTGGAAAAGCGATTGACCCTCAAGGAGTTGGAGATGGAGGAGCAAAGAGTTCAAGTAGGTAGATACTTCAGAAGAGAAAGATGGAGATATGTTGGTCCCAGGCCCCAGAAGACCTTATGGACAATGCAAATGGTCTTGAAGTTAATCGTGAAGCCACTGGCAGCCAATGGAGAGATTTCAGTGCTGGAAAGTCACTTTGCACCAGGCTAAAAAATTCCATGAATCAGACCCATAGTCTCAATAACCTGCCCTTAGCTTTATAAATTCCAGATCATATCTCTCTGAGTTCTTCATCCTCTCTTCTGGTCTTTTCCTTGACTCCTTAAATCTGCAGCTATTCTGCCCGTAGTGTAGAAACCGTCTGCTGATCCATACATCCCAGCAAACTATGGGTCGGTTTTGAAATGATCATTCCTGTTCTTAAAATACATTGACAAAAAGCACCTAATTGGTACCCTATAAATACTGGTAGCCTACATTATGGACACATGGCACATACTGGCCTAATTTTTTTTTGTTTGTTAATCATTCACTTGTATTAATGTTGACATTTTCCAGTACAATATGCAATTCTTTTTTTGAAGAACTATATCTACTTGAATGGAAACCTTGCCAAAGCGAAATCTCCAAAATACATAATTAATGTAGAAAGCAAATTGTGCGAAGAAGACATTTGAAAAAAATGTATTTACCTGATATCCAAATGTATTGTTTTGTAGTCCATGACGTGGGACAGAAGGACTTTCACAAGTTGTGCGAGTGGGTTCTATGAAAGAATGCAATCATGTACATTGATTAATGCACACATTTCAAACAAAATATATATTTCATGAAAGCATTGTCGGAAATATTGTATTGGAATTGATACATTTCCTCTCCCCTAACTAGTATTGCAGTAATAATGGCTTTGTATAAGCTGTATTAGTAGTTAATGTGTTAGACTCAAACATGGAAATATATTTGAAAATGATTGAAGGAAAGAAACAGTGAGGAGAAAAGAAAGAAGGAAGGAAGGAAGAAAGGGAGGGAGTGAGGGAGGAAGGAAGTAAGGAAGGAAGGGAGGGAGGGAGGAAGGAAGGGAGGAAGGAAGGAAGGAAGGAAGGAAGGAAGGGAGAGAGGGAGGGAGGGAGGGAGGAAGGGAGGAAAGAAGGAAGGAAGGAAGGAAGGAAGGAAGGAAGGAAGGAAGGAAGGAAGGAAGGAAGGAAGGAAGGAAGGAAGGAAGGAAGGAAGGAAGGAAGGAAGGAAGGAAGGAAGGAAGGAAGGAAGGAAGGAAGGAAGGAAAGAAGGAAAGAAGGAAGGAAGGATTGATTTGTTCAGCTTATGGGGAGTATTAGATAGTGTAGGTGTGCAGGAAGATTAAGGGGCCGAAGAAAGGGCGGGATGGAACATAGGGGAAAAAGGAATGGCCTCTGGGAGAGAGTGACTGTCGGAAAAGTAAAATGACAGAATGTGTGATGGAATTGAAGCTATGACTGCTTGCATCATTGTAGTACGCACTCCACATGCAAGCATCAGCTGGTGTCATTGCTGCTTTGTCTGGAATAGTTAGGGGTAACACATTCTTGGAACAACTGTCCGAGATTTACTGATCGTTGAGCGGTCACCATCTTTTCCCTAGACATGGGGCAGATTGTCTGTGTAATGGGCCAACTTCGAAAAACAGGCTTACGCTGTACATTGGCAGTGAAGGCAGAACATTTACTGCATGGCAGCACACAAACACGCATGCAGACGTTGCCCGCATTTCTGGACCAAATTTAATTCAGCTCAAAATATTGCGATTTTTTTGTGCTCATTACCTATGCAGCGTGGCGGTGAGCCGCTCCAAGTGCCATCTGCTTGGCACATCCTAGTGCTGGGTCCCACCAACGCCAAAGGGAGGTTGCAGCTGAAGGACACTTCTGACTGAAAGATGAAGCTCTTGCCTTCTCGCTTGCCCTGTCCGGGTACTCCAGGGTCCCCACAGAACTTTGCTGTGGAAGCAAACAGAGCCCGTGTCAACATATACCACAGGAGCGGCAGCATCAGCAGCAGAGAGGATAGCATTGCTGCGTCTCTCCCTGGTGCCTACGGGCGGGGGATTTTGAGACGGTTGTGCAGGCACCTTTTCAATTCATGCAAACAGTAACTTGTGAAACATTACTTTTGATGCAAGCTAAACGTTCACACAACTTATTTTCCAAAGGAGTTAGCAAAATGTCAAGAGTATGTAACACAACAACACATGTCCTGTGCAGAAATATTGCAAAACCTATTTCGTTTTTTAGGAGCATAAGTGCAGCAATGATGCTGGTTCTTTATATGTTGGATAAAAATCATTTTCATCTGTTAAAACTTGCAACATTACAATTTTATGACGATGTTACATGCAAGCATTTTGAGATGGCTAATTTGCCACGAGAGGTTCAGACAATGAATTTACCACGTGTCAGCAATCGTGCATTGGCCGTAAAATCAAGAGAGTGAACAGTCCCTTTCTATGAAACACCCCACAGAAATGATACATGCACTTGGGCTCTCTTTCAGAGGACCATCCACATTGCTGGGGGGATTACGAATAAGCCTTCCAAAGCTGAGTTGGGTTCATAGGGATGACACATGTGTAATATTACATTGATGTGGCTTAGATTATTCACTGAGATGCTACCCACAATACTTTAAATGCAGGTATGGCTTAGATTATTCACTGAGATGCTACCCACAATACTTTAAATGCAGGTATGGCTTAGATTATTCACTGAGATGCTACCCACAATACTTTAAATGCAGGTATGGCTTAGATTATTCACTGAGATGCTACCCACAATACTTTAAATGCAGGTATGGCTTAGATTATTCACTGAGATGCTACCCACAATACTTTAAATGCAGGTATGGCTTAGGTTATTCACTGAGATGCTACCCACAATACTTTAAATGCAGGTATGGCTTAGATTATTCACTGAGATGCTACCCACAATACTTTAAATGCAGGTATGGCTTAGATTATTCACTGAGATGCTACCCACAATACTTTAAATGCAGGTATGGCTTAGGTTATTCACTGAGATGCTACCCACAATACTTTAAATGCAGGTATGGCTTAGATTATTCACTGAGATGCTACCCACAATACTTTAAATGCAGGTATGGCTTAGATTATTAATTGAGATGCTACCCACAATACTTTAAACGCAGGTATGGTTTATATTCACAGGGTAACATGCCGCTAGGTTAGCAGATCTCATATTTATGTAGTTTGTGGAAGCAAGGTGCATTTCTGACATGCAGCCCCTATACTGCAGGGACTTTGCTGCTGCTGCAGCTTTCAAGAGGGAACCTGTGAGCTGAACCTGATCTGTGCCACAGGAGAGCCGGCGCTGCAGATCAGGCTACTGGATCAGCTGGGCACTGGTGTATACTATGGCCCTGATTCATGGAATTATATGTGTGTAAAACTGGGATTTACGTGCCATTCTACTTGCAAAGCCCTGCTTGACGAATGGGGATTTGCGGGCAGAATTATAAGTAAGTGCCCGTTTTACACACAAATAATTCCATGAATCAGGGCCTATGTGTCTGGCATGGAGATTGTTGAGAGGGCTGTCTGGTCCGCACATTGCACTCTCAGAGAGAGAATTGCTTGCATAATTTTATATTTAATTTAAAAAAACAGGGGTTGTACACCTTTGCCAATTTGCAACCCTTCCGCTTTGAGATAGAAGGTGATTGTGCTTCTTCTGTGTCTCCCAGCTTCTGTCTTCTGTGTGTGCTACAGCCCATCAAATGAACTATTTCTCAGCTGAGGACTTCCCACACTGTTGATTTATCAATAATGCCATCTATTTGTAATCATGGCAGCCAAATATTTGCACATGGAAAGGATATTTTATTGTCCCAGCCAGATCTACCAATCCCTATTAGATGTACAACCCTGCACCACTACCACTCCCCGGCAATATGGCTTCATTACACTACACATTTGATCAAGTTTATAATCTCATATAATGTTCATGCTTACAACAAAATTACTTTTGGGAAATATACTGATTTTTTTTTCTTAATTAAAGTATGCAAAGTAATTTTGCGAGTTCACATGGATTTCCCTTCCTTACATGCAGGCATATAAGATATGATTCACCAAAAGAGAAATATTGCTGACTAAAAAAGTACACAACACTACTTGTGCTGGGGGTTGGGAGTGCATTTGCTCAATCTGTGAAAGTGCAAACATGTGACTAGATGGACAGGAAGATAGGATACCAATCATTTCACCAATGTGCATACATGAAGATCAAGTGACCCAACGAAATGGCTCAGGACTGGCAACGAAAATGCGTGGAACTCCTACATTTGGATTAAATCCACGCTGAGCATCATGTTCCATGAATAAGAGCACATCACTCAACCCTTTCTGCTCTGTTGCCATTGTCCCTGCTCTGGTAGATGGTAGTCCAGTGCTGGTTTTAACTTTGAATAATGCATGATTTACCTTTTATGAACCCTGAACAACAAGTCCTAGTGTGCAAAGTTAAAACCGGGACTCGGCTAGTCTATTCAAATTCAATTGGGCATGTTGTATCCTTCTCCTCAGACTCCTTCCCCAGTGGATTGAATCTGAGGTAGTCCTAGTTTCCCTGGGTTCTCTGTAGCCTAAAGTCTCAAAGACGTATGCTAGCATACCAGACACTACCAGGCACTACTGTAAGGACAGTGTGCTAATCAATGGAGTAGATACTCCTGCTTTTAGGGATAGTGGGGCACCAGAACAGTGGTGGATTCCACTTTGGTAAACCCAGAGGAGCTTGCCAGGACTCCCCTGATACTCACCAAGTTAGTTGATGGTCCACCTCCCAAGTTCCCAGTAATACTTGTAAATCTTACGATAAATGGTACTATGGTCTGGATTCCAGTGTGCGTACAGAGGCAAGTTCCAGTTAAGGTCCTGCTGGCGAATGATCTCAGAGACCTAGGTCCTGTGGAAGACACAGCAGAGAAACCATGCACAAGGTCACACACACAGCCTGCCTTAGCCAAGAAAAAGGCAAAACCCAAGCTAAAGGGGAAACCTAAGGCTAAAGGAGTCAAAAGAGATAAGAGAGGGAAAGAAAATATTCCCCCTAATTCACCTACCACTGAGGTGGAGGTAGTTGGTCAAACACCTGAACCTGACGAGGAAGAGGTGTTGACTGAAATTCTCAATCCCCATGATTGTATGCATCCTCTGGGCCCCTGACCATTCACATCCAATCTCCCAGCTTCTATCTACCCTATTCACTTGCCGCTTCACACCCTCCGCACTGGAGAATGACACCTTTCCACCCAACGCGGCTCCTGGCCGCATAGCACTTACCATACCTTGTACTTCATCCGTGGACCCACCCTGGAACACGGACACCCCAGCACCACACTGCCCTCTTCCTTGCTGCACTTGCACGTTCCGAATACTCACAAGGCATAGAGGGTTCGGACGTCCCTTCCCCCACTGCATTTATTGTATTTTAATTGTACTGAAATCCCATGTTCCCTGCCCGTTGCCTTGTGGGTGCTTTGGAACGGAATGTATTTGCTGTATAAACACCTGACAAGCAAACAATAAATACACATATACACTGACATAATGTCAGTGTTTGGGATGTGTTGAAAATCCAAGAGCCATAATTAGGGAAATGTATCTTAATCCGGACAAACGTGGAAAATGAAAAATATTAAGCAGATGTTGCACGTGCAGGAGCCTCAGTAATTGACATAAGAATCTTGACAGAGTCTTCACACAGAAGAGACACTGAACAGCAGCGAGTATCCCAGCACGCATTGGTGTAATGCCATAATCTCTCAAAGGCACAGGATGGCTTATAGGGATGGTCAGGTCACCGAGGCAAACAGTACAATCCATGTATGCAACCAGGATCTCCACAGTGAATACGCATCAGGACCAACTGCGCATGTACGGAATTTGAATGCAGTACATGTGCATATTAATGTGGTCCGTTTGACACGGTGATGTCACTATTTGTTTTCTTCAAGTTGTCCACGAGCACGTGTTGCTATTTTCCGTCCATTGTGTTTCAATTCTGGATGTTCTGGTTGTATAGCAACCTCATTTACTTGTTTTCCCATGAGGCTTATTCGAAGTTAGCAGAGGAGGCCATTGATTCTGAGCAGTATTATGATCCCCAACTCCCTCGTCAGATGTGCAGTAACTATGGCGCCCCCAAATAGCAACATTCCACTTTCATAAGCGCTCTTAGCCAATGGCAAGATCTGGGCCAAAGCAGAAGCTACGACCACACAGAAAACTCTGCCATCAGTGCAATACATAAGAGTCGTTATGAAGTATCATTTTCGTGCGAAATGCGCTATGTTATTATTAAAAGCAAGCCGCCAATACGACGGCTCCTTACTCCTTGTTCTTCTATCCATTTACTGAAGCACGATGCACGTTTTCCGTTTTGTTACCTAGTGCTAGCAGGAATATCCCTTTGCTGTTTGTGTATTTCTGAGTTGTTTGTGTGTTGAAGCAGCGCCGTCGCATTTCTTGGCTGAAGCACACTTTCCCAATTGGTATTCTGGAGAGGAAAGGGAAGCGGCTTCCACCCACACAGCGTGCATCTCTCTGCATCACCTGTATCACCCTTTTAAAAGTCACTCTTTTGGAAACCTTTTCCAGCCTTCGCCTTGGTCACACTGTCAACTATCATCGCACCACTCACTAGGGTTACCAGGGAAACCGGCAACTATGGCAACAGAGCAGTCTTATTCTTCATAAAACTAGACAGGAGCCCAAAATACAACTCTTTCTTAATCTCTCTGAGGGTAAAGATCAAGGTTTTTTTTTTCTTTTTTTTCACCAGACAAAGCAGTAGCACAATCTTTTTTTTGTGTGCAAGTTATAGGCGTTGTTATGAGGTCACTGATAAAAATATTAAGGTATCAACATCATTGGCTTCCAAAACCATGCAAATGTTTTATATGACACACTAGAAAAGCAATAACATATTTTGGGAGGTAAAAAGGGAAACAACGTTACACAATACAATCAACTCATGACTGTTCCTTGCCTCACCGCCTGCACAACTACACACTACTGAATACCTTTTATGTAGTGACTGTGTTCCTCACATTATATTAAACTGTCTAGTGGGCTGGGGGTGGGGAGTTTGGGGAGGGGGCTATCATAGGCGAAAGCCAGCCTGCGTGACTTTGAATAATGTGGGTGAATTATGAGTGAAACCACTGTTTTGAAATGTCTATAATTAAATACAGCGGATGCGTATGTGGGAATGTGAAAGGACGTGTCGGAAGCTGTTGTAAGGAGCTGGAGTACATTTTTGAACGTGATCTGGTATAGCAGAGGCTGGTGTATTCTTTATTGGGTGAAGGCAATGATGCCGCACTATTTCAACTTCAACATCTTTTACAATTAGCATCCACATTACATGTCTCACAGTCTAGGAAGATAGGTGCATATTGTCATCTATTTAAAGAAAACCCACACAAGCTGGGCAGGCATTCTCGAACTCCTCTAACTTAGACCTTAGGGGAGTTTGAGCAGGACAATACCCAGGCGTTAAGGGGTTAACAGCTAATAGCTTAATAGGTTAATGGTGCTAATAGCGCCATGGTTTAGCGCCGGGGTTGTAATGAGGGCAAATGTCTTTTTCATGACCTAATTTTCGAATAGGATTTGGAGACACTCAAACGTTCTGTAGTTCAGTGCAGACAGGGAGAGTGCTCACATTTCAGAGAACAGCATCTTCAGAATCACTGCTCCCTCTAAAACTGTGTACCAAGGGAAGGCAACGTCTTTTTCTGTTCTCTCTTCCAATAAGTTGTGTCCCTCTGAACACAGTCTTAGTAAAGTTCTGCCCCTTTTTATAAAAAAGAATGTGTCTGCCTCTGAACATAGTGACTCATGGACAGGCCGCCCAGACAATGCAAAATGCATACCACTCCCTGGTTTTCTGCTTTGTAAGTGAGAAAAACAGGTGTCACTATGATGATTTGCCATAAAGTGAAATTGTAAAAGTCCTAGCTTTTAAAAATAAATATTAAATTAAAAAAAATGTTGTAGTACTTCCCGCTCAGAAAGGGTGGGATGCTAAAAACCCTCCCTTTCAGAATCTCCATGCCAAAATCTTAGTTAGACCAGTGTCCGGCTGAATAAGTTTCCTGATCTGCAGCTTCTCTTCTCCCTGTTAAACAGCTGTTGTGACAGCAAAGTCAATGAAGCGCAGAGGCTGCAATAAGTGTGCCCCTCTGTTCCAAAACCATAGTAATTATGCTAGACTATCTCCCAGGCTAATCTTGAAATACAAGCCAATTCTAGGTTTTAGCATAGTGTCTGATAGTTCACGTAATTATTAAAGCCAAATCTGATTTTTAGCATACCAGTGTCAACCCTGTGAGCTCAGACCATCTATGGCAGGAGATGTGGTTTCCAGAACCCGACTGTCTGCATTTCATTGAATGGGGGACATTCTAGGAGGTTGGGTAACACCCCTGTTTGGTTCAGAAACTCCCAACAGATGATCTTCTGCAAGCCTGGCTTCAAAGAGGCAACTCTATAACAAACATATGCCTCACAAAAGGCGGTTGCACAATAAAGGAACATTTGACGTGCAGGGCAAGAGAAGGGGGAAGGTTTAGGCAGTCAGACAGAGCAGAACACATGGGAGGAACAATTCCTGCATCTTGGTTTTCTGTGAGTTTCTTTTCCTTCTTGTCTCCTACACTTCCTGCACACCAAAGCAACGTAAGTATGATGCAAAAAGGCACAGGTAACTTGTTACCTTAACAAGGAATGGACCCCTTAAGGCAGGTTTGCTCTTAATGAATCCCCTGTGGCTTGTTGCCTTGATAGAGAAGGGGCCATCCACACTTTCTTCGATTCATCCCTGGACTTCAAGAAGAATTCATTCTGACCTTTTTAAGAGAACACATCTCCATACAAAGTAATTCATCAGTGATTTGAAGGAGTGTTACAAGGCAGAGGCAAGCTCTGCCCCCTACCCATTGCCATGGCACATTGGAGGTAAAATGATGTTCTAGCAAGACCCACCTCTTTGCCAGCTACACTGATACCCACAAACTCACTGAATGTGTTGGGCTTCTGCAAATAATAACCATCCTCTTCCAGGTTGGGAACAACACCAAGGATCCAATTTGTCCCTGTGTCCCTTAATTAGAACTCACAACATCCAGAGAGTCAAAGGACCAAGCTGCTTGCATATTTGAACCAGTTCAATGCTGTGATGCCACTACAGAGCCCATAATTGTCCTGCTCGACCACAGGTGTTTTGTGCCAATTATTTTGAATGGCTGCATAATTGAATGAAGCATCAAAATGCCAGGACTTCACCTCACAGCTCGACAGATTCCCATAGAGCATCACATCACTTGCTAACCCACACCAGTGGATCAGAGCGTTTCAAAACATGCTCGATTTCTGAACTCTCCTGGTGATCTCTTGAACAGTGTTGACCGATGCCACCTTCAAAGTGCACGGAGCACCAACCAAACCCATCTCAATGATCGACCCCAACAGATATCAGCTCACCACTGAGATCAAGTTGCATTTAGACCATCGAACCTGGTCTGACCTGCAAGAATCGCATCTTGAATCATGGATCGACATCATAAAACCACCTAATACATTGGGATCAAGTACATTGAAAGACCCTGTCTTTTTGGTCCTGTTGGTGTGACTCTAGAGAGTGGTTGAGCGCTTTCTTCACATTTTGCAAAGCAACATACCCTTTATTCGACATTGTGGTGCTTTTCTCCCTTCCATTTATCCAAAAAGTTTGCATCATTATGTTTTACATTTCTCTTCTTTTCTTTACAGAGGTTGGTTCTTGAAACGGTTTTATACTACAGTGTGTTTGCCTTTTGGTCTGTTTAATAAATGCTGCATATATTTATAGAACCTTCATTGGGCATACCTTTATTTTGGAATATTGCTGTTTAGGTTGCTACTGTCTCACTTTCACACCTGGCCCTGTCCTACGTTACCAGAAAAAAACATAAGAGGTAATTAATGTCTTAACCGTGCTTATTTCATCATTATAGTTGGGATCACTGTTGTTACATAGAAGTGTAAGGGCTGAGTTTGTGGTTAACCACGATTCATCCTTGTACTCCGCCGCAGTGTTTGTTTCATCACAGTCACTAACTATCTGTTATCTCAAATTTAATCAATTATTATTTTGTTTTATCAGGAAAAATAATGTTGGGATTTGATTTTTGTGTTTTGTCAGTAAGTAAAACAAAACAGTGTTTCATTGTGATTGTCTGTTCTTATTGGAGCAATCCATTGTCAGTCAATGCACTTTATTTTGTATAAAACATATGCATAAAGGTATTAGTATCAACAACAATAACAATCAAATTAAATAGATTGTTAAAGGGCATTTGGCATAATTTTAAATACAAATCATACATCAAACAGTGTATACAATATAAAACACTATGACATTTTCATTAAAAGATCCCTGTGACTCAGTGTTCTTTGCAGATATGTAAGTAGAGTCCATGGCACTAGCTTAGTATTTCCTAAGAGGATACATTGTATAGCAGGTGTACAATGACTAAAGTGCATTCCGCGTAACAGTAGATTTAAAGTGCTCTGCATAATACTAGCGTAAACAGGCCAAATGAACAAAAAAACATCATATCTTCATAAGGGGCATTACACAGTGGACAGGAGAAATCTCTCATTGCATCATGGCAACTTGGAAACCATTTTTCCCTGACCACCCTTAATGGCTATAGGGTGAATCTTCCGTTTGTAATGAGAGAGCGTTTATATTTAAAATTGCTCCAGATCAAATAGTCTGAAAGTCCATTTGTAGAAAAAAGTATATATGCACAATGTGCAGGTTTGAGGAGATGTCCTTACACTCACAGTCCATATTCAACTCCAAAGTTAAATTATGAAGCATAGCCTTGGACCATAACTGGGAACGTGAAGCCTGATCAGTAAAGCATAATGTAGCATTAGCTATGGTGACATGTTTTTTCCAGAAATGCAAGCCATGGGATCAATAAGAAATTATTGTCGGAGTAAAGAATGTGACATAGAATATGGCAAGGAATTGTCACGTTTTCATTTAACCAAAACCTTAACCCCAAAGCTTAAATGAGTCCTGCATTCTCATCTTCAAGACAAGCCTTCTCAGTTTGCTATGAGGAGTGAAATGGGGTGGGGCGAGATAGGAAGGCAAGGCAATTGCTTGAAGAAGATATTGTCCTCAATTTGAAGACTAGTTATGTTCTCTATTGCCAATATGCCTGTGCCATAGGTTGCTATGGACATGGCTTCTGAACATAGCAAAACAAAAAGGTAATGGCTGGAAGGCTTTGAATTAATCATAACCACAGCACATCTCTGGGCAACCCTCGAGACCATCGTTTTTTCAGCCTGCCAAGCCATTACAGAAGGGGTACGACTATATGCAAATTAGGCTTGCTCCCACCCCAAAAGTGGCAGTCCATCTTGAACTGCTTGGCCAAATCACTTCTGCACGAGACTACAAAAATCCATAGACATGTTTCGGCCATGTCGAGCGTCATCTGTGAGAACTACCAAAAAACTCTGAGCTCAGCAGGCCCAAGCTATTCCTCACTGAAGAGTCCCAACAAGGTCGAAACATGTTTCGTAATGCTTGGGGTCTTGCGCAGAAAGGATGTGATGAAGTAGTTCAGGCTGGACTGCCTCTTTTTATGGTGGGACCAGGACTGATTTGCATATGGTCTTTCCACTAATGGCTTGGCAGGCAAAGAATGCTCATCTTGAGGGTGTCGCAGAGCAATGCCAGAGGTTGGGATTCATTTGAAACCTTCCAGCCATCTCCTCTTTTGTTTTCCGCAAGTCACCCCGAGTGAGACAAGTATGCTCAGACATGGGTCCCATGCCTTCTGGGCCTAGAGACCCAAGCTGCTCCTCAACAGGGCCAAAACATGTTTGACAATGCTTGTGGTCTTGTGCAGAAGGGATGTGACCTAGCAGTGTGGGCTGGACTCCCCCTTTTGTGGTGGGGCCCAGCCTAATTTGCATATGGTCTTTCTCCTTTTGTAATGGCTTGGCAGCTGAAGAAAAATGGTTCGGGGGATGGCCCCAGAGCAATGCCAGAGGTTAGTATCAATTTCAAAACGTACAGCCATCATCTCTTTTGTTTTGCGTTTGGCTTTTGAAGTTTTACATTTTTACCAGTATGTCGATTGGCTACATTTCAAAAGACCTAGAAAATCAGGAAACAAGTCCAAATGTGTGGACCGTATTTAGTTTGCGGTTTCCAATGTGTTTTGTGCCTCTCTGGGCCTGATTTTGATCTTATGGTAAATTCCATGAGGAAATTTAACATCCCCCTCCAAATTCTCTCAACTGCATACTGAGGGTGATGGGAGGAGTGGAGGAGAGATGTTGTGGCAGACGCCTATACATTTTCTTTTAAAATGGGTGCAGATGAAGTGCTGCAGTCTCCCATGCATAGAGCACCTCAAGTGGAAACTCATAACATCAAACATATATTCTATATCATGCAGGGCCCGATTCTGATATTGTGAAAAAAGGAGTGTGGAAATCCAACACTCTCCCCTCCAGGTTCTAGCACCATCATTCTAAGGTGGGTGGAAGAATTGTAGGGCTGCTGCTTAAATCTATCATTTTCACAGAATTGCGTACCCGGGGAACAGCAAGCATTTCTTAAAAGACTCTCACTTTTCTAATTTAAGAACATTTTCTTAAGCTCTCATTAAAGTAGAAAAGTGGTGCTGCAGTCTATACAATGCTATTTCTATAGAGGGAACAAGTGTGCAGAAGAGTTTAACATCACAGTACGATAGCCGATTTCCTAGCATTGATTTCAAAATCCTGTTTGGCCGTAAACTACACATAAGCATATCTTGAAATCTGTAGGAAAAGAGGCGCTTGGGCAATAAGGACTGCATAATCTGCATATGGAAGGAGAGTGAAAGCCATTCCCCCTAATATGGATGCAACTGCCTTCAGTTCTACTAGATGGTTATATCATTAGTATATAGTGAAAATAAAAATGTTGCAAGGACACTTCCGTGTTGCACACATGATCTTATGAGGAAATAAAGAGTACAATGCCCCTTAAGGCCGGATCAAACACATGCCTTATTTATTTTTTCGCGTAACTGAGAGAATAAAGTCACCAGGTCCTTAGGGCAAAACCTCTTTTTTAGTAAACTCTACAACTTAGACCTATTGACTCTAACATAGTTAGAACACACGTCCATAAAGGCTACATTCAAACGTCCCTTTCTTTGGAAATGGTGTTGTCTATAAGGGGATATTAATTAAGAGTTTGTTCACAGGTGCCCAAGCCTTCTACAATTCCCTGTTGGGTGACGGCTTGGATGTTCATGTGTTCAAATTCACAGCTTATCCAAAAAACTGCTCTGCCAAATATTTAGAAGGTGGAATCAAGTAATGATATCAACCTATTAGATGCAGGTAGGTTTCTTAGGCCCTTCTTATGAATCGCCTTACTCCCTGTGACCTGGCGAACATCCAAGGTAATGATGAAACGAAACCCAATGCTCAAAAGTATTACCTAAAAGTCATGAAGACTGCGAAAGTAATTGACTGGAATACCATCCAGGCTTTCATTGTGTTCATGAATTAAATGAAGGTCCTAAACACACTGGCCCTCATTACGACCCTGGCGGAAATCAACTGACATGACCGCCATAGCGTAAATAGCGTTTCCGCCACTGCACGATGGAGGAAAGTGCGGCTAATTCTGACCCATTGGGCACGAGCATTACGCCATGGCGGAAGTGCAAAGTCCGCGATGGCGGAAATGACCCCAAAACGCCCCTTACCGCCGTCGTACGTCGCCCTAGGTGCATTTCCGCCACCCATCTTAGCGGTCACCGTAATGAGCGGTCAGCGCAAAATACGGTCACCGTAAATATACGGAAACGGAAGTAAAAACATGGGGCCGGAATGGGAAACAGCACGCCGTACACCTATAAAAGCAGAATCCCAACACAACCCTTAAAAATCCGACCCTGAGACACATCCCAACCCGTTAGCCACCCCAGTCCAAAAAATCAATATGGGAAAAGTTGCTAAAAAACGGCAGGTCCACTTCTCCCACGAGGAACTCACCGTGCTCACAGAGACCCTCCAGGAGAATGCTGCCGTCGTCTTCTCCACGCAAATGACCAGGACGGCACTTGCGAACAAGAAGGCCATATGGGCGCTGGTGGCACAGCGGGTAAGTGCGGTGGGGACCGCACCCCGCAACCCACAGCAATGCAGAAAGCGATGGGACGACCTACGGATACGCGTCCGGAGCATACTCTCTGCCAACCGGAACATTGCCACAGCTACCGGCAGAGGATCGGAATCACCCATCAAGTTGACCCCCTGGGAAGAAATCTGTGCCTCCACCATTGGAATGGAGAGCATAGAGGGAGTCGGAGGGATGGAGAAAGGAGTGCAGACATCTGAAGGATCAGGTAGGTGGCCCAAATAAAACTATGGCAAATCCCCAATTACCAACCATGTGAAGTACCATGTGTCCCCATAGTGCAATAGAAACACATGTTCAGGAGAACGACCACATACAATGCCATGACAGCGCCCCTTAAAAGTCAGATCAAATAAATAAATCTTCAAAAAACCAAAAAACACACTCTACATGTGCAGCATGCACACCCTAACTGCAGACTGCAAAATAACTGCATCCCCAATGCACACAAAAAAGAGACCACCTCCAAGGCCCTGACCCAAATCACCCCCAGGTACCACCCCAATGCATGTGATACAATTTCCATTACAATTACCACAGACCCATGAATAACGCTCGCCCTCCTTTACTCCACCACAGGGTCCGATTCCGACGAGCTTCAGGACACCCCTACCAGCACACCTGCAAAGAGGGCCAAGACCAACGGCCAAAGACCCTCCACCTCAGCTGCACGGATCAAGGCACGGCAGCTGCACAAATCGAGTGGCAGCACACTGGAGGGGACATCAACAGGCACCCCAGCAGCCAGCATGTCCACAACAGCAGCACCACAGGTCCCCCCAATGGATGCCACAGAAGGCACTGCTTCTGGTGGCAGCAGCACCCTAGGTGACACTGCATTCATGCCAGCATGCTCCGACACAGAAAACGGTGCTGCCGAAGTAGGACACATCCATGACCTGTCCCAATCCCCCTGCATGTTTCATCCCGTACACCATGAGGAAACCACGCAGGGGCACCCACAAGACGACGACTGGCCAACCCCCACAAGGCCTGTTGCAAGACAACATGAGGCGTCCAGCCCCTCTGTGACACCACCGCAAATGGGCATGGCCCAGCAGAGGCAACAGTCCCTCGAGCAGATGATAGTGCAACAGCAGCAACTAGTCACGCTCCTCAAGGAGCATGCTGATGAATGTGGGGGTTCTAAGGCAGCCATTGAAACATCTACTGAGACACTTAGGGCAGAAATCGAGCGAAGTACAGAGACACTAAGGGCACAAATGGAGAGAAGTACCGAGAGCCTGACGGGTGAACTGCATGCGACGTCCAAAGACGTATGTGGTGAACTTGCCGCTGTGCGCCGTGTGCTCACTGAGCTCTCACAAACCCTTAGGGACATGCATGGACGTGAGCAGGCAGAGACATCATCCGTTGCAAGTTCCGTCCAGGGCAGCCCCCAACGTAGATCTGGGAGGACCCGGCACTCCACAGGCAGGGATGCCCCTGATACCCGGAGAGGGGGCTTGCAATAGCGTCTGCCCACTGACAATGAGCGTCATTGGACACTGGTGTTCGGGGGGGAGGTAGGAGGGTGGAGGGGGTGTGTTGGGCTTCTTTGGGTGGCGGGTCGATTGGGTGTGTAATGTCTTTTCACATCTGCAATACAATTCTTCATATTCATCCTATGAGATGTGTGGACATTGATCTCTGTGTACGAGGCCTATCCTGGCGTACAGTCCATATTGTGCATGTCCCAGACACACACAGTGCCACAAGTCCCGTGTCCATGTAACAGCCACCAGGCGTGAGTGCTAGAAGCATGCATCTATGAGATTCTGCCGTAAATCACGGGCCTCCTGTGCCTCGCGGACCCCTTGAGGTGCTGCCACATCCCCACCCTCATCATGACCATCTTCAGGTGCTAGCAGTTCTGCGTCGGGGGGCATGGCCACATTCCTACGTACGCACATGTTGTGTAGCATGACACATGCAATGACCATCTTTGCCACCTTCTCATGGCGGTACAGGAGTGCCCCGCCAGACCTGCTGAGGCAGCGGAAACGAGCCTTCAGTAGGCCGAATGCCTGTTCTATGACCACACGGGTACGTGAGTGGGCATGGTTGTAGTCCTCCTCATGCTGGTCCTGTGGGTTCCGGATTGGTGTAAGGAGCCATCTCTTCAGTGGATACCCGCAATCACCTGTATGTGGACAAGAAAGGATGTTTGTGGAATGTCATTGCTACGTACGCACCCCCCCCTTCCTGCCAGGTCATTCACGCATCACCTACCCCACATACTCATGCATTAAATGAGACTCACCGAGTAGCCAGGATCGGCGCCCTGCGTGTCGCTCCATGTAGCGTGGTATTCTAGAGTTCCGCAAGACCATAGAATCATGTGTTGATCCCGGAAATCGGGCATAACAATGTGTAAAGATCCTGTTGGAGTCACACACCATTTGCACATTGATAGAATGATATTGTTTCCGGTTGCGGTACTGGGCCTCCATGGCATGTGGGACAACCAATTCCACATGGGTGCAGTCGATGGCACCAATGCAACCCGGTATGCCGCCAAGTGCATGGAATCCCATTTTTGTGTTTGTTTGCTCCTGCTCCGAGCGTGGTAAAGTGATGTAGTCGTCTGAGTGCTTCAGGAGGGCATCAAGCACTTGGAATAGTGTCCGTGAGAATAGTGGCTGTGAAATGCCATGCAACTGTCCGACTGTGTGCTGGTAGGTGCCTGTGGCCAGGAAGTGGAGTACAGACACCACCTTCAGTAGGGGTGGGATGGCGGTTGGGCTATCTATCATGCTGACAAGGTCAGCGTGTGTCATGTCGACAATGGCGGTTATGGTGTCCCGGTCCAAATGGTAGAGGGTGTGGATCTGCTCAGCTGTGAGGTTGAACGGATTAGCTCGGAGGCGTGGGATTGCGGGCTGCCTGCGTGGTGGTAGTGGCTGTGCTGGTGGGGCTTGCTGGCCATGCCTTGCCCTCCTCCTCCTCCTCCTCCTCCTGCGTCTCCTCTGTGCGGCCGGTTGTTGTAGTAGTTGGCGTTCGTCTTCTTCTTGAAGTTGGAGTACTTGCAGTGCAATCAGGTCCCCCAGGCCCAACATCGCTAGTCCTGCCGGTAGCATTCTGGAGTGGGTGTGGTTGGGGAGGGGGTTGGGTGTGCAATTTATGTGTTTTCAGGCTGTATAGCCTTCACCTGTGGTGATTCATTCCACCTGTGTCAGCTGCAATGCCTTTTGTGCGAGCACGTCCCGCACACAACGCTGCAATTCGACGCATGGCATCTTGCATTTGCAATCATGTTCTTATTCCCGATGGCTGTGGAATATTGGTTTATATGTTAATTCTGCTATGGTCCCATTGTTGCACATACTATATTTGCATTCGCGAGCAGACTTGTGAAGGGTCAGTGGAATGTAGTACTCGATCAACGGTGGACCCTCATGCAGCACTGTACCGACGTTCACCGACGGCGGGGAGTCCCATCAGTGATTGAGGCCAGTTACCATTTTCACACACAGCCGCACTGCATAAATGTATTTGTGAATAGAAGCGTTCACAGATGCCTTTTCAACGTGATGTTGCAAATGAGGAATTCGAAGGACAGCGCTTTCGGTTTTCAACTAGCGGCGTGGAGACGCCCACAGGTCTGACTGGAAATGTAACATTCTATTGTTGAATGTCCTTGGGACAGGGCCCATGACGGGAATGCAATGATTGATATGGTCTGAATGGGATGCGCCATGGCGTAGTGGACGATAAGGCAGGACGTTCCCAAATACATGTGACTTCACTACACAAGGAATCCGGGCAGGAGCACAGTGGATTTTGAAGGCTGCATTACGCACAGACTCTATGGAAATTTCGAATGTTATGTGAGTGAATATTCAGGCGTTTTCTTCATTACGGGATGAGGGAATGATGAATGGATGCATGGAAAGATGATTTAATTGGGAGTCTGCCATGTACATGCCTATTTGGAATCTGTCCCCTTCCCCTGTGCTATGTGATGCAAGGCTGCCATAGTGGGACCATCGTCTGTCTGCCCTTGTCGAACCCTCCCTGTCTCGACGCGCCTTCAATCACTTGTGTCTATGCACGTTGAGGATCCCATCTGATGGATCCTGTTCTGACTGGCGCATGCACACAGACACTCGTTTGAAATAGTGTATTCACCTCGATTTGTGTCGTAATGATTCGCAAGTGATTTTTGGGTGCAATTGATCCTTATGAGTGGGCTAGCATGCATATGGTTGTAGGTTTGGTGTGTTGAATGAAGTGAGTAATGCATATGGAGTTCGGATGCCCATACTATCATTTTTTTCATTTGGGTGACAGGTATCTCCTCCCCTTCTGCCCCTGCCATCTGTACGCCACTCCTGCAGATGGCTTCTACAGTCGACACCTGCAGCTTCGAGTTAATCAGTGGAGCAGCATTACGATCTTATGGGACGATCGCCAATGGCCCACATGCCCTTACGCAGTACTAGTGGCTAGGTGCAGCATACCTAGCTTCCAGCTGGACTAGTGCCTACTTCATGGGATGGCCCTGCGGTCCTAGGCGCTTCCATGTTGCCTTTTTGGACGTTGATGTAGCCTCTGTGTGCCATGAAGGTACAGGGCGTCACACATGGGGAAGCTGGTCATTTATTGCGGATGCAGCCCACAGTAATGCTGATCATTCGTGAGTTTATGTTCAAATGGCTGTATGGGCTTGGTGATTTTGATGTGCATTAAATTTATATTCAGATATTAACCGTGTAGCGTTATTCTTTGCTAGTAATGTGGCATATTCCGATTTGTGGCGCGATGTATTGTGAGGTGTTCTGCATTGGGTTCCGGCTTCTGGGTACAGTTGTGTGGTACGTCCTTATGCTGATGGTTGGTTTGACTACTGGCATGTGTACAGGGCTGGTGCAGTCTCCCTCAGGTTACTGCTTTGGATGTTGATTTGCACTGGTGGCAAGCGATGGGGGACTGTTGTTGTTTTGTGTCATGGAATTTTCTGTTCGTTTTGGTGTACTTGCACCTTCAGATGCCTGTGCTGCATCAGTACGGCAATGGTGTGTTGCCAATTGTGGATGGCCACTCACAGGGCACTTGGGGACCCTGCATGCATTTGTTCGTTGGCATGCATGGGTGACTTGTACATTTCGCTGGTTGCATGGTGTGACTGCATTGCGCCTACGAGGAGTTGTGCTATGGCCAGGGAGTGGAGTACAGGCACTCAGTAGGGCCATTACGGTTGGTTCGCGATGCCGTAGTTCTCGCCATGGCGGAATGGTACTTTCCGCCATGCTTGATGGCGTTAGGTGAATGTCCGCTGGGGTCAGCATTCGCGTACCGTTGCGCCATGGCGGATATTGCGGTTTTGCAGGGCGCGCGTGCGCGTACTTGGTGCTGTTAGCGTTGGCGTTCGCTACGGTGTCGCTAATGGCATCGTACTTTACGGTGACGGGTCATGATCGCAACGGGCGGTATTTGATGGCGGTATTACATTTCCGCCATCGTTTTTCGTATTCCGCCAGGGTCGTAATGAGGGCCACTGTGAGTTAGTGAGTGTTTGTGTACACTGGCAAAAAATAAACATAACTTATGTGATTTTCTGTTCTCTCATGAAAAAAAAAAAAAACAAGTGCTACCTTCTTTCCAATCCTAACTACTTATTTCATAGTGACATCCATAATCTTATATTAATTATACTTGAACCTACTTCTTTGGAAGTGGATTGCACTGAGGACATTCTGGCATTTATCAGAGGAAATGTCTCTGTATTTTTCGAGCTAAGATAGGATAATGCAAGATAAAACTACACAGGTAGACAGGCCCACCAGCACGGCCTTACTTCAGCCACCAATCTACCAAATCACACTCGCAGAACGCTCAGACACTTTGCATGTCAATGTTCTATTTTCCACCAGCAATCAGGAGATCATATCACATTCAAAGTATCGTTGCATCAGATATAGGTGACGCTTAAATAATTCCCGCTTGAAAGAACATATCGCAGGAAAGTAACTCACAAAGCAGATAATGTGAAGGGCATAGACGAATACTACCATTACTCTGATTACTCTGATTGTGGCCTCTATGCCATACCCCCTAAAGACCTATCTAGAGAATGATGCACAGAGAAGGATGCTTCCCCTATGTAGAAGCTGGAAGAGTGTGTCACAGTGCCAGAGGTGAGGCATGAGGTAGTGTGGAGGCAGGGCCGCACAATGCGAGAGGCTGTGGTTGGGGCCCTTCTGAAAATGCAGGGGGAAAGAGGGAGGAAGCAAATCTCCAACCACATGGGAAACAATATGTGTGCCTGCCTCCCAAGCAGTCCGTTGCTCGTATGTGGGTTTAGCAAACAAAGCTATTACCCATGTACACACTAACCCATTCAAAAGGAATACTGATCAGGTCACAACAACCAATAAATGCCAGACATCCTCAATATTGTGCTCTACAACCCACATAATGATTGCCAAACACCCAAGAAATGCATCCAGAGTCCTCACAACTGTACCTATCCCTACCACACAATTCATGGATGAGCACCACTCACAAACATTCGCCATAAATGCACGCATATTCATCACAAACAATGAGACTGGCAACATTCACATGCTTAGCACTTACAAGTATACCCATCAGCAGTATGGCAAGAATTCACCTACGCTCAGATCAATGTGTTCAGCCTGACAAGCAGCAAGAACAATGCACCATAAAAATGCAAAATACCCATATTTAGACAACAAAAAAAAAATAATGATTCCAACACAAACACAAGATACTACACATGCATGCCACAGGAAGCACGCACACGTGACTTACAGAGCACATTGGGCAACATGTGCACACCTGCACCATTTAAACAGTTACTCGTTGACACTAACAGTGCTAAAACAAAGACATTCCCTGAAGTGAGAAACGGCAGAAGAAATGCTGAAAATACGGTGTGTTAATATGTTCATGTGTTTGCTGTGTATGTGTTTTCGGGAAGAAACAGAATATGCTGCATAGGGAAAAAAACACCACAAAATAAAATAAACAAAATTCAGTACATAGGAAAAATAATTGTGGGATTAATTGGATCAGAGTAACGGAGGCGGTCCAGGGGGGAGAAGGAGGGTTGAAAGCAGCACCGTGTGCTTGGTGAGTTGTTCATTGAAGAGCAGGATCGTCAGTTCCTTCCAGAAATGAAGGATGAAAGGGCCCCATCTGATTTGCACTGGTGTTGTGTACAGAAACCTCACAGCAGGTAATGCTTGTTTGATTGAGTTCCCCGTACACAGTTTTCTTTACATTATGGTGAGTGTGTGAATTCTGGTGGTGCAAGGTCATTCGTAGATGGTGTGTTTCTCACCCAGGTAGAATTGTGCTTTGATTGTCGCTGATTTGTAACTGTTGCAGTTAGTTTTGAACATAATTAGTGATCAATGAGCCAGCCAGTGCAACTTAATGATGATAGGAAATGTTGTCAACAAATCCATAATCCTGTGAGGAGGAATGCAGCAGCTTGATGAATGACTTCCAAAGGGGTCAAGGTAGCATGTGAGACTCTTACAAGTGGGGCATTCCCACCATCAGTGTGGCACACAACCAGTCCTTGGACAACTGTGCTGAAACCTGGAGCCGGTATCAACGCATAGACTGTGTGTTAAATTGAAGCAAACGCCATGCTGTGTGCTTATTCTTGCTATTGTGTGTTGTGAGTGGGAAGTAACTGTTGTTGGTGCAGTCTAAGACATTTTGAACTGGGTCTAAGTGGAGGTGTCAGTCATGCTTCATTTCCATCAGCCAAATTCTTGATTTGGGGTGGCTTGGTGGAATTTACCAAGAGAACGCATTGAGACTTTGTTCCGTTTAGCTTCCGGTGTGAGCTTGGCATTGAGACTTACGTTGATGGATGTGGTTCATTATTATGTAAACATTCGTGTGATCTATTTATTTGTGTGTTTTGACCTCAATTTCTGTGAAGAGTTGTCATCTAGAGTATGAATGTGATCCACAACAGCATCTAGCCTTGTAGAACTCCTAATTGTATTTGGCATTGCTGGCATTTTGTGTGTTCTTTTTGGCTTAAATGGTGTCTTTTGGAGAGGTAGCAGGTAGAACACGACAGGATGCTGAGGAGGGTTTCGTAATCACCCATATCAAAGGAAACAGCAAGATGTGTAGGCTGCGGCCGCTTTTGACCCAGATGCAGAAGTCTTCATCAATAATCTTGGTCAAAATCTGGAATGGCAATTCTATAGGAGATTGTGTTGCTAATGGCATCTGCATAACAACAGTTTCACAAACACTTTTCCAAAGAAGAGTAGATGTATTATATGGCAATAGATAACTGGGTCTTTTGGGGCAAGTGTCTGTTTCTTCACCAAGGAAAGGCTTTGCCCTTTTTTCAGTGTATCTCTGAAGGTACCTTACATGAGTGAAGCACTGATTATTTGGAGGAGTTGTGTGAGTGCTTCTGATCTGTACTGTCCTTCACAATGGAAGAAGGTAGGATGTTATCATGAATGCATGGTGAGATGTTGGGCTGCAAGAGTGTTTGTCAACTAGCACATCTCCCTTTTGTAGAAATCACAGTGGGTACATGCACTACTACAACCAACAGCACACAATGCTAGAATTCACCATTTTGCTAGAAAGTAGAATCCTAGGAACAGTAAAATGTATCTGAATTAAACACAATCTTGCAATTATGCTAACACAATAATGTTACTCTTGGACATCATAAACAAGTGAGATACAGATGCACAATTTGCTAGAAAGGCACTTGCAGAAATCATCAGATAATCAAAACAAAATTAATGTCATCCCATAAAATGAATGTGAAGGGCATATTCCTGAGACTTCAAACCCAAAAGCCCACAGCAGGGGCACATATACAATAGGGCCAAATACTTGGGAGAGAAGATAGGCAAATAAATGCTCCCAGTTACTAAACAACATACTTCTGGAGCATACCTAACATCGGGCTATTTTGCACGTTTTCCTACTTTGTTTTTGTGTGTGTTTGTTAAGGGTTGAAGTGTATCCTATATCTGATTGGATGGTGCTTAGACTGTACGTTATGTTAGGAATATTTGTTGAGCACGCGGTCACCCAAGGGTATCTTGGAGCTGTAGGAGAAAAGAAGGCCGCCTGAACGGCCCTGAGCATCAGAATAAGTAGGTTTTAACAGCCTTTCTAAAGGCTAGGGAATTCAATGTTTTCTTTATGGGTAGCGGAAGCTCATTTCACAGGGATGCAGCAGGAATGGAAAAGGCCTGTCCGCCCACATGTGCCCATTTAAACAACAATGTTCTATTTAGAAATGCATGATGCAAGAATGTGAGTGTTGATGTTAGTGTCTGGTCTGGAAGTTCTGCAGTCAGGGCATTGAAACATTCAATGTAGGCCAGTCTAGACCAATAGTAGCTCTTATTATGTTTTCATTATCCTTTGTGCCAAATAAAAAAGAAAATTGTCATGCCACATTAATACCGTATATGCAGATTATCATTGGCATCAAGGGAAAGCAAACATAATACGTGTTATTATGTGGCAAGAATGGTCTACAGTCACAACCCTTATCATGTCGGGTTTACCCCTTGATGCAGAGTGGCTGTGTATCACGTTTACTGAAAACAGAATTGTTACTACATGGGTAGACTGGATTTAATTTAATGAAGGACAAGTTATCCACATAATAACGCTTAACATGTTTTCTTTACCCATGATACACAGTGCTAGTGCAACAAGGGTAAGGCAAACCCGAGTGTTATTACATGGACTATATTCAATGTGGGCCAGTCTAGCCACACAACATAACTTCACTTACCAGTTTTGCTGTACCCTTCATGCACTGTAGCATGCATGTAGTGTAAAGCAAAAAAGAATGCCATATGGTGTGGGCTGACACAGACACACACACAAACACGTTCACCTGTGCATTCACACATTCATAACAACAAACACTACCTAACTTAAAATCCATACATGCATACCTACGTTCATATTACATTAAAAAAAAAACGACTTAGGTGCATGCGCCCTGCACATATGCTGTGCTGTTATGGGGAGGACCACATGTCCCCCTTAGCTCCCCAACCTAAACATGCTGAGTAATAATAGAGGAGTCCTCTCCTGTCAATAGACATGTTCACATTGTACGTCTCTACAACGTGAACACGCTGGCAGGAGGGGACTCCTCTCCGGTTATTCAGCATGTCTACACTGCTAGCAGAGTCTTTCAAGGCCCCGCCGCCTGCCATTAATATGTCTAACATCCATTTGTTGTGGATCTGAATGGGCTTCACAAGCAACAAAAATGTGTAGTGGGAGACGCGCCCCATTGGAGAGAAGGGGATCCACTATCACTTTAAATGTGTATTAGTCAGTCCTTGAGGCACTGACACATGCCTAGGTAGAATTATATATTTAGACGGTACTACAATATTGCATTATGGTGAGTGGAACACAGCCTGGCGATGGGAGTGTACTTGCATAATATGTAACTTCAGTATAGTATTGGTTTATACACATGCATACATATTGGGTACAGGTGCATTACTAGTCCAGCGCTAAGCGTCCATTGGCTGCCATAGGCCACATTCAAGCAAAGCCCTTTCATAATTTCACCTTGGACGAAAGGGGGACTGATTTTGGAAATTGGGCCCGATACGTTTGATACTACTACGTTTCACAAACGTGCAGCTCTTCACAAGGATGTATCCATATGGGTCTGCTGCAAGCATACACTGTCATTCATGAGACTGCACCCCCCTCCAATCATTAACCCATCCTCACCTTTCCATGACCTGTTGAGCCTCACGTGTTGTACATGGTTATGGGCCTGCTATTTGTAGACGTAGATCTTAGAAACGTACTGCCTGAGGACATGCTTTGCATGAGAACTTTGGAAACCGTAGTGAGCATAGCAAGTCATTCTTGGCCTCAGGGTAAACCTGCAATGGGAAGCGCACAAATACACACTACATGGTTGACCCTATTCCAAAGCTGTGATGGCCCCTTAATGGTGGCAAAGGCGCATTGTAGCTGTGGCAGTACACCATTGTAGTACATCCCAGTGTGAAGGAGAGATGCGTTGCCTTTGCTTCTGATCATTACACCAATCCAGTACACTGTGTTCTTACACATTTCATGCTAGCATAATTCTGAATGCACGTACACATACTTGGAATGTTAAGCCACATGCATGCGAAGGGCAGTGCACTTACAGTCTGCGTGCATCAAAACACCTAGAAAGCTAACTTGCATTTTCACTTTCTCCTTTCTACCCTAACCTCTAGCCCCACTTTCAGATCCCCAGTAGCACCTGGAGAGCATGCACATTGAAGCAATATGCAATATAAATGCAATGGATAGCATAACACAAGCATTGGCCCATGTGCTAAAAGCTTACGTGAGCTTGTCTAAGTCATGAACACGCACCCGTGGTTGCCGTTCGTGACACATACCCGTAGATGGGGCATGGGAATTAGAGAAAGTGATTATAAAAGCCATTCCATCTGTTAGGGACATGCACTTCTAGTAGTTCCTTCATGTGTGAAGTAGAATCTGAATAATATAAATGCATTCCAACTGCCTGCCTTTCTCTTATTTCTCCGACTTATAATCTATATACATCACATACATATAAAAATCAATGGGCCTCATTACGACCCTGGCGCTAATGGGTTAACGGCGCCGTAAAAGGTTGTGGCACCGTTAACCCATTAGCGCCTGATTACGAGGTTCCTTTGCGGGACCCGACCTTAACGGCTGGTCTACACAAGCCGTTAAAGTAGGGACCCCGCAAAGGGACCTTGGTGCTAAGTATGGTACCGCAATTTGCGGTACTGTACTTAGCGCCGTCCCCAATCCCACAGAGCTGTATGGGGCGAAAATGGGAATGGGGAAGGGCCATGGTTCAAAGGGGAATTACCGCCCTGCCAACCTTGGAATGGGGTGGTAATTCCCCATTGAAACATGACGGACCCGTTACAACACCGGCACCAACCATGGTGCTAATAGCGCCATGGTTTAGCGCCGGTGTTGTAATGAGGGCCAATATCTATAGATTGGAGTCTACACACATGATGCCATTTACACTGCACTGCCACATTTGCGTTCTTTGTTCTTTGTTGTCATTTGGCAACTACCTTCAGCCAGGTACAACATTTTACAAACAGACTTACTTCTAAGTTAACTTGGTATAACTATTGCAAACTCGAACTCTGCTTTGGTTGCAGTGACCATTTACATGATAGCATATGGGGTTGGTAGGTATTCAATAGCGGATATGATGTTTTCACCAAAGGGATCCGAGTGACATCTTGGATGAAGAGTGGAGTGTTAGTGTTGACAATTGTGTCACACCCCCATGGTTTAAACCTACAACCTACATGGTACAAAAATCCTGCTTCATCCGATAACAGCTGTAATTTTTCAAAGACAGGCAGGTCTCATGCTGATGATGGATCAGTACTCGTCATTGGTGGTGAGGAAGATGTGTCTGTGCTCAAGCTACTCTTCATTAGTACCTGGCGGGGCAGATGTGGCATCCTCCCAGCCAATAAGGAGGCTTGGCATGGGGTCCTTACCACACAGGGAAATACCACGCTCCAAGCCTCCTTGGAGCAGGAGGCCACCATCTTCCCTCACCAGAAATCAGGTAAATGTGCCCCTTACCCCCAGACCCACTCCACTTTTCCACATATTTTAGGCCCCGCAGCCCTACCCACTAACCTTCTGCTGCTTTGTCCCTCGCTGGCGCAGGGAACAGGACTGTTCCTGGCACATCTCTGTCCCACGATTAGCCACCATGGAAAGCAAAAAGGGACTATGTGCAGTCCCTTCCCCTTTCCATGGTGGCCATTTTGTGTGTTTACGATTTTTCATTGGCCACCGTGGAAAGGGAGAAGGGGCTACGTAGTTCCTTCTCTCTTTCCATGGCGGCCATTTTCTTTGCTTTTTTTAAGATTAAGTTCAATGTCTACCATGGAAAGGGAGAAGGGACAACATGTAGTCCCTTCTGTCCGATCCCTGGCAGCCATTTAAAAATAAATAAACGAAAAATGGTTTCAATGCTATTTCTCAGCCTGAGAAAAAAATGATATTAGTACACCGGTATGACTTGCCGCCATACTAATAGCAATATAACCCTCAGAGGGAGGGACAATACCCTCAGGGTGATAGTTACAAGCTAGAGCGAAGGGATGGCTTTAACATAGCCCTGGGGGCATTACCACAGTGGTAATGCCCCCTTCAAGGGTTCTATGCTTCAGAAGATGGCCTACTATGGAAGAATCTGAGTAGCCTTCTACTTCCATAACTATGCCCAGCAGCTGAAGATGCTTTCTGCTGCTGGGATTTCACTCTAGTGACCAATGACTCTTGGCCTACAATATTATGATGACCTAACAATGTGCAATCCTTATTTCAAACATCAGCCAGGATTCCGTATGCATCAACATATTAGTGACCTACAGTATCAATAAAGTCAAAGTGACAGCAAAACAATCTGCACAGAAATGCAAAATGTATGCATGCCTGAAGTACTCACGTAAACACTGCGGCACTTCTCCACTCCATGTTCCGTTCCCAACGCAAGTCAGAACGGCTGGAAAAGATAGTTCATATCCTGCAGAGCAGATGTAGCTAATACTAAAGCCCCAGTCAAAATTGGTTCCTTCCAACCTTCCATTAAATATCTGTGGTGGAGCCGGGCAGGTAACAGCTGCAAAAGCATATAAAACAATTAGGCACAGATGCTGCACGATTCCCAAACGTGTTCAGTTACTAGAAATACCATATGTGCTAATTTAACCTTTCTGGAGGACAATGCATTCTGTGACACCTGACTGGTTAATTACTTAACATATTTACTTGTATATTACAATATGAAACTAGATAAAATGCAGCAATGAAAGATCTTTAAGCAACTATGTTTCTAAATTACCAATTTCATACCTATTTATGGGACAGTAGGACATTTAATTTTTCAGAGATCATTTTGGCATTTCTCCGATCTCTTTCCCCACAATGTTGAAAAACATTCACTCTACTTTCATTCCCACTCTTCTCGTGTATTTCGTATAACCTTTCAAAAAAAGTGACTCGTACTCACTCAAACATTTGAATACATACATTTAAAGAAAGAAATACACATTTTTCGAAAACGATTTTAGGCACCAAAATTGACCCAATACAATGATAATAATAGGTCATGTTTTTAGTAATTCTTTTGTAATCATGATTATTGTTACAACAATTACACGTCATACTCTCCTCAGCATGAAACGTTGATATATGTCTAATGGTGCCAACAAGTGTTTAAAATATAGTTCCTCTGCTGGAGGTTTGAATTGTAATCTTAGAGAAATGTGGGCATAGTGCAGTACTGTGTTAGTGGTATACGAAAGAGATGCATACATATGAATGTATACTGATCAGGATTCAGAAAGTTTTCAGTAGACCTGTTGAAAACTGTGCACCCTGGGATACTTCAGGAATATGATTTTTACAAAATGTCATATGCACACAAAACAACTTGCTCCAACCACATATTGCACCTGTGAAACAACTTGATTCACAGGGAACGGGCACATCCACAGGAGCAAGAGCACGGATGCAAAAGCATCCTAAACCGCGCAAATGGAGCAAATCCCTGGAAGCGGAACAATGTGAAAAGTCACGGGGAAGGAACACATCCTAAGGAGCAAGACCATAGATACAAGAACATCCTAAATCACACAGAAGGAGAAACTCCCTGGCAGGGCAACACTGTGAAATAGTCACAGGGAAGGAACACATCTCCAGGAGCAAGAAAAAGGCTGCAAGATCCTGCCAAATAACACAGAAGGAGAAACTCCCTGGAAGGGGAACACAATGAAATAGTCACAGGGAAGGAGGACATCCACAGCAGCAGGAGCATGGCTGAAAGATCCTCCTAAATCACACAGAAGGAGAAACTCCCTGCAAGGGAACACGATGAAACAGTCTCAGGGAAGGAGCACATCCACAGGAACATGCCCATTACTACAAGATCCTCCTAACATACACAGAATGAGAAACTCCCTGGCAGGGGAACACAATGAAATAGTCACAAGGAAGGAGGACATCCAGAGGAGCAAGACCATTGCTACAAGAGCCTCCTAAATCACACAGAAGGAGAAACTCCCTGGCAGGGGAACACGATGAAATAGTCACAGGGAAGGAGCACATCCAGAGGAGCAAGACCATTGCTACAAGATTCTCCTAAATCACACAGAAGGAAAAACATCCTTGAATGGGAACACTGTGAAATAGTCACAGGGAAGGAGCACATCCCCAGGAACAAGGGCATGGCTGAAAGTCCATCCTAAATCACACAGAAGGAGAAACTCCCTGGCAGGGAACACGATGAAACAGTCTCAGGGAAAGAGCACATCCACAGGAGCAAGACGATTGCTACAAGATCCTCCTAAATCACACAGAAGGAGAAACTCCCTGGCAGGGGATCACAATGAAATAGTCACAGGGAAGGAACACATCCACAGGAACATGCCCATTGCTACACGATCCTCCTAACACACACAGAAGGAGAAACTCCCTGGCAGGGGAACACAATGAAATAGTCACCAGGAAGGAGGACATCCAGAGGGGCAAGACCATTACTACAAGATCCTTCTAAATCACACAGAAGGAGAAACTCCCTGCCAGGGTAACATGATGAAATAGTCACAGGGAAGGAACACATCCAGAGGAGCAAGACCATTGATACAAGATCATCCTAAATCACACAGAAGGAGAAACTCCTTGGCAGGTAACCACGATGAAATATTCACATGGAAGGAGGACATCCACAGGAGCAAGAGCATGGCTGAAAGGTCCTCCTAAATCACACAGGAGAAACTTACTTGAATGGGAACACTGTGAAATAGTCACAGGGAAGGAGCACATCCCCAGGAACAAGGGTATGGCTGAAAGTTCATCCTAAATCACACAGAAGGGGAAACTCCCTGGCAGGGTAACATGATGAAATAGTCACAGGGAAGGAACACATCCAGAGGAGCAAGACCATTGCTACAAGATCATCCTAAATCACACAGAAGGAGAAACTCCTTGGCAGGTAACCACGATGAAATATTCACATGGAAGGAGGACATCCACAGGAGCAAGAGCATGGCTGAAAGGTCCTCCTAAATCACACAGGAGAAACTTACTTGAATGGGAACACTGTGAAATAGTCACAGGGAAGGAGCACATCCCCAGGAACAAGGGTATGGCTGAAAGTTCATCCTAAATCACACAGAAGGGGAAACTCCCTGGCAGGGTAACATGATGAAATAGTCACAGGGAAGGAACACATCCAGAGGAGCAAGACCATTGCTACAAGATCATCCTAAATCACACAGAAGGAGAAACTCCTTGGCAGGTAACCACGATGAAATATTCACATGGAAGGAGGACATCCACAGGAGCAAGAGCATGGCTGAAAGGTCCTCCTAAATCACACAGAAGGAGAAACTTACTTGAATGGGAACACTGTGAAATAGTCACAGGGAAAGAGCACATCCCCAGGAACAAGGGTATGGCTGAAAGTTCATCCTAAATCACACAGAAGGGGAAACTCCCTTGCAGGGGAACACTGTGAAATAGTCACAGGGAGAAGCACATCCACAGGAGCAAGAGCAAGATCCTCCTAAATCACAAAGAAGGAGAAACTCCCTGGAATGGGAACACTGTGAAATAGTCACAGGGAAGACCATATCCCCACGAGCAAGAGCATGGCTGCAAGATCCCATTAAATCACGCAAAATGGGAAAATCCCAGAAAGGTCCCAGGAAGGGAGACACTGTGAAACAGGCACATGGAAGAAGCACATTCACAGGAGTAAGAGCACAGAAGAAGTAATCCACGGACCAGGAAAACTGTTAAATAGTCACAGGGAAGGAGCACATCCCCAGTAGCAGAAACATGGCTGCAAGATCATCCAATATCATGTTGAAGGAGCAGATTGCTGTAAGGGGAACACTGTGAAATAGTCACATGGAAACTATATATGTCTAGTAGAATAAACGTGTTTAAATACATAAATAAAAGAATAAAAGAAATAAATAAAAGAAATAAATAAAAATAAATAAATAGCAAAAGCATGGCTGCAAGGTCCTCTTAGATCAGACGGAAGGAGAAACACCCTGGAAAAGGGAAAACTGGGAAACAGTCACATGGAAGGAGCATATTCAGGGGAGCAAGAACATGGCTGAAAGATGACACCAAATTACAAAGAAGCAACAGATCCCTGGAAGGGGAACACTGTGAAATAGTTACATGAAAGGAGCATATTCCGAGGAGCAAGAATATGGCTGCAAGATCCTTCTAAACCACACAGATGGAGAGACTGCCTTCAAAGGGAAGAATGAGAAATAGTCACAGGGAATGAACCCATCCCAAGGAGCATGTCCATTGTGGCAAGATCCTCCTAAAATACAAAGAAGGACTACATCCCTGGAAGGGAACAATGTCAAATAATCGCATCAAAGGGATATATCCACCGTAGCAAAAGCATAGCTGCAATATCCTCCTGAATCACACAGAAAGAGAGACTCCCTGGAAGGGGAACAATGGGAAAAAGTCACATGGACAAGACACATTCAGACGATAATAAAATAACAAATATAACAATTGTGGACAATGTTGGATATGTGGAGGTGCAGCATTCTCATGACCATTCAGTCACACACAGGCATAAGCCCATATTGCAAACGTATTTCACATCTGCAAAAGTGTAAGCATCTGTGTATCCGCATTTACCTTTTTGTGACCCATACACTCTTTCAATGCATAATTTAACCAGTTGATGTTTTTCTATGTCCTCCTCCTTAGCACTAATGCAAATATGCACTGAAAGAATAATGATTTTTGCACTAGAGACATTCTTGCCCTCGTGTTAATTGGTCTTGCACTGATACAAATGTTTGGTTGTTTGGCTCTTTGTTGCAAATATACATTTAGGCAAACCTGTATTACTGAAGCGGTACAACATGAACAATATAGGTAATCTCCAAATGTTTTATTGCACCATTTAGTACTAAACAGCTAATGTTGCAACGCCAAAATACATAATTTATCTGTTATTCAAAAGTGTAAACTAATGTATATTTCATTAAGCTCTGTTCAAAAAGGGTTCAATTGCAACTCAAAGTTTTTATTGTTTTCAAGTGTTAATCTATACCACCAATACTACATGTAATAGTAAAAACCTGCTAAACCATAAAAATGCACAAGTGAACATAACAGCAATAGGCCCACGTGTCTTTAATGCACAATCGATTTGCACCCATAAAATACACAATTAAGTTATGCTAGCCAATTAAAGGAAACGAGAAGTACCTTTACAGAATGGCATTAGTCCACTCCATGTGCCATTGGTAGTGCAAGTACGAATCCTTGAGGTTTTTGGTTCCATTGTGTAGCCAGGTTGGCATATATAGGTAACATTCTGTCCAACAATATGGTCATCTCCATAACGAAGACCATTGGCAGGTACACCTGGATCCCCACAACTGATTACTGCAAAGATGGAGGACACATTTAAAACATTATTAAGGGCAGAGGGCACATGTGATGGTCATGAATGGGGTCCACTTACAACTGAACTTATATCAGTTTATAATAAACATATTTCAAAGTAGAAAACAATATGCTTTTTTAGGTGTTCACATGTTCTTGTTGTTGGATTGTGTGGGTTGCAATGTATTTTCTTTGCATTGTTCTCAATGTACATGGTCAGCCAAACGACAGCCATGGGTACCATAGCACTGTAAAACATCATGACTGGGATATGACAATAACACATATTAAAAAAGTGATAATAAATAGGTAGTGTAATGTATCGGCTAGTGCGGGTGGGCGCGCTGGGCTGGTTGGAGGTAGCTGCATCGCACATACAGAACACCGGGATACCATGGAGGGTGAACAGAAACTGTTTTATTCACGCGCGATGCACACGCACCTCACTGTTGGTCACATGACCCTTCTCACGCATCGGCGTGCCCCATGATGGCGATGTTGCGCAATGCTACAGGTATCTGCCCTAAAAGCAATGTAGGATCTCAGACCGAGGTGCTACACATACATATCAAGGCTAGTTCTGTTGTGTCATGGTAGGTTATTCAGTTGGCATGCCACTAATCCACAGAAAAAAAATGGATCTTAGTATTGTTAGAAAACAAATATTATCAAGAAGATGTCACACCAATGAGGATGCTGAATCGTGGAGGCAGCATCAGCAGCCCCACACATTACCTCACATATATCTTTGTTAAATGTGATGCATTTACCTTTCTTAACAGCTTAGGTGATTATATGTAATTCTAACACCAACTGGATTGTTTAACCTTCCCAATTAGTGGAACCGATAATGAAAATCGAGCAACAAAGCTAACATTGCGAGGTAGGAATTCTGTAATGCAAAAGCCCAACAGTCAAAATGTTATATTTTCAGGTGGATTACTAGGCAATTTGTTGGCTGTAATTGGTCATTAGGTAATAAGTAATATTTGTAGTAATTAAGAAGTAATTGTTTCAAGCGTTCAATAAGGTTTCTTGTTGGTAAGGTTGGCCCCAACTGAGCCCTTCTATACCCAATTACCACCCTACAGAGCACATTCTCCCTAATGCCCTCATTCATTTCTTTATTTTCTGCAGATCCTATAAACCCCCTGACACACAAACTATCCAACCCCCGTTCTTGAAGCACAACCCCCTCCTCACCAATATCAACCTCATTACAGTCACCATGTAAGTTGGTTTCAGTCTCTGCTCCATGAGTCTTTTTTTTCCCTTTGCAGCCCTCCTCTTCCACTTCACGTGTATTGCTGATACTTGCCGCGCACACTACTGCTCCAAAAATTGCATTGGTGTTTACATAAGCCTTGCTCACATTAAAGTTGTTAAATGCCAATAGCTGTTTTCTCAAGTATGTTAATGAAAGATTTATCCTCAGATGTTGTTACCTATTTTGTGAAAACATCCATGTGTATCCCAGGAATAATCTTCTAGACTGAACCTGGAGGCATTGATATATATATTCAAGGAAAAACCTTTAGTTGCAGGGACATTAAGGTAAGAACTTAATACAATGAAACCCCTGAAATTCAGGTAAAGCCACCTCAACTTCACCCCCCTGTTGTGCAGACTATGACCACAATGATGAAATCACAGATCACATCATTGATGCCATCACTGATTACATGTTGTATGAGAATACTGATGGCATTACAAATCACATCACTGATGACATCACTGGTGACAAATCTGGCCATGACAGTGATGCTTCTATTTTACAGTTTATTGAAAAATACATTGACTGTGACAACCCTTCAGAAACCACACACATTGATCTACGTACACAAACCAAAAAACATAAGTGTGGTAAATACTGCTGGCGTAGATATAAAAACAGAGGATAATACTACACTAAATGTTGCTTTGGCTTCCCTAGACCAGTTGGCACAAAAGGACATGCAAATAGCCTGATGTCTTCTGTTAGAAAGAGTGTAAAAGCAAATTACCTAAAAACACATACAACATTACAATGGACAACACATCCACGTACATCAATGATTATGATGCAGTCATTGTACTCTTGTGGAATGCAAATATAGATATGCAATTCATTGATATAGTATGATAAATCATTTAAGACAGAGACAGAGGGGGACGAGACAATGATCTTACTAGACATTGTGTCATTCAGATTGTGCAAGTGTAAGCACGAGAAGTGAAAGGGGCAAGGGGGGAAAGGGGCAAGGGGGGGAACAGTTTAGCAATGCTCTGTGTAAGAGAGCAAGGTATTATAGGGTTACAGTTACAGACCCTAAGTGCGTGGTAGGCTAACAGGCAGTGCAGGGTGACTGATCAAGAAAGAGCCTAGTACCCAGTGAGACACTGAGGTTAGCCAAGCAACTAATCAGTAAAGCAGACAGATAGGTCAGGTAGGTCATTGCATACAATTGCACTGCCATTGCAAGATATGCCACTCACCAAAGCTGAGGACAAGAGATCAAAAGACCTCTGGGATGACATGTCATCTGACAAAACACGGTCACAAACATTGTACAGCTTCAGTATAAAAATGCTATCCCATAGAGAATGCATTTAACAGGTACAGCCTTATTGGCAAATATGAACAATAATTGTCTGGATAAATCTTGGTCCAGCTTCATCCTGAAAAAGCGTACTAAAATCCTACCAAGCGATAGAAACAATAGCCACACATGAACCCAACAGCCAGGAGATTTTGCAAAACAATTTAATTGACACATACTACCCAAACAGAAGTACTGCTTTCGAAAACATGTGCTTGTACAACATAGCCCAAAACTACTCCTACAAAAACAATGTCACACCAGATGAGACAACTGCCAAATATTGAGTCTCCACTTATGAAGGAGCCTAGTAACAATTGCCAAAGCCATGCCGAATCAATCATATACAGTTATCATTTAAATCTCCACAACATAGAGAACCTTATTTCATGGCCACACTGCAACTTAGTAAACCTTGGGAAAAGAAGAAGAATTATTAGCTAACCATGACTCATTTGAAACTGAATTCAAGGCAAATGAAAGCAGTATAACAAATGTCAATTTCAAAGAATACAAACAAATGTTGGACAATGAAGCCCAAAAAGAGGAAGACATTGAAGCTCTACTAGATAAAGACAATCCTGAGGGCAGTCAAAATTACCTTACAAGAAGCCAAGAACCACTTGGGGAACCAATCATTCTAAATGAACCAGAAATAGCCATGACTGAGGTCAAACATACCATATCTCATTCTGAAGAAAACTTGTCCTTGCTCAAATCACAGCTAAATGATGAACAACTCACCACGTATTTAGAAGTCACTGAAGACATTGAACAGTGTTTTAAACTTGAAACTACAACTTGTAGCTGTACAGATTATATACCTCTTCTCCTGCATGTAAGTGGTGAAGCTGGTTCTGGCAAAACGTTTTTACTTATAATAATCAACACATTTCTATAAAACTTAACAAACAACAGCCTTTCAGTTGTTGTAACAACCCCCCCAGGTTTAGTTGCGTACAACATAGGATGTGTAACTTTACACCGACTACTGCTCCTCCAGTAAAAAACCCAAACAAATCAGATAACTACAAACTATCAGCAGAAGTTGCTACTGAAGTACGCTGAATTCTGAAACAAATGAAAGTGCTCTGCATAACTGATGTAAGCATTGTTTCCAAATTCATGTTGGCTTTAATTTATCTCAGAATTCAAGTAGTCCTATCTCTTGCATGTGCTGTCACTATTCACAAATCGCAAGGTCTAATCCTAGATCAGGTGTTGATTGACATTGGCAGCACAGTCTTTAAAGAAGGTATGAGTTACATAGCAGGTTCATGCCCGTGTACACTCAATGGTCTATCCCTAGTTAACTTTGATGCCACCAAAGTCAACTCTGGCATTCATTGCATCCTAGAGTACAACAGGCTATGTGCATTGTACACCCCATCTAGATATGAACCCTGTACTTCAAAGATGAAAACCTAATACAAACAGAACCTATACCAGATATCCCAATAAAACTGCTAAAGAAAAAAGACCAACTGCTCTTCCATCAAATAATACAACCATAAAAACTGTCTATTCCAAAATAAACTGCACGTCCATCAGGAAACAGAGAGACACATTTGTCTTCTCAAAAAATAACTTCAGGCCCATCAAAGGCTACAGAGGCACAACTCTCCAATCATTTGCATTAAGCAACAGAACTGGAGTAAATTTCTATGCAAATCTAGCAATCAATGTTCTATTCCAATTCCCAACAATTGTTCACAAAAGTTACTTAAACGGCTCAGACTAGTTGTGTTTGCAAATGCTCATCCTTCATAGAAATGCAAGAAATAATCCTGACAGCACTAACAATGGCTCAAGTATAAGGCAAGCATTGGACTACTGTACAGGAATGGTAACATTTACCATAAACACGCAGGAAGATCCACAAAAATACATAATGTATTTACTACAAGTACTGGGAAACAAAAACATCCCTATGAATAAAATCCACCAGATTTTATTCATGTGGAAATATACATGCACTCTCTGCAACCATGCTTCACAAGGGCACATCCATAATGAACAGTATGTGTATGTATCCATACCAAATAGTGAATCCTTTCCATTTGACAGGCATCTGAAAAATGCAAATCATGGCATATTATGCCCTTTTTGCAATTCAGACAATTATTTCAGCATACAAATAAGCTTGAATAGCCAATATGTCATACTAATGCTTCTAAGATACAATGTAGATTGTACTAAGAGAAAATGTACGCTTATAGCCTTCACATATGTCTAAGTATCTCTTGGCAAGAACACCTTCACAACAATAGGCATAATGTACCCCACTGTTGCTACAAACACTACAAACCGCTATACTGCATATGTTAAAAGAAAGTGGTTGGTATGAGTATAACAACAGCTCACTTACTCCAAAACATAGGTTACCAGCAAATCTAACTTATGCCCACATCATTTTCCTTCAACCCAAATGTACTCACTACACTGTAGCACAATAAACAGTTACAGTATGCCAATGGGTATCTAACTACATCCATAATATTATAATAATACTTAAAAAGACAAGGTAGCTAGAATATGGCAACAGCTATCTAATTACTTCATTGCAATACACTTAAAATATGCAATCACAGTTCTTGTTACTACAAAGGTTATTGTGAAGTCTAATATAGTTACAATACGCCAACAGGTATTTAACTACTTTAAACATTCCCACACACACTTCAAACAAACATAATATCACACTTACACAATACAAAAACAGTGTAGCACACACTTACGTTGTACCAGGGGTTACGTTGTACATTGTACCAAACAAAGTACCTAGAATGGGCTTTTCATGGGGTCAAAAAAGTAAATGTATATGTACAATGGTATGCAATTAAAACTTTTAAACTATCCTGCTTAACAAATTGTACTGGTTTTCTTTCACAGAAAAAGAACTAGAGGTTCCAGCTTTATTACTGTATGCAACTAAGTAACCATACCAAGTATAAACAAATGCATATTCCATAAGCACTATCCTCAATTGTACTACAAACCTAAATACCTTATACACTTCAATGTTATCATTCCACCATATTACAAATACTGTATACTCCCCATACAGTACTTATAATTACTACATACATATTACTATACTGTGTGTGGCCAGATTACTGGGGGCATGACGAAGGCTACGGTCACTGGCCAACACCAAAGGCCATAGCTAGTGGTTGGTTAGTGTTCAAAAATACCAATGTGCATGGTTAAAAGCCATGCCTAGTAGCCCATCACTGTATACAGTGGGAAACATTGCTAGCTGTAGATAGTGGACATGGCTAAAGGCCATAGCTAGTGCCCATTAATATGTTTGAATATACAGTCAGCACAGCCAAAGGCTGTGGCCACTGGCTAGTATTATGTTAAAGACCATGGCTAGTGGCTGGTTAGTGTATATAATATACAGTGGGCACTGCCGAAGGGCATACATAGTGGCTGGTTAGTGGGTTGTGTTATTCCATATATATAAAAACATTTTTCTTGCCTGTTTTCCAAATGTGCATTTGCGACTAAATACAGCAAGGGCAGAGGTGGTTTACTCACAACTACGAACATGGGGGCCAGGTCAATAGAAGGCTTTGTGCCAAATTTCACTGGCCAATCGCATTGAGGCTCCTAGCTTTACTAGTCGCATCAACAAATGAGCCAATGGCACACAGGGATGCATCAACACAACTACTCCCATTCCATTCCATGACATCCACACTTACAAAATCAACCAATAGCACGTTGAATTAGATTGACGCGGATATGCATCCCAGTGCCTCACTCTCCAGCCAATCATATTACCCTCTACGGCTTCACGTCTATGCATATTTATTATCCGTGTCTATGGACCACCCAATCGCACGTTCAGATGTATTGATACAGCTATATCCCTGCCATATGCCTGCAGGCTCTGGTGCGTTACAAACAGATAAAATGAAATAAAATATAAAAAATATGACAACATAGTGTACGACACTGTCCAATCAGCGGGCGATGCATTATTGCAAATTTAGTTAAAAAGGGGGCACAATTCTGGCTTTATACTACAATAGAACTTAAAAGATAATTACAGTACTCATGTACTTGTAAAGTACTAAAGATAAAAAAAAGAGCAGAGAATAATACATTACAGTAAAGTAAACTGGGTAGGCAAGCATTTCACAGCCACACAATATAATACCATACGTGATAATACATAACTTTAAAATACATGTATGGGGCATCTAAAACTAGAGTATGATTTCTCTGTTTATATTAATTTTGTCAAACTATTTTTTTCTCTTTTTCTCCAAAGTCTCACATAAAAAAAGTCTGAAAACAAACAGCCAAAATAAAAAAAGACTCCAAAATACCTATTGGGACAACACTGACCATGGCCTACTGCCATTGTTGTGAAGGAGCTAGCACCTTCCTTCATTTCCAAGCGCTTTAGAATTAGGCAAGGCTTCCGTTAATTATTTTTTGGGCAAGACTTCTCTTACTGTTTCTTGGCATCACAAAAGACCAGGGGCAAGGGCGGCATTAATAGAAAGCAGTTATTTAAATATAAGGTGCAAATGTCCATTAGCTAAATGAATTTGTAAATGTTAAAACTTATGCAGTTCTTAGCACTGTATGTATCAAAAAATATTCCCCCTCCATCCCCAAAATAGACTACAGGCATCACTGTGGTGCTCTGCTAGCACTGGCAGAGCACACTAAGTGGCTGAACAGCTGTTTCCTGCCCATCAAAAGCCCATGCAGACTAGGAATAGGGGACTGTACATGTTCATGCACACAGTACAATATTATGTGAACATTTGATATTAAGGGGAATTACTGGACCAGATAAAACATGAGTATATTGAGTGAAGTGTGGTGATTATGGCGGGAAAATGTGTTATATATAAATGTTCATAATCTAGCAAAATGATGAAAAATGAAGCTACAATGTATTCTTGAATTGCTAGCAATATTTTAAGTAGTATATCCCAAACTGAAACCCAGCCATGCAGAAAGGAAGACTGCAGAATCCCTTGTAAGGGAAGAAGGACAGTTTTGGATGAGCCGTGCCAGGATCCAATGACCAAGTCAAACATTATATATGGCTCCTCCTTGGCACCAGTCTGCAGGGGCCAGCCACGGAAGAGGGACGGAATGCCAGTCAGGCAGCAGAGTTCTTTGCACCCATCCTCATTTCTCTACTGATTAAACTTGTTATCCTTGCAAGATAAAGACTCTTTGCCTTAATTCCCTAGAGGGGTGAACTATTAATCTGATGTGAGCATGATTAGGGATGTCCGGATACTTAAGGGGTACCCCAGTAAATTGGGCTACATTTCACCATGGCCAGTGATTTTTCACCCCTGACGTCACTATACCTATAAAATAACTTAAAAATATATAAAATACTAACACCCCAAAATATATAACATGGGCACAGAACTACTCCTACCCGCGGATATCTGTAGTCTTTCGTAGTCTTGGATATAGCAAAGAATATCGGAAAAACAGCAAATAAATTAAAACTTTCATGTCCCCCTCACCAAGTGCCCCCCTCGACTGTGCCAGCTGCCCTCACTCCCTTTTTGACTTGCACTTCCTCCTAAGCCATGCCTCTTAAGGCCAGAGCCTGTCTTTTTGCCAGCCAGAACATTGAAAGAATACTCCCAGGAGGGTAGGAGCTCACCCACTTCCCACCGCCCAGGCTGTTTCTGGAGAAGTGGGCCTGTCGGAGACGACCGCACTGAGATCGCCAAATTCCTGGAAATTTGCACACATCATACTGCAGGTGTCCCTACAGCCTCCCTGCTTATCATGCACTGATGCAATTTGTGTGTGATCATCTGATGCGCCAGAAATCCCGACAATTATGATCCGAAATCCATGTGCCCAGCTCGTAAAATGGCTGTTGCCTATTGTTTATGCTTGGTTGCCAGGCAACCATGGGTGTGAGCCCATGTGCTTGCTCCTGATTGGAGCTCACCCAGTAAATCCACAGAGGAAGTGACCAGAAGGCCTTAGCCAACCACTTCCTCCCAAGACCCACCTCTTAAGGTCAGAGCCTGTCTTTTTGCCTGACACTTAATCTGACACTATGCCCGCCAGACCATGGATCTTCAGAACCCTTGTACACTGGTAAGCGAGATCTGTACCCTGAGACTTACTTCGCTCCCACTATTTCTCCAATCTACCACGTCCTCCCTGCACGCGCAGTGCAACCGCATGCCAGCAGGACATTGTTGTTCGCCTACCAAGAATGATAACAGCTGTCCTCCAGCTACAATGTGCATCTGACTATCTAACATTAATAGCATTTGCCCATTGCTCAACCCCAGAACTTGCATACTGTACTATTGTGCTCCTTTCACCCATGCCTACTTTAATGAGTGAGTCCACCTCCACCCTAGCTGTGACTGCCCATTATGCCAACTTGAAATATATGTTTTCCCAAACCTCTCTTATTATGTTATCTACTGAACGAGCTATTGCTACGTTGAACTAACTAACTGTGGCCCTTATCGATCTTGCCCAGTGTGCTCATTACTGATTTAGTATACCACAACTTCTTATTGTTTCTGTTTAGCAGGCACAATATTGAACTAGCCTACTGTGTCACTTATTGATTGTGTCCATTATGCTCACTACTGAACGTGCCTGCTATGCTCTCTACCGATGTTACCCAGTATGCCCTTTATTGAACTTGCCCACCGAGACTTACTACTGATTATGCCAAGTATGCTCATTGTTCCTGTCCACCATGCCCACTACTGAACCAGCTTACTAATACCTCTAATGATCCTAGTCAGTATGCTCTTTTTCTTACTAGATTATTTGACCGCGATTGATTCTGCCTGCTGTGTTCATCATTATACTTGCCTACAGTGACCTATACTGATTTTGTCTACCTTGCTCACTTTTGAACCAGCATACTATGTGTCCTACTGTTGTCATCTAATATGCTTGCTACTGCTCATTTTGAACTAGCCTACTATGACCTCTACTGTTGATACCTAATGTGCTCATTAACACTCACTTGTGTTCATGTGAACCGGCCTACTGTGTGCACTACTGATCCTGCCCACTGTGATCACAAGTGAACATACCTATTGTTTCTGCTCCTGATTTCACCCCTCAGACCTACCATTGAACTAGCCTTCTTCACCTATTTGTTATCCTGCCTACTCAGCCCAATTTTTATCCCACCACTGTGAGTGAGCAGCTAACTAGTCTCTTGTGCTTTCACTTGCTGATGCCTATCATCTGAATATTAACCTTAACCACGCACAGTCTAGTTCCCTTGCTCTGTAGCTGTTCCACCTTACTGAGTTGAGCATCACCGAACGTGACTACTTCACAATCCCTAGGGGTACGATGTTCCGTAAGATCATCCATTCAACCTTACTTTGACTCATATTATTGATAACCACCCTGCAGCCTATAGTATCTGCCACGACTAACGTCATGTGTTTCCCTTGTCCTTTCTCCGCTATGAATAATAGACTCCAGGTCAGACTGCCCTGCCTCTATGAGCCTAGGAATAGTAAATGCTCCAAATCTGCCATTTCTCAACAAGAAAATACCACTGGACCTAAACCCTCTCTTAGTGCAGACCACGTGAGCGTGCCTAGCAGCCTAATCTCTGCAGCCTTCCCTAAGTACAAGCAGAAAACTAAAACAAGCCTACCCAAATCTGTAGTCACCACAACTCATGATCCTAAAAATACAACGATTACTGGAGCACTTATCAACGTCAGATCTCTAGTGGCAAATGCCACTGAAATTGCTGACCTGATCTCCACTGCTGACCTTGATATACTATCTGTCACTAAATCATGGTTACACGTTGCAGCTGACCCAGCCCTCTCTTTAGCAGTGCCTGATAACTAGCAAATCATCAGGACCGACAGATCAAATGGCCACGGACGCGGCCTAGCCATCATAGCTAAAGCTAACCTTGCCTTAAGACTCACACCCTCAACCTCACTTAAATCATGTGAATTTCTCACTGCCAAACTCCCCATTTCCAACTGTCGCACCCTAACCATATACCTACTATACAGGCCCCAGGCTCTACTAGAACATTTGATGAGGACATATCTAGCATTATAGCCAACAAAACACCAAAGAATCCTCCCACATACTCATACTAGGTGACTTCAAACTTGACTTTAATGACCCTTTGGACAAAAATGCCCATGCAGTAGCCAACATCCTCGTAGAACATGGTCTGACACAAAGAGTATCCGTTCCTACCCACAACAAAGGAAGGGACCTTGACTGGGTGGATGACCTGAACTGTGATACCTCTATCACTTCCATAATGCCACAACTATGGATGGACTATCACCTGATAGCCTTCACCTCAGCTATAAATAACAGCCAACTAAAGATAAAATTCTGGCACCGCCTCTCCCTACGAGAAGCAAAAAAACATTACGGCAGATAGGCTACTACCTCACATCCTACCATCTCTGAACCAACTCCACAGTACCACAGACCCTAACCTCCTAGTCGAGGCCTAAAATAATACTATGTTGAAAACTTTAGACATAATTGCAGCCATCAAAATGCGCAAAAGTAAACTGCGTGCCCACTTGAATGCCTGGTTTACACCACAACTTAAAGCCCTCAGATAACAAAAAAGAAAACTGGGAGCTCCATGGCGATACACCCCTTCCGACGAAAATAAGGCAAACCTGACTAATTCTGCTAACAACTAAAAAAAGGAAATAATTCACACAAAAAAAACCTCTATAACGAAAGAATTGTCAACGCAAGTTCCAACAGCAAGGAACTGTTTGTAATTCTGCGAAAACTGGAATCGCCTATTGCACCCACAGACAGTGTACCCAAGGACAAACCTTGGTGCACTAGTATTCAGAAAGCCCTAGCAGATAAAATTGTACTACTTCAAAACAAGACAAACTAGAAAACCATAATGCCCCACTACAAGTCAAAATCGGCTAGCGCTAATGCACCCAGGTACATACTTAACCCTTTCAGAATTATTAAAATATTCATTCTCAAATCATCTCCTCTCTGAAGCCTTCCAATTGTCAAGGAGACAAATGTCCGGGCCAAATAATTAAAGATGCCACCAGAGACTTAGCGCCGTTCATCTCTAAATTAATCAATGCATCCTTTGCAACTAATTCAGTCCCAAGTAACCTAAAAGAGTCCTGGGTCTTGCCACTGCTAAAATAAAACAGACACTAAACCCTTCCATCCCTACGAACTACAGGCCCATCACCACAGTGCCTTTCCTTCTCAAGATAATAGATAAAGTAGCATACCTGCAAATTCAGAAATATCTTGAAACCAACCACCTCCTAGGCTCATGCCAATCCGGCTTTAAGCCCCAACACGGCACGTAAATGGCCCTTATTGACATAAAAACAGAAATTGACTAGCTCAAGAACAAAGGTAAATCTGCCATGCTATTGCTACTTGACCTGTCGGCTGCCTTTGACCGGGTCGACCATGAAGTCCTATGCAAACACCTGGCCTCTGCTGCTCACTTCTCGAAGGATGCAATAGCTTGGGTCCAATCATTCCTAAACAACAGAACCACAAGAGTGTTCTCCCGCTCAACTTCTGCAGGCCCCATCCAGACGACTTGCGGCATTCCACAAGGATCCTGTGTATCGCCCACCATGTATAATATATTTACAAGGCCTCTGTTTGACAAATTTGACAGGCTGGGTGTCACCTACACTAACCATGCAGACGACACCTAGATCCTCATACCCCTTTTGGGCAATTACTGTGATGACACGGCTTTGATAAATAAAATATAACTTCTCATTCAGGCATGGATGGCTACCCATGGCCTATGCCTGAATGAAGACAAGACAGAGCTCTTAATTGTTGGATCAGCAGCCAACCTAAAAAAAACTAAACCACAACTTCTCAGCCTTTAACATTGATGGCAACACAATTAAGGTAGTCAAAGAAGTGAAAACCTTAGATTTTTACCTTGACTCTAACTTATCTCTAAACAAACAGGTCACCTCTATGGCTTCCGCCTATGCATGTAAACTCATCAGAGCCTGCAGTTCATTCCTTTCTAATTCTAGCTGCCTCACTTCTGCCAATGCCCTGATACTGTCGAAATTGGATTACTGCAATGCACTTGGGCGCCAATAAATACATGCTGGATAAAATACATATCCTACAGAATAACGTGCTAAGAACTGCCCAAAATATACCCAATAGAGATCACATTTCACAACTTAGAAGAGAACATGATTGGTTGAAGATAAATGACAGAATTTTGCTCAAAACTGTCACTCTCACTTACACGTGCCTTCACAATGCAGCACCCCCATATCTATCTGAGAGAATAGTCAGAAAACCCCGCACCCGTCCCTCTAGAGCAGTAATTTCCTTCTGTTTAAATATACCAAAATTCAAGCAAATAAAATCAGGTGGCAATAGCTTCCCAGTCAAAGCCGCTCAATCTTGGAACACCCTACCACTGACACTCAGAGAGGATCAATCCTTCCCTAGCTTCAGGCGTAATACCCTTAACGGGCTACAGGCCAATGACATCTGATCCCTTATGCAAACATGGTCCTGCACATTGTTAATATTGCGCGCTTACTTCTGCCTCATGACTCCTAATGTATAATTTGCATATACTTCCTGTATAGCTCTATGCCATTGACTATTAAACTGATTCACTCTAGTATGTACAACTCTGCCGCCTAATTGTCTCACTATTAATTATATATATTCTCTGTATATTTGATGTATATTACTGTGATACTATGCTTCCTATTTTGTATTTTGTACCACTATGTAACCTAAACTTAAAGTCTTACTGTTGCGCCCAGTTACCCCAGGGTTCGGTGCGCCCTACAAATAAAAAAAACAAACAAACAAGCAGATATCTCTCCGATCGAGAGAAAAACATGATGGCGGTTGTTTAATTTCTAAAACCTCCAGATTATGGGAAAATCCCTAAGGTATCTCTATTTCTGGGAAGCGGGCACCACCTTCTCGGTCAAATATGTATATAACTACTGCAGAGAATAACCCCAAAGCCATGCATGGATCGCGAGTCAACGCTTTGTGCCCAAGTTGTTTTGGACCTAGTCCAAGTCCTTCCAGCAGTTTGGGCTGTGCACTTGACCAACAGTTGACCATGATTTTCTATGGGCAATAGAAAGAGAAGTAGGCCACACAATATGGGAAACAAATAATTTTTACGCTTTTTACTTTTTTATTTTTCAACAAATCTTTATGAAACTTAGCAGTCCGGAGGGGGTCAGGTTTTTAATTCAGAAATTCGGCCAAAAACATTACTTAAATGAAACCTTACTAACAATATATTAACAATACAATTTTGAGGGGTTCCTATCACTGCCCTATATGTATGAGCTGTAACATGTAAAAAAACAGAACACACTAACAACACACTGTGAGAATAATGTGCAATTTACAATGTTACAGGTATAAAACAAATATCGGAGCATTGCTATTCTGGACTCAGTGAACATTGTTCTCCTCTCTTCATAGGCAATGTTTGTTCAATAAAACCATACACAATTGTGGTCTGGATAACTGTTGTAGAGTGTAAAAAATGTGTGACAAAGCAATGGCATCTGTAGAACACTTTAAGTATACCACAATTAATGCCTACTTACAGTCTATGCAGAGGCTGTGTTCTGCATGGAAAATGTAACTGCTTAGTCTCATAAATCAGAGGCAGTGCTAATTTCAGTCAGAGTTACAATCTGGCACAGTGTCAGGAGCAATTTACCTCTTTGAATGATAAATCTGTTTTACACTGTGCCCAACAAGGCCCTAAATTAGCGGATGCAGGAGCCCTGGAAAAAAATAGACCATGAGGTACTGCGGTAGGGAATATTTACAGCTCTTAAATATTTTCATGTTATTTTATTATGATAGCCTTATGACTAACAAAAGAAAGAAAAAACAAACAGAAGCGCTGTACTTTTGTAGAGAATATGGCATGATTTACAGGGCTTTTTGCAGTGGGACTTTCCCATTCAAAAAGGATTTCATGGATCAGATTCTACATTGCAAAGGTTATGCATACATATTTACTCAAGTAATTTTCCTCTAAAAAACGTATCTTTCCCCTCGCCAATATGTTTACTTGGACATGACTTCCACATGCCCATGACTAACATGCAGTGAGTACATTCCAGACATACCCCTGGCACAGCAAACTCCTCTCTCTAGCTATCTCTCATATTGGCACTACGCCCATTAGAATACAATTGAGTTGGACCATACATTTGGTCCAATTGTACACATAGCTCCTCCACATTTACCTTTTCAGGCCTTGCTGGGCATCTTATCTATCCTTCGTCCTCACCCCAACTATCTACCCGACTTTGGTCCTCCTTACCACCATAGATTAATCTATCATACTCCTCCTTGGCCACTCTGACAGGCAAAGTGCTTCAATGCCAACACCTAGGGCAAAGGTGCTATAGAAATACAATATGACATTACGTAACATGGATATGAGGTTAATGGTAAATCGTGTTTTGTTTAAGACACCAATGAATTATGATTTGGGATTGTATGAGATCTTTATGACAGGGGATATACATCACTCGTAATAATAGTTACAATGTCACAATAATTCCATGTGATCCTAACAGATAGTTACGTTGCATTTTAGAACTTTGCAGTCTCGGGAGGATAGCACAGAGGCAGCGTGCTCGCCTTGGAAGCAAGACGACAGAGAGCAACAAAGGTTTGATCCCTGAGTCTGTGCTTAGAAACCTCTGGGTATTAAGCATGTTATAAATAACCAATCATATCATATAACTATGAGCTACATCAAATATTAAATGTTTGTATCAATGCCATCATAATGATGCCATATTTCTGGACAAAAAGGCTGCATCCTTCTTTATTTCCTTGAGGTGGTACAGGAAGAGGATTTAAGGAGTTGCATCAGAGAGATTTGTGAGAGTTGATGTGTTCTAGTGGAAAGGTTCCTATGTTTGGAATCTGATAACCTGCGTTTCGATCATAGCCTCAACACTGGAGTTTGTGGTAAAACAGGCATATACTCCTTCCGCTTTCACAAAGAGTTTGTTCTTGTTCCCTGAAAACATGCAAAACTATCCTCATGCATTGGTGCATTTGCACCAAGCCCTTTACACTGGTGCACTGAAGTCATGCCACAAATACTCCCAGGCAATTGTTAGAGACCCGAGGGTCTGAGATGCCGGATGCACTAAACGCCTGGCCTTGCCTAGACGGTGAAAGATTGAAAAACCTAGCGGACGTGCCCAGACCACACGTATCACATGCCATGGGCACAGGTAGTCACGGAAGCAGTGCGTGCCTGATATTGAGAGCAAGATGAATGCATGGAACCAGCGAACTCTGCAGCACACGGGGGCCGAGTTTCCCTCCCAGTACATGCTATGGTACAAAATGTGTTGATTTCTCACACTTTCCAACAGGTGATTAATTCAAGCTATTTGCTGAGATTGCTTAAGATAAGGCGGGACAACGAAGCCAAGAACGGATACAGATATACAGGAATGCTGTTCTTGACATAATTGTGTTGAAGGTTTAAATGAGTTGGGAGGTCATTTAATTTGTAGTAGCATTTTTGACACCACCTGGGGACCACTACTGGTAGTGATTGTGCGCGGTACAAATCATTTTAACATAACCTAACACCTGGCATGAACGTTCATTGCTTTTAGATGTATGAGTCACACAGAAAAGGAAAGCAGAGAGACATTTTGTGCCATTGCATCACTTTTGTTGAATTCAATTACTCACACTGATTAATCACCGACATGATTAGGCGACAGCAATGCATCCTTCCAAATGCTTGCTAACTAAAAGTATGCTTAGGAACGCATTTTACCCCACACACATATGCATGCTAGTAACTCGTGGTTTCAAATATTGTAATGTTTTTATTGTGCATTTGTAAATCGCTTATACATGAAGTCATTTTTTTTCAAAGTGCACATGTATTTAAACCAACATATAAACCAACGTATACACAGCTGCCTTGCACATTTGCAATTATCTGATTTCCCACGTTGCTGACACCTGAAGGCATACGCGTTTCTTGTTTTTTTTCTTTTTTTTTACAACCGGGAACACATCTATGGAAGTCATGTACACGGCTAATTAATGTGGCGTTGGCATCCGTTCCAATTAAATGAGTACCATGTTTATTTGGCAAAAAAAGATGTGTGTCTTAGAATGGCATTATCTGCAGACACCAATGGCAACGTTGTAAGACAATAAACTGCATTTTTAAACAAAATAATTCAAGCTGTAGTTTTTTTTGGCTCATATCTCTGTGGTGCAAAGATGAGCTTTAACAACAAACTCGGTGGCTGGTTTGGAGTAACTGCCCAGAAACGACCTGATTGCTGTTGTATTCAGGTGAACCTCTGAAAGGAAACTATAAATCTTACACGTTGATTTCCCACTGACGCTGCCCCCAAAGCATGAACAAAATCAAAACCATGAACGACCTAGGGCAGAATATAGGCAGGGGAGTCATTTCACCAAAATGATAGGGGTAGTGGATGGGACTTCACACAACCCTTGACCTCGGATGACATCACAGGAAGTGATGGTATTTGACCCCTCCGTGACATAACAGGAAGTACACTACGAAAAATATGGCTACCATATCACTATAATGTGATATACATTTCAAATACAAATGGATCGCCATATGTATCGTTAATATCAGTCTGTATAGGCCCATATTACCAAATGACTGTGAAAGCAAGCAGACGTCCAAGGTCAAATGATAATGATGTGTTTTTATATAGCACATAGGGGTAAGCACTTTATATGGAACAAATATACATACAAAATCACCCAACCTGTGTTGGTATGCATTTATCGACCTCAGAAGGATGAAAGGCTGAGTTGAGGTGCTTAAGAAGAGACTAAATTAGTGACTCACCCCCTGAAGAGTGCCTAAAATAAACCTTTAATGAGTATACCAATTATTGTATAGAATTCCAGGAAGACAAATTATTTGTTAATCCTATTCTTTCTTTTTTAGGGTCACTGCTCAAAGTGCTACACTTGTGCAACCCCCTGTTTTTTTGAAAGGGACCTGAAATATAAAGCCAGCCACTCCAGGAACAAAGAGCCACATGGTGCTGCCCACAGCCCAGGAGTTTAAATTGAAAAGAAAAGAAGATGTTTTTTCCTTTTTTTTAGGGGTAGCAAGGGAGGTCACAGGGTAGCAAGGGAGACCTCATGGGTTGCAGCTGTGCCCCCTGTGACCTCCAAATGACGTCCCAGACTATAGGTTAGACCAAAGTGACAAGCCTGTCTGGCTGCTAGAAGTCAACCAAGATCTCTTGGACTATGTTCCCTCTGTAAGGATATTTGGCGTGTTACAGCACAGAGTACAGCACTACTGCACAGGTAGCAATTTTTTTTTGATGCAGCACCACCACATGGGTGTGGTGCATTGCTATATGTGTTGCCAGATTAACATGGACATATAAGTAAAGACAGGCTATTCAGTCAAAAACGATTTTAACATATAAGATGCAAATCTATTTTTATAGTTAAAAGCACACGTGCACATTCAAAAATGCACACTATTTTTCACCTGAAATGCCTATGGTGCAAGAGACACATTTGAAAATTAATAACTAACCTTATTAATAACTAACCTGACTAATAAAACTGCATTTAACATAACCCACTAATAAAAATGTGTCTCCACTGCAGAATTAGGCCTACTCTGAAAGTGAACTTTTAAACGCACATTCATTTTTTTCTTTTTCTCTGCTGCTCTGTCCTCATAACTACAGGAAGCAAAGGGCTCGAAGGAACAGGAAATCAGTTGGTTACAAATGGTTACTGTAGAAATGAGCCATTGTGTAGTGAGGGAGGAGATGGCATGATTGATTCTGATTGGAGCAGCGTTATAGCAAGTATCATGCTAGAGGCAGTGATTAGAGTTTTGCTGGGGGAGCTTGAGGAGAGGGGGAGGACAATCGAGATTTGGCAGAGCTGGGAGAAGGACCTGTTTCCTGGCTGAAGATTTCCTGCTGCAAAAGCTGAGAATTCCAGGCAATAACCCCGGTTTGAGAACGAAAGACGCTTGTTTTCACTGGGGTTAATCTTCAAGGGAGCCAAATTCAGAAAGAGAACAGCTGGAGAAAACTCATGCTGAACAGATAAGGTAATTACAGAAGTGTGGGGACTGAGTGTGTACGAGAATATTCAGTCAGTGTAGGAAAAGAGATTCCTGTGCTTTACTCACATGTTTAATGTTGCAAATTGAGTTCTTGTCTCCGCCACTCTCTTTTCAGTGTATCACAGACAATGCTGTTACTGTGCTATTTTATTTATTTCTGTAAAAAGTGAGATCGTGTTTAAATGCAACTTTTATAATACACAAAAATATTTGAAAGCAGACGGGTGGTGTGTTTTATATTTATCAATACAGTGCTGATGATGTGGGGAGATGTTTAGACAGTGCAATTGTCATTTTCAAGGTAGCTAAACATCAAATTTGGCTGCAGCCGTGTGCACAATGTAATTCAGTATGAGCAATTATAACTAACTGTGTGTGTTGTAGTTTGTCGGAGGTCTATGAGTCGGCAAAAAGGGAGGCCCGGGACATAGTTCACTACCGTATATAAGATAGTGAAAATACCACATGATAGCTCGCTGCAGTAGATAAGACAGAGAGAAATTGCCCATGGTGGCACACTAAAAATGAAAATGTGGTGTTCCTGAAATGCAAGCCTGAGGTCTCTCTAGTGATTACACGAAAAATCTAAACAAAAATAAGGGGTTCTGGATATTGGGGCCACAAATAAAACAAGGGAATTATGCTCACCAAAATACCACCAACCACGCATACCAACCACGCATACCAAATACGCATGTCTGTGTGCTGAAATAATGCATGTCCACTGTATTATTGTTGTACATGGCCCAATCTGAATACAAGGAGTGATTGTTGCTAAGTTATTTTTCGGCGGTAAGAAAATACCGTCAGGCCCCAAATGTCCACAAAATACCCTACATATTTATGGTGCGTTGGCTGGGAAAGTGATCATAGAGTACCTACTGGGCGTGGCAAGCGTGTCTCACACTGCCATTTGCACATTAAAGGGAACCCATTTTATAATAGCAGTGTGCCACTAAAAACGAATTTCAGAATGTCACAAAGGGAAACCACATTCTCAGACCTAGTGCAATATTTAGAGGCAAAGTTGTTTGCACATGGGACTTGGTCGTCGAATAGCACGTTAGAATGGCGTGAACGCATTCAGGGTGAGGTGCAGAAAGAAAAACTAGACAATATTTTTGCAGAAGGCAGCATAATTCAGCTCTGCCTTACAAGATTATTGAATGCAGCCGATAAAAGTGCAGAGAAAGACTGTTTAATACGGCTATGCGGCAAAATATGGTTTATTTTGAATAAGTCCCTGCGAATGCAGGAGAATGATACTCAGCTAATTAACAGGTTAAAGACTGAATTAGATGGGGCAAGTAAAAATCAGGAAATGTTAAGAGCAGAATTGGATGTATGCCAAAAAGACATGCAATTAAAATGCAGAGACTTTGATGCTCAGTTATCCAAAAGCAAGAAACAATTTGAGGATAGTGAGCAAGAATTGGTACACTTAAAAGCCTTAGTGGACCACATTAGACAGGATAAAGATGAGGTTGTTTCAGAAATGCAGATTTTACAAAAAGAACATTGTGAAAAAGAATGTGATCTCAAGAGTGCAGAACAAGAAATGATTAAAATGATTCAAGAAAGAGACAAGAGAAATAAAGAGTTCAATGAATGCCAAATGCAAATGTGCGACATGCAGGAGGTGATTAATAAGATGAGTGATGAAAACAACTATTTGCAAAATGAAGCAAACAGACTCCTTAAAAAGTGTAAGGACTTAGAACAGCAAATGTGCATTCCCAGGTCCCAGGAGAGGCGGCAGGGTACCACATTCAATGGAGTGGAGGTGAATTCTAGCTCTGCCCAAAGAGCTAGTGCTCCAGTGACTGGGCCGGTGATTGAACTTGGTTGCAGCGCCCTTGGGGGATTTGATACTCCCATTGGCGGCAGCCACCAATCTCATACACCTGAAAACAGGATTGAATCACAAAATAGTGCAATTCCATGCATTGCAACAAGTAGCCCCATAAAAATAATGAAATCCATTAAAGCCCTGATCAAACCATTTAAAAAGGGAGGTGAATGCTGCATTGAGGATCACTTAGAAGCGGTGCATGACATTTTTAAAGCACTCCAGATACCTAAGGAACAGTACAGACAATATTTTCATTTAACTTTAGATGCCCCGACGGCCAGCATCATAAGGGGATTGAATGAACAGCAGAATATGACCTGGTTGGAGTTTGAAAAAGAAATTAGGTGTCATTTTTCTCCTTTTCAGTCATTGCAGGAGGCAAAGAAAGTCGCTTACACAATTACTGCTGGACCTAATACATCCCCTCGCCAATTTTTACAAGACTTAAAAAGAGCATTTTCTCACTTTGATGTATCTTTTGACTCAAATTCCAATGAGTTTAAAACTGCATACTTCTACGGGTTACAGAAAGACATCATATCCCAATTGGTCCGTGAATTTGACCTTGACAAGTCCCTTGAATGGATTGTACATCAAAGCACAAAACTATATGAGGTACTCTATTGTCAGGGTAGAGAAAGTGATAAAATGAAAGATACTAGACCTAAATCTAAAGAACCCTCAGCCACAGTAATGGAAATCAGGTCAGCCAAAATGTCCCTTGAGTCTGCTCAAAGGCAAGGTAAAAATAATGTGACACCTGAAAAAAGGGGTAATCAACAAAGATCACCATTTCCTGTACCAATGTTCCAATCACATGATCCTAGTAATAGAGAGAGCTACATCAGCCCTAGGTATTTAGGGGACAGACCCCGGGTAGGATATCGGCCTGATATGGCAGGTATGAACAATAACCAGAGACAAAATCAAGATCAAAGAAATGATGGTCCCTACCAGTCATTGGGGACACAGAGCAGATTTGATCCCAACACCATGATATATGGTAATCAGGATAGGCCCCGATATGTGGATCGATTTACTGATAATGGAAATCAACCTAGGGGCCAGTACCCACAATCTGAGAGACAGGACATGAGGCAAAACGTGAACTACAATCCACGTCAATACAATGATTCCCCACCAGGGGACTATAATCAAAGGATGGGTGCAACCCGCTCCCCTCCACAAATGAATCAAGAGTTCAGAAACCATCCCAACCGACATCAATCACCTGAGAGGTATCAGAATAGATCCAATCAGGGGGAAAACAACCAATATCGACCTAGGCCACAGAAAGAGGATCCTAGAGAGATGGAAAGGTTCCAGTGCCTTGAGGCCCAAGTGAAAATGTTAGCTGAGCAAATAGGAAAGCTCTGTACAGCGCAAAAACAACCTTCCAAAGAGGGGGCTGATGGCCATAGCAATGACCGGGGGGCTTCCGAAAAGTGACTAAGTACTTATGATAACTGCAGTGCCAAAATGACAGATTGCTCTGATATAATTTTGCATAACGACTCTGACATGCCTAATGGATTAAATGTGAAAGTGCCAGTAAATGAACTTGTGACAGAAAGTGCAAATACTTCTAAAAAAGAGGTACGGTTTAACCTAGAGCTAAATAAAACAGTAAAGATTTGTATAAATGAAAAAGAAACATTAGGAATTCCAAAAGAACAAAGGAACAGATTTAAGAAAAATGACTCATGCATGGGGAATACCAGTGGACAGGGAGTAAGTGGGGATGCTATAGCTCCTTCCCTAGGCAAGCAAAACAATGACCAAGCACAGACAGAAAAAGGAAATACTCACAAGGAGGGTACAAGTCAATCACCTGAAGAATTCTTTGAGCCACATATTTTTGAAGAGGCTGAAAGGGCTGGTATCACACTAAATGATCACAAATGCACAGAATTAAAAAATGACAAATTGCTGAATGATGTTGTTACACATGTTCAGTTGGAAGGTTGTAATGTGGTCTCTGATGTTACCCAGATGGATGGGTGAACAGTGGCCACACTCCAAAAAACCTCTGATCATGGAGAAATAAATAAAGTCTCTCGCACAGAAATGGGTAAAAAGGAGGGAGAAATGTCTTTCCATTTACCAATGTGTTTAGCCAAAAGTGAAAAAGACCTGAGAAAGGTGAGCCCTGAAATCAGTAAGAATTCACATTTCTTATGTGTATTAGAGGAAGTTGAGGACAGATATTATGCACCCATCACTGTAGAAGAAAAATGCCACACCTTTGCTATGATTGACACTGGCGCACAGGCCACAATTATGTCCAAGGAGCTGGTAAAGAGTATCAATGAAGGGAGACCCCCACAGAGTCAGATCACAGTGAAGGAAAATCAAGGCCCAGTGCATAACTTTAATGGGGAGGAGGTGCCCATCTTAGGTGTAACTGAGGTTGACGTAAAAATAGGAAAGCACAGAATGAAACAAGAGGTATTGATCACATCTATTTGTGAAATTCCATTTCTGATGGGGACAGATTGCCTGAAAAGATTGTCTCCTCTAATAGATGGGGTGAATGGAGTGCTGTGGTCCTTTACCAAAAAACCATTGAGGCCTAAGAAACTAAAATCACAAAACAGCAATATAAATTAATGTCACACCGTTGCCAAAACAAATGATGCTGTGGAGGTATATCTCCAGAATAGCTGCATACCTAGTGTCACTGTTATATTAATGTGTCAAGACAAAATGCAGAGCGACAATGAAAAACTACCTGTACAAATATACTTGGACCCAAGGAAAAATTGGCAGACTGCCATAGATGAGCACACATTACGTTTTTATTTAAAAGAGAAAACATGCAAACAGAATATTGCTCCTAAAACAGATTCAGAAAAACACATTACCACTCTGGCAGAAATACACATGGAAGATGAGCAACCATGGGTTCATGTTGGTATAAATGACTATTTTAAAACAATAAAAGCCACTTTGGCGCTTGGACATGAAAGGAGTTTCATTAATGAGAAATTGTTGCAAAAAATAATGGAGAGGGAAGAAATCCCGAGATTTAGGATTAAAAACCAATATGTTTCTGGGTTGGACAGTCCAGACTTTGAAAACCGAATTGCAGGCAGATGCATGCTTAAAATTAGCATTGGGCAGAAAACAATTTACCATAATGTATGGATAGTGAGTGGAGCACAAAATGAATTTTACATGGGCAATGACATCATGCACAGAATGTGTATGGTGTTAGATTTCCTTAATCAAAAAATATGGTCACGCCTAGGTGGTCCGGCACCTGAATTTGAAGACAAAAGAAGGGCTTATCATTGTGCACAACTGGTTCCTTATGCAATCGAATTACAAATGAGGAAAGATACTATCATTCCTGCATTTACAAAACAGTTTGCAATAACACTGAAATGTAAAAATGGACAGCAGATGAAAGGCTCTGATGCATTTGTATGCCTGAATGAATCTATAAAACAGCAAGGCCTGTATTATGAATACATTCCATTGGTAGACATTGGTGAAGGATCTGTAAAAATTATGGTAAATAATACAGGTTGTCAGGATATTCATTTAGAGGAAAACTCCCCATTAGGAATGGCCATACAAAAATCACATTATACGGCAGATTTAAATAACATGGTGATTGGAAATATTCCTGAAAAGTATGTAGATGCCAAGGGTGAGTTGCCAGAACACCTGGACTCTCAGCCCAAAGGAATATTTAAAATTCATTCTGTGTATCCTTATGATTCAAATGAGACAGTGTGCTGCCATCAAGAGGATTGCATAATATTTAATTTAAATGAAAATGAAACAGAAAATCAGCCCATTGAAGTGGAAGTTGATATGCCAAAATATTTAAAAGTGGCAGCTTTACAAAAAGACACAGCCACACAGTTAGAGGAAAGCGCCGAGATTCACTTACCAGAAGATTTTCCAGAATTTTCCAAAATGGTAGAAGAGCAGATCTCCTTAGCGGATGCGTGTGAAAGCAATGAGGATAGGGACAATCTGAGGGAGATATTTATGGAGTTTAAGGATGTATTTGCAAAAGTTGCTTATGATTGTGGTTTAACTGATTTACATGTGGCCACACTACCAGAAGGGTGTAGCAGAAATCCAGTGTTTGTACGCCAGTATAGACTACCGCTGGCATGTTTAGAATCATTGGCAGAGATTATTAAAAATTTGGAATTGCGGGGAATCATCAGGCCCATTCATAGCACATCCAATACACCTATTTTAGGTGTGTTAAAGCCAAATGGTCAATGGCGGCTATGTGCAGACTTGAGAGAGTTAAATAAAAGAGTACCAGTATCTAGATGGCCACTGCCATTCATTGATCAGGGCCTAGCTCAGCTACATGGTTCAAATGTATTTACCACATTAGATCTCCCCTCTGGATATTGGTGTGTGCCATTGGCAGAGGAGATACAACATTTATTTTCCTTTACATTTGACAGGACTCAATATGCCTGGCTTAGAGCTCCGTTCGGGTACATCAATAGTGGGAGTGAATTTGGCATATTTTTGAGAAAGACCATGCCGGATGCAGCGGAAAGAAGAACAATAGTTTATGTGGACGATGTCCTGATAAAAAAAAGTGAACTTTCTAGGGCATGAAGTGACTGAACATGGGCTAAATCCACAAAAGAAAAAAATAGAGGCCATACAAAGATTAAAAGATCCTAAAAATGTGAAAGGAGTAAAAAGTTTATTAGGGATGACAGGCTATAACAGAAAGTTCATTGAAAATTATGCAGAAATCACTCAACCATTGACTAAACTGCTTAAACTGAATACTCCCTGGAAATGGGAAAAAGAACAGTCTGATGCAGTGGCTAAATTAAAGGAATGTCTTGTAAAGGCACCATGTTTAGCATACCCCATAAAGGACAGGGATTTCTTTATAGAAATAGGTTTTTCTGAACATTGTATGTCAGCAGTGTTATCACAAAAACACGATTTGAATCACAAAACCATTGCCTATGCAAGTAAGGCATTTTCCCAAGTTGAAATGAAATTTAATGAATGTGAAAAGGCCCTATTAACCACTGTGTGGGTGCTACAACATTTCCGCCCCATTGTTCAGGGAGAAAAGGTGATTATTGAAACAAACCATCAACCTATGCTATTTTTTAGAGAGTAAAAGAATTAGATCAGGTAATCTAGCGCAATCCAGAATCACTTCATGGACGCTGGCATTACAAGGTTTTGCCGTAGAAGTGAGTTATGGACAAAATAAAAAGAACCCAATTGCTCAAGGGTTAGCTGACTTACATGACTGTGCAGCTGAACAAATACCAAATGAAATGGAAGTGGAAACTAGTTTGCAGGAATTTGAACAATCACCACACAAAGCTTTTGATGAAAAAACATGCAAGGATTTGCCAACTGTATATGTGGATGGTTGTGCTTTTCACATTGAAAATGACAGTAATAAACAGTTAGTGGCAGGAATAGGAAATGTCTGGTTGAAATGTGAAGGCGTCCCCAGTATAGGGATGAGGATTGGAGATAGGAGCAGTCAGGTGGCGGAATTGGCAGCCATTTATAAAGCAATTGCTACTGCAGTTGATAAAAAGTTCAGTGAAATTGTCCTGGTGGCTGATTCTGACTATGCACGGAATAGCTTTGTGGAGTATTAGCCTGGTTGGAAAGCAAGAGGCATGGTTACATACAACAAAAAGCCACTTAAACATGGAAAAATGATACAAGCCATAGACAAATTGGTGTCAGAGAATAATTTAACAATATACTGGAGAAAAATTTGTTGGATAAGGAGGGAAATGATAAGGCAGACCACCTGGGTAAGATTGGGGCTGTGATGGGAGAATTGCTATCTATTGATTATTTAATGGGTGAAATACAAATTGATGCAGTGACACGTTCTAAAGCACCAAAGGAGGTAGATCAACTGGTGGTGCAGTGGAGTCATGACACGCCAGACCAAGATTTGATTGAGGCACAAAAGAATGATCGAATTTTGGGAATCTATTATAATCATTTGATAGATCCCGAACAAAATTCTTTAACAGAAAATGATTGTATGGGAAAAGAAGAGTTGAGGGTGCTATTAAAGAACAAAACACGAATTAGATTACAGGATGGGCTCATGATTAGAGAGTCCATAACAGGACAAATACAGTGGGTAGTACCCCTTTCATTCAGAGGGCTAATGCTACACCATGCACATGATGCCATAACTGCAGGCCATAGAGGTTCACAAAAAACATTAGAAATACTAAAAGATTATGCTTACTGGCCACAAATGTCCCAAGATGTGGAATTATATACTAGAGGATGTCTAGTATGCGCCCAATTTAAACCTGCTTCACCAATGCATAGAGCACCATTGATGAAAAGAGGCCTAACTCTCCCATGGTCAGATTTGCAAATAGACTATGTAGATCCTTTAAAAAGGTCGAGCAGGGGAAACCGTTATATTATGAGTGTGGTATGTTTGATGTCGAAGTGGATTGAATGCATTCCTGCACCAGATTGTAGTGCGCAAACAGCAGCCACATTGCTGGTGAACCATGTGTTCTCAAGGTTTGGGTTGCCACAAAGAATTGAGTCAGACAGAGGAAGTCATTTCACAAGTACTCTAATGAGTAAGGTATGGCAAATACTAGGTGTGAAAAGGAAACTACATATTGCATATCGGGCAGCGTCTTCAGGTACAGTTGAAAGAAGCAATAGGTCTGTTGTGGATATTTTAAAGAAATTTGTGGCAGAAGCAGGTTCCAGCTGGGATTTACGTTTACCGTTGGTTTTGATGGCAATCAGATCAACTCCTGCCAAAGCAACAGGTGTTAGCCCCCATGAGGTCTTGACAGGTAGGAAAATGGTGTTACCACAACACCTACTATACAGAACACATGAGCAGACACTTGTGAGTGCATCCACAGTTCATGAATGTATTGATGAACTGAGGAGGCATTTGCAACATGCATTTGCTTTTGTGCAGAGAAATCTGGAAAGAGCTGCTGACAGTGCAAAGTCTTATTATGACAAAAAGACATCAGTAAAGGAATACAGTGTAGGGGATCAGGTGTACAAGTTTCATTTTGGAAAAAGTAAACAGAAAAATTCTAAATTTCTAGCAGCCTGGCAGGGGCCATTTCGAATTATAGATAAGGTCTCTCCTGTAGTTTATAAAATTTTGAAAAATGAAGGTGAAACGGCAATAGAGCAGTTTGTCCATGTAAATCAAATCAAACCATGCCATCCCAGACATGAGATCAGGCAGCTTGAGCATGTAGAAACAGATAAAGTCCCTTGAACACAAAAAGAGAAAATAAATGGGTACAATCAGGAGGCAGTGACAAAGAAGTTAAAAAGTTGATTGTTATAATGGCACATAAACACTGTAATATATGTAAAAATATATAATAAATAAATAAATAAATAAATATATATAATGGAAGCTCATGGTTGGTGTGCAGAGAGAAAATGTATTAAATATTGAATGCTGTTTTATATGTGTTTGTTTTCTTTTTAACTTGTGTTTAATTTCAGAAAAAAAAAAAAATGAAATATTTTTACCAAGCATGTTTTATTTTTGGCAAAAGGGTGAAGTTAGTATTGTGCTATGTACTTAATTTGTTTATTTTCTATTTGATTTAGAAAATTAACATTATTTGGTCAGAAGTTCCGAGATCAGAGCCCACGGGAGACGATGGAGTCCTGGAGCCCACGTGGACGGATTCCGGGAAAGCCCCAAAGAGGGGTGAAGACCAAGGCTGCAAAGCGATCAGCATTGAAGATGATACCGATGATATGGTTAATGATGATGATATTTGGAGGGATCTTCAAGAATTCAGAAGCACAGGTTGTCATTGAACCTGGACCAGCATCTGGTATCCCGGTGGAAGAGGCACCAGGATTCATCATGAGTGATAGAAGGATGATTTTCCAAAATATATACATACCATTGAATCCTGAGATTTTGATTGAAAAACACTTTAACAATACCGGAATTAAGATTGAACAGACTAAAAGTGGCTGGAAATAAGAAAAGAGTACACTAAGCAGTCAATAAGAGATATATTAATGCAATTGGAAAAAACATTCGTGAATTCAGCAGACATTAAGAAGAAGAGAGGAAAGAGAGGTGCGGTGATGCTCACGATATCATTGGTAATGTCTATAGTTGGAGCCATAATAGGTACCACAATATCAACAGCCAATTCTATTTCGGTAGGAACACTGAGTACTAAAGCGCAACAACTGAGTATTGACCTAGAAATAATACAAAAAACATTAGATGGAATTAGAGGGGGACTGGATGAACAAGTAAGATTCATAAATGAAACTGCAATCATTCTAAATGAACAAGCGGATGTAATGCAACGGGCGACTAAAATAATACTTAAGCATGACAGAACTTTAAATGAAATATTGAACATAATGAGTCCTGTTGATAGACTATTAACGAATTAGAGAAGTTCAAACGGCAGTTTCACAATTGATTCAAGGACATATCACCTTGTATTTTGTTTCGCAGGATATTATTCGTCAAATGATATAAAGATTGACCAGGAGGGAAATTGATATAATACAGCTAAAAATTGCATTCGAAATGGGTAATGCAATGCCGTTATATGTGGACTTGGAAAGACTAGAGATCAGATTTTTGCTATGCATCCCATATGTAGCCCCTGAACTTATTTACCAAACGAAGTGGGTACACAACGTGGGATTTTGGCAAGAGGACAAATTTATTAAGATTAAGACTCCAGAAGTGGTGGCATTTCAGTCATGGGAACCTGAAGTTTATTTAATACCAAACCTGGAAACATGTGTAAAATTTAAAGAACAAAATTATGTGTCCAGGTAAACCGTTTGTTCCTGATGCCACAGATGCTATTTGTGGTTTGAAATCTGACCCAAGTATATCAGAGGGATGTGAAGTGATTATTAGCAATATGGGGAGTGAAGAAATGGCACAGGCTAAGATGGTCAGAGGTAAATGGTTGGTCAGCCTCCTGTTTAAAGAACATGACGGTAGTACATTTAAACCATGGAACATACGTGGTTAAACAGGTGAAATATAATGTTTTTTATTTACAGGTTGCAAAGGATACAATTGTGTCAATTGGGGGGGTTAACATTGTTTCATGTAACAAATGATGTTTGGGAAAGCCAAGTGGAAAATATCGATGTTTCTCAAAGGGATACTTTTCCAATAGATCCGGATGTGGAATATTTATTGAATCACAAAGAAAGACATGTTATAAAAATGAATTTGAGAAAAAACAATATTACAATTAGTAATCTGGGGATAATAGAAGTGGAAAGATTTAATTGGGGAACCTGGGGGGAACGCTCAATAGTGGGTTTGGCTGTCCTGGTGCTAATCATGAGTGGATGGTTGATTGTGCTATCAGTAAAAATGAAAATGTTACTGATTTTACTAACTTCATCAGGAAGAGAAAGATATCCCAATACACATGCATTTTAAAAGAAAAAAAAGAACAAGTTTTTTTTAGGAATTGGCTTGGATCGTAGCCAAGTTCTAAAAACAAAAGGAGGGTATATGTAAGGATATTTGGCGTGTTACAGCACAGGGTACAGCACTACTGCACAGGTAGCAATTTTTTTTTTGATGCAGCACCACCACATGGGTGTGGTGCATTGCTATATGTGTTGCCAGATTAACATGGACATATAAGTAAAGACAGGCTATTCAGTCAAAAACGATTTTAACATATAAGATGCAAATCTATTTTTACAGTTAAAAGCACACGTGCACATTCAAAAATGCACACTATTTTTCACCTGAAATGCCTATGGTGCAAGAGACACATTTGAAAATGAATAACTAACCTTATTAATAACTAACCTGACTAATAAAACTGCATTTAACATAACCCACTAATAAAAATGTGTCTCCACTGCAGAATTAGGCCTACTCTGAAAGTGAACTTTTAAACGCACATTCATTTTTTTCTTTTTCTCTGCTGCTCTGTCCTCATAACTACAGGAAGCAAAGGGCTCGAAGGAACAGGAAATCAGTTGGTTACAAATGGTTACTGTAGAAATGAGCCATTGTGTAGTGAGGGAGGAGATGGCATGATTGATTCTGACTGGAGCAGCGTCATAGCAAGTATCATGCTAGAGGCAGTGATTAGAGTTTTGCTAGGGGAGCTTGAGGAGAGGGGGAGGACAATTGAGATTTGGCAGAGCTGGGAGAAGGACCTGTTTCCTGGCTGAAGATTTCCTGCTGCAAAAGCTGAGAATTCCAGGCAATAACCCCGGTTTGAGAACGAAAGACGCTTGTTTTCACTGGGGTTAATCTTCAAGGGAGCCAAATTCAGAAAGAGAACAGCTGGAGAAAACTCATGCTGAACAGATAAGGTAATTACAGAAGTGTGGGGGCTGAGTGTGTACGAGAATATTCAGTCAGTGTAGGAAAAGAGATTCCTGTGCTTTACTCACATGTTTAATGTTGCAAATTGAGTTCTTGTCTCCGCCACTCTCTTTTCAGTGTATCACAGACAATGCTGTTACTGTGCTATTTTATTTATTTGTGTAAAAAGTGAGATCGTGTTTAAATGCAACTTTTATAATACACAAAAATATTTGAAAGCAGACGGGTGGTGTGTTTTATATTTACCAATACAGTTCTGATGATGTGGGGAGATGTTTAGACAGTGCAATTGTCATTTTCAAGGTAGCTAAACATCAAATTTGGCTGCAGCCGTGTGCACAATGTAATTCAGTATGAGCAATTATAACTAACTGTGTGTGTTGTAGTTTGTCGGAGGTCTATGAGTCGGCAAAAAGGGAGGCCCGGGACATAGTTCACTACTGTATATAAGATAGTGAAAATACCACATGATAGCTCGCTGCCGTAGATAAGACAGAGAGAAATTGCCCATGGTGGCACACTAAAAATGAAAATGTGGTGTTCCTGAAATGCAAGCCTGAGGTCTCTCTAGTGATTACACGAAAAATCTAAAAAAAAATAAGGGGTTCTGGATATTGGGGCCACAAATAAAACAAGGGAATTATGCTCACCAAAATACCACCAACCACGCATACCAACCATGCATACCAAATACGCATGTCTGTGTGCTGAAATAATGTATGTCCACTGTATTATTGTTGTACATGGCCCAATCTGAATACAAGGAGTGATTGTTGCTAAGTTATTTTTCGGCGGTAAGAAAATACCGTCAGGCCCCAAATCTCCACAAAATACCCTACACCTCCCTGTTGCCCTGTGGGCACTTTGAAACACAATTGAATTGATGTATAAGTGCCTTACAAATGCACAATAAACAAACAAATAGAGAGAGGCTGACTTTGTCCTGAAGTGACTTTTGCCCTCCAGGAATACAAGAATGAGAAAAGGTAAAGGGAGTACTCAGTCTTCACACTTCTATCAACCAAGAGTCAACACAATATTAACGTTAAAACAGGAACAGTTAGGAGATATAGCTCCTTCACCCCGTGTATTAATGTGGGCAGAGGTAAGGCTATACTCTCAAGGTGGGTGTGAATGCGGTGCAGTAACAACCCAAACAAGAATGTCTGAATAAGGTTATGTAAATGTGTTTATACTTTAATTAAACACACCATGTACAATAATAACTAAATAGAACTTCTAACTGCAAAAAACGACCCCTGCAGAAAGAATACAGAATATGCAAATTAGCAAGATGCAGCAATGTGTGTAATAAGATAATTGAAGAAATTATCAGGCAACCATACATTTTACAATGTCTTTGGGTTTCGACAATGGCGTAACAGAATTATCTGTGCTGTTTAATGGTTCGATGTGGTTCAACTGACAGCAGTCACGATGGTCCAGTGGCAAGCATATGTCATAGCGAGGTGGGAAGAAAGAAGGCAGCAGGTCAAAACATTACTGAAGCAATGCAGATCGTGGAAGTCACAAGGGTTGGCTCGGCTATCCAGGTTCGACAGTGGACAGACTGATGATGGGTAGTGCAGGCAAGTCTGTTCGATGTAGGGTGTTGAAAGATGTAGTGCAGGAAGAACAGCAAGGTCAGTTTGAAAGGTCACACGTTCAGTGATGAAGAAGCTGGAGGTTCAAGCAGCAGTTTGTTCAGTGCAGATGCATTGGTACTTCTTTGTTCAAACCGATGCAACAATGCTCTATCAGATCAGGCAGTACAGCAGTGACTGGGTTTGAACATTCAGGGCAGCAGTTTGGAGATCAGCGAGTGCCATTCGACCATTGAAGCAAATGTCAGTAGATGCTTTTGCCGCCTTCTTCACACCCCCACTCCTACCATTCACTCTCACACTAACTCAGCTCTTCATAACCTCACCTCTCAACCTCTAAGACTCTTGACATCCTTGCCTTGCCCCTTCCATGAGGATCTGTATGAAGTCTGCCAGATGTGGAACAGAAGTGGCTGGCTTCTAGCACATCCACTGACAAACTGGCCTGTTGCCTGCTCCAAAGATAATATAGACTCTCTATCCATTCGACAAAATGGGCCCATATCCAAACTCGTTTCTCTGGGGCAACAAACAACACGGCTGAACTTTTCAAAATCTGCAAGGAACTTGCCAATCCTACTGCAGTCTCCAATTCTCTTCCCTCTCAGGCCCACTGCACAGCGCTGGCCACCCATTTTGCCACAGAAACTCAGAACATCAGGTCCTCTCTCTCCTCTATACCCTTCTCCACTGCCTGCAGGCAAGCTTCCCCTTTGTCCCCTCTATTCCCCCAACTTCTTACCCATTGCAACGGATGAGGTCACCAAGACAGTCTGCTCAATGAAAGTCTCCTCCAAACATGTGCTTGCCTGTTCCTCTAGAACTATCAAGGACAACATTGCCTCCCTTAGTCCCTTCTTTGCTGATTTCTGTAACCACTCTTTTGCCACTGGTTCCTTCCATGCACCCCTCAAGAACTCACTCACTCCTAAAATTGAAACCAACAAATGATTTGTCATGCCCTATGCCAACATGTACAGCTAAACTCCTTGCAGAGAATTTGACTTCATTTATCACATTATTTGTGAATAAATCACTGCAAGAGGGCCAGGTCCTTAAGGCCTTAAAAAAGGCACAAGTAAGACCTTTGTTTAAAAAATTCAATTTAGATCCGAAAATCTTGAAGAATTATCGGCCAGTTGCCAACTTGATTTGGCCAACAAAGATACTGGAAAAGGTCGTTTGCGCACAGTTCCAGGCATTTGTGGACAATAAGAACCTGATGGATAAGCTTCAATCTGGATTCTGTCCTAATCATGGTTCAGAGTCAGCACTCCTGGCAGTACATGAGGATCTGCTGGAGACTGCTGACAAGGGAGGTTCCACGGTTTTATTGATGTTGGACCTGTCCGCAGCCTTTGATATTTGGATCACCAAATTATGATAAAATGCATAATGAAGGTAGGGAAGGCATTGGAACTAGTAAAAAAATGGTTTGGATCCTTTGTAAAGGATAGGATGCAAAGAGTAGTGCTTGAAGGCTTCACATCACAGTGGATATGCTTGGACTGTGGGGTACCTCGAGGTTCATCTCTGTCCCCACTGATTTCCAACGTATACTTTCGCCCAGTGTTTGACATATTCCGGGGGTATGGCCTTCGGTTCCATTCCTATGCCGATGATACACTGGTTTACATTGAAATAAAGAACATGGAGCATGGAGGAAACATTTGAGTGGATCAACCTATGTATGAATGAGCTTAATGGGTGGATGGCAGATAATCAACTACTACTTAACGCTGCCAAGACTGAGTTGATATTGTTTAGCCTGAAAGGAAAAATGTTACTAGAGAGACAGTAAGTGCCTCTGTTGATTCTGGGGAACAACCTCAATATGTCAACAAAGTTAGGAACTTGGGTTGTACATGGTAATCGAACCTTGGCAGTGAAGCGCAGGTGGGGGCCAAAGTCAAACCAGTCTTCTACGCAATCCAGGTGTTGCATAATGTGTTTCCTTTTATCCCGGCAGACGATCATGCTCTAGTGGTGGGAGCTATGACTAGCCCCCACCTGGACTACTGTAATAACCTGCTGATAGGAGCCCCAGCTAAACAGATACCCAGATTGCAGAAAGCCCAAAATGCTGACATCAGGCTAATCGGACAGCTGAGAAAAAGTGACCACATATCTACCTTTAGAAGATCCCTACATTGGCTCAAGGTAGAGGACAGAATAACATTTAAAGTGGCGTGTCTGATTTTTAAGTGTTTGAACAGACTCACCCCTGAATACTTGGTGGATAAGATCACCCTTTATTGTCCACACAGAGATCTCTGTTCAAGAGATCACCTCTTGATTTGTGTTCCATGGTCCAACCTGGTCTTTCAGGGAGATAAAAGATTTGGGGTGTTTAGTCTGAAACTATGGACTCAACTCCTTTTAGAGATTAGGCCTTCTAAATCCCTAATATTATTTAGAAACAGCCTTAAGACCTTCCACTTCAGTTAGGTTGCATTCTTACAGAATACATAATGAATCTTTACTCCGAAACTCCACTCTATAGTGAACATCAGCGCCGGTATATAGTTTACTCTGTTTGGTGTACAATAGAAATATTCAAAATAAAATTGAAATCAAAAATCAAATCAGTCCCTTGTGCACCCCTTCCTAAAAAAAGCCGTCCGCCGACCTCTGTCTGGCTAAGTATTGCCCTACTTCCTCTATCCTCTTCTTGGGCAAACTCGTGGACAGTTTGGTCATCTTCCATTTGATCCATCACACTAAATGTGTTGGCTGTCTTCAATGACCGCCAGTCTGGTTTCAGAGCAGCCAGAGGAATGGAAACTGCTCTCCTGAACACCCGTGATGACTTGCTCTCAAAACTCAATTCCAACTGTCCTTCTGCCCTTATTCTCCTCGATCTGCCCTCTGCCTTTGACATGGTCTATCATTCCATCCTCATATATGGGCTCTGTGCTACCATGGGCATCAGGGACCATGCACTGGATTGGTTAACCTCTTTCCTCTCAAATCGGCCGTGCAAAGATGAACTGGGCTCCTTTGTCTCCTCTATCTCACTCTTGACTTACGGCATCTCTCACGGCTCTATCCTCTTGCTGTTTCTTTTCAACATTTGCCTTGCCCTTCTTTCCCACTTGATCTCAACCTTCACTCCTAATTTCCAGTGTTATGCTGATGACACACAGCTCCCCTTTAAGCTCCTCTCCTCTTCCTTCTCTCCTTCCTCTCTCTGTCCCGATTGTCTGACTGCTATTCAGGCATGGTGTACTGCCAATGATCTCTGCCTTACGGCCAGTAAGACTGAGCTCTTTCTCATTGGGGATCCTACTCCCTCCTTCCCTACACTCTGGCCACCCTCCTTGGGCTCCCTCCCGTTACCCTTGCGTGAGGCTTGAAACATGGGTGCCATCTTCAATTCCTCTCTCTCCCTCTCACCTCATATCGCTGACCTTGCCAAGAAGGCCCACTATCAGCTTGACCTCCTCAGAGGCATTCTCCCTTTCATCATCTTCCCCTAGAAACGCAACGTATCCTGAGCTCTGGTCCTCTCAAGGCTTGATTACTGCAATACCCTTTGGTTAATCTGCCTCCTTCCTCATTCTGCCCTCTTCAACTAATCCAGAATAGGACTGAAAGATTTAGCCTTGGCCTCAAGCCCAGGGACTGCAACTCTCTAGCCCAGAAATCTCTACACTGGCTCTGGTTGGTTGCAAAGATCAAATTCAAGACCCTCTGCATCATCCGCAAGGCTTTCTGGGGCCTGGGACCTCACTACATTCAACTCTCTCTCCCTAAATACCTCCCGGATAGAGTGATTTGGTGCTCTAGTTCCAACTCTCTGCAGATCAGACATTTCTCCAATTAGAGAGTGAAGGTAGAGCTCTCTCTTTGGCAGGAGCCTCCCTCTGGAAACACCTCCCTGCCCCTCTCTGATTTAAGCTGGATCTTGTTAAGTTCCATAAGCTTTTCAAGACTTTCCTTTTATCTTCTTCCTTCCCTCTCCCCTTCCCGTGCTTGTCTCCTCCTTCGATTATGACTGGATGCCTGTTTCCCTCATGAGTCTCGTTGAGGTCAGTCCTTCCTTTGTCCAGATTTCCCATCTCACCCCTTCCTACCAGCACTTCCCCTCGGGCACCATTCCCTGGTTAGCATCCTAGGCTTGCACACACCCCCTTACTACTGACTGCTACACCTTCCTCCCCCTGGAAATGACACTCCGGGGCACCCCAAAGCACTTGCCCAGCCCTTGGGCACCCTCCCTCCAGCACTTCTTCACCCCTTCCCCTCACCCTAACCCTTCCCTTTCCCTCCCCTGGCCCCTCACCTTGCACATCTTTATACTGCACTTGCATAAACCGAATGTCACAAAGCGTAGTAGAGCCATTCCTGTTTTTTCACCTTTGTCCCCCTTGTCCTTTTTTTGTCTTGTGGCACTGGAAACACGTTCTGTTGTATAGGAGCCATACAAATGCTCAATAAATAAAAAAAAATAGCTGGAGAGAGCACACATAACCTTTCTATGGCTTATCTAGGCTCACATGGCTGACACATGGGTGATATCAAATTGATGTGGCCTGGATAACTTTGAGAAATGCTGGCTAACATGAACTAAATTCAGGTATGTGCTATATTTATAGTTGTACATTGAAACAGTACAGCAAACTCAAAGTTATTTGGTTTTTGGAACAGGGTTGGATATCTTAAGTGGAGGCTCTGTGCTGCAGAGCCTTGGCTGTCACTACAGCTGTCAAATGGGCACCTGTGACCTCTGAACCTGCTCTGTACCATTTGAGAGCTGGTTCTGCAAATCAGGCTACTGATGCAGCGGGGCACACGTGTACATTATTCTTTTGGCATGAAGATTATGCAAGGGGAATCTGTTTAACAAAAAAGGAATTACCTGCATCATTTTATTAATTAATAAAGATAAAAAGGCAATGCTTCTTCGCCCTGTTCAGATGTCTTGATGGAAGCATAAATGATGGAAAGAAGGTTCCCCCAATGCACTATATGCGGGGCCCTGACAATTATGTTTTCAGCTAAGGATCTGTGAGAATGGTATGTATTTCTCTGCAAGGGAAAGCACTCAGTCCCAATGTACTGAGCCATACAATATCAATTAATGCTATTCTGATCAGAAGGCAAGGGAAAGGGTATATAAGCCCTGGCAAAAAAAGCATAATTTAATCCTGTGCCCTGATGAATCAATGTCCAGCTTGTTAATGTCTGCTGACCAGTGGAACATAATTACTATTCTGGTGGCAGCTTGCTCTTTAAACGTGAATCCATAGTGCAGTATGGATAGTAATTCACAAAGCTATTAAAAGCCACATCAGATTGATATCATGCATGTGTCAGCACTGTGAGCCCAGGCCCGATGTGGAAGGATTTTGTATTCTGGTCACATAGCTTGGCTCTGTCACTTGCCGAGCAGGTGACCAAATGGCTGTCCCTCTCGTTGTGAGTTCTGCTAATACTTCTTTCCAGCGGGACAGCCTATCAGCAGGAGCATTCCTGGAAAACAGGAATCAAATGGCACAACAATCCCAAGAGTACAGCATACCAATAGGGCCTTTCAGGAAGATCTCATTGGACTTAGGTTGGGGGAGTTGACTTTCCAAAGCCCCCCAACAGAAGTGAGGAATTAGTGTCCAGGCCAGAGGCAAGAAGTGCTCCCTAATTAACCCCATGCTATATTGGTGTTGACCAGCTGCTGGATCAAGACCTGTCTCTCTACCAATTTCACTGGTACTCAGAATCTCAATGTGCTGAGAGACCCCTGCAGGTGTGTCAGAGCCTCCCCAGTTTGGGAGCTCAAGAACAAAAACTAATCTGATCCCCAACTTCCTGCATTGGGAATCACAGAAACTTGAGAGTGAAGATTTCGAGGATCCCTGTGTAATGACTGTCAAACCACTTCAAGCCATGATTCGGGCTCATTCAATCCAGTGGAAATAATGGGACCAGTCTGGGACTGTCCTTTGTCACTCGACCAAACTTTGTACTTCTGAAAAACATTCTTGAACCATTTCAAAACCAAGCCAACTGAACGAGTCATTGCATTGGCTGTAACTTGATGCTCATTGTTGCACCCACCACCTGTGAACCTGTTTTCAAACTGGCATTATCTCTGCTGCAGACCTTCTTTGATAGTCAACCAGACCATGGGGGGCAAATCAAACCACATCCTTCGATAGACACCCTGGACCACCCAACTCAAATTGAGCATCCAGTCACCAGCATCTTGGCCTTGAACCAACCTTGGTGGCCTTCTCAATCCAACTTCAATAACCAATGCTTCAAACTGCTTTTTGAACCACCTGCATCTTAGTTGACGCTCTTCATTGACAGTCAAACTGACCCTGATGGCATCATCCAACAATGATCCTTGAATACTGCATCGGACTGCCCAACTCAAACTGTGCGTCCAGTTATAAGCATCTTCACTGTTCAACTGACTGTCAAACCAACCCAGGTGGCTCTCATGATCCACACTTCTTCCAACAGCAAAGATCCTCAGCTCAACCCGAGATCAACAACTGCTCCCCCTGTGCAACAATGCGACCCATGTATTCCAACCTAATTCGAACCATGCAAACAGCACTAAAGAACATCTTGTTTTGTAGAAGTGGGAGGGCTGAGTATGTGGCTTAGCCTCTAATCATCATTGTTCTCCTGCGGGGCAGTAGTCATTTGATTTCAGTGGTCTTGCATTTCTCAAACTGGTGTATCCTATATGGCCTTGTCTTTAAACTGTTGAGGAATTTGAAATCGTCAAAGACTGGCATGGCACTTGCAAATGGCAGTTTATGTCCTCTAACCCCTGTTCCTATGTGTGTATTTGAATAGGGGACTACTGCTTTATTTAAGCCTGTCTAGTAAAAAAGCAAAGATTGGATCACAAACATAGGTCAATGGGCTGTGATAAAGAAAGAGAAAGAAAACATAGCCAAGGGGCTTCTGTTTTGTTATTGCCGTTAAAACTGTTACCTGAACTTTAAAATTTTGACTGAGCTAAATGTAAAATGATTCCTACTACAGTGAACAAGAAGGTTCACATTTAACCAGAATAACTATGTTTCCCCCTCTAAAGCAGCCCTGGAGAAGCAGGCAAATTTCTGGTGGTGAGGAAGAAATGTTGTCTCTCCTTCATCCCTCTGGCTCCAGCTCAATCCATCAAACAAAGGAACTCAAGGAGATGGGATTATTGGGCTGGGGGAGAACTCTAATTGCAGCAGATCATAAATCCACTTACGTTATTCTTACACACAGCCAAAGCCACACACACACACACACACACACACATCAATTGCCACATTGTTATAGAGAATAATCTTTGGGGACATCCCAAACACATAACATTAGCATTTAGCTTTCCCCACCTATGTTATCACAGTAAACGATTACCGACATGCTGAAGTTACTTGCAATTCGAAAGGAGAGAGATGCCCTAATGAATTTCAATAACTACATATACAAAAGCAGAACATGAAGGGAGAGTTGTTTGGGCTGCATCCTTTTTAATATCAATATTAAACATTGGGCATATAGAATATTAACTAGAAATAATCTTACTTGTACAATTAGGTAAGGTCCCAGACCATGTTCCATTAGCAGTGCATTGTCTGACAGAAGATCCGGACAGAACATAGCCTTCCAAGCAAGAGTAGACAACCGAGCTGGAGAACGATGTGCCTTCGAGGCGGAATACCTTGCCGTTAGCAGGCGTGCCTGGATTACCACATGGTACTGCTGTAAAGTGACAAGGAATACATATGTGCAATGTATCGTGTACAAAACAAGAGCTTCACACATTTACATTTATTTAAAAGAATAGATGGTGATCATTCATCAAAAACATCACATTGTGGCAGTTCGAACTTCAAAAACGTTTTGATTAAAACATGTTTTAAAGTCAAAATGGTAGATATGTTGTCAGCATACATTCTTCCTGTATTGAAAGCAATGTATCTTCAAGGACAATATATCCTTTAAAAACTATAAGGAGTAGCACATTGTTTTTTTTTTTTTCTTTTAGAATTTAGTATGACCTCGATAATATTATCGGCTTAGTTTGTAAGCATATTATTTTCTCACATACTTACTTCTAAGTACAGTTCAACAATACGCTCCTGTCAATTGCACTGTTGGCAGAATGTATAGATACTGGAGCCCCTCGATATTATGTCACCTATGTGATGATTGGTTTTTGACTGCTCCTTAGGTTCAGTATCCCCCAACATGTTGTCCAACTATTTTAGCATAACATATCACCGTGGAGTCAAGGAATGAAAGTGCAAATGAGATTCGGCACAGGGTGAATTGTTGCTGATAGAAAAGGAGAAAGGTGTCTATGAACATACTTAAAATAAAAAAAACCTCAATCATAAATAGGGCAAAAAAGGAAAGTAAAACGTAGCTGATTAAATCTGTGGGGACAAGTCTGTCTTAGGTGAATTGCATACAAATAATGAAATTCATTTGGTGGGCAAACAACTTTATGGTGAATGTGGTATTCACAAAGCTGATAAGTTCACATTGCTGTTTCATCTCATCACAGATCACCTGCTCAGCGGCCAAGTTACTATACATGTATTGCAAATTAAATGAGGTACAATGATCTTGAATATGCATTGCATGTGAATGATTGTGTGACCCCTTCCATGACTACTTGTTGATCCTAGTACCATGAAGTGGAAGGATGATTTACAAATATCCAATAAATACATAAATAAAACCAGTCCTTTATCTCCTTGCACATTATATTCTATCAGACTTCCTTTCAGCTAAGATTATAACAGATGTATGGAGACTCTACCAGTATTCTTTTATTTTAAATCATCTAGTATCTCCCATAAACATTAGCTTTATTAGCATGTATCTTCAATGTGATTCTTAAAACTGTATTTACACGTTAACAGTCTTCTTACAATAACAAAAGTTCTGCCTTTCTTTAATAATGATCTTTTAACACTCTCATTTACAGTCCCGTATAGTACGAATCAAAACAAGTGTTGCTTTTTATAGAAATGAACATGCACATAAAAACCCGGATGTATCGAAAAGAAACTGCTGGTAACTCCACCCTACATGCTTTTGTCTCTCATTAGCCGAACACTAGTAACAATATCCCAGTTATTTAAAGCGAGGAAAAAGGTATCTTTGAACATTGACTACATGACTACCTACAATTATATGAGACATCATTTTGATAAGTGGGGCTGTTCATATAAAGTTCCTTTCCCAGGGAGGCAGTATTATAGACCAAACTAAAGCAATCAGACATGCTGACTATGCTATTAATTACTTAAGATCATCTGAATACGTCCAGCTTCTCCCCACATCAATGAGCCACCTCCTGCTATACCCAAGCATTGCATCAGATTGATGTCGAGGTGTTTAGTTTTTCTTTTTCAATAGAATAGCCAGAATATCGTTATGTACATTGTACACTTTGACATATTAGTACCGTATAGTGCTGTCAGCTCTATGCATCAACCTGATGTCATGTTTAGGACTATACAAGTAAATACCACATATGGTCTGCAATCACCCAAAGGCATGATTATATTTAATTAGCAGTGGCATTTATTACAAAAGCATACACTTTTAAAAACAATACTAAAGCACAGATTCCATATATGTTATAAGAGGGATTCGACTATTGCTGAGTTTATTGTCAGAACTCGCTTTGCTGTTCCAAACAATCGAAATTGTTTGAATAAATCCTCAGGGGTTTCCCCTGTAGTTCATGTATCATGTGTAAATTAGAGTAAAATACCCCCTACTTTGAACTAATAGGACTAGAATGTAAACATTATATAAAGGACAGGATTGACTGCAGCACAGCTATGCTTTTAAGGTTTCGTAAGCACCTGTCCATAGCTGTATATAGGGAGAATATTATTTACGATTAAGATACATGTATTTGAACACTTAAAAACTATTTAAAAAAGTGAATTTAATGAATGATAATGATGTGTTATTTATATAGCTCCTTTAACCAATCTGCTTTACAGAGCACATATTTACATACAATATCACCCAACCGAAATTGGTACTCATTTTTCGACCTCGGAAGGCTGAAAGGCTGAGTTGGACTTTCCGGGATTCGAACCTGCGACCCCCAGCTCAACCCGGCACTTTAGCCATGCATCAAAAGGGCAGAACTTTACTCAAATGCTGGGTCTAAGTAAAATACCAATTAGTCCATACGGGGCAATGTGGAACACATTAATGCAATGCCTTGTGTCTAAATTGTCAAATTCAATACCAATGTGCCCTGTGGATTTAATTTAATAGATGTGTACCATGTCTTCCTACAGGCTTTTCAACCAGTTCATTTCCAACCTGACTAAGAAGTTATGATTCAATTCGCCAGTGTCTTAATTGTTACAGTTAGTTCCTCATTATATAGATGTGTGTTTCCCTTTCCACCATGACTACTCGAGTAATATACTTTTTTTTTTTGCTAGCCATTCAAAACCTGTGGGTGCTTTTTGGTGTAATTAGATCAATTTCTTTTTCATGTAACACGCACTTACTTGAGATACAGTGGTTAGTTTTCAAGGATATTATTATCAGTTTTATATGAATTGACAAACTGTGCCCTTTTTGACATTAAGAGCCTGATTCATGGAAGTGTTTTATCCCATGGGAAAACGGTCCATGAATCAGGCCCTTAATATCTTCATTAATTGTTTCCATCTATATTTTTATGAATGCGTTTTAGCATATACAATTGCTGCTTTCACTGTGAATTTTCAAACATTGGAACTACTTTCATAATTCATAAAATGTCAACTATAACATTGTTTGCACTATGCACTTTTTATTGTTATACATTTGAATTGTAATGTTTAAATAGTCTACACGTTCTTTTTTTTTATAGAAACTACTTTATTGTGGTCAGAATGGTGGGTAATGTACTGTGTACTATCAATTGTTAGCATCAAAAGTCTGCAACCCCATCACAGAAAAGTCAATTACCATCTGATGGTTAAGCTGCACTACAGTATCCAGCCAGGTGCCCGCAGTGTGGGGCACAAGGCACCCTGAGTCATGAATGCTCAGGTGAATTAGAGGAATCGAACTAGTGGATGGGCTACACAAGATTTATATATGTTTTATAAGCTTCTAAATCCTTGTTCGTATGAAACACTTGGTAATTAAACATTTGAAAACAGTGTTGTTTGAGGCTTATGTATTAAGCTTACTCATTGTGGTTGTAACAGTAGGTAATCAGACACTTCTCTGTGAACCCATTAATATGAGTTCACCCAACTCCCCACTCCTCTTCAACAACTACTTGACTCCACTTATCAAGTTCAGAACTGAAGATAAATGTGCCGGCTGAATGAGCATTTTCGGCGCTATTAGCGCCGGCACAATTTGCGCCAGTGCTAATAGCGCCTCCAGCCCCATAGGGTCTAATGGACCCAATAGAGAATGGGCAATAACCATTACCCTGCTACTCATGATCCAAAGCTAATAGCGTCGGATCAATTAGTGGTAACGCTATTTACCCTGGAAGAACAGAAACTGTATGGATAAAACCATTCATATCCACACCATGAGACACCACATGTGGAGTAGAGCAAGAATCCTCCCTATCCACACTCGTCTTTAACCTCTACTTAACTCCACTAATAAACCTCATCAAAAGACATTGACTCACCTGCTACAACCACACAGATGACACACAATTAATCTAAAAAATCCAAAATGTACAAGAAGAGCACACATCGCGTGTAGACTGTCTGACAAACTGTATGGATGGATGAAAACCAACAGCCTCAAACTCAACCCGGGCTAGACAGAAATCATGATTATATCCAAAAACCAGGAAAGCAACCAATACATCCCGGCCCAGAGAACTAGAAACTGCATCCACACCATCAAAAATCATCAAAATCCTAGGAAACTTAATGGACAACGAGCTAACCCTAGAAACGCAAGTAAACACAAACATTAAGAAATGCTTCTACCGCTTAGAGACGATCAAAGAAATCCTACCATTCCTCTTCTTTACTGTCAAAACATTAGCCATCATCTCCCATATCATGCCCAGGATAGACTATGGCAACAGCCTATACATCAGAATGCAGCGTCCAGACTTCTCGTGAAACTCTCACGATGGGACAACAACACTCCTGCGCTAAAGATGCTACTTTGGCTGCCAGTCAAAAAACGGATCACATTCAAAACAATGTGGATAACTACAGAGCAATCCACGGCCTAGGAGCAGAATTCCTACAAAAGAAAATCACCATTTACCAGCTGACCAACAACATCTGCCTGGAACCTAAACTGTACACAAGGAAAAAACTTGGTGGATCAACTTTCTCTTACCTTCCTGCAATAATGTGGCACTCCCTTCAGAGAGAAATGCAAAATATGAAGCAGCACCTAAAATTCAGAAAACTCCTAAAAACCTGTCTCTTCAACTCATAACCAGACAAAAACCAATTAGCAACACCAATACCCCTTGGAATGAACACACATATCACAAGACAGAGTATTAGAACATACCATGACAATGCATTGAGGTGGAGTGACTTCCGAATGGGAGGGAGACCTGGGTGAACCCATTCCCATGGAGGGCCCTACCAGAGGTTAACCAAAAGAGATGGGAGCGGCCTAGGTTGAACCACAGAGAAAGGACATAAGAGTTGAAGGGAAAATAGTGGCTACCAAACAGATAAACCATGGGGTTTAGGTAGCTCAAAGACACAGGGAAGAGCCACACCCCCCCCCAAAAGGGGCCTAGGGAGGCGATGATAGCCACACACCAGGATATGCCAGGGCACACAGCAGTGTAGACATCCATTAGTTTGAACACGGGGAGGGTGGAGGATGCATTACCACTAAAATAGCGGAGCAGACAAGTCAACACACCCTGCACAGAATACAGGAGTGAGACCCCCCCCCCAGCACATCAAAACATGCAACACTGGCAGAAACGTGTACCACGGGTGGCCAAAGGAGAAGAGGTACAATGGAGATACACCACTAACCAAGCCATTAAAACCCTCATCTTTCTGCTTACACCTCTCAAACTCTAAACAAAACACAACCATATCGATATATTGCACAACAAACCACATACACTTCATTACACTGCAACAACAAAACAAACCTCACATAGCCTCACACAACAGCACATCAAAACTACTGACCAAAAAACTACACCTAGGCTCAGCGAATGGTGTAAACCCATCTACAGCTGCCAACAGCACATCACAGCTACCTGAAGTGGGAGAATGGAAGAACAGGCTCCCGCCCTTCCCCTCTCGCGCTTGGCCTAGAGGATCACGGCCTAGGCACCCGCCACGAGAGGAGTTTGCTTATCTACCAGACGACCAAATACCCTGGTACAGGAACATACGGATGTGCCCACCTACCTGCCCAGCAGCCCGCCCTGCCCATGCCAACACCTGCGGCATGGATCAACTCGACTAAACCTACACGTCGTTAGAGATGCCATGACGACCTAGCCAATGGTCAGCACACCTGTGCAAACATGCACACTGGACACTCCCACACCAATCCACACGAAGAACATACTCAGTGCTATGACGTAGGCGACAGACATACCCACGGACCTGCATCTTTATTATTTTCCACATAGGCTCTCAAAATGCAGAAACGCAAGACGCATAATGAACTTATCTAAAAAGGCTTGCTCACGCTTCTTCTAAGAACCATGTACCATAATGAAGAATATAACGGAGACACGATACTGAGGATAGAGCAATATGATACCGTAACCTAAATCGCTCTGCATCAAATGGTTCCACCTATGCACCAGGCCCAAGTAGGCCGCAAGCAAAAGCTTACATGAACATTGAATGAGCAAGAGCTCGGTTGCTGACCCTGCAGAATGAGCCCGGCGAAAGCACACCGCCAAGGGCACGATGTTGCAATCTCGCACGCCGCAAGCCGACGCCAAGGTCGCACCTGCAAGATAAACCAGGCACACAGTAGGAAAAACAATATTAATTGTGTTGAATTCTGCCTCAAACACGGTCCCACCTCACGTGACAAAGCCAAACCTGACAGGATGCCAAGCCCAGGAGGAAGGAGACGCCTGAATCCCACGTTTCAAGACACAGCAGATACAATTAAAAGGCTCATTGGACATCTGCAGCAGTGGGAGTAGTCGACCTCCCAACATATGAATAAATCCTCACATTGTTTACACCTACCCATAGTAAAAACATTGTTGCAAATGACAGGTGCACCGCGAGCTGGGAACAGCGATAGTCCCAGACTGGGAGGGTCGCGAGCGGACCAATCAGAACATGGGGCTCTTATCACTGACGCCATTAACATCGACCAATCCTCAGAGGTCTTCATGTAACAATTTTCATGTATCAAATTGAAGGGACAGCCCAAGTATATCACCTGACTAACCCTCAACCACTAATACCGTTTCACTATATGTATGCTATACTAACCCTACCACTCGAGTAACCAATCCAGAGTGGAAATAGGTTTTTTGCTAAACTCTGTAAGGTGACGCAAGTAGCGCGTCATACTAAGGTAAAAAGGGCCTGCGAGCCCCACGATTATGTGTGTGTCAGGACGGACGCGTACGATCCTTGACCCATCCCTGCCGTTTTGTCTAATAAACAGCAGAGTCACCTTGCTTCTTGCGTGTGTCTCATACTCTATCTCTTTTGGGATATACGGTAGGAGTTGGGGCCTCCCTGCCGGGAGATCTACGGACGGCCCGGCCGACCCCGGCAGAATTTCCCCCCGACAAGTTGGAGGCACTGCTGAGATCTGTTTAAGATCTGCTTTTTTATTTTTATTTTTTCCAGGTACTCCCGTTGAGAGGAGGCCCGGTGGCGCGGCCCCCTCTGCCGTTGCCCCCTTCTGAGGACAACAGGACCATCGCAGAACTGCGAGAAGACCGGACAGCGCAATCCGGATATTGGCCTTCGGGAGCCGGTAGAGAAGTATCCCGCCCGCGGTTGGCGAGTGTCCAGACGTGGTCCAGACGAGGGGAGGTGGCGAGCCGCTTGGAGGGGTGCACGCAGTCGAGCGGCCCCGCATCAAGAGAACTTGGTGAGCATGCCACGCACAACAAGCAATGTGAAATTGTGAGGGAGGGGGGAGGAATTAAAAACGGGAGGTGGGAGGTGTTGCACAGGTGCGCGGCGAAGGTTTGACAATTTAGTGTTGGCAATGAAATGAATGGTAGCCGAACGAGTGCAAGAGCAGTCGGCTACGTTACGCGAGAGAGGGGGGTAGAGCACGAAAACATCACGTGCGGCCGCTCGTAGAAACTGATTGGCCTAGGTCGCGACTATGTGTAAGGGTGTGTGTGTGGTTTCCTACGATTTGGCATTTATTGATCAATGAGTAGATGAGGATCCCTATTGTTCGAGCAAGAAACTCGATAGGTAGATGACGTTTCCCTGTAGGCGGTAGCTAGTTAGTTGCCCAATACGGAAGATAATTGGCTGGTTAAGCCCTCCTGTCGAGGGGCGTATCACACGCGAGGCGACGCAGTGTGCGCAGTCCGATTATATTATTGATTACCTTGTTCCAGGAGTGACAGGAAGACAGCTGTGAGGTTAACGGGGGTAGATTACAAGTGTATTTTGGACTTAAAGAATATATGAAGAACTTACCAGTAGCTCGAAGAGATCGGTGACGTCACCAGTAGGGCTTTCATAGGATATCCCGAGCACAAGGCATCTTTCTTTCTGAGAGTGGTGGGGAAGAGAACTGTGGTAAGGGAGTGGAAACGGAGATAAACGGTAATGAGTTGATCGGGGAGAGGCGAAACGGGGACGTGGCTGCGCACGGAGAACGCCGGCCACGGCGAGTGTAGAAGAAGGAGGAGGAGCAAATGAAAATAGGACGACTGTATAAGAACGTCACAAGGGGTACGCAGCCGCAGGGGGCTACGTGCGCCTCGGCCGCAGGGGGCCGTAAGGGTGTTGTGTAAAGGAAGAAAGAAAGAAGAAAATATACAAATGTAAATACTATATTTTAATAATTTTCCTTAGCGGACTATCGCAAGTCCCCAAATTTACGGGGCCAGGTAAAGGTATAAGGCTGTGTATTGTAAGTGTTAGCAAGATAATAGCTACCAAATAGGGGAAGGATAACAAGTGAAGCACTACTATGTCATACGGGACAGGATCGGGAGGGTGGGGGAACACCCTCACTACCCCACTACAACACATATGTAAAACACTGTCACCCCATAGGGAGAAACTGATCAAGTATAGCATAGAATGGACACAGGGGACGGACAACAAAATGATAACACCATGGCCGCCTAATGGTAGCTTCGATCCATATACCCAACATTCACTATTAAACCATCTGCATAATACATACAAAGGGAAGAAGTTGACACACCACGTGGAGGTGTTTAACTTATGGAGGATGTTCCAAGGGTCCCGACAAGGACCAAATGGAATGTTGACTGTGGGGGAAATATCGGAAGAAAAAGAGATTAAGGAGGACGGAGAGAATGGGAAAAAGGGGAGTGAAGACCCAAGGAACACGGGGAACGGACAAGAGGGAGGAGAAAAGAATAATAACTCAAAAGAAAATGAAATAAAAAAGGAACAGAGCAACGATATACCCCTAGCAAAGGTAGTCAAAACAGAGGGAGGGGGGCTGTACCCTTTAAGAGAATTAGGAGAAATAGAAAGAGGACAGTTAAGGGTGGCTGAGGGGTACTCGAACCCGGCATACAGCCCGCCACCATATGTGGCTCATAGGAAGATGCCAGCAGGGGAGGGGAGGACTGGAGAAGAACAAACTGTGGAAATAGGACATGATGAGTGGGTAGCTGCACAGATACTATTAAAATTACGAGGTTCATTAACATGAGAAGAGAAGGAGGTAGTAAGGAAAATAGAGGAGGATAATAGCAGGGAGAATGGAATGAGAGGGGAAGAGCTGTTAAGACAAAAGGAAGAGATTTTGGAGGAACAACTAGCAGAGTTAAGGGATGAGCAGAATGAACTGATCAAACAGCTCGAGCGGGAGGAAAGAGAGAGAGCGAGGGGAAGGAAAGAAGATAAGAACGAATTGGAAAAAATAAGGGAACGAACTGAGGAGCAAAGAAGAGAAGCTGAAAGGGTAAAAGCAGCAGCAGAAATGGTATCAAGAGCAGTGCTACGAGAGAGGAAAAGGGAAGAAGAAGAGAAAGAAAAGGAAATGGCAATGTGGAAGAAGAGATTACTATCAGAAACGACTAAGAAATACGAAGAAGGGAGGGTGATAGAGAGTATATTAGAAAGGGAGAGGGTGAGATGGGAAAGGAAGAAAGAGGATGAAAGGATATTGGAAAAGGTGAGTAGTGAAGTAATGGAGGAATTAAAAAGGAAGAGGGAGGATATTGGTAGAGAGATGGAGGAGAGAAATGAAGGGGAAAGAGAAGATAGGAGAAGGGAGAGTGAAGTAAGGGGGTATGTGTATAGAGACGCAGAAGTAACAACAACATCAGCGCAAAGGGGAACGGTTGGTACAGGAGAAAAGGGAGAACCGGACCTAATAGGCTTAAAAACAGTAACAATCAAGGGGAAAAAGACAGAGTGGGGGCTGCCATTTGTGAATGACTTTTGTAGTGAGGAAGAAGAAGAAATGGAGAAGGAAGGAAGAAACAGTGAAAGGGAAAGTCTAGATAAACTATATACCACCCGGACCAATACAGACTCACCATGGATCTGTAGGAGAAAGGATGAACTGGAGAGAAGTGAGGAGGAAGAGCAAGGGATAGCGGAAAGACAGACACATGAAGACACATCGTCACCATCACACCCTCTCCCATCCCACGCTACATGCTCAACCACCTCACGCTCATCACGTACAATCAAACTTGCGCCCTTCACAAACGAATTGACACATTATGCAGGTCGGCTTAGAGACCTCCCTAGACGCAGGCAGGAAGGACGAATACACACGCCCACATTAAATACAGGAAATGATGGAAGAAGGGGAAAAGATGGAGAAGAAAGAGTTACGAGCAGGGGAAATACGGACGAAATTGACGATGTAGGAGAGAGGGAAGAAGAGGAGGGGTGTGAGGACTCGATTTTATGGAACCCAAGGGATAAAAAGAGACACAACTTAATGCCACTTCTGGAGAGGGGAGGGGTTAGACCACAGTACGTCCCTTGGAAGCATACAGACAAAGAAAATATAAAGTGCAGGCTCCCATCATTAAGTGGAGGTGCAGGTAAATGGATATATGAAATGGAAAAACACATCGCAGGACAGAAACTGGCAGTGGGAGATGTAAAGGGCCTTCTAATATCGATATTAGGGGATGCAGCGGATGATATTTGGAAGAGAGCGGGATTCCCTGGGGTAACAATAGCAAACACATCGCACGATGGGGCACCATTCGCAAACTGCAGACATGCACTATGGCAGGCACTGAGGGTACAGTACCCAGACACATCAGACATAGGAGCAATTACCTCACGCAAGATGCGTGAGAACGAAGATCCTGTTGATTATATCCAGGAAATCCAAGAGAAGTGGCGCATGGGAACTAGAGAACAATGGGACAAAACACCAGCAATATTTTATCATATACTAGTACAAGGGCTCCCAGAAGGAGTTCAGAAACAACTAAAGAAAGTAGGGGGAATGGAAGCAAAAGCATGGCCAGAAATACAACTGACAATAGTGCATCATTGCAGGACATGGCAAGGAAAAATGAAACAAAAGGAAGAGGACAGGAAAACGGAAGAGGCTAAACTAGTACAGAAAAAACGTAATAAATACACAATGGAAGGGGCACTAATAACTACACCTACAACAATGACTCAAAGCCCCACACAAGTAGTGGCTGCACAAGATCCCTCCCAAATACCGCCCTCACAGACTATAACACAACAGGTGCCGCCACTCCAACCATACACGACCAACATGGGAGGAGGATACTCAATGCCAGGAGATGGGTATTATAATTACAACATGGGAAGAGGAGGAATTATGAGAGGGAGAGGATACGGATATAACACACAACAGCAGGTGGGAGGACTTAGAAATTCCTACCCCACCGGGCAACCAGTATACCAGGACAACACAGGAAGCTTTCCATGGCAGAGTAGGGAACCACCGGTGTGTTGGAGTTGTGGATTAGTAGGGCACATGTCACGCACGTGTAGAGTAAGACCAGGAACACCATCATGGAGCCAACAGGGACAACCAAGGCCCACACAGGAACAGCAGGGCATACAGCAACAGCAGACGTTGCAACAGGGAAATGAACAGCAACAACTAATAACACAACAACAGTCACAGACATATTCACTGCCACAACAACAGGTAGCGATAACACAACAACCCCAAGCACAACAAACACAACTGGATAGGGTGACGGTGCTGGGACACAACCCTTACGCAGGAAATGGTCAATCGTTGTACCCTCAATAGGACAGCCCACAGACGGCCTTGGTGTGTCCCATCCTGTCGGTAACACCTAATAGTGCGGAGGAACCACGCATAGAGGTAACGATAGGTGACAAAAAATTATCATTCCTTGTTGACACCGGGGCAACCCGGTCTTGCATAAGGGAAGGTAAATTTAAGATGTCGGGCGAAGCCATGAACACCCAAGGATTCTCTGGGGCTAGAGGGTTGGTTCCTTTTACTGATAACATTCCCTTATCTATAGGACAGTATGACATGTCAGTCCCACTTTTATATTATAGTGCCTCACCAGTAAATATACTGGGGAGAGACATCATGAACAGGTTGAATATGACGATTTCCTTTACGGAGGACGGCATAATTTGCTCTACTCCAGGAATTAACATGCTCACAGCACGACAGATTATGCAAGCATACTGCGGACAGACAGCGATTAGGGCTGAGCCAGTAGATGGCGAACTATTCCAGTACGGGACAGACATGGCATTTGCATGGATGCCAGGGATATAGGGAAAGATCTGGAGGAGGCCAGCAGCCTATTTGTTCAGACCAGAAACACCAGTCAATGAACCAGAAGGAAAGGTGGTTCCAGTGGACATTGAGAGCATTATAGCAACAACTGATTACATTGTGGTACATGCCCAAGATAGAGAAGGAAGAGCATGGAGGGCAGTGATAGCACTAGCAGAAGGATGTAGACTCACGCAGGTGTCAGATGAGGAGCTGTTCTCAGAAGGAAAGGAGGAAGGTGAAATGGTGTTTATGATGAGTGTGGAAATATGGCTAAGAGTGGCGTACAAACAAGTGGCACAGAAAATTGCAATGGCACTTGAGGCACCCACATCCACCCCAGTTCCCTTCTTTGAGGAGGATATGACAAAAGTACCCACATCATTATGGACTACTAGCCCCTATGACGTGGGGTGCATAAAAAGTTTAGGGGGAGTAAGGATAAAATTGAAAAAAGGTGCAATACTCCCCAGAGTGAAACAGTACCCACTATCAAAAGAGGCAGATGAGGGCATATATGAAACCATAACGGCCCTTATAGATAATGGCATATTGGTCCCCTCAGAATCACCATGTAACACGGCTGTATACCCAGTGCGCAAGGCTAGAGGGGGTCTTGGCGCTTCATACAGGATCTCAGGCCCTTGAACAACATAGTAGAAGCAGAATACCCCATAGCCGCAAACCCGGCCACAATATTGTGTGGCATTCCAGCAGAAGCATCACGATTTACAGTGATCGACCTTAAAAATGCTTTTTTTCTCAATACCATTGCACCCAGACTCACAAGATCTGACAAGCTTCACTTACAGAAACACAAAGTGGAAACACACCAGATTGCCACAAGGGTACTGCGAATCACCCTCAATCTTCAACAGAGTAATACAGATGGATTTGGGTAACATTGAAGTGTTGCAGTATGTCGACGACATAATAATTTGCAGTACAAACGAAAGAACATGCAGAGAGGACTCGTTAAAGATGCTGACAATACTGGCTGAAAAAGGTTACAAGGTAGACATGGAAAAGTTACAGTACTGTCAAGAACAGGTACTTTACATTGGTCAGCTCATATCCCAACATGGAAGAAAGATTGCACCACAAAGAGCACAGGCCATTTCAAAAACGCCAGTGCCACAAACAGTGAGGGAACTGCAGCAGTTCCTGGGTCTGTGCAACTACTGTAGAGCATGGGTATTTGATTACAGCTCATACATAGGACCCCTGCTTGAGGCGTTAAAGGAAGCTAATAAAGGGGAGAAAAAGTTGGGGTGGACAATGGAAATGAAAGAGGCTTTTGATGAACTGAAAGATGCGATATCAACTGCTCCGGTACTGGCAACCCCAGACTATGAGCGACAATTCTTTATATTTTCACATTGCGACTCAGCAGTAATGAAAGCAGTGTTGGCTCAAAAAACAAGCATGGGCTACAAACCAGTAGCATTTTACAGCGGCCACTTAGACCCTGTGATGTTAGGTCATTTCCCTTGCGAACAAGGTCTCGCCGCAGCTGCTTTTGCGGTAGAGAAAGCATCAGCAATCACCATGGGGTGCCCGACTACACTGTTTGTGGAACATGCACTATTTGCAATATTGAATAAACCTAAGTCCACTCTAACCACGCAAAGGGCATCAGGTTATGAGATCATCTTATCCAGAGCTGAACTATCAATTGTTAGATGTAGCACGGTCAACCCTGCAAGGTTCCTAGCAGAAGTAATTGAGGAAGGAGATCATGCCCAATATTGTATGCAAATAACTGAAATGTACTCATGTACTAGAAAGATTGAAGAGAACGCACTAGAGGGAGGTGAGCTCCTGTTCATTGATGGGTCATCAACTATCGATCAAAGGGATGGTATAAGGAGGTCTGGGGCAGCAGTGGTAAAAATGATGGAGGTACCGGTGTGTGTGGCAATGAAATGTGTACAACTACCACAGTATTATTCCGCTCAAGCAGCAGAACTAATTGCACTAATCTTGGCGTTGAAGGAAAGCTTTGACTAACGAGTGACCATATATTCCGACAGCGCATATGTTACGTCCACTGTCCTCTCAGGGCTGTCGAAATGGAGAAGAAGAGGGTTTAGGAGAGATGATGGCACTCCAGTGCAACATGCCCTCCTATTGGCTGAACTAATTGAAGCAATAAATGACCCCCAAGAATTAGCTTTGGTCAAATGCACCGCACACACCAATGGTGAAGACCACATTTCAAAAGGGAATGCAGCAGCAGACGCACATGCGAAGTATGCTGCATATTTTGGTGAAATATGGAACCCCCCCAGAGTCAAAGAGAGGGAGAGGGAGGGGAATGGCTAAGGAGATGTTGATAAGAGAAGGGTACACCCATCTCCCAGCCACACAGATAATGGAGCTACAAGCGGCTGCACCAATGGCAGAAAAAGAAATATGGGTAAAAAGAGGATGCACAATGTCGCCAACTGACGCACTATGGCGCCAGGGTGACACTGGAAAGATTGTAATGCCACTGGCACTATTGAACACCGCCCTGAGCCAACTACACCACCCAGCCCACACAGGCAAGGAAGTAATTGCAGCACGAATTAGGGAAGACTGGTTCTGCCCCGAGTTAAATTCTCATGTGTCAAATTTTATCAGCAATTGTCTCACATGTCAACAGTTTACGGCTGGTCACACTCTGAAGGTGATAAGAGGTAATATACCCCGGCCAGAGGGACCCTTCCGACATCTCCATATTGACTATGTTGATATGATCAACGTATGTCAAGGAAATAGGTATATGATTGTAGTAGTATGCCCATTCTCGAGGTGGATTGAAGCAGGGCCCTGTTCACACCCAGATGCATTCAGAGCAGCTAAATTCCTAGTGAGGGAGGTCTTCCCCAGGTGGGGAGTGCGCGAGGTACTGCGGTCAGATAATGGCCCACATTTCGCAAACGAAATGTTCCAGCACCTCACATCCTTACTGAACATCAAGCATAAATTTGCATGTGCATACCACCCACAGGCCAACGGTGTATGTGAACGCCTGAATGGCCTATTAAAGGAGGCAATTGCAAAAATACAGCAAACAACAAAGAAGAGTTGGTTGTATTGCCTTCCACTAGCCCTATTTGAGCTAAGGAATAGACCAGGTTCCGACCACCACCTCACCCCTCACGAGGTGGTTACCGGACGTCAAATGCGCCTTCCCCTAACGCCAACATCAAGAGCATTTACCGATCACGAGAGTACTGCAAATGTCTTTGGTGATGAAATGTACCAATATGTGTCTTCTTTGATTACTAGTGTAGTGTTTGTGTCTCAACAGCTCGAGCGCACACGGGGCGGGTCTAACAGCGATCAGCAAGAAGACGCGGATAAAGAATTGGAAAAGGAAAGACTGTGCAAAGTTGCTAAAGGTGACCACGTACTACTTCGCAATTTCAACAGAAAGTGGAACAGCCCACGCTTCACTGGTCCCCATTTGGTAGAGGAGGTATCAACGAGAGCAGTAAAGCTACAGGACAAACGTGCCTGGAACCACCTACACGACGTAAAGATCTACAAACTCCAGACCCGCCCCAGCGCCACCGACAGGGTCACTGGAAGAACAACAACAGCGTCACCAACGGAGGAAGAGACTTCTACTACAACTAACGGCCTAAGTGTCCCCATACCCTGCCACCCCTCAGATTCCCCAGAGACAACTACTAGAAAAGAAAGGGGTGATCCCCATACCGCCCACCCCATGGTTACACGATTAAAGAGTAAAGAGACTTCCGCCAGTTGAGCCTCAAACCCTCTGCCTATTGACCCCCTAACCACTGTAGTAATAACTGAACTGAAGGACATTGTCTTGCACATTTACACATGTAAACACCTGAATGTTCTCTTTCTTTTCTCTTGCACATGCAGGTACAGCGTATTATTGTACTACTAAGAAAGTAGATAACTAACGAATTCACTGCCCAGGAGTAGATGGTACCCTCAGACGATAATTACCCGGAAGAACTGTCACACCAATTTGTATATGAAATAAAAAGGCCAACGTACCTGAAAAGAAGGAGGGTATGTGTCTACTACACAGCATTCCTCTTGGCGATAGAACATTCAATGCCCCACCTCCAACCATACTTGCCTGCCCTAAAAGATAGATCGCTTAGATTGGCGTGGGAACAGCTCTTCGCCTGGGCACTGAATGACTACTTGATAGGGAGAGCTTAAAAACAACAACTAACACTAATAACGAGCATATTAAGAATTTTCAGGCGGGCAACTGTAACGTCGCAAGAATAAGCTGCCGGACTGCAGCAAGGTAAGAGCAAAATGCCCGTGAAATTAGCATTTGTACTAAAATTGATAGGGATTTTAATGACCACCGGGTTCTTGGCTGCCTCTGTATGGCAGTACAGCTATGCTATCAATATTATTGCTATACCCAAACCTAATACACCCCCACCCCCAGCTGCAACAGGTGTTACGTCAGGTGGTACTAGTAAAATCCCACACAGGGAAAATAGAGTTAAACGCAGCACATACTCAGATAATAAAGGTATTGATGATTACATACAAGATTCAGCACACATCTCAAACAACATATGGTACCAACACATGACCCACATAGGTAAGCAGACAACAGAAGACAGCTGCTACGTTTGCTCATTAATCCCATACGCCATGAGCGCTTCTCGAACATTTGTTGCCACGGAGATAGATGAAAAAATAGCACGATGTATAATATACCTGGCACTGTTCCAGACGAAAGGAAGATTTCAAGGGACAGTGGTGCAACTGGTGTGGAAAACACGAGATACATATCCATATGAAAACAACTTCCTCAAGACTTATTTGAGTTACCACAAGAGCAGTTTACATGCTGAAGGATTCAGATACATAACAAGTGGTCCTGAAAAAGGAGAAACAAAGAAAGTAACACTACAGTACCTACCATGTGATTGGTACTCCACTGAAGTCCCTGGTAAAAACGGATGTTGGGAAAGACCACTGGTGATAATAACAGGGAAGGTGTACATGAACAACAAATGGGACATAGGAGTGGTTGGCAGCAACATGTTAACAAGAGAAAATATTTCAACTATTGATGGACACAACCATAGATGTTGGATGACTTGGGTCAAGTACGTACCCATGCTCACGTGGATGGAGAAGGATGAAGACCCAATAACAATACTGCCGCTAACTGCGCCTAAGGTATGCTACCAACATAAAGGGGAGGTTGACGTAGGATACAACACCAATTGTGAGAGCGTGATGGAGTTACCTGAGGGGGGAGCAGGAACAGCAGTAGTGATGGACCATTACTGGGCCTGTGGAGAAAAAGCATACCACACACTGCCCCCTCTGTGGAATGGTATATGCACAATGGTGCACGTTAATGTACCATCACTAGTGGTACCCCAGAAACATGTCAAGATGGCAAACTTCCCCAAAATGGATGAAGGGAACAAGAGGAAGAAGAGATCTGTACAACCTCAGAAGGGGCCAGAGAGCAAAACCGACGGCAATAATACTGTCCTGAATAGACGGAAAAGACAAGGAGAACCTCTGACAGGAAATTACCTATGGGGAAGGTCGGAAACAGCACTCACTTCAATTCCACCAGAACACAGACTATTCAGCAGAGCAGCAATGTTCTTCTCCTCAATAATACATCCAGGACTACAGGCTTACGCAAACGCAAAATGGCTCCAGATAACTCGGTGGGAACTAATGATGACTATTAATTCTACAGTAAATGGATTCAACGCAATACAAGAGGAACTGCGAGCTGTGAGGATGGTAGCACTTCAGAACAGATATGTAGTGGACCTCCTCACAGCAATGGAAGGAGGAGTTTGCGCTAAGATAGGACAATCATGCTGCACATTCACCCCTGCCAACGATGCTGACAATGGTACACTGACAGAAGCAGTTTTACAATTGGCCCAGATGCACTCAAAAATGATGGATGAAAGTAAAGGTGTGAAAAAGGATGAGAGCTGGTTTTCAATATTATGGTCCTGGATGCCATCTTGGCTGTCAGATGGACTGAAGATTATAGTTGGATGTACTATTTTGGCTGGAGCTACACTGATCATAATAAGATTTTGGAAGGCCCGGAAGGCACGCACCACAGATGAGATGATCGAAATGGTTGGTATGCACCTCTTGATGCCAACAGATGACGGCCAACACACAGGCACAATCATAAAAGAGAGAGAGAAGTTGCGCAACCAGATCATCACCAGCCACCTGGACCCACCATCTGTGAAGCTCGAAAACCCAAGAAACCCAAAGAGCTACATAGGGAAATGGGTATACTGCACTCCTGGAGGAACCTGTGCATATATGTATTGGTCATTTGAAGACCATGTTAACCACTATGGACATTTGGGAGGAATAACTAAAATATGGAGAGTAAGAGGAGATAAAGAAAAGGATATGTGTGTGGTCGACAAGTCGACCAGAGGGGGGACTGAAGTGGGAGAATGGAAGAACAGGCTCCCCCCTCTTCCCCTCTCGCGCTTGGCCTAGAGGATCACGGCCTAGGCACCCGCCACGAGAGGAGTTTGCCTATCTACCAGACGACCAAATACCCTGGTACAGGAACATACGGATGTGCCCACCTACCTGCCCAGCAGCCCGCCCTGCCCATGCCGACACCTGCGGCATGGATCAACTCGACTAAACCTACACGTCGTTAGAGATGCCATGACGACCTAGCCATGCACACTGGACACTCCCACACCAATCCACACAAAGAACATACTCAGTGCTATGACGTAGGTGACAGACATACCCACGGACGTGCATCTTTATTATTTTCCACATAGGCTCTCAAAATGCAGAAACGCAAGACGCATAATGAACTTATCTAAAAAGGCTTGCTCACGCTTCTTCTAAGAACCATGTACCATAATGAAGAATATAACGGAGACACGATACTGAGGATAGAGCAATATGATACCGTAACCTAAAGCGCTCTGCATCAAATGGTTCCACCTATGCACCAGGCCCAAGTAGGCCGCAAGCAAAAGCTTCCATGAACATTGAATGAGCAAGAGCTCGGTTGCTGACCCTGCAGAATGAGCCCGGCGAAAGCACACCGCCAAGGGCACGATGTTGCAATCTCGCACGCCGCAAGCCGACGCCAAGGTCGCACCTGCAAGATAAACCAGGCACACAGTAGGAAAAACAATATTAATTGTGTTGAATTCTGCCTCAAACACGGTCCCACCTCACGTGACAAAGCCAGACCTGACAGGATGCCAAGCCCAGGAGGAAGGAGACGCCTGAATCCCACGTTTCAAGACACAGGCAGATACAATTAAAAGGATCATTGGACATCTGCAGCAGTGGGAGTAGCCGACCTCCCAACATATGAATAAATCCTCACATTGTTTACACCTACCCATAGTAAAAACATTGTTGCAAATGACAGGTGCACCGCGAGCTGGGAACAGCGATAGTCCCAGACTGGGAGGGTCGCGAGCGGACCAATCAGAACATGGGGCTCTTATCACTGACGCCATTAACATCGACCAATCCTCAGAGGTCTTCATGTAACAATTTTCATGTATCAAATTGAAGGGACAGCCCAAGTATATCACCTGACTAACCCTCAACCACTAATACCGTTCTCTATATGTATGCTATACTAACCCTACCACTCGAGTAACCAATCCAGAGTGGAAATAGGTTTTTTGCTAAACTTCGTAAGGTGACGCAAGTAGCGCGTCATACTAAGGTAAAAAGGGCCTGCGAGCCCCACGATTATGTGTGTGTCAGGACGGACGCGTACGATCCTTGACCCATCCCTGCCGTTTTGTCTAATAAACAGCAGAGTCACCTTGCTTCTTGCGTGTGTCTCATACTCTATCTCTTTTGGGATATACGGGAGGAGTTGGGGCCTCCCTGCCCGGAGGTCTACGGACGGCTCGGCCGACCCCGGCAGAATTTCCCCCCGACAGCGCTTTTTCCCGCTCAGTCCTACTAAGCTATCCTACCCTCTTGCTTTTCAGATCTACCAGAGCACCAGGGGACCACCCCGGTGGTGATATTGCACAATATAAATAGCCTTTAACATAACTTAACAGAGTGTAAATTTCTACTTCCTGCACCTTTTCACAGGAGACTTATTGTGCTCAAACTTGCACCCCATTCACTTCCTGAAACCACTGCTATTCTTCCCTATCATTCCCCACTGCTCCTCAAGGTGTACCTACCTCCTTACAGCATTCCATAATAATTTCTATTTTTTAATCAGCACTGGAAATATTTCAAACATTTATTTTACTGTATCCCACTGTTTTTCGGGGATTTGGTAGACTTCAATAGGGCAGACGACATGTGTTATGGCCATGTGGGAGATGGCAGGACTGTGCTTTCCCTTGGAGGAACATAAATGTTCTTAATGTTTTTGTGAAGAAAACATATCCACAATTCCTGTCACTAGGCAAATTATCAAACGTTGCTCAGAAGTTCTAGCACCAAATCTGTCAATGGTGCATTACACAGTGTGTTTCTAGGGTGTCCTCTGAACACACCTTGCAAAGTGTTTTCTTTAAGGTGTGCCCCAGAAAATAATGTACTGCAAGAAGCGTGTATATGGCACATGCTCTGGAAATGGAAGGCAATGACGCCAAAGTAGTTATAAGAGATGCAAAGTGTGTTTCTTTCTTTTTATTGATGGACTGTGTCACCGAAAGGGAATGACATGCAGATTCTGATATGAGCCAGCGAGTGCAAGCACAGTGGGCTACAAGGATAAAGGTAATTCGTAAGGAGAGAAAACCGCTTCAATGTCATGCAGCCATTATTGTAGATTTCCAGGGAGAACGGGCCCATTGGGGCTTTGTGAGTCATGATAATTGAAATAACAAATTATTCTTCATACATGACCAGTTCATTGCTATTTTCAAACTAATGCATCATGTGGACTTTGCAAATACATTGGACAGGTTCATTTCATGGTAAGAGTCTTGTCTCAAAACTGTCAGTTCTAGACTTATAGAGTGAGCTAAACATGATGTTCTGCGCATAACAGCTCGGCCTCCATCTCATGATTACCTATGTAATAAAACCAGAAAGGTTCAACTAGTGAACCGACCAAGGAATTACATCAACACACATTGACTATCACGTGCATTGTCAGGTATGGGGCTACTTTATATAGCTCATAGTTATATATATGGCGTGTTCAGCCATTTTGCCTACATTTATGTTTCTAATTTAACTTGAACACTTGATATGTTTGTTTGAAAAAAAGGCCACGCCAGAGAAAGAACATATGAAAGGAAATGAATAGGGGGTACTATAGGGTGTTTAGAAGGACAGTCATAATATTTCATTAGTGCACACATATAAACAAGGCAACCAATTAAACTAGTCAAAGGACTCACAGTGACCGTGAGGTGGTTAAGTTAAAGTCCCTAAGGAATATGACATGCAAAACTCCACAACGATGTAAAGCCTTTTACACTTTCCATGATGCCCCAAAAATAATTCTGGTTTACCTTCTGGAAAAATCCTGAAATACGCGTCTGTTCCCCCATCCCTGAATTCCCATTGCAGCAAGCCTCACTTGTGTCAATACTCCCTGGGAGCAGATTCCAAGTTCTGCAGTCAGCCGGGCTATTCAAGACTTCAAGTCAAAGTCCTGAAACATGCAAAATAATGCAAAACTCCTCTCACTTCCCATATTTCAATATTGCTTACTACCTCACTTCAATGCAGTACTCTCTGTCCTACCCACCTTCACGGGTTGGCAATCTGGCTACACGCTGACCAAATGCACAAATACACATTGGGCTAGAGGAGGCTCCTATCTATGGAGGGAGGAGGTGACGACCCCTCCCTAGAGTGGCGGCCAGATTAATCATATTATTTCCCGGGGGAAGGTACTGGCTGCCTCTGAACAGGGATGCAACCCCTGCTACTTTTTATTTTTGATTGCTTTTCAAAATGCACCGGGCACAATAATCAGAGGCCAGCTGGGTGTAGGAAGGTCAACTCATCATTGCACTACTAGCATAGGAATGCACTGACTGACAGGAATGGAGTCCTCTTCAATTCTGTCAGCCAGCACACTCTGCAGAGTCTGGGCGTACCGGTCATGTCATGGCTGGTCTCATTGTGCAAAACGTGCATGCTAAGTGAACATGACTAGCATACTTGGGTGCATCCAGACTAGCTATATTTTCCTAAAGTGGCATGTTTTTTCTAAATTTTTGTAATGGGCTTTGATGGTAACAGAGCATGGTGAGTGCCATTTTGTAGCTAGACTGGAATACTTTGATGCAGTTAGTCCAGCTATACTTTCTTGCTGTGGCATTGTATTTTTTATTGGGTATCAATGCTAAAGCAAAAATATGTTTGCTATTATATAGCTAGACTTGCATACATGGGCTGAGATATTGAATTCATCTGCTTGCTGTATACATAAGCCAATTGTCAGCAGCGTCTAACAGGTTGTGCCTTGTTCCCCAGCAAAGTAGGATTTTCTGCTACTCTGTCGCTCCTTGAAATTAAAGTTTCTCTTTGGTGGTGAATGATTGTGGGAATGTGTTGGGATGGAAGGACTCAGCATGTGATAGCATTCAGAGACAATCATGAATGGGTGCCCATAGGGGCTGGATTCTCATTGTCGGGAGGAGGATACATGGATTTTGTGAATAATTGAGAAGGGCTGCAGGATCTCTCTTGCAGAATCAACAATGCTGATATTCAATATCAAGGATGTGGATGAAGTAAGAATGATGGTCGTGGTTGACTTGTTCCATTACATTGTTGTTTTTATGTATGATTGTTAAGAGGGGCATGAAGCTGTTAACATTTGCACAGCAACCTTTAATCCCCCAGTGATCCCACTGGAGGAGTTTGAGGGAACAGTAATTTAAAGGTTGGTGTTTATTATGTTTTCTTGATGCTGTGGTATTAGCTGGCTAATTATATTTTCTGTTTGAAATCAAATTCCTGAGCAAAGGATTTCGGTATCCTTATGGCACAACTCCTGCAGATTTTCACAGCAGTTGACATATTTTCTTTCTTTTTGGGAATGCTTTTTAAAGTTCTTAAACCCTTTTTTTCTGTTTTACTGACTACTCTTTTACTTAATGTTATGTTCCAATGTACACCAATTAATACTTACATATTTTACAAATGGGTCCACAATATATAACTAATATTAGTACCCAGCAGGGTCATGGTTTCAGCCACCCAGGCAATGAGGAGGCTCAGAACGGGGTCTTTACCACATGGTAAAGCCCCCACTCCAAGCCTCCTTGGAGCTGGAGGCTGCCATCTTCCCCTGTCATGTGTGGTAAGTTCTCCACTCTACCCCAGAATCCCCATTGCCCTGCCCCTAACCCCCATTTCCACATATTTAGAACACCCCAGCCCCACTTAACTTGTGCTGCCTTGTTCCTCTCTGGCTCCGGGAAAAGTAGTGTTTGTGGCGTATCTCCAACTCATGAACAGCCGCCATGGAAAGGGAGTAGGGTCTACATGTAGCTCCCTTCTCCCTGATCCTTGGCTGCTATATTTTTTTTTTTGAGTTGCGAAAACGTTATCATGCTGCTTCTCAACCTGAGAAAAATACACTGTTAGTACCTTAGTACCACGTTCCTGGGTACTAATAGCAATATAAAATCAGCAGTGGGGGCATTATCAGCTCAGTTAGGCCCCAGGACCACAGTTAAAGTCCTCGCTTTGCTCCAGCTTCTAACTTATGCCCCCTGCTTGGGTTATATTGCTTAAGTATATTTGCTATTTCCAACTGGAATTTGTCTGTACATAATGTGAGTTGAATAGGCAAGTATAGTCATGACTTTTTTACCTTTACATTCAGGCTGCTTCCCAGTCCAGGTTCCATTAGCCAAGCATGTCCTCTCTTCTGAACCATGCAGTATATAACCATTTTCACAAGTGAATCGAACAATGCTTCTGGTTCTGAAATCACTGTCTTCCTTTGATCCGTGTGCTGGAATACCTGGATCGCCACACTGACCAGTTGCATCACCTGGAAACGATACAATTTTGTACATTGAACCTTAATAATGTGTGTCTGAAACACCAAGTAGAAAATAATAACTAGATTAATTAGGAATGATAATGCACACCCTTAATTGTTGACGTTATTAACTGCTGATCATTCATTGCGGAAGTGTATGCAGTGTAAAAGCTTGCATGTGATGTTATTTCACATTTGAATAAAAATGTACCACGCATTTAAAAAATGCTGTCGAAACAACATGCTGAGTGTACTTCTCTGTTTCTACTAATATTAATTAAATCCAAAGGTATTCTAGCAGGCGACACAAATAATGGGTTATGGTTAGTGAGTTACTGTTAAGTACTAGTACCAATGATCTTTGTAAAGTTTGTCGTGTCTCCCTGGAGTGGGTGGCGCGAAAGGTTGCGCCAATTAGTGCACAAAATAGAAAAAGGAAAACTCCCGGAGACCTGCGCCAAATTGTATCAACTTTGACTCTTGTAATTGTCCATTAAAGATTGCCCTTAATAATGATACATGTTTCGGCTTATCGAAGCCTTTCCCAAATCAAGGCATGTTGGGAAGCATCCATGATTGGGTGTGGGTATGTATTCGTGAATTCATGTAGTTCTGATGCAGGGTTCAATCCCTGTGCGGCGTAATGTCAGGGATGGATCCCTCGGCCATGCTGAATCAAACACAACATTACGCCGCATAGGGACTGAACCCTGCATCAGAACTAAATGTCTTCTATGTCATTTTCCAGAGGAATATTCTAATTCCTTTTCTCAACTTTGTGTCCTCAATTAAATGTCATTATACATGGGAAATCAAAAGATGTATTCCTACATATTCATGATAAAATAAAGCTGTCATTGATAAAAGTGTCCCCTTCAGGCCGGAATCATAACGCCACAATAGTTTTCATATGGAACACAATATACTTTGCTAATATTTATTTTCCATTATATGATTTTGCTTTACATAAACTTTGGAGCGCATTTCATGTGATGCTGATACCTATTTCTATTCCGTCGACTGTAGATAAATTACCTGACAGTATTACATAGAATACCCGTTCATATATGCTTATTTATGTATACTTGTTGGTGTGAATATGCAGAGTCAACTTGAAGTTTCATGTTTTGATAAAACTGAATGGTGAGACAAATTTAGTAAAACTGCAGTTTCAATTAATTTGTGTCACAGTACGAATCCAAGTGTAGTGATTTGCTGAAATCCCAAACATAAGAGTGATCGGGGCACTGTCATTTTGACTCCTTTATTCTTTTTAATAACACAATTATTCGGACTTAAAAAGCCAGTCTCTTGTCCCATACATCAGGGGGGAAATATTGTTATGGAGGAATTAGATTGGGTTCATTCTCATCCATACCAAATTAAAGTAATACATAGGAATGAACCTTTCAACCGTAGTGTGGCCTTTATTCCCTCATCACTCAGAAGACAATGTAAACATTTTTAAATTAAGTTTTTATTCCAAAACAGGTTACACCTATATCTACTCAAATATTGGATCAGGAGATTCAGAGAGGGTCCGGAATACTGACACACTTATGACCCACAATCCTCCCAACAAGACCATATCTCAATGTTGCTGTATTGCACTGCCATAACCATATTAAGTCCTTATCAATCAATCATAGCTCTGTGCAAAGCGCTTAAATTAATCCAGTGCTGAGGTGTGTGTAGACCTTCTCTTGGGTAACAGCCACCATCGGGAAATCCCAACCAGAAGATATCCCCCAACAGGGCTATCAACACTTCTATGACTTTTGTGACTTTTTCTGACTTTTTGTCAATTTGTTAAGTTTATTATATTTTGATTAGTCTCATTCACTCAAGTGTTAAAATCGCCCTCCATATCCCTGCAAATTATACAACGTTTAACATTGCATATACATACGTTTTAATTAGTTTTCCTAAAAAAGAATGTTGGATATTCCTATCGAAGTACTGTTATTTGTTATAGGTACAACCATAATACCTCTTACCCGAACAATGTGGCAGCGATCCACTCCAGTGGCTATTTAACTGACAGGTGCGGGTCGAATGCCCTATTAATGTTCTTCTTCCAATGCAGGAGTACCGGACAGTGGATCCAAACGAAAATTTGTCACCAAACATGTTTGCATTTGGTGGTACACCAGGATGGCCACAGTCAATCACTAGGAATTAACATTGTTCAATAAATTAAAAGACAGGTAAAAATGCACCATATTTTATATAATCATACTTTTATTCAACTCACTAATGATGTTACATATTGAAATGCACACAAAAAAAACATTGGCATGCTGCTTGATTACACCAGGATAACTTTTTTTTTTTAGAAAAGCACGTTCCATGAATATATGTTAAATGACATGTTTATGCATTCAAATAATGAGGGTCTAATCCAAGCACATCTTCTTGAAAATCTTTGTGTTTACACAGTTTCATTTCTTATGGAACCCACACGTAACATTAAAAAAGTTCAATGTATAGCATAAGAAAATAGACTTGATTGAAAAACAATGGTGTGTTGCGTTAGAGTGCTCATTTGCTCCTAGAGGGGTAACTTGCCACTATTGACAGATACCAGTTGCTTATTATTACCCACATTAATGGTACCCATATTATTAAACACAGAAAGAGGGAGGGCAAAGTGGAGTTGCTGGATTCGAACCCAGGACCATGAGGTCAAACACAGCTGTGCATTTGATGCAACAATCCACTGAGCCTCAGACCCGGCTCCAACACATTGGGCCTCATTACACGGAAGGCGGTAAGAGTTAACGGTCATCGGTAAGGGTACCGGTGATCGTAAACCCTTACCGCCTTACTACGAGGTCCCTTTGTGGGACCCAACCTCAACGGCTGGTTTACCAGCCATTAAGGAACGGGCCCGCAAAGGGATCTTGGTGCTAATTACGGTACCGCAATTTGCGGCACCGTAATTAGCTCCATCCCCATTCCTGTTGAGCCCTATGGGGGCAAAAATGGGAATGGGGAAGTGCCTTGGTGAATGGGGAATTACCGCCCCCGCTCACCTTGGAGTAGGGCGGTAATTCCGTCATCCACCAAGGCGGACACAGTAAAATACCGGGGGCAACCATGGCGCTAATAGCGCCATGGTTACCACATACCGTGTGATGAGGCCCAATGTGTGTAAATTGAAATGTGTTTGTCTTCAATGTTTTCCTAAAACACATTAGTTCTGTGGACATGTGTCATTCCTCTTGGAGAGAGAAGCCCAAAGCGTATCACATAGTTCTCACCTTGTTTTGTGTGCTATGCATTCATTTTAACACTCCTGTTATAATTCTAATACACTCAGGAAAGCCTGTTTTGGTGTGTATGCTATGATATTGGTAATATGAGTAAGGATTGTTTGGCAGGCCATAGAATTAGTGCAATGGTAATAACATTATGAGTTACACTTTGTGATACGTTACTTTCATAAGTTACTTAATTCGCTCAACGAACTCTAATGCACAAAACCAGCTAGAGCATAAGCTAGCATATCCGGAACCAACGGGAACCCAATGGTGCAGTGCATTTAAATATGCCACCTACTCAAATGTTTGTTATGAGCTGAGCTGACTGAGAGCTTTAAAGCAGAGGAAGATGCCAGAAAATGAATCCTATTGGCCGTGTGCTATGATTACCGACGCAGTGTCACCTGGAACCTCGGTTGTCCAGCTTGAACACTTTGTTGGCCATGATTTTCGTAACCCGAAGTTTACTATTAATGCCAATGGGATGTATCATTTAAAATAAAACTTCAGGTATGGGGCTCTGGATACCAAAGCCTTTACTGAACTGTTGTTTTTTCAAAATGATTTCTCCATTGTATTGCCATATCCATTCTTACTTTTGGGGCACCTGAATTCATTTTGCGTAAATAAACCCTTGTGTTTAGCCTATGACTTTATCTGGGATATTGAAAGACTTAAATCACATACAGTACTGTGCTCAATAAGGCCTTTAATGATTTGGGGAATCCTTGCCAAAAAAGATTGTCACTGACAATGTTGCACCCTCTTGGGATGTTTCACACTGTAACACGTTTTGCTATGCCAGCAAAGTTCATGGGATATGCTTCAATAAATAAATACAGACCCTACTCATGTGTGACCTCTTCCTAATTATAGGTTGAGAGAGAGAGAGAGAGAGAGAGAGAGGGAGAGAGGGAGAGAGAGAGATGCTCATGGGCCTGGGCAATTCAATTCTTCCCTATACATAGTATGTTGCTGGTCAGCATGCACTGTCGTTCTTTCACACAACATCATCTAAAACATCAAGCACATCCTTTAAACTGCTGAAAACGTGCATTCTGTGCAGGATCAGTCACAAACTCTAGTCATGCCCTAGTCAGAATGAAAATTCGGCTCAGAAATAAAGCGAGGAATAATGGACAGGATTACTTTAGCAATGTCTCTAGACCTTGGAATTGGATTCCCTTCTCCTTCCAACCTTCTTTCACCCACCTTCATGTCAGGAATGCCCTTCAGACAGCCTTATCTGGACATCACAATTCCTAAGAGATCTATTGTAGTTGCTAGCCATGCCAACATTTCTTAATTGCCTCACTGTTCCAATAACTTGCGGAAAACCCTGTTTATTTAGGAGCAAAATAAAACAAATACATACTCTGGGCCTGATTCATGGAATATTTTGCATGGTGCAAAATACTTTTCACTGGTGCAAAGTGACTTTGCACTGCCAACAAACACCCTGATTCATGGAACAGTGCAAAGTGTCTTTTTTGCTGTGCAAGGTCACTTTGCACTGGAATAATACACTTTGAACTGCTCAATCCTGATTCATGGAAAAGTGCGAAGTGTTTTTCTGCCATGCAAAGTGGCTTTGCATGGCGAAAATACACTTTGCACTGTTCCATGAATCAGGGTGTTTGTTGCAGTGCCAGGTCACTTTGCACCATGCAAAATATTCCTTGAATCAGGCCCTCTGGTTTTATCTTCAGGAAACTGCATGGCGTGTGGTGCTCTCCAGTCCAGTAACATGAACATTATTCAACTACATTTAGTAGAAGTAGTATTGTAATAGTAGTCATCACTTATTTGGCACTTTTTCAAGTTTTTATGGCCTCAATGCGCTTGTGGTGGGAACGCCCTTCGGGACCGATGTCCAATGAGGGGAACATTCTCAGAAAAGGATTGTAATGCATGTGTGCATTTGGCCAAGATTAGGAATTAGGTAGGCTGGCTGGGCTTCAGTAAGCTATCCAAGAGGTCAGGCATGTGGATGGGTGCTGAGGGAGGGCACGAAGTGCACAGGTGGAAGACACTCATTATGTGTCCAGTTTGACCAAATATTGTAATAGGTTGTCTGTGTATTCCAATGGCAGAGGTGTTGCGGCAAATCTGGAGTAAGGAGGGAACGGTGTCATGTGTGCAGCTAGACCACTTTTGTTTTATTTGTAGCTGCATTCTAAACTGTGTGGATGGATAGCCGTGCCTGTGGGAGTTATCCTCCGAAGGGGTGCGTTTATACATACGTACAGATGTGACAGACAGGCTACCATAAGTTTATAGGCTTCTCTCAATGCAATAGACAGGCTACCCTTAGAGTCTTACTATACATCTTCTAACTTCCTTAATAGGCTACCATCAGGCATGTTCTAAGTGCAAAATCAAGGATACCTGCATATATCTTTATGTGTTACAGTGGCTAAAGTATAGATCTTCTAAGTGCAATGGAAAGGTTATCATGAATCTTCAAGTGAAGTGGACAGGCTAACATTATAAGGTGTAACACAAAGGTTCCCAGATCCATTTACGTGCAGCACACTGCCCACCCTTAAGTCTGTCTCACCTTCCCAGATATTCTAAGTGAAATGCATGTGCTGACCATCACAATTTCTTCTAGAGTAGTACATGTGATAGCATTCACAATCCTTAATGTTCAACCTACAAATACTTAGCTGACCCTCAGGCCCGCCTGGAGACCCTTGCCCAAACCCTCTTTGAAATAAAATCCTCTCATTAACCTGTGCTGGCAGTGCAGCAATCTCAATCCTAAATAACTTGCTCACATCAAGCATTTTCCCAGAGCACTTCAAAACCTCCCATGTAAAACTGCTTCTTAAAAAACCCAGCCTCAACCCTTTCTCCCCATATAACAACCGCCCAATCTTCAACACATGCTGCATTGCCAAACTAATTGACCGCACATCATATAAGCATCTTGGCTTCTTCACCGAATCCAACAATCTCCTGCCCCTGCCCAATCGGGTTTCTGACCCCTCTGTGGAATGGAATCCTCTCTGGGCTCCATTTGCAATGACCTAAGCAGAACTGCCTACTCACAAGGGTGTGCCGCACTCATCCTGCTCGATCTGTACGCAGCGTTTGACACAATAAAAAAAATGATACTTAGGAACAGGCTCCTCACCCTAGGCATTAAGGACTCTGGCCCTAATTTGATCACCATATTCATTTCCAACCACTACCAAATCATTCTCCTCCCCCATTTCTCCTCCACCACCACCCAGTGAAAATAGGGGGGCTACAAGGAGCCTCCCTCTCAACACAACTTTTCAACCTCTACCTTAGCCCTCTGCCAGCCCTCAAGTGCTCATACAACCTTACCCGCGACAACTGTGCAGACGATATGTAAATCATTCTCAAAATCCCCAAAAACCAAGCCTCGCCTCTTGTCTCTTAGAGATCCATGACTAATAACCACCTAATCCTCAATCCTGGCAAATCAACGATCTCCATATGTTGCAAAACCGCTCTGATCCCACAACCTCTACCATGGATCACCATATGTATCGTTAAGATCCGTGTGTATAGGCCCATATTACCAAATGACTGAATGTAAGCAGATGCCCATGGCCAAATGATGATGATGTGTTATTATATAGAACTTACGCTTAAGCACTTTATATAAAGAAAATATAGATCCAATATCACCCAACCTGTGTTGGTACTCATTTATCGACCTCCAAAGGATGAAAGTCTGAGTTGATGTGTTTAAGAACAACTAAATCAGTGACTCACCCCCTGAAGTGTTCCTGAAATAAACCTTTAACAGGTGTAGCAATTATTGTATAGAATTCCAGAAAGACATATTATTTGGTATTCCTATTCTTTCTTATTTAGGGTCAGTGATGAAAGTGTTAGTCTTGTAGAACCCCTGTTCTTTTTTTTTTTAAGAGGTATGTACAAGAAAGCCAGCCACTCCAGAAGCAAAGAGCCGCATGGCACTGGCCGCAGTCCAGGAGCTTGCATAAAAAAAAAACTATTTTATTTTCTTTTTTTAGGGTTAGCGGGGGAGACCTCTGGGGTCACAGTTGCAAACCCTGGTGACCCCTAAATGAAGTCCCTGCTTAGGTCATCTGTAAAGGATGTGTTATCTCCAGATGGAATAAGACATGCTAGCCTAATACATCTTCTAACCGTAAAAGACAGGTTATTCAAGTATTTTATGAGTGCATTTATCAGCAATCCCCATACATCTTTAAAAGCAGACAGGTTAACAGTATGGATCTTCTAGCTGTGTAGCCAGGGTGGGGTGTAATGGATGGGAACCTGGGCGGCTTTCCAAATAGATGTATTTAGTAATTTACCAGCTTCCCTCAAAACTGTCATGAGCGGTATGCAGATAGCATGAGTGCACCAGACAGAGAGTGAGAGGCCAGGTGGGCTGTTGTGTGTTCATGTACACTGAGTGGTGTGCAGATTGATTGTGTAGGACGACAACGGCCGGCATCCACCTGTAGGTGTATGCACACATGACTTGTTGGTGTTTTGATGTGTTTAGGGAGGGCACAAGTCTACTTTGCTGTGATTGGAACACAGACTGGTCACAAAATAAGTATTGGGGTAAATATGTTGCCTGATATTGCAGAAACTCGCACATGGCTATTCACAGGGGGTTGTTTTTATTACAGGACTATATTTATGATATATTTCAACACAGCCTGATTTTAGAATAACACATTAATGGCAATGATGGGACGTTTTTCTATCTGGTAATGGCTATGCCAAGATGAAGGCTAATGACACATTTAGAGCCGGCAAAATTACTCAGGCACCCTTTAAGTACCTCAGGCAAAACACTATGGTGTAACAAGCCATTTTGTAATGAAATCGTCGTTGTAAGTACTGGTGAAGCTGATCACTTAAACAAATAAACACAGACACAAATGGTTGCTGAATATGGTTTAAGGTGCTTAGTGCCAGTCTGTTCACTCGCTCCATTGCTTTGCAGCACAGCTCCTGGGGCAATGCATGAAGTTGGCAGAGAGACGCCGCAGTGATATGTGATGAGGTTAGGGAGCAGGTGATGACTTGTATGGGATCTCTGGTTGGGGAAAATCGCTTAGCATATTCCCTGGCTGAAAATTGGAACTCGTGGTACTGCGCTTACAAAACTATAGTGGACCTGCAGGAGATGCACCGGTAGCCAGATAGAATGCAGTCTGTTACTGTTGGATGCACCCTGATTTCCTGGCAACCTGATTGACTGCTTTATCTCCAATGGGTGTTAACAGTATGGAAAAGGCAAACAATTGGAAATGGGAGTTGTGGAAATATTCCAACGGATGTATCAAATTAAAAGGTCAAATGTTTTACAAAAGCAAATGGATGTTCAACCCAAGAGATTGAGATTATGATTGCCTCATCGAAAAGAGAAAGAAGGTATTCACCACTATTTAGAGTGTCAGTTCCAGACCGGATTTCTGACCTTTAGACAAAATGTTAACTGTCAACAAATATTATGTTTAAAATGTTGATTTCATTTTGACCTTACCACAGATCTGTCTGTCGTTTTACCAGAAGAGGAAGGACTCTGATGGCTATGAAGTTCCTCTGATGACTGATTGTAGACAGTTGACTTTATGTTCAGAGGTGATCATCATGGGCAACATTTTAGGGGTGGGGGGGGGGGCTGAGGGGTGTGTGTATCCCCCAACGGTTGTGCCACACCTTTTTGTCCCACTCATTTGGCAGGTGTTCCTTTTATTTAGATATCATGATCCTCCAAACATGTTCAGCAACTTTACTCCACTGGTAATGAAACTTCATTCATGCAATTGAGGTATTGCTGAGATATGAGTGATCCTTACATGAATTCATAATCACCAATACAAGAATATAGACATAAACAGCTTTGTTTTACCAGACTAGGCCTCATCACGAGTTGGGCGGTAATGCCAGCGGTATTACCACCGGCGGTATTAGCCGGTTCACGGGTTTGGCGGTAATGGAATTCCCCATTCCCCACTGAGCCCATTCGGGAATGCCCCATTCCCCATTGGGCTCAATGGGGAATTTTCGCGCTCTTTCTGCCGGCGGATTTCCCACCGGCAGCAATAGCGTGAATTTTCAGTGGATTTCCCCCCAGCTCAGAGCTGGGGAGAAATCCGCCGAAGCCCTGATTTGGCGGACCCTTAAATCCGGCAGTAATAGCACGACCGCCAGATTTAAGGGTTACCGCCAAACTCGTGATGAGGCCCAAAGCCATTTTTCTTCATAGATAACACATGAAAAAGTATATTTAGCTAGTCCTTTTCCTTCATTGACACAGACATGTTTAGTCCATAAGAACATCTTTATTGGCCCCATGTCCTGAAGATAGACGTGGCCTAAAGCCCCATTGTGTGGCACCAATAAGCAGTCTGGAAATCCATAGCATGAATAGTCTTACGGAAGAGTGAACTTATTTGATCTCAATACATGTCAATGTTGTTACTTCACTTGGGTATTTGTGAAGCTCTTATAAGACAACTAGAGGTAAACATATAACATATTCAACACTGAAAACACGCTAACACATGCATATGTGTGTACACAACCACTCACAAGAAACAGTTCTTAGAAGTTAGTATGCATTTTGATAGAAAAATACATTTTTATGGATTATCATCTAACGTAGTGCATTGGTATTCAATATAAAACATTAAAACATAATAGCAATGTAGAATATCTTTACGCGTATGTTATGTTTTACGTTGGCAGGACATTGGAGGCCAATGCATCTTCAAATGTGGCTGGTAAATCAGAGGGCGAAAACATGCAGATCTGTAATGGGGATTCGATAGAAAGGTTAGAGAGGGAACTAACTTGGGATTTAGACGATTTATCCTGTCTAATTTCCAGGAGTAAAACAATCGATGGCCGTGGGGCCAGTTGGTCTGGCCATGTGTGTTCTAAAAAATAGCCCAGATACTTGGCTGGGTGTCCTCGATAAAATGTTTAAAACCGTTCTTAGGGAGAAAGCGGTACCAGTTTCTTGGCAAACAGCTATTGTAGTTCCAATTTTTAAAAAAGAGTCCAGTTTGATTGCCTTGAACTACAGACCAATCTCCCTTCTGGATTGCTCAGAAAAGATCTTCACGTGTCTAGTTGTAAGAGACCTGCGAACATGCGCAAATGAGAATAGAAGAATGGACCATTTCAAACACTGTTTTGCAAGGGAGTTTGAACCGAGATTAACCTTTTCTCCTGGAACATTTGAAAAGGGGGCCGTCAGAAAATAAAAACCCACTTTATGCGCAGTTCATAGATTTTTCTGTGGCTGTTTACACTGTGCCGAGAAAAAGGTTATGGGCTGAATTAGATTAATGGGGTTGCCCTCCTACTGTATTGGCGATCCTGATTGTGCTGCACACGGACACCACTTTGTGTGTCCTTTTGGACAGAGAGGGGAGCCTATCTGCACTGAACCATATGGCTAGAGGATTAAAGCAAGGTTGCTCATTGGCCCCAATCTTATTCCTCCTTTTTATTTCTGACTTGGGCATACTTTTTCTGACATTAAATCTTTCCCCCTAAAATGAATGATCAAGTGATTAACTACCTACTGTACGCTGATTACCTGCTTTTACTGAACCATACGCTAATAGGGCTGCAGCGTCAGTTGAAGGCCCTGGAGTTATTCACTAATAAGAACATGGTAATGATTAGTCTCCCTAAATCTAAAATCTTAACGCTGCATAAAGGACCCGGAAAATCAGGAGACATTTTAAATGGTCTATCAGAGGGTCGGCTCTCGAGAAAGTGGATCACTTTTTGTATCTAGGTTTTGTAATTTTCCCTAAGGGAACTAGAACCAGGCGGCTGGCGGGGAAGAAATTGAAGATTAAGGCATTAGCCACAGAGGGTAGAACCCTAAACAAGAAACCTGCGCAATTTTCGATTATACCAGTACAAGAGTTTTATTGTAAAAATATGGTGCCGGTAATAACCTATAAGGCCAAATCGCTATTCTTTGCTCTTAAAGGGCAATGGTCTAAACTTGAGGAAAGTGTTAGGGTTGCCACCTAGTGTCCCAGCTCCTGTTTTAAGGTACAAATTATGCCTAGTCTTGTTGGAAGAGTTGGTCAATTGGAAACATCTAAACTTCGTTTGAAAGATTCACCTGGCGAACGATGGATTGACCTGGGGGCTGCTAAAGAGTGGGTTAAAGGCAAGCTCACCGACTGATCTCATAGAATGGTGGCTCCAGTGCCATGAAATACTAACTGGGGTTGATTCCACTGTGGAATACCTTCTAATGCACCCATTGAAGTTAAAATGAGGTTATGGGAGGTCGACTGGATTGACACAATAAACCATGCCACGAAGTATCATTTATTTAGGGACCTACTCTTAGATGCCAGGCCTTATAATTCCCTACCTTACTGCTTAATGAAATGTCAGGACCATTACTGGCGTAGTCAGTGCTTGCGCCTTCACTTAAATTGGCTCCCTACTAATGACATTTTGTGTGCGTGAGTAGCTATAGTACATAACTTAAGGTGCTGCAGATTCTGTAAATTGGAGAATTCCACAGAAACCCTTCAGCACCTTCTTTTACATTGCTGTGAATTGTCCAGAGCCAGTCAGACTTTTTTAAGCACCTTTTAAAGGATTATAAGGTCATTTGAACCCGGCTGGGTCTGGCAACGTATTCTAAAAGACAAGTCTTTTAAATGGTCGTTGGCCGCCATATGTTTTATGCAAGAGGTTTCAGTCCTTAAATAAGATTATCATGTAGTGATTCCCGTTTTAAATGTTTCTTTCGGTTTTATTGTTAAAGCGTCATTAATTGTACCGTAATTTAATTTTTATTTGAGATTTTGTGTATATGTGAACATTTCCTTCTGAACTATAACACAATACAATAATAAATTACATGTGGTTGATTACTCTCTTACAAACAATGCCAAAATAGCTGACTAATAGAGCATGTATTATTTTAGGGAAAATCAGACACAGTGCATGCATGCCAAGGAAAATCCAATGTAGCATGCACACATTAAATGCTGAAAAGGAAGGTGCTGAAAAGATCTTAACTGAACAATAGTCTGATAAGACATCTATTTGAGTTAAGTGGTAATGTGCTTGCTACATACATAGCTCTCAAGATGCAAGCACTATAATGCATGCTTTCAAGTAGTATGAATAGGCAGTGATTCAAAAATAAATGGTCAACAACAGTCTGAAGAAAAATACTCAATAAAGAAATGACAAGGATGTTCGTTTTTAATGCACTTTGGGTGTAACGGTATTCTAATGTATACAAAATATGTATATACCTGTGTATAATGTCATGGGTTATTCAAACTATGCTGTAGTCTGCCTAGAAGCACATTAATATGTGCAACAACGTGTAACAAATAAGCTGGCAGTACAACACGTGTGTGTTCAGATTGCAATACATTTACCCATCCGTGTTTTGGACTGTGCACTAGACTTGATCCTGAGTTAATGAAGAAGCACAACAAAAAACTTTGAAAAGGCTGAATGCTAATAGGAAATAGAACAGAGGAGATTGGGCATACGAGGAGTACATCCAGCATAGAAAACATGAGGGAAAGACATACGAGGGAAAGGAGAAGGATGAAGAAAGAGGGAGAGTGAAAAAGATAGAGAAAGAATAAGGAGGTGAGAGATGAAGATTTGGGGACTGAGATGAGACATGAAGGAGAAGCAGAGAAAGGAGAGATGCTATATATGAATAGATGGAGGGAAAGAGAAAATAAAGAACAGTAGGAGCAGACATAGTAGATGAAAACGTAATGGGAAGATACATGGAAAAAAATAGGTAGATGGAAAATGTGTTAGAAGAGTGAAAGTCAGTGACACTGACATTACAGGAAGGGTTGACATAGTAGAGAGTGTGATGGACACGCGAGGTTCAGCAAGAAAGATGAGAGAGTAACACATGCAGTACAGAGTGGAGGAATACACAAAAGATGGAAACAGTGTTGAGGGAATAAAGAGAGACGTGAGAAAGAGATTGTATCATGAAAGCATGAAGAATAGAGGAGTGAGGGGATGAGAGGCAGAGCGCGTGCGGTGGAAACACAGAGAGATAGTGCAAACCTGGAGACAGAGAAGAGTGAGGCTAATTATAGGAAACCTGTATACTCTAGTAGGTTACTTAGAATTCCTAAACTATGCATTTTCACGAGAACATTTCTCAGTGCAGGAAGACTTACTGACATTTTTCTAAATTAAATTCTACTGCAATTCCACATATTTCTAAACCAAAATGTGCCATGATCACGAATGCGCACCGAAAAAAAAAGGATTTCCATATGCTTTTTTGATACAGGACATTGTTCACAACGTGTTATTAGATGTTACATTAGATATTTGTTTCCTATGTAATAAAAATAGTTGCTATTGCACTGGGCATAGTGCATTTTTATATAAAAGTATTATTATAACTAAGCCGAAGTCGGTGTCCGTTTATTAAAGTCAGAAGAATACACGTCTGAGCTGGCCTGGGTGGGATTCAAAGCTGGCACCTGCAGAATATGCAGGTGGGTAACACACTGAGTTATCTTCTCGGTACTAGGCTCTTGACAAGTGAAAATGTGACCTGATGACCACCCATTTTAATCAACTGTAAAATGGGCACTTTGAAATTCAAGAGGCAGCTGGCATGACGAGAGAGAAGTCCTACTTCTCTGGAAAGACGTGAAGCCAACCAAGCAGAGCTGAAGGGGACTCAGCAGAGCATGGAGAAGGCATGGCCGAGCAGACACTGAGTCAAGGGGCGTGAAGACTAGCAAACAAGAACATGTCAAGTGGATGGGATCAAATGTTGGATTAGTGGATGGAATATTTGAGGCCTCATAAGGAGATGCACTCATGGAGCAAACGTGGTCAGACTCCCTAACGACCGTGCAGCAGACAGAGCAAGCACACTCTCATAGTGGATTTTGGTTGCGCAAAAGTCACCAGGATGCTAACAATGGCAAAATATACCAACACGTACTGCCTGCATTCTAAGGATTCTGATTGAGTAACACGCAACCAGCGTCCACTCCATGTACTAATCATACTTCCAAATGACTTTGCGGTGAGTAACGTGCTACACAATATATGCATTGATTGGACACTGCATGTTTGCTTTCCATGCCACTTGTGTTATTTTCTAGATGCTATTGTTGGCTTTCATCAAGATAAAGGCCAGGGAAGACCTATACTGCTCTAGTGGTGCTGCAAACCGAAATTCATCCATTCATATGTGTACATAGTATTTAGAAATAATGTTGAAACAATTGTTTGTCAGTTACAAACATACATATTTAACACATAATTAAGATTTGAACACAAATAAAGATGAACTTACTGATGCATTCTGGTAGGGATTTGTCCCAGTGGCTGTTAGGCTGGCACACTAACACTGAGGATCCAAATAGGAAATAGCCAGGATTGCAGTCATAGAAGACCACTGTTCCATAAGTGAAGTTGCCGTGCTCAATTTTGCTTTCACGAATGGAGTTGTCAGGAATTCCTGGATCAGTGCAATTGACCACTAAGCATAAGGAAAAAAACAAGAATAGTTGTTGTTTAAAGTACACTAAATTATACACATATGAAGGCAACATTCAAGCTGAGCATGGCACAAGCTGCAGGTATCAGCGTCATTGTTAGTTAGCGATATTTCTACTGCTAAGGTCACATCCGGTGCTACATGCAGATCGGATGCTTGCTCAAGCTGGTTATGCCACACGCAATGTCCGCCAGCACATATGGCCATCGGTGTGGCCAGGAGGCCCATCAGCACTGACAGTATCTGTATTTTTATCCCCAGGAAGAGAACAAAGGTATCCTTCTGAAATAGGCCCAGACCCTGCTGCGTGTGAACCTAGCTCCAGACAGTGATGCGAAAAATATGTGAGAACCTCAGAAGGCGCAGGATCCTGTTGGTAGTGAACTGACATCATGTGGTCGTGGCAAGGTACAACTGCATTTCCTCACAGGCCACTGTATACCAGATATTGCTTTGCATTTACATCTACCCAAACTGCCACTGATCATGGGAGACCACTGCTAAAGACACAACGTAGAGATTCCAGGAAGCTGTCAAGAAAGTACGTGTTTCTGTGTGGCTGTCATGTTGCCAAAATACGTAGCAGCCACTGGTATATCACTTGACAGGGCCCAGCAAAGAGAACAAAGTTGTACTTTTTTGTTGTTGTTTTTTTTTTTAGCATTGAGCATTTCGAAAAGCGAGGACTATTTAGAAAAGCTCATTTTCTGAGAAAGAAACACCAGCACCATTTTAAAAAGTAAAATATATGAATATAAATATAAATATAAATATAAATATAAATATAAATATAAATATAAATATAAATTTAAATAAATAAATAAAAATAAATAAATATCTTCGGGCCTCATTCCGACTTGGCCAGTAAGGGATAACGGTCACCGGTAAGGAGACTGGTGCCGTTAAACCCTTACTGCCCAATTCCAAGGTCCCTTAGTGGGAGCTGCAAAGGAAGTGTGGTCTGACCACACGTTCTTTATGGGTACCGCTAAGGGATCAGGCGCTAATAACGGGCATGCTAGCAGGCCCGTAATTAGCGCCTTCCCCATTCCCATTGAGCCCTATGGGGGCTCAAATGGGAATGGGGAATGGTTGGTTGGATGGGGATTTACCGGGTCCGCACAGGTCGGAATATGTCCCGGTAAGTCCCCATTCAATCAGACCGGACACGGACCTGGTATTGGAGGCAGCCATGGCACAAATAGCGCCATGGCTGCCTCCAATCTCGGAATGAGGCCCTTGGTCTTGATCACCTATGCACTTGGTATTTCTTCTCATATGTTACCACTGATGCAGTGAAACCGACATGCCAGGAATATGGGCCATCCTTGTGGAGGCCGGTTTATACCTGGCGATATTTCTGTCTTGTGCCACCAATATGACAGCACCAAACAGAAGAAAAGAAACCCTTCAAATCTATGCCTTATTGAAAATGTACATATGTTTACTTATGATAGTTTATTAGAAACATATAATCTAGAGAAATTCAGGTTTTTGTTACATCTCAAGGTTCTCTTGCAAAGGGGCCGCATTTAAAAATAAACTATGGTATTATCCTACATAGGATTCATCCAAATTTATGTCCAGGCATTTCTCATTGTTCCGGCACATACATGATAAGGATCCAGACAACCAAAAAGAGAAACACACAGGGCACCTTAGAGGATGACCCACAAGACCAGACATCCAGAAAGCTTGTGACAGGAGCATGAAGGAACCTGATCAAAGCTACAACACAGCTCAAGGGGAAAAGGAGGAAAAACAAGCACCAAGAAGCTGTTCCATGATGTGGGCAAAAGGTAGGAGTAGACCAAGTCAAGTAATCTAGAAGACAGCATAAAGTTAATGATGCCACCAAGATAGAATATCACCAACAAAGAAGACGCTAGGATCAATAACTAAGGGCCTGGTTTCAGCCTGAAGTCCCTCTGGTCACAACATAACTCTGAAAAGCCAAGTAGACCAGCAACATTACATAGCACCCAGAATGTTAGAGAGCCTGAACTCCAAAAAATGAAAATCTGCCCAAACAGCAACCGGTGACTGATGTGAGGCCCAATAACCTCTTGATTGTGGAAAAGGCTGCAGGGTACTGCAGTCATGTTCCACTATTTAAGGGTGCAGTGATCAGAAGAAGGGTCAGGTTTGCAGAGGTCACAGATGGTGTTCCTGGTTAAGACTGGGTGAATTAACAGTGATATTTCCCTCAAATTATGCTTTTACAGTGGAGTTGATTGTTACCCATGATTTGCCACTTTTGAACAAATTGCGCTTTTGCCCAGAAACTCTTTTGCCAGCATTATTATGCAGGGTAATATCAGAAATCAAAGATTGCACTCCACGTGTGGAATTTGAGATTCAAGAGATTTTGGTCCAGGAACTACCAATTTCTCGACCTAGAGAAATGCATTGGTGTCACTTAGCCCTACATCTCGTCCAGGGACTGCACAGCCAAATTCTACGAACCAGGATGAGGTGAGCAGATTTATAGAAGACTCCCCTAAAGATGGTGGAATGACAGGACAAGCCCAGCAGTAGGACACCACAGTATGAATCATGTTGGTCAGGAACAATGATGCTCCACTGACATCAAAGGGCTGCAGGACAGGAAGTAGGAGGACTTGAAGAAGAACTCCTGAAGAAATATGGGTGTAGATGTCGCACGAAGAAGCAGTAACTTCACAGCAGCAGCAATGCTGGTGCTCATGTATCCAACCAAGCATATGGAACACCGATTCATGTCTAGCCTAAGCCAAAGGATGCAGGAGTTTAATGAGGTGCACACCAATCTGCAACAAAAATGACTACACTGGCTAAAAAAAAGATCCAGAGAAAGACTAGCGGACAGCGGACTAGCGAACGTCCAGAGATGGATAGGAGCAGAGCTATGACTTACGATGAATGGAATCATCATCACAGGCTTCCAACAGGAACTTTTCAGTGCATCTTCAACATTTCGCCTGCTGTGGTTCTGATGAATAGATTGGGATCCCTACAGATACACACACTAACAAAGATACAGATTGATGTCTCTTGGAGACCCTCACAGTTTTGCAACGGGATGACACTCGCAGAAAGGTGATTGTGGGCTCTGAAGACCACTCACATAGGAAACTCATAATAAGAACATTGTGTTCTTATTTGGCACTTCATGTCACACTCCGCCAGATTCTAAACGCTGCAATAGCAGCATTATTTTTACCCCACTTGTGTCGCTATTTGGTTTATCAACCTCGGTAGGACGAACGGCTAAGTTGAAATGGCGATGTATTTTCACTTGCAAAGTATATGCTGGGCATCATGTCAGAGACCATTGACTAACCCGTGCATCCATTTATTATTATTATTATTATTATTATTATTATTATTATCACCACCCATCGCCATTATTATTTTTATACTATTACTACTTGTATTACTACTGCTACCATAAATCCTGAACCCTGTGTGACCCCATAGTGTATAAACTAGCTCAAATTATTTTCAATTGTACTGAGCTGAAAACAAATCCTAAATGGACCTGTGATAAGCAAGCTGCAGTCAATTCTCTACAAACAGCACTATGCATGTTATGTTTGTTTAAAAGCCTTCTTCTGCTTCTATTATTGTTACTATTGCTATTATTATTATTATTATTACTATTGCTATTATTATTATTATTATTATTATTATTATTATTATTATTATTATTATTATCACATCTGTCAGTAATCAGTAATGCATTTGATAGTGCCATGTTTGTTACACGGTGTAGTTGATTCAGTAAGCAACCATTCGTTCCTTATATTATTTCAGGAAACTGTGATCTTCGAATGTGAAAATCTCCCATTTCAGGGCTCCTGGCAAAGAATGGCCACATTGTATGGCCCGAGGAGCAAGAATAGACATCACTTCCCCTTGACTGATGTTCGCGAATTGTCAGGTTTAACGATTGTTCTTCCAGTGGCACCCAAGGGATCACCAGTGACGAGGGAACGTTTACACATCCTGAGGTCGACGTGGCACGGAGCGGCCTAGGAGAAATGTGCTTGACCTTTGACGACTGTGCTTGTACTGCATAACCAGCGACGTGTGCACACAAGGCGGCCAGACCACAGTGAAGTCATATTTGGTGGGCCATAGACACCTCTGTTCTCTAGGCTGCTCGTGATTGGTGTAACTCGCCAGAAGAATAACGGGAGCTTTGCCCATCAGTGATTTCCTCCTGATCACTTTTTGAACAGAGGGGGCCAGTTGGAACATTATGGGTTTCTCAAGTTCCTACCTCCCATGTGTTTGTGCATATCGACTGATGATATGACTGTGCTCGGTCAGCAGTAAAAAAAAGAAGTTCACACAGAAAAAGGTGGTTGCGCTTTTTTGTGCGCCCCGTTTTTCGGTAATCCTTGCAAGAATCTTTGAACCAATCAGAAACATAGGGAAAGCCAGAAGGACATCTATTCCAGAAACCAGCAGCATACACCCCCCAAAGGGAACATGTGGTCGGCACCTTTCTTTCCAGGACATACACCACTGTGTGATACTTATAGGATGTACTTCTACTTGCTGGCACGAGTTGTTTAATCTGGAGATTAATGTGGACAATACTTTCTACCGCGCATGTCGGCAATTGTGATTATACTGGCATTCGTTGAGAAGCGTCTAGGGAGCATTGGGTCTTCACATGATTTCCTTAAGTGAGCATTTTTTATTTGTGGTCCAGCTGTCAAATCAGAATTGAAATTACCCTAACCCATGCGGGTCACTGTTTTCGTTGGGTTGCATAGGTGTTTTATAATGTTGGTGGGTGATGTATGATTTCTCGAGAAACCAAACTGGCAACCCTTTTCCACTCACAAAGGTTTAGCATAAAACGTCCACATAATCGTGCTGCGGAGCAAACCGGAGAACAGATTAAGGGCCTGATTCGTGGCATTTTTTGCACAGTGCAAAGTGGCTTTGTCCAGACTTGGCTTGACAAAAATACACTTTGCACGGTTCCATGGATCAGGGTGTTTGCCAGCAGTGCAAAGTCACTTTTCATCAGTGCAAATTCTCTATATTAAGCGGGCAAATATTCAATGAATCGGGCCCTTAGTGTACAGTTGGAATTGGGTTAAAAGTATTACCATTTTAAACTGTATCTCAACTACATGGTCCCTTTAAGAACCAAAGCAGTGAGATCTATTATCCGAATAAATGTTTCTGGAAGTTTGGGAGGCACATACATTTCTATGTGTCAGACATCTGTTAAAACTAGGTCTCTTTTCCTTTCATCCATCATCCGAGAAACCCATTAAGAGGACTGCACCCACAGCAATAAAGGTTCATTATCAAAAATAGAGAGAAAAACATTGGATTACACATTCCAAAATCCTCGCTTTGACAGTGTGAGTGAGCATCATGAGAATCACGTGATCACTCTCCAGTACTGTGGCGCTGGAGTCTGTCTTCCACATCACCACAGATTAAATGAACTAGATTCCTCTTAGATTCGACAATTGTTGAACTTTATTTTGTTCATGAACAACATACGCCAGTTAATGGATAGCTTGGAGAAAAAAAAAATACTATAGATTTGGATAAACTATAATGAGACTTCCACATAAAAAATGAACACAAATTAAACTACACACTTATTTGAATATTCCCATAATGTATTTTCTAAACATAGTCATAGGGCCTCATTACGACCCTGGCGCTAAGTGTTTAACGGCGCCGTAAAAGGCTGAGGCGCCGTTAAACACTTAGCGCCTTACTACAAGGTCCCTTTTCGGGACCCGACCTTAACGGCTGGTCTACACCAGCCGTTAAAGTAGGGACCCGCAAAGGGACCTTGGTGCTAAGTACGGTACCGCAATTTGCGGTACCGTACACAGCGCCTTCCCCATTCCCATAGAGCCCTATGGGACGAAAATGGGAATGGGGAAGGGCCATAGTTCAATGGGGAATTACCGCCCCGCCAACCTTGGAATGGGGTGGTAATTCCCCATTGAACCATGGCAGACCCGTTACAACACCGGCACCAACCAGGGTGCTAATAGCGCCATGGTTTAGCGCCGGTGTTGTAATGAGGGCCATAGTCTACTCTAAAAGCACAGAGAGTTCTGGACTCAGGGAAAAGTGTCCCAAACAATTTGCCTGCACAAGATATATTAATACATATATATATATATATATATATATATATATATATATATATATATATATATATATATACTATAGGGTGGCGATAGGCAGAGGCATAACCAGGATTGTCCAACTAGTGGGGCCTGAAGCTAATGTAGTTGGGCCCCACTCCATGGATACTAACATACGTAAATGCCCACAAAGTGGTGTTGAGTGGGCATTTACAGATTTTGTGTGGGCCTTGCCCACTCAGGCCCTACCCTGTCTACACCTCTGGCGATAGGTTAGTCTGACTCCCATAGGAACCCCTTACATTTCTATTTTTAATAACTTTTCATTCAAGTAATAGATTTGACCAAAATTTTTGAAGTGATTGGGGACTCGCAGGCCCCCTAAGATTGTAACACTTCAAAAGGATCCGTTAAAATATAGAAAAGTTATTGAAAAGACAAAAACTTTTTTTGCAGCCTACTTCCCATTCATTCATTTTCCCAGAAGCGAACAGGGTACATTTTTGCCAAAGCACACAGCCCAAACCACTGGAGGGATTTAGACCAGATCCAAAAAAAGTGTTAACTTTCGATCTATGCTTGATTTGGGGTTATGACGTGCAGTAGTTTTCTAAATATTTGACGGAAAGGGGGTGCCCCCTTCTCAAAAATAGTCAGCTATATCTCAGGTAAATTAGTAAAACCAAGGTTTTTTAGAAATTAAACAGCTGCCATCTTGTTTTTCTCTCGATGTGAGATATAGCCAAGAATATAGGAAAATAAAACATAGGAAAAAATCTATTTGCAGGTAAACAAAAAGATGCAAATGCCATCAGGCAAGAGGTGGGGGGATGGCTAGAATGCACCGAGGGAAATGTTGGAGTTGGAGCATAAGCATAATTCTGTCACAGAAAAAGCATGTTCTGTGGGGGGAAGGGGAGAGGCAGGGGAGGTGAGGAGGCCATGGGAGGAGTGGGGAGAGTTGGAAAAGATGAGGGTGGGCATTTGATGAGTGCCTGGGTGGGCACTCATCAAATGGGTGGGCAGGAAAACATGTTTTTCCATGACGTTTTTACAGAATTCGTAGCTATTTTTCCGATAATTGAGGCTATAAAGGACTACAGATAGATGCGGTTATGTCTAGATCCATAACTGCTTTTTAGAGCTTTCTTTTACAACTATAGTAACATTGGGGGTGAAAAATCATTGGTCAGGGCCAAAGCCACAAAGCCATCCATGTTTCCCATCCATGCAGTAACAAGGACAAACCCTGCTTAGCTTCCAAGTGAGGAAGGGGCCAGCCCACTAGGGCCATGTTACCTGATAAATGACTCAAAGTTGCAAGACCACTTAGAGAAATGGGATGGCCCTTTCCTTGCTTTGAAGTTAAGCAGGGTCAATCCCAGTTACTGCAAGGATGGGTGACCGAACAGGCATACAAATCATTTTATTTTTAAACCGTGCTACTGTCAGTCCTTGTCAGGTTTTGCACACAGTGACCCTTTGTTTACCATTTTCTGAATTACATTCTGGTATTTGTAGTCTCACAGCCAATAATAAAAAGAAAACACAGATTTATTTACAGATAAAGTGGGTTTCCAACCAGTGCTGTTACTGGCACCAACCCTGCTTAGCTTCAAAAGAGGAAGGTGTCAGCCCCCTAAGGCCTGTTGCCTTAGAAATGTGCCCACCTTACAAGACCACTTAGAGCACCATTGCCTTGCTTTGAAAGTAAGCAGGGTCAGTCCCGGTTACTGAATGTAAAATGTTCATTGGTTATTTATAACACTCTTAATACCCAGAGATTTCGAAACACGGACCCAGGGATCAAACCTGTGTGACTCTGTGTCGTTCTGCTTCCAAAGCAAGCATGTTACCACTGACCTATCCTCCTGGCCCATGGATGGGAGACAGTCGAAAGCAGATTATTGTTGAAAGCCAGGCATGGGGATGTTGAGGGAAAATGATAAGAGGGCAAGTAAGTCACAAGTATTTGCCCATGATGTGGCAAGAGATTTTGCAATCCTGGACATGGGTGCAGTAATTTACCTTTGATTGTGGGTGCTTTTCAGTGAACAAATAAAGGGCACATGTGGGTGGACAGCATCACATTAGCGGGCCGGCACAACCCCTTATGTTTCTTTGAGGTTAGCAAGCTTGCTCAAGTATTTGGCTACTAGGATTTTACTCAGGTGGTCAATGTCCAAGTCCAATGCTATTTTGTCTTGCACACTTTCTGCTATGGAGAAGGTCAATTGAACTACCTTTGTGTAGTTCACTTTAAAATATATATTCACTTCCTGTGCATATGTTCATGGTGGCAGCTTGATCTTGGAACTGGACACCAAAGTTCTTCTTGGTCACAATATAGATGAGGAGCTATAAAACTTTATTGGTATGTGATTATGAAATAATGTGTTTTTTTAATTTCTGAATTTACTGCTCCTGTGTTCTCTTTTGCTCAACTGTCAAGTTTTTAACTTGTGTTAATGTATTGTCAATTCATTGTATGTGATTGTTGGCTTTTAGTTATTTCTGAACATCACTATTTGAGTGCTGTGATTAGCTGCGGTTCATTTTTTAAATGTAAGGAGCAATAGGTTTTAACTTTTCCTAGGTGAACAGTTTTATTTTCAGAATATATGTCAGCATAGTTTGCACTATCATACTTTGGACAGTATGCCTGATAGGTGTTTTTAAAATTGGATATCTTTTTTTTGCATTTTGCACATACAGATCCTTTTCAGCGTTCATCTGGTTGTGGAGGGCAATGGAAGGGATCCTGTTGTCACAATGCATTAGCAATTTATGTATTTCCCTACAAAAATTTTTTGGGCTTCAATAATAATAATAATAATAATTAGGCTTTTATATAGCGCTACAAACCCTCAGGTATCTGAGCGCTGCTTATTATTACCCACGGTGTGTGGTGCTCATTTATCGACCTCGGAAGGATGAAAGGCTGAGTTTGGCCCCGCCGGGATTCGAACCTGCGTTAACATGTGCCATCCAGTTGGATTTTCTCACTTGTTTTGCTGACATTTACAAGTGCACTTTATGCCACACTGCTGGTTCTTGGTCTTTGGTGTTTGACAGCAATGAGTGATTCCAGTTGTGGGGTCCTGCTATGAAAATGCATTTGCACTTTATGTTTCCTTTATTTTATTTATTGGATATTTGTAAGGTGCCTATAGAAGTGGTGTTTCATGGTGCCACAAGACAAAAAGGATTTAGGCAAGGAAGAAAGGTACAATAACGGTCCTACTAGGCCTTGTGAAATTCGGATTGTGCAAGTTCAGAACAAGAAGTGTGAGGGAAAAAAAGGGATTGGGGGAAGTGCATGTCAGAGTCCAATGAAGTGCTAAGAAGGGAGAGAAAGGTGAAGGGGAGATTTGCAGTTGTTACGGGGAGGCCAAAGGGCAAGTGCCATTGAAGAGCAGGTAAGCACTGGGAAGGGGGAAGGCAGGGGTAAGGGGCAGGTTAGAGGGCAAGTACCATGGAAAGCAGGTAAGCAGTGGGAGGTGGAGGACTGGGCGGAAGAGAGACTGGAACCCTGGGATCCAAGAGGCCAGTCGTAGAGGTGGAGGAAGAGGTTTGCTGGGAAGTGGGAGAGAGAAGGAGGAGGAGAAATGGAAGGTCTTGGGGAGATTCTGGAACTTATGGATATCTGGCTCAAGCCTAAGAGTGGCAGAGAGACCATAATAGAAGGAAGCACCTGTTGAGAGGAGATATCTTCCCCACACTCTCTGTTTAGAGAAGCGACAGACTTGTAGCGAGTTGGAGCTAGCAAACCAAAGGGTTCTAGTAGGGAGATATCTAGGGAGAGAGATGGTCTCAGCCACCAGAAAGCCTTGTGGATGATGCAGATGGTCCTGAATATGATCCTAGCAGCAACTGGGAGCCAGTGGGGAGAATCTATGGCTGAGAGATTTGTTCCCGGGCTTGAGGCCAAGGATACATCTTGCAGTCCTATTCTGGATAAGTTGAAGGGGACGAAGGAAGGCAGAAGAAAGATTAAGGAAGATACTGTTAACGTAGTCAAGCCTAGAAAGGACCAGAGCTCTGGAGACACTGAGTTTCTGGGGAAAGGTAAGGAAAGGAAGAATACCTCATGGAGGTGAAGTTTATACTGGGACTTCTTGGTGATGTCCTCAATGTGATGAGAAAAGGAGATTGAGGAGTCAAATATGACTCCAACAGTTTTTGCCTAGTAGGAGGGTGAGGGCCCATGAAGGGCAGCCAGAAGGAGAGAGGGAACAGCAGAGCAGGGGTCCCAATAGAGATGAACTCAGTCTTACAGATTAAGGCATTAAAGCAGAGATAGTTTGCAGCACACCAGGACTGGATTGCAGTCAGAGAGTCAGTGATAAGAGAAGAGGAGTAGGAGGTGGAGGAGGAGGAAGGAGAGGGAAGCCTGAAAGAGAACTGCGTGATGTCTGCACAACACTGGAAGTGAGGGGAGAAAGAAGAAATCAGATGTGCCAAGGGGGCAAGTTAGATATTGAAATGCCACGTGAGAGGATAAAGCTTTGAGGGATGATGCAGGTGGAAAGTGTGATAAAGGAAATAAGGAACAAGTTACTTACCTGTAACTGTTGTTCTCCAGCATGGGTCTGGCATGGATTCACATGCTCATGAATATTCCCCGTCGTCAGGCTGGGAATCCTTGGTAAAGAAAAAACCAATATCAGTTTCGTTTCTGATCTGTCTTTCGTAGTAGTAACCAATCACTGGTCTCTGCGTCATACTGACCACAGCCAATGACTGCCCTCTACCTAAGCCCCGCCTCTGGCAGCCATCTTCAGATTTGGAAGCACGTGAAGTGGCAGTATGACCAAGTGAAGAGCCGCAGAGGGGTAGGCGGGAGGGTTCGCATGTGAATCCATGCCAGACCCATGCTGGAGAACAACAGTTACAGGTAAGTAACTTGTTCCTTCTCCAGCATGGGGTCTGGCATGGATTCACATGCTCATGAATAAAGAATACATAGCAGTACACACATGCACAACCATGGGAGGTGGCAAAGGCTCAACATTAGGCATTACATCAAACTCAACATTAAGCAATCTTACCTCCTCACCAGGCTCACCTCAGGTGAACATGTTGCGCAGCACTGCTTGGCCGACCCTGGACTCCTCCCTGGAATCCCGATCGACGCAGTAGAATTTAGTGAAGGTGTGCGTCGACCTCCAAGTAGCAGCCCTGCATATGTCCAGCAGGGGCACACCAGATAGGAACGCCGTGGTAGCTGCGATCGCTCTGGTGGAATGGGCTCTCGGACGGCCAGGCAGCGGTCGGTTTGCCAACCAATGACAGTACATGATACAGCCGGAGAGCCATCTTGAAATGGAAGCCTTCGAGAGAGCCTTCCCCTGATTGACAGGTCCAAAGTTCACAAAGAGTTGTGACGTCTTCCGAAAACACTTTGTGCGGTCCACGTAGAACTTCAGCGCTCTAGCCACATCAAGCGAGTGCAAAGTCCTCTCAGCCGGCGACGAAGGCGACGGGAAAAACACAGGCAACACCAAGGGTTCGTTGAGGTGGAAGTCCGATGGCACCTTGGGCATGAAGGAGGGGTGCGTCCTGAGCACCACCCTCGTGTCGTGAAAAGTCAAGTATGGTGGCTTGCAAGATAGGGCCTGGATCTCTCCCACTCGTCGTGCGGAGGTGATGGCCACAAGAAACGCTGTTTTCCACGACAGGAACTTCAACGGGGCCGAGTGCAGAGGCTCGAACGGAGGTCCCATGAGCTTGGTCAGCACCACGTTGAGCTCCCATGCCGGGGCCGGAGCCTTCACCGGCGGGAACGATCTGAACAGTCCCTTCATGAATTATTTCACCAGACGATGAGACCACAAGGACGTCCGCCCCGTGGTTCTGGTGTATCGGGAGATCGCACCAAGATGAATCTTGATGGACGCGTGTGCCAGTCCAGCCTTGGCCAGCGTCAACAGGTACGGCAGTACTTGGGGAGCCGTAATCCTTAGAGGGTTAATCTTCTGTGCGTGGCACCAGACAGAGAACCTCTTCCATTTGTGTCCATAGCATTTAAGAGTCGAGGACGCCCTGGCCTTTGCAAGAACCTCTCTGCAGTCGGCCGGTATGTCGTATCCTCCAAACTCTAGCGCTGAAGGAGCCAGGCCTGTAAGTTCAGCGACTTCGGGTTATGGTGGAGGATGGCGCCTCCTTCCCTGGAGAGCAGATCCGCGTCCACTGGCAGCTTGATTGACGGGGACGCTGACAAGTCCAGAAGGTCCGGGAACCATATCTGCCTCGGCCACGCAGGTGCGACAAGGATCATCCTGCACCGTGACCTCTTGAGCTGGTTGATGAGCCGGATCAGCAGTGGCAGTGGGGGGAACGCGTATAGGAACAGGCCTTCCCAGGGGAACGAGAAAGCATTGCCCATGCTCCTCAGCTGGGGAAACCTGCTGGCGAACCTCCGGCACTTCGAGTTTGTCGCCGTCGCGAACAGGTCGATCTTGGGTGTGCCCCACCGTCGGAAGAGGTGATCCACTAGATCCTGCCGTAGTTCACACTCGTGGCACGAGCGCAGCTCCCTGCTGAGTGAGTCGGCGATGGTGTTTTTTATCCCTGCCAGATGAAACGGCACCAGAGGGACGGAAGGAAGGATCTGAGGGCCCAAAACACTGCACGGAGCTCCAGGACGTTGATATGGAGGGACTTCTCCGTCGGGAGCCAAAGGCCTCTCGCTTGCAGATTTTCGGTGTGCGCTCCCCACCCTTCCAGGGAGGCATCCGTGGTCACTGTCTCCTGGTGGCCTGGGGTCTGGAAGTCCATGCCCAACGTCAGATGCGGGCGGGTGCCCCACCACCGGATCGCTCGTCGGAAACTCTCGTCGAGTGTGATCCTCTCCTCGAAGTCGCCCGTCGTTTGGATCCAGCGCGCGTCCAGGAACTCCTGCAACGGGCGCATCCGGAGCCTGCACATGGGAATGAGGTAGATGCAAGAAGACATCATTCCGAGGAGGGACTTGATGGACCTCACCTTGGCCGCGTCGGCAACCAACATCCGCTGTACCTTGCCCAGGATGGCCCTGGTCCTTTCCTCCGATGGGGAGGCCAGAAGGGACACTGTGTCGAGCTTCGCTCCCCAGGTCCGTGAGAAGTTGGACGGTCCTTGCCGTGTGCTCCACGGCGAGCTCCCTCGTCTTGGCACGGATGAGCCAGTCGTCCAGGTAGGGGTAGACGTGGATCCCCTCTCGGCGCAGCTGCGCCGCCACTGGTGCAAGGCACTTGGTGAATACCCTGGGTGCCGACCGTAAACCGAAGGGAAGGGCTCTGAACTGATAGTGACGCCATTGGACCACGAACCTGAGAAATTTTCGGTGCCCCTTTAGGATGGGAATATGGAAGTAGGCATCCTCCAAATCCAACGACGACAGGAAGTCGCCCTCCTCCAGCTGCCCCAGGATGTGCTGGAGGGTGACCATCCGGAACTTCTGTGCCTTGATGAACTTGTTCAGCCGTCGTAGGTCTAGGATGGGGCGCCATCCTCCCGTCTTCTTCTTCACGAGGAAGTATCTTGAGTAAACTCCGGAGCCCCGAAGCCTCTCTGGGACGAGTTCGATGGCGCCCTTCCTGAGCATCGCCTTTACCTCCCGGAGAAGCTGAGGGACGTGAAGCTCTTTCCTGGCCACAGGGGGGACGCGCGGGCACCTTCTTTGAAACTCGAGCGCGTGGCCCTGGGCTAGGGCGTCCAGCACCCAACGGTCGGTGGAGATGGACTCCCACACGCTGACGAAGCTCGCCAGCCGGCCTCCCACCGGGGCGCTTCGGTGGGGGCCCGACCCCACGGCCGGTTCAATCCTGTTTAGACGAGGCTTTGCCAACTTGGCCTCCTTGGCGACGACGGCTGGGTCCGCCTGACTTGCCTCGTCCCCAGTAAGCTTCCTGAGATGACGAACGGGCCGCTTGACGGTAGGTGGAAAATCCGCCGCCGGAACCTTTGGAGGCGCCCTTGCCTCCGCCGCTCCGAAAGGGCGGCCGCCGTTGCTGGAGAACCCCGAGAGCCCGGGCCGTCTCCGTGTCCGCTTTAATGGCTTGAAGGGAATCGTCCACTGTTTTCCCAAACAGGTTGTTCCCATCGAACGGCATGTCCAGGACTCTGGTCTGTACGTCTTGACGGAAGTCAGTAGCGTTGAGCCATCCACGCCGCCTAAGGCACACGCCGTTGCCCAACTGGCGAAATCCAGTGTCGGCGATGTCCGTCGCAATAGTGATGGCATGGTCCGACGCCACCTCACCTTCCTGCAAGATCTCCAGGGCATCCGCCCTCTTGTCGTCCGGTAGGAAGTCCAGCAGGGGAGCCAGTTTGTACCACAGCTCCCTGTCGTAGCGGGCTACGATAGCCAAGGCGTTGGCTGCCTTAATCGTCGTTGCTGCAGACGAGATGACCCTGCGCCCCATCATGTCCAATTTCTTTCCCTCGCCGTCCGGCGGGGAAGTCGACGTGGACGCCGCACCCCCCCGCTTTCTTCCTGGCCGCCGCGGAGACGACGGAGTCCGGGGTAGGCTGTGCCCGGAGGCACAAGGGGGCCGCATCCGGGACCCGGTACTTCTTCTCATACCGGTCTCTTCTAGCCGGCGTCGTGGATGGGTTCTTGAGGAGGGCGAGGCCCTCATCCCAAATATCGTCCAGTAGAGGTACCGCGAGGACCGTCTTCCTCTTGGCCTCGCGCCGCTGATAAAGGAAACCTTCCTTCTTCTTCTCCTCCGGGCAGAGCTGGAAGAGCTCGGATGCCCTGGCGATCATGGAGTGAAATGATCCAATCTCGTCGGGCGGGGAAGCCCGGGTGGGAGGTGACGACGGAAGATCCTCGTCGTACACCTCGTCGTCCGTACCCGTCGCGGCCGTGTCAGTCCCCGTATCATCCCCTCGAGTCGTGGACGGGGAGGAGGGCTGAACGGGGCGCGAAGGTTGAGAAGGAGGTGGAGGGTGAATCCTTCTTTTCTTAGGAGGGGGGCTGCCAGAAGGGCCTGGTTCCGGGTCCCCCGACGGGAGTGGTTCCTCCACTGGTAACGGCAGTCTCGTCCTTATCTCTGAGCATAAGGACTGTATAGCCAACAAAATGGCCGCTGAGTTGTCTTGCGGCGCTGGCAGAGGGGAGTCCGACGGGCGGTCAGGGGCCCCGTCGGTACCCTCGACGATGTCGTCGTCTTCTGCGTTGGGATCCCTCCCGACGGGCTGGTCTTCTTCCACGCCAAGGCCGTGGCTTAAGACCTCGATCAGTTCTTCCTCAGAGGTTGAGGCCGAATCCACGACGACCTCCTGCCCCCCCTTTTTCCTCTCCGTCGGAGGTTTCACGGGGGTCCTGTCGATGGGCATAAAAGAGGACTCCCTCTGCGGCGGCAGGGAGACTCTGGGCCCCGAGGTCGCCACCACTGGTGTAGCCTCCACAGGCTGAGCCAGGGCCGCCGCGACTGTCTCGATAGAGGCCTTGGCCGGATGGATTAAGGCTTTCACCACCTTAGGTGCGCTCACCGCCTTCTCCTTGAGGGGGGACACTGCCTCGCTCCCCCTCCGCCTTCGAGCTCGACTGGGGCCTCTCCAGGAGCTTCGCCGGGTGCTCGGCCTTCCTCTTACCCGACCCAGAGCGTTGGCTCGTGGTTGATGGTGCTGGGGAGGATGCACCCTGCCTGGCGCCCGTAGAGCCCGACCGTTCGGCGCTCCCGGTGCCAACGGACTCGCGGTGCTTGGCCTTATGTTGGACCCCCGTCGCCGGGGCGTCCTCAAAGGTCTTAGAAGACCGCTCGGATTTCTTCCTCTTCTTCTCGCCGGACGGGCTCTTCCCTTCCAGCCAGTTGGCGAGACGTTGATGACGGTCCTTCATGGTCCGCTCCGACATGTTGCCGCAAAACGCACAGTCCTTCTCCACGTGCGTCTTGTCCTCATGTAGGCAGTAAAGACAAAAGGAGTGTTCGTCTTCCTTAAAGACATTCTGCAGCTGGCATCCAGGGCAGACCCTGGACAGCTTTCCGGGCGTCGAGCTTCCCTTCTCCTGGGCCATGACCGAGTTGGGCCTGAGAAACTTCTGGAGTCCTCCAAAAGCGTAGCTCGACGAATCTTCACCCTTGAGGGGCGTGGACGAATCCGACACGGGTCCCCGTTGATCGGATGGAGAGTCGGTGGAGCTTGAGGCTCTTTTGACCGAAAAAAACAAAGTTTTTTGAGAAAAAACGTGAAAAAATAGCACTAACGCTCGAGAGCAATAGCACGAGGATCCCAACATATGAACGTGTGGTAAAAATCTGAAGATGGCTGCCAGAGGCGGGGCTTAGGTAGAGGGCAGTCATTGGCTGTGGTCAGTATGACGCAGAGACCAGTGATTGGTTACTACTACGAAAGACAGATCAGAAACGAAACTGATACTGGTTTTTTCTTTACCGAGGATTCCCAGCCTGACGATGGGGAATATTCATGAGCATGTGAATCCATGCCAGACCCCATGCTGGAGAAAAGGGCCCAGTTGTATCTGGGAGACTATGTTGGAGAGGATGGAGGTCAACCAATCCATAGCCTGACCAGTGATGCAAAGAGTGTCACAGAGATGATTTATCAGGGTGGCGTGATTGACCATGCCAAAGGCGAAGGAAAGATCAAGGAGGATAAGACCAGAAGGAGAGTTAGAGACAAGAATAGAAAGAAATTTGTCACAGTGTTCAGTGGAGCAGTTTCTGTGCCTACGAGGCCAGTGTGAAGAATCAACTTCTGTGGCATCAGCGGTCCAGGGATGAATATCAGTTTCTAAACCAGTAATCAGTCCCACACTTCTAGTACACCAGAAGCGATCTGAACAGATTGGAAACACAAGTAAATTACAAACCTCTTTGTCCAGTTTTGGTAATGTATATGGAACAGAAGGCTTATCTCTGCAAGGTTGTGGATCGTTGGTTAGATGCAACACAGCGAAAATACAATTGTTACCCATTGATAAAAGGGACTGTCCAGTCAAGGTTGTATACAAATATCTTCTTTAGTTCTATCACACTACAAAATGCAACCCACCATGTAAAGGAATGCAGAGGATAGACAGCTTCAAGAAGGAAAAGGGGTGCAGTCTGGATACCAACATGAGTGTAGTTGGTAAAGTAATTAATAGCAATAGTTTAAAAATACTTGGTTTCAGCACACAGGGAGCAATGGGTTGTAAAATGTCTCTAGGGACTTTGGAGAAGGACCAGGGGGACAGAACCACAATGTAGCTTGTGCTTGTAATTCTTGTTGCTCAATAGTGTTGATTTGGTTTCACAGCGCTTTGTAGCTCCTGCGACAGAGTTCAAGAAGGAAGACAGCTGCAGGTCTCAGGTGGCAGGCAGTTTGGCGAGGGAGGCTGGGTGGATGGCTGCAGGCTGTCCTTCACGGTAGCTCCAGGTCAGGATTCATTAGCTCAGTGCTGGTTGGTGGGTTTGAAGCGCTGGTCGAGGCATCTCAGACAGCATGAACAATTGTGGCGCAACAACTGTCAGCGGTGCAGACTGTAGCAGCTCAAGGGGCTTGACTGCAGCAGGTCTCCCTTGAAGTTGTAGCAAGGACAGACATTCTGTCTCCATCAATCCATATACTTGTACCTACTGAATGGGGTCCCACTGCAGAAGGGGACACTGTAAATGCATAGTCCCAGACATGACAGGTGACTGCCCTTGATACTGAGAGGCGGGGGCTGCCTTCAGGTTGACACAGCGCATATCAAAGGTTGTTGCGGTTAACTGTCTCTTAAGTTAAACTCTTGTTGTGCCTGTTTGAAGTATACTCTATTAGTATGTTAATTATGTTAATTGATGCCAGCATCTGCAGTGCTTACACAAACGGACAGGGCTGATCCATGGAGCCTTTGATAGTTAATTAGGCTGGCCACGGCAGGGGGAAGGTGTTTCCTTCCCCAGTTTGAGGTGTCTTGATGTTCTCTTGGCTGTCATATTCCAACTAAAAATTACAGGGGGGCGGTGAATGTAGGCTGTGTCCACACAGAGTACACAGGTCTATGTGTATGTCATGCGGTGAGTATAGGAAAATGTGTGTGGATTAGCCTGACACATTTTCCAGATGTTGATCTACCATCATTCAAAACCAATTAAAATTTCAAAAAAGCCCAGACGAGCGCACTCCCATCATGCAGATGGTCGAATTCCTCACAGCCAGACTGATGGTCATGAAGGCAGCCAACATAATCAGTTGAGAGATGGCAAGCTTCTCGAGTAGGTTGCCCAGGAAGGGGATAATGGAGATAGGACGATAGTTAGCAGGACAGGAAGGGTCATAGGAGGGCTTTTTAAGGAGGGGTGCACAAGTTCTTGAGGGGCTGAGTGAAGGGGCACGTGGCAATGAAGTGATTACAGAAATCTCCAAGGAAAGGCACAATGGAGGAAATATTGTCCTTGATAGTTCTAGAGAATCAGGGGAGCACCTCTTTGGAGGAGACTTTCATACAGAGGACTAGTTTAGCAACCTCATCAGGTGCTATGGGAGAGAAGGAGGAGAGAGGTAGGGAATGAGGGAGGGGAGTTAAGGAAGGCATGATAGCGGGGGAGGAAGGAGGTAGAGGGAGGGGAGAGTGAGGACAGAATGTCTTGGCTTTTTTAAAGGAAGTGAGAGATGAGAGAGGTACAGAGGGACATGGATGGAAGATGAGATGTAGAGACTGCAGAAGGATTGGACAGGTTCACTAGAATTGTTAGAAGCCCCAGAGATATAAACTTGGATGTGAGCCATCTTCTTAGCACCAACGTAAAATCTGTATTGCCTTTAGAGCAGGCGACAGGCCGGTTTCTCAGAGGATGCGTCTGATGCCCCCCACTTCCACCCAGCAACTCTGATCTTGCGTTTCAGAGTGGCTAGGTCAGAATCATACCAGGTGCTTCGCTTGGAGGCTGGCTTCATGCGGATCATCATATCAAGGGTGTTGGTGATAAAAAGGTGAAGATTAGCAAGGATGGAGTCAGTGTGTATGTCCATGGGATGGGAGAGAGGGGAGAATGAAGGTGGTAGATATTGCAACCACTGACACTTGCTTCATCCGCCGAATGACGGAGAAGGAGATAGACAGTGAAGGCAGAGGGATAGTAAAGGGACCTAAGAGATCAATATGAGAAGAACTGAGGAGGTTGTCAGACCAGGAGAGAGTAGTAGTTTGAGGGTTGGAGATAGGAATGTCAGAGGAGATGAGAGCATCAAGGGTATGTCCCACAGTATGTTTCAGACCTGACGGATCAATGGAGAGGGAAAGTGCATCACAGAGCCTGCAAAAGTGACTAGTGGCAGCCTCAAAAGAGGCTATGTGAATGTTGAAATCTCCAAGGAGGAGAAGTTTGGAAGTAAAGGGAAGAATCGAAGAGGCGAGGTAAGTCCACTTAGAGAGGAAGAGGGCAGAAAGACCAGGCGTCATGTAGATGGTGGTAAAAGTCAATAGGCACTCAAATGAGGAGTATGACTGAGTGGGAATGATAGTGGCAGGGATACAGTCAGGAAAGATAAATGGCACTCCACCTACAGGCCGGTTAGGCCTTCGCTTACAGATGATCTTGAAGACCCCAGGAAGTAGTGTGACGCAGTGTTAGAGCTGGCAATTTACCATGTCTCAGTGAGGGTGAGAAAATCGAGGTCAAAGTCTTCAAGGAGGAGACAAATGTCACAAGCATGTTTGATGGCAGAGCAAGAGTTGGGGGTTGCATGGTGGACCTGGTTACCACCTTTGAAGGTCTTCTGAGGTGGGGTACAGGACGTGGAATACCCATCGAAGGAGGAGAAGGAGGAGGGGTGGCAGGAGAAGGGAGCCAATTGATGAGAGACAGAAGATGTCTGTCAAGAAGTAGATGATTGGGCTGAGAGCACTGGGCCGTGACAGTTCCATTGTGATAGACATCAATGATGCACCTAGAGGATGAGAAGCCTGCCAAGAATACTTCCCATCTGGTGCCTCCATTAATGATAGATGAGGAGAAAGGAGAAAGGACAGAGACCAAATGTGGAGTCCACAGGTCTGGTGAAGGAGCGTCAAAGAGGATGTCAATGACAATCTGCTTGGAAGAAATGTTGACATAGTTGTCAGTATTGGGCACACCTGGATTGTGGACCAGGAGATTTTTTATTTTTTTTATTTTTCCTTCCAGACTACAGGACAGGAGATAGAGTAGCAGCTAGAGTAGATTGGTGAGATGGAGGCAGCCAAGAGAGGGGAGAGAGAGCCTAGCGAAGGATGGAGAGAAGGAGGGGGAGCAGAGAGCTGCACAGGCACAATGAACTCGCCAGGCAGCCAAGTAGTAGGCAGATGACATAAGAAAGGAGCAGACACAATGACTTCATCATACTCTTCGGGGCCGCCTGGACGGTCAGCCCTCCATCCACATGAGGCAGGATCACAGAAGCAGCAGTTGAGGGCAATAGGAACAAGAGTCAATGCTGCCAATTGGTGGGCAGGTGTCCTCTACAGTGAAGACCACAGTGTGGTTTTGGCAATAGAGACAAATGCTTATAGAACAATCAAACAACATAGAATTGAAAGTGACCAAATAGACCACAAAGGGGAATATGCCATGAGAAGCAAGCGGGACGGACATCCATACAATAAGCAAAAAGGATAAATGCATATAGTGAGATCAAGTCCATGTGGCAAAAAGGAAGGTGTAACAGAGGAAAGGGCTCACAGTGCAACACCGATGGAGTAATGTAGCAGCAACAAGGAAAGTCCCGAAAATGTGTGCGCAGTCATTGGGCTAGATAGGGTCCAAAGTCATGGTTCAATTAAGTCATTACATTGTGCACAAGAACTGGTGGTGATGAGGCAGGTGAGGCACTAGTAACTTTAAAGAACAAAAACGTGTTCTGCTGTTGGAGAGTAAAGGTTTCCACGAGTTGTGAGCCAGATATCTGCAGACAAAGACAGTTTCATATTCCTTCAGACAAAGGCTGAGCCCAAAACGTGTGTCCTGCAGTTGGTGAGGAAAGACCTCCAAGAGATGTGAGCCAGATACGTGCAGAACAAGGCCAAAGTTCAACATGAATGTGCAAAAGGGCCCATCAAGGCCATGGTGAACCACACCTTGCAGTGTAAACACAAAGCTGGTGTGGCATTAACTGCTGACACCGTGTTAAGGTAAAGGAGGACTCAGCAATGCAAGGTACAACACGTGTGTGTAGGAGGTGGTGTGTGCTGTCTATACAGGTAAAAAGGAGAAGCATGCCTTCTAAAACACACAACAATGGTGTGGCAGTCGATAGAAAAGTCGGAACCACTCTACAAGTATGGAGAGCGCAGATGGGAGATGAAAAAAGCACACACGGGTGCCATAGCCTCCAGAGTGGTCCAATTATTGGGCGTTGATTCTACTTACTTGAATTATATTGCTGCTGCATTCATTTGCACTTTACATTATATTGTTCAATAATGTGGGTTTGATTGAAGTTGGGACATTAAGTTCACTTGTTCCTGTTATGACTAGGTACTTGCACTTCATGTTTCTGTGACTATTGGGCTCTGACGCTACTTAGTCAGATTTCCTGACCTGCATTCCTGATACATGCATTTGCACTTTGTATCACATTGTGAAATAATGTGGCTGTGATTCAAGCTGGGACATGTTTTTCACTTGCTTTGGTCACAACCCTGGGTGGACATTGATTGACGCAATGATCCTTGACGGGACTGGACATCATGAGTATTTGAGCATGGTATGTGATAAAGAGTGTACAGATGGAATTCAGGAAAAATGTAGGATTTCATCATTTATGAATTATTTATTGTATTTTAGAAAAAGTCATTGGCATTTATAATACTACTCAGTATTTTGGAGATATGGTATGCGACTTTCTCCAGTGCCATCAGCATGTTCCTTTTTATATCATTTAAGTGACTAATTGGGTGTAAGTTATTATTGTCCTTAGACTCCTTTGGCTGGTGAATGTGGCTTAGGCATTGTGTCTGTCTTCTTTAAAAGCTTGCCTGCAAATGGATCTGCTGTAAATATTTGGTGGATTTTGCCCACCGGGGACTCTCCAAACAAGTTGTGGCTTTCAAAATGGATCTTCATGGAATTATTTTGATGGGAATCAGTGTGGGTGGGCATTATTGTCTGCATGCAAAAAGTTGAGCAAGCATCACTATCCTAACTTATAGTAACCCATGCTGAAGTTTATACGTCTGTTAGCCAAAAGTGGGAGTAGCAATACAAGTGTTTGAGATGCAATAGGGTAGTAAAAAATGCTAGTTTAATTAAGCAATAAACCCAGATGGGCAGGGTCTTTACCAGGTCAGGTAACATTAGCCGGGCATTATCAGACCTGGTAATGCCTCCTGCCTGGAGGATTGTATTCCTATTAGCATCACGTCATGGTTTTCCAGATGCTATTTTTTTCAGAACTAAAAAGAAATAAAATCCAAGATGGCTGCAATGGTCATGGGAGAAGGCAACTATAGGTAGTCATTTCTTCCTTTCCATGGCATGGAAGTGTAGGAAAAGACTGTTCCATGTGGAAGCGAGGGACCAGGCTTCTTCAGGTAAATGGTCAAAGTGGAAGTGGGCAGGAGATGTGAACATTGGATGGGATGGATGGTAAGAAGCGAGGAAGAGTTACCTGCTTCCCACAGGGGAGAATTATAGCCTCCCACTGCTCAGGGAACTCAGAATGCGGGCTTAGAAGCTGACTGCGCCTCCCCCAGGGTGCTAATAATGTGTTAGCAAATTAAATGTGTTTTGCTGCAGTATTTAATTAATGATGTTGTCTTCATATTGTATCCATGTTAATTGTAAGCTTGATTAAACTCACACAGTTTTAACATGAGCTGGCATTGGGTGCAATGTAATACTAAATGGTCTTCCTATATGGAATTGAAAGTATTTTTCCACCTTTCAGCTTGCACTTTATCACTAAATAGGAGGTTGCTTGTCATATGAAAGGTTTAGTGAATAAATATACTTGCACTGAGGCAGAGTCTTTTAGAAAGAAATCTTGCTAGGAATATTTTGTAATGCAGAGATATGCTTTCTGCTGTTTCCCTGTATGCTTCTGAAATCAGAATGCTCAGAAAGCTGTCAACGGCATCAGATATTGATTGTATTCCGAGAATTCTGATTGGCTCATAGAAGGCCCATAAAGATTGCCATGTGCTATTACTATATGCCGGTGCAGAGTACCAGTTCTTCACATGGGTTCTGTAGACAGACGTAATAATGCTCTCATCAATTGCTGAAAATCAATGTTCCTGTAGGTCGCTGTTCCGAGTCGCTTATCGCCTGCTGTGCTTTGCACTCTGAAGTAAACTGCACTGAAAGTGGGCACGTGTGGTGGCTAACATACCCCGGAGCAGACATGGAGGGGAGGCAAGCATGGGCATGCTGCAGCATAGTGGGACCCACTGTGCAATCTTCCCACCTGTCGGTTCAGAAACAGTGGATCCTAGGGCCTTGAAAAGTGGGTTTCAAGGTACCTTTGAGAACTTTGAAATCCGGGGAAAGTAGTGGGATGTCCAAATGTCATGAAGTCAGTCATTTCCAGGGGGCTAACAATTTTGAAATATTTGCCCCTCATCACACACTTTTGTTAAGTCTAAATGTAAGTTGCTTGACCACATTATTTCCCAGTTCTTGTACAGCAATGTCCAAGTATGTGTACATGTTTTATTATAAGGTTCTAAAGTAATACCCACTGTTAATAACCTCACTTGGAAAATGCAAATCGCACATGATAAAGCAACAGAACAATATTTAAATAAATAATCCTTAAATAATAATTTTATGCAAAAGGCAAATTATTGCATCTTTATGTCGTTCATCATGAATGGAAGTCTTCAAGTACCAAAATACTAATTGATGCAAGCCTTAAAAATCTCAAAAACCATAAAATCAGATTACCGCCACTAAGTACTCAGGCGGATGCAGTTCATAGGTGAGATGTACCTATTCATTCAAGTCTCAGTTGATATAACCCACAAGCTGAGAGTCCTTCCCACTACAGAACCACCTTCCCAACTGCCCGCTTTCGTCCACGTTCACACTACGCTTCCACGACTCCTGTTGAACCCATAGATTCTATCCCAAGCAACACACCACAACTTCAAGCACACTACACGCTACCTGTCTCTACCTTTTGATATTGATATTTTAGTTCTATCACGCTTGTACACAAGTGTTTCAGAGCACAACAAGGCAAGGGAGGGGAACATGGAAGAACAAAAAAGAGATCTTACTAGCCCCAGTGACATTGAGAATGCGCAAGTGCATGGGGGAGGGGGAGGGGAAAAGTGCATGGAAGGGGGGAGAAGTGGAAAGTGCGAAGCAGAGGAGAAACAGATAAATAACAATAAATAAATAATAAATGCAACAAACAGTGGTAGTGCAGCCAGCAATTTGCAAATGCTAGGTTTAAGGCAGCAGACAAGGTAGCTCTGATAAGTGCAGGAAGAAAAAGGGTGTGGCTTTAAGGGTACAGATACAGACCACAGTGCAAGGCATGGCCGGGAGGCAGTGCGGGAGGGTGGCAGATACCTGGGCCCGGATGACAGAGGGTGGCCAGGTGCACAGTGCCAAGAGAGAACAGATCAGCAGGGGGGAGGGGTAGCGAAGGCAGAAGAAAAGAGGAAGGTCTTGAGGTGTTTCCGGAACTGGAGATGGTTCTCCTCTAGTTTTAGAGTGACAGGGAGACTGTTCCAGAGGGAGACCCCAGCTGAAGGCAGAGAACTACCTCCAGCGTGTTTCTTTGAAAAACGACGGACCCTGAGCGAGTTGGAGGTATAGGAGCGAAGAGCTCGAGAGGGGAGGTATTTGTGGAGGGATAGCTGAAGGTATTTTGGACCCAGACCCCAGAAAGCCTTGTGGTCAATGCAGAGGGTTTTGAATTTAATCCTTGCATCCACTGGGAGCCAATGGAGAGATTTCAGAGCTGGAGAGCTAAGATTCCAGGGCTTGAGGCCAAGGACAAGTCTTGCAGTCCTGTTCTGGATTAGTTGCAGAGGGCGGAGAGTAGAGGCAGGTAGACTTAGAAAGAGGCTGTTACAGTAGTCCAACCTAGAGAGAACCAGAGCTTGGGATACCATGAGCTTCTGGGGGAAGGAGAGGAAAGGCAGAGTACCTCTGAGGAGGTGCAGTAGGACATTTGACTTTTTAGAGACCTCAGAGATGTGGATGCAGAAGGAAAGGGTGGAGTCAAAGTTGACCCTGAGGTTCTTAGCCTCGCAGGTCGGGGTAGGACGAGGGCCAAGGGAGTCTGGCCAGAGAGTGAGGGGAAAGGATGGTGAAGGTGTGCCGATGAGGGGGATCTCTGTATTGCTGGCATTCAGACAAAGATCATTGGTGGCACACCAATCGTGAATGGCAGTTAGGCAATCAGAGATGAGAGAGAGAGAGGAGGTGGCAGAGGGCAGCCTGATAATGAGTTGTCATCAGCGTAGCACTGGAAATTTGAGCAGAAAGTGGCAATGCAGTGGGCGAGAGTTGCCAGGTATTGGTTGAAAAGCCAGGGCGAGAGGTTAGACCCATGGGGAACACCACAGGTAGAGAGGAAGATAAATGAAAGGAAGGAGCCAGGTTGGACCTGGGAGGGTCGATCTGAGAGGAAAGAGGTCAACCAGGCCACAGCTTGATCAGTGATACCCAGGTTTTCATGGAGATGGTTGAGTAGGATGGTATGGTTGACCATGTTGAAGGCAGAAGAGAGATCGAGGAGGATGAGGACAGAGGTAATGTTAGATTCAAGGTTAGAGAGCAGATCTTCACAGATGTTCAGGAGAGCAGTTTCTGTGCTTCTGGCAGCTCTGAAGCCAGACTGGTGGTCATTTAGACAGCTGGGATGAAAGTTAAGCTGAGAGATGGCCAATTTTTCCAGGAGTTTGCCCAGAAAGGGAGTAATGGAAATTGGGCGATAGTTAGCTGGACAAGAAGGATCAGCTGTGGGTTTCTTGAGAAGAGGATGCACAAAGGAGTGCTTCAGAGGGGAAGGGAAGGATCCTGAGGCAAAGGAGTGATTGCAAAAATCATCAACGGCTGGACAGCCGCTTCCCTCTCGCATCTTGGGCTGTGCAATGAAAAGCTTTACTCGCCTTGATTATCTCTGCACATGTAAACAAAGGGAAATCAGCACAATATTATCAGAGTTTCTGTCCTTGCTCATGTTGTGAGCTCGGTGGGTGCTGAGTGAAATCTTAAAGGAAAAGGTGATATCAGCTGATTCCTCTATATCACCAGTTATGGGAGAAGACTCTCACACCTTGCCACTGATGCAGGGAAAATCTCTTAACTATTTGAAAACAATCTTTAGTAAGAGGGGAATAACCTAGACATCTGATTGTAATCCATGTTGATATGCTGCGTATGTTCACATTTGATAGAAATACCTGGCAATGTTGTGAGTAGCTGGACAATGTACTACAATCCCCGTCCATGGTGTCAGTGCCTGGACCATTTTTGGAAGCTTTGTTCCAAATAGTGTGAGCACCTGGCTCTTTAATAACAGTACCTAACAATGGCATGGGTACCTGGACATTTGATGGCATACCCTGTGAATGGTATATGTAATTGACCATATGGTTGCAACGTCTGGAAAAAAAGATGTGGGTAACTGGGCATGCATTGTAAGCCTGAAAAACACTGATATTTTACTATATCAGAAATCACAAACTATTGACTTTACCAATGCTTGTTATTTTGAAGCGACAGAAAGGATGGTTGGCCATGCACACCCCCACTTAAGGTTCCTCAGAGTTGGAATATATGTATATGTGTTGGCACCTGCACCACACACATTTCAGGATTCTTTAATTGCAGGGTTGGTAGGCAGACAAATCAATTCACTCATTTGCATGAAAAATGACTCCATAATGGCGATTGAACGGCCCTTCCCCCTATATGCAGGTACTTGATTTAACCTGCACATTCAATATTACAGAAGAGACCACAGTTCAGCTGTGGAGCCTAGTCTTACGCCAAAATTATGTGTGGACCACACACATCACCATGGTTGCACGTTTGCTGAACCCAATATTTTTCTAACATATGGTCTCTATTGACTAGAAGCAGTGAGGTAGAAAATGAGACAATTCTATTTAATATCATCTGCGTTTAGAAAGGAAAAACCAATGTGTTAACCGTCATTCTTGCCAGTTCTTTAAAGTAAGATTATACTGTTTGCTTACCTTTACATATCGGTGGAGGATGACTCCACTGCCTGTTTGCCTGGCACTGTGCTCGCGTTGGTCCTTCCATGACATACCCAGTGTTGCAAGAGAATGACACTACATCGTTGAAGTTGAAGCCACTTCCACTTGTACGGCCATAAATAGGACTACCTGGGTGACCACAGCTAACAGCTGGCAGAGAGACATGCAGGAGAAACAAAATGGAAGCTGTTAAACATTTATACCACTGTACATGTTGTTGCAAAAGAAGCGTGTGATTGTGTTCAATACATGTTGGTTACACATTTAGAAGAGGAAGTGTGTTTGTGTGAGAGAGTGTGTATACGTGGGTGTCTTTTATATAAGGTGTATTTTATATATTAAGTGAGTTAAGGTACGCTGGATCAAAAATGGATCATGTCATGTTTGCTCTTTACATAATTTGGAATGGAAATAACATTCCAGACTTCTTATTTCTGGAGCAGGATTCTGAACGTTAGATCCGGGCCCTTGATTATTTCCACAGCTTCATACGTACACATTGTATGAGGTATGAAGCAGTACATTATTTATTTATTTTCCTGGACGTTGTTCCCATACATTTTAATTGCAAACATAATACTTGGATCCTTTAGGGACCTGCTATAAGAGAAGTCCCTTTAACCTTTTCTGCCCTTCGTACGGGTGCACTTTAGGAATTGGGAGTCTGCTATCTCCTGTCCATCCAATCCCCGAAGTTCCCTTATGACTTTTAAATGTACATACACATAGATGTATCCTGTTAGAAACTATATTTGTAATTGAAGTTGTTGTATGCACACGTTTTCCATATGTTTTTGTAAAGGTTTATAATGATCCACACACAAATAAAAACAAATAAAAAAAAACATATTGACCTTCAATTTATGTTAAATGCAGATTTTTCAGAAGAAATATGGATTAAATGCAGATCCCCCCATTTTGATCATCGCAGCAAATGGAATTTAACCAGGGAATTTGGCATTTGCGGAGGACATTGTTGTCGGTAGTTTTTGTCATTTGTGCGATAATGAACAAAGTATATTCATAAAATGTTAAATGTGGAACAATGTTTGAGGCAAAATGAGTTTGCTGCACTAATTATTGTATAAACAGCAGATATGATGCAGCATTGTTGTGGCACGTTTGTGAACTAGTGTGTATATGTTTATTTCATACTGATCTGTTATGTTATGTTATGTTACCTGAACTTGTATAGCGCACGGTCGCCCTAGGGCATCATGGCGCTGGTGAGGAAGCTATCAAACAGGAAGCACAGTAATAGTCAGAGAGCTAAAATAAAGTAGTTTTCAGGGCTTTCCTGAAAGCCAGATGGTTGGAGATAGACTTGAGTGGCAGTGGGAGGGTGTTCCACAGCCTTGCCGCAGCAATGGAAAAGGCTCTGCCACCGAGTCTTTCCCGGTTATACTTAGGAACCACCAAGAGATTGGTGTTCAGGGAACGAAGGTTGCATTCCGGGATATAACGGACAAATTTGGTTTGAAGAAACTCAGCACCTAGGCCCTGGATTGCTCGGTGGACAATACACAGTGACTTGAACTTAACTCGCTGGGCCACTGGGAGCCAGTGGAGTTGACGAAGCACTGGCGAGATATGAGCTCCATAGGGGGAACCTGTGGCCAGTCTAGCTGCCAGGTTCTGTATACGTTGGAGACGTTGGAGAAGGCCCGTCGGTTGAGCGAGGTATAAGGAATTGCAATAGTCCAACCGTGAGAGGACTAATGCAGCTACCACAGGAGGCCGCATAGCCTCTGGGATCATAGGAAGGACCCTCTTAAGTACCCTAATCTGGTGGTGGGCGGATTGGCAGACCGTAGAGACCTGATTTGTCATGGACAGGGAGGTGGAAAGAATGACTCCTAAGTTTTTTACTTTGTCCACTGGACAGGGCAGGGGGCCCAGTGAGGTAGGCCAAAAAGCAGAGGTCCATAATGACGGGCAGGGAGGGCAACCCACCAACATCACCTCAGTCTTGTCGCCATTAAGCTTGAGCCAATTTTGGTCCATCCAGACACCGACTGATGTCAAGCAGTCATGAAGAGAATCAACGGATCAGGATTTGGGTATCATCCGCGTAGGAATAGCAATTAAGTCCATACGAGCGGATAAGGCAGACCAGCGCCCATATGTAGATATTGAATAGGATAGGGGAAAGAGAGGATCCCTGGGGGACACCACAGGTGAGGGCACAAGGGACAGAGAGAAAAGGGGGCATAGCAAGGGTCTGAGTGCGGTCTGCAAGAAAAGAGGTAAACCAAGCCAGGACTGATCCAGAGATCCCGATTTGTGCTAGACGTGAGAGGAGAATAGGATGGTCCACCGTATCAAATGCAGCGGACAGATCCAGCAGAATCAAAGCTCCAACAACACCTGCGTCCGCGAGTCTGGACATGTCATCTTGCACTGAGACAAGCACACTCTCTGTTCCTCTTCCTGGCCTAAAACCTGCCTGGGCAGGATTAAAGATCTTAGAAGATTCCAGAAAGGAGGAGAGAAGGGGCGTGATCAGAGATTCGAAGAGTTTAGACAAGAACGGGAGCAGGGATATGGGGCGAAAATTAGAGGGGATAGTAGGATCAAGAGACGGCTTCTTAAGCAGGGGAATAACCCTAGCAGATTTAAGTTCCGGCGGAACCAGACCAGACTGGCATGAATTGTTTATAGCCGCTGTGACGTCAAACAGAATGTCTGGGGCAATAGTCTTCATCATACTTGCCGGAATAGCATCCTCTGGAGAAGAGGATTTAATTTTAAGAATCGCTGCTAGAACCTCTGCCTCAGTGAATAGAGGAAAGGTGGACCAGCTGGCAGGGGGGTCAGTGAGGGTGAGTGGCACAAAGCTAGTAGTGCCGGAAGATTGCATAGCGAGAGATTTGGCGATGTTAGATCGTATCACATCGATTTTCGTAATAAAAAACGATGCTAGGTCATTGCATAGCTTTTGCGATGGTTTAACCATCGAGGTAAGGGGTTCAGAGGAGGCGAGTGATTGAACAATAGAAAATAGTGTTTTAGGTTTACATAGAGCACTTTCAATTTGTTGGGCGAAAAAAGTGGCTTTAGCCAGCTTGACATTGGCTAGGTAAGTGGAAAGGCTGAGCTTGTACAAGTCTTTAAGCAAAGGGTCGTAACTAGCTCGCCATTTGCGTTCGGCTTGTCTAAGTAGCAGGCGGGCGTTTTTTAGCTGATCAGTAAACCAGGGCTGAGAGAGTAATCTCCGACTCTGGGTAAGTTTAGGTGGAGCGAGAACATTGGCGGCAGATAGCAGCGATGTTGAGAGCGTGGATAGAGATACAGGTCCCAAGGAGGTGCACTTAGAGATGATACAGGCCCCAAGTGCCTTGGGATCAACTGATCGCCAGGAGCGGAGTAACGTCTTGGGAGGGAGAGCTTTACAGACAGGAGTGACTAGAATAAACGGGCATGAAATCAGATGGTGATCAGACCAAGTCACTGGCTCAATAAGGCCAGGGCCAAGTAGAGCATCGTTGGCAAATACCATGTCTAGAGTATTTCCATGCAGGTGGGTGGGTGCTTGGATCAAAGAACAGAAATGAAGATCAGAGAGGCTATCCAAAAGCAAGTTTAGTTCATCTGATCTTGGGGGGTTAAAATGCAGATTAAAATCACCTAATACCACGAGATTGGTATGCTGCAGGTTTAGGGCGGCAATAAGGTCAGCTAAGTCCTTCCCAAAAGTTCCCATAGGGCCTGGGGGGCGGTAGATAAGCAGAAGGTGGGTGACACATGATGTCGATAACTCACATCGACAAAGGAGGGCTTCCATATTAAGTGTATGTGAGCAAGGTATCTGGCTAACCGTGTACTTGTCTCTAAAAATAACTGCAATGCCTCCACTGCCGCTTGGGGGGCGGGCGGTCATAGTGGGTGATACGGTAATTGGGGGGGAGGGCTTGCACTACCGTAGGTGCCGAGCTCGGTGTCAGCCAAGTTTCGGTTAGGCATAAGAAAGCTGGTTGCCTATTTGTTAACAGGTCCCAGATTTCACCCGAATGAGCGGGAAGGGACCTTGTGTTAAGCAGGCACAGAGTGGGGGTATCCAACGTGGGCTCAATGCTATGAGTACTTCTGGTGGGGGAGGGGGTGGGTGAGGCTGTGTTGTGGTTCCAGCCAACTGGCCACCTGGTGTTGGGGTGAGCCAAGGAAATTAGAAAATTTCTATCTAAGTAGCCCTTCCAGCACGTCCCCGCACGGACGGGCACAGACGGGCTTGCCTTAAGCGCGCCTTCGGCGTGCTGGCGGTGCGCCCGCTGCGCCCGCCCGCTGTTCGGGCGGCCGATCCAGCACATAAGTGCCTGGAGCGGGATGGAAACGAGGCGGGAGGCGGAGGCTGAGCCCAGGGCAAAGAAAGAGGACTGGTGAGTCGTCTGAGCCCAGGGGATTCCCCTCAGCACTGCCGGAAGAATAAGCAGTCACTCGGAGCCTTCAATCGTTCAATAGCTTCATTCATCCAAGCATGTTAAAACACACTACTGCACAGTTGTTATAACAGGAGAACAACAATGAAATCAATAGCGCAATACTTTAAACAAAATACTTTAAACAAAATAGTTTAAACAAAATAGTTTAAAAACCGATTTTAGGAGCTGTCCTCGAGTGGAGCAGCTTCCTCAATGTGCGCGGGCGGCCGATCCAGCACATAAGTGCCTGGAGCGGGATGGAAACGAGGCGGGAGGCGGAGGCTGAGCCCAGGGCAAAGAAAGAGGACTGGTGAGTCGTCTGAGCCCAGGGGATTCCCCTCAGCACTGCCGGAAGAATAAGCAGTCACTCGGAGCCTTCAATCGTTCAATAGCTTCATTCATCCAAGCATGTTAAAACACACTACTGCACAGTTGTTATAACAGGAGAACAACAATGAAATCAATAGCGCAATACTTTGAACAAAATACTTTAAACAAAATAGTTTAAACAAAATAGTTTAAAAACCGATTTTAGGAGCTGTCCTCGAGTGGAGCAGCTTCCTCAATGTGCGCGGGCGGCCGATCCAGCACATAAGTGCCTGGAGCTGGATGGAAACGAGGCGGGAGGCGGAGGCTGAGCCCAGGGCAAAGAAAGAGGACTGGTGAGTCGTCTGAGCCCAGGGGATTCCCCTCAGCACTGCCGGAAGAATAAGCAGTCACTCGGAGCCTTCAATCGTTCAATAGCTTCATTCATCCAAGCATGTTAAAACACACTACTGCACAGTTGTTATAACAGGAGAACAACAATGAAATCAATAGCGCAATACTTTAAACAAAATACTTTAAACAAAATAGATTAAACAAAATAGTTTAAAAACCGATTTTAGGAGCTGTCCTCGAGTGGAGCAGCTTCCTCAATGTGCGCGGGCGGCCGATCCAGCACATAAGTGCCTGGAGCGGGATGGAAACGAGGCGAGAGGCGGAGGCTGAGCCCAGGGCTAAGAAAGAGGACTGGTGAGTCGTCTGAGCCCAGGGGATTCCCCTCAGCACTGCCGGAAGAATAAGCAGTCACTCGGAGCCTTCAATCGTTCAATAGCTTCATTCATCCAAGCATGTTAAAACACACTACTGCACAGTTGTTATAACAGGAGAACAACAATGAAATCAATAGCGCAATACTTTAAACAAAATACTTTAAACAAAATAGTTTAAACAAAATAGTTTAAAAACCGATTTTAGGAGCTGTTCTCGAGTGGAGCAGCTTCCTCAATGTGCGCGGGCGGCCGATCCAGCACATAAGTGCCTGGAGCGGGATGGAAACGAGGCGGGAGGCGGAGGCTGAGCCCAGGGCAAAGAAAGAGGACTGGTGAGTCGTCTGAGCCCAGGGGATTCCCCTCAGCACTGCCGGAAGAATAAGCAGTCACTCAGAGCCTTCAATCGTTCAATAGCTTCATTCATCCAAGCATGTTAAAACACACTACTTCACAGTTGTTATAACAGGAGAACAACAATGAAATCAATAGCGCAATACTTTAAACAAAATATTTAAACAAAATAGTTTAAACAAAATAGTTTAAAAAACGATTTTAGGAGCTGTCCTCGAGTGGAGCAGCTTCCTCAATGTGCGCGGGCGGCCGATCCAGCACATAAGTGCCTGGAGCGGGATGGAAACGAGGCGGGAGGCGGAGGCTGAGCCCAGGGCAAAGAAAGAGGACTGGTGAGTCGTCTGAGCCCAGGGGATTCCCCTCAGCACTGCCGGAAGAATAAGCAGTCACTCGGAGCCTTCAATCGTTCAATAGCTTCATTCATCCAAGCATGTTAAAACACACTACTGCACAGTTGTTATAACAGGAGAACAACAATGAAATCAATAGCGCAATACTTTAAACAAAATACTTTAAACAAAATAGTTCTGACCCATTGTTTGCAACAAGACTGTTGTAAGATTTATGTGCTCGTTTTTGTGTATGATGAAAAGTTTACACAACTGTTGGTATTACAGAAAATGTGCAACAGTGCTGTACAATTCTACACTGGCATTTGCATTTAGGAAATAAAAAATGTCCAGATGCAACAATGTTTCTCTTTAGTGCATTTGCCTACTGACGTTGTGACACGATACCGAATCGGTTTGAACATTTTTTTTTTAAACTTCGACTTTTCTTTGATCTCTTCACTGTGGTTGTAGGGAGGGCACTTTAAAGTTGTGCAATTCAAATCACAACTCCTTTGACCTTAGCATAATGTAAGATGCCTGACAGCAACTACATGTCTGTGATATTCATCCATTTAAGCGTACCTTCTTTGATGATATGAAATAAAATTCTCAAAGATTTCCACTGGAGCAAATAAATAGGATGGTCTTGAGCATGTCTCATTTTCACCTGATTCAAAAGTGAATAAAATGCAGCAAATCTATTGATGCTTGGAACATCTTTAAGATGCTCATGTGCAAATGTGATTTAAAATGATTTGCTCAAATACATCAAAGTGTATTTCCTTCAATTTTAGCCTTTATGATTCATGTAGAAGAAAGCAGGGGAACAGCAATTTACTCCAACTTTTGTGAATCAAGTCCCTAGTGTTCTTCTGAGGGCACTGTGGTGCAGTTAGACAACTGCTTACACACATTGAATACAAGATCAGTCCTGGAAAATCATGAGATGAAATGAAAGCTTGGGGTGTCCCTCCTCTGTGCTGTTTCTCCCCGGACTGCATCATTCTGCTCTGTTCACCTGCCCAGGAAGTCTGATGAGACATAATTGAATGTACAAATATAGCATGTTCACCTCGAACAATCATTTGATTTTATTTCCATTGTTGACGTTTACCTGTTGATTTGGAAATCCCTGTTTAACAAAACTGACGTCTTGCTTAAAGATGATCAATAGAGGGGTGTGCAGTTTCCTGTAACCCTCCACTCACATCCAGCACTGATGTAATGAAGAGCATTGGCACTTAATGCTGATCAATTGCAGAGAACAAAACAGCAAAAGGAAAACATAGGAGGAACCGAAAATGAAACGTTTCAATGTTGCTAAACATTGTATGATGAAGGCTGGCAGGCAAGCTATTAGATGCTGCCGAATGCAGTCTGAGTCGAGCAAACATATCTCTAATCAATATGTAGTTCTGTAGCTAAGATGCGTCCCAGATGGTTCGTGAAAGGGTATTTCAAGTAAAACGAAAAACATTTTTTTTCTTTCCTGTTATGTAACGTAGTAGTGAAAATATGTTTTCAAAATTAAAGCTACAGTTATACATATCATGATAATGGGAGCTTTTATGGGTGGGGTTTGGGTGGACGTCTGCTTGTTGACATGTTTCAAGATGTGTGCTTTTTTTTGTTTTAAATTTTCAGAAAATGGTACACAAAGAACACTTGACCTTGGCCAACACCATGCATATTTCCGTCACAAAATGAAGCAATCCAGACATACATGGAATGAGGCCCAGGACAAAACCGACCTCACAACAAAGAAATATACCAGCAAGAACATGTGTTTTCTCAGGAGACCCTCTCATGGATACATGAGAAGCCTGGAGGCCGTAGTCTTGGGTCCAGGCGTATTCTTGTAGCTATCATGGAAGTTTCTTTTACAAAGCACATCTGTATATGAAAGAACTTTGTAGCTCTACGTTCAGTATGACATGTTTCACATAATTGTAAATTCCAAAATGTATTCAACCAATTATTTAGTTTTGGCATTGGCTCTGCCCTTCGGGAGGTCTAGATTGATGATTTCAGCCATCAGCAGATGTTTGTTTTTACAGGATTATCAGGATTTCAGAAATGGTAGATTGATTACAGCAGCCTACCCAAGAGACAGACCTCTGGTTCTTATAGCAGGAAGATATAAGGTTCCTAATTTCTTTGTGCAAAGTTCCCCAATATGTCTTGAGATCAGTGGGCGAATTGGGGGGCAGCGGTTTGTAATATCCCCTTTTTCTATTATTAGGAGGAGCCACATATTCTTTCTATTGCTATGTTCTAGTGCGCTGCGACCCACATGTTTGGAGGTAGGCGGGGCTCAAAACAGACACATTTCAAGGTGTAATTGAGTCCTCAAATAATTATTTTGCACCACTGAGGAATGTAGATTATGAGAGACACATTTTCCACACCACCACCCAGGAGAAAGGCGAAAACATGGTCAATATTTTAGTTCGACTGAGAAAACGTGCAAAATATTGTGACTTTGATCGATACTCGATGGATGAAGCACTCAAATCACAGGCTATCGCTGGCTGCGAATCACCTGAATTTCGAAAGAAACTACGACAAAAAAGCAGAACGCTGGAAGAAATTTTACAGCTACCAAGAGCAGATTCTTCTTTATCTCTGCAAACAGAGTCGCTTGGCAACATTAAAATAACGCAGTCTGCCTGAGCAGCAATGGTGTGCCCCCCTTCGCACACCAAGAGAAACTACAGAACAGAAGAAGTGCTACAGATGCAAATTCAAATTCCTTCACGTCGGTCCATGCCCGGCCATAGATCATCACTGTGATAAGTGTGGAGGCGAAAACCACTTCCAGTCCGTCTGCAGGAACATTACATTCTTTCAACCAGCAGCAATCAGCGGAGACTTTAGGAGACAAGATGGTCGCCACTCAAGACAGGAAAGCCCTCGACCCTACACGCAACGCTCACCTAACACCAGCAGGCGCCGCTATTAGAGCACATCAAGGGAATCATCACACCACGACAGACAGCGTGAAGGGAAAAGAGACCCTGCAAAGTACACCGCAACAGAAAATCAGATACTTAGACTACTCTCCAGAACGGCGGCGAGAGTCACACTCCTCTTCATCCAGTGGAGAACGCAAGCGAGGATACATCCACGCCATTTGAAATAGCATTGCTGCAGAATATAGCCTGACTTTATTGCTACAATTAAACGGCCAAAGGCGTGAATTCCTGATCGACACTGGAGCCATGGTAAATGTGATTAATGATGAGACATACAAGTCGTTCACCACATAGAAGGAACTCAGCAAAGCAGACACTCTAATCTACTAATACGGGTCAAAAAAAACCCTCAATTGCCGAGGCATGTTCACAGCCACATGCCAATACAAAGATAAACGCCAAAGGATCAAAATCTATGTTATAAGAGTTGAAGTACCAGTAGGAAGCATACCGAGCTTCAGGTCAGCCATCCAAATGAGCCTCATACACATCATGTATCAGATCATGTCGGCATGTACCACCAGTCCCAAAGAAAGTATACTGAAAATGTTTCTGATGCTGTTTAAGGGTCTAGGGAAGTTAAAAGATAAACAAATTAAGTTACACATAAACACCCACATCCAGCCGATGGCCCAACACGACAGGGGCATTCCGATCAACATCCAGAAACATGTAGAAGATGAAATCCAATCCCGGTTGGATCAAGACATCATTGAACCTGCGTCAGGGCCCACACTCTGGGTGTCCCCCATCATGCCAATGACAAAAAAGAACAAGACCAGTATCCGGATTTGCATTGGCATGAGGGCTCCGAACGTAACAATAGAAAGAGAAGGTCATCTCATGCCCAGGATGACATACATGATGCATCTACTTCATGCAGCAAAAGAATTTTCAGAATCGGAGCTAAACAAAGGGTATCATCAGCTTGAATTGCTTCCCGCTTCCAGATACATCACCATGTTCTCGACACACCTGGGACTATTCAGATACAAAAGGCTCAGCTTTGGGGTTTCATCAGCGTCGGAAAAATGTCAGAATGGAATCCACCAAATCATTAAACACATTCCAAACTGCTTAAGTACTATCGCGAAAGCGTCGGAGTTGTCCGAAGACTCGGCTGTCCTATCACTTGATGCAGAAAAGGCATTCGATAGAGTTGACTGGCAATTTATGTTTAAAGTATTGGAAAAGATGGGTTTTAGAATTCAGTTCTGTTCTTGGATTAAACTAGTGTATACCAGGCCTACGGCTGATGTCAAAACTAATGGTCAGAGGTCAACACCTTTTGAATTAGAACGTGGCACGGGACAAGGTTGCCCATTGTCTCCTTTGTTATTCATACTGAGTATTGAACCTTTGGCTATAGCATTGAGAAATGAGGTAGGTTTACAAGGCATAAGTTGTTGGGGAATGCAACAGAAAATGTGGTTATATGCTGATGACTTGTTATTGGTCCTCAAGAACCTAGGTGAATCAGTGCCGGTCCTTATGAACATTCTCGAAGCTTTTCACCAGTGCTCTGGATACAAGATTAATTAGGCAAAATCAGAGGTTTTACCATTAGTGCCGTTGTGTGACAAACAATTCATTACCCGGTTGGGATTCAAGTGTTGTGCTGAAAAACTATTGTACTTGGGGGTTTGGATTTTGCCTAATGTTGCTGATTTTGTGAGGGGAAATATGTTGATGGTGTGCACTACTTTCAAATCAGATTTGAAAAAATGGAGTTTGTTGCACCTTTCCCTTTTGGGGGAAGGTGAATGCTTTAAAAATGGTGTCGACTCCTCGAGTGAATTTTGTTCTGAGTATGATCCCCTTAGATATTGAGAAGCATTTTTGGCGTGAGTTAGATAGACTCATGCAGGACTTTTTGTGGGATAATAAACCTCCACGACTGAAGATTAGCAAACTTCAATTGCCTTTGTCTAAGGGTGGGCTGGGGGTCCCTAATTTCAAGGCATACCATCTGGCTTTTATGTCGCGGAATATATTTGATTTTCTCAAATCGGAACATGTGGATTGGATGTGTGCGGAGTCTAGCCATATAGGCCCTTTGTTGCCTAGGGCCGTTTTGACCAGTAAGCCACTTCGAGCAAGGGTGGAAGGCCTACTGACTAGGAGCTTATGGAACTCATGGGTGGACTTGTGTGAGTGTTTGGGTTTCAACGCATTAAGAGATCCAAGTGCTTCAATTTGGCTGAACCCGAGCATTACACATGAAGGGAAAACTTTGTTCTGGCAGGATTGTTATCTAGCTGGGTGCATTTTATTAGTGATCTGTTCAATGGTTTGAATTGGATGACGGCTAGGGAAATACGGTTGAAGTTTGAAATTCCTACTTTTTGTTTGACAGACTATCGGAAGATCAGGAAGGCGGCAGGGGAGGTGGATTTGGAAAAGAGAATCAACATAGACATGCTTGGTTGGGTGCCTGAAGTGAGTGGATGTGGCCTGGTTAGCTATGTTTATAGACTGGTTGTGTCGAACTATCGGTCTAATGATACTTTGAGATTGGATTGGAATCAGAGAATTGGTGAGGATATTACAGAGGATGATTGGACACATATTTGTGAGAATGTGAAATTTTGTGTTCTTTGAGTCTTGCTGATAGGTCTCGTCAGAAAAAGATTTTGAATAGAACATACTGGACACCTGAGAGAATGATGAAAAGAGGGATGAGTGACAGCTCTGAATGTTGGTCATGTTTACATGAGGTGGGCACCTTGGAGCATATGCTGTGGGAATGCTCGAGGGTGAGAGGCTTGTGGTTTGAGTTTGACCAGATTTGTGAAAAGATTTTGGAGGAGAAGGTTCATATGGATTTTAAGACAATTGTGTTGGGTAGTGAGGATTTGTTGGATGACCTGAGTACTTCTCAGAAGAAATTGATCTTTCGAGGGGCAATGGTGGGGAAGAAACTAATTTTGAGACATTGGAAAGCATCTAACCCTATTACTATTGAGGAATGGATTTCAGAGATGCACTCTTTAGCGGATATGGAGAAGGTGCTGTATTGGAGAGATAAGAAAAGTGCATTATGTAACAAGATTTGGGGTAAATTTCTTTTACTATATTAGGCCAGTTTATTGATTTTTTTGTGACTCCTGAGGGGAAGGGGGTTTTCTGGTGTATATAGTTCTGTTGGCTTTGTTATGATTATCACATGATGTTATATTATGTACATACTGTTTCTCTGTTATGAACTTTTTGAAAATAAATGTAAAAAAAATAAATAAAATAAGCACCTTTAGCGCCCAGTCCACAGGAGGGTATTCTTAATGATCCAGATGAATGTGTTACCATTTATTTATCTATTTATTTATATAGTGCCTTGCCCAGCGTAGATCATTGGGCAGTTCATTCCACGCATTGGCAGCCAATACCAGGAATGATGTACTATTTTGCCTTGTTTTTTTATACACACAGAACTATAAGTCATTGGGCGTCATTCGACTGCAAGGATGGCCGAGGCTTGTAGAACTCTAACCATTATTGGCAAGAATGGACTGGCTGAGAGGTAACAAGGAGTGCGCATGTGGGCTCGCTTGCGATGAAGATCTGCTACATTTTCTGCTGATTTGCCTTATTTTGTATGACCTTAGAATGGCTCAGGTAACATTTTATTAAAAATGTTTTCAGGAAAAAAAAATAAAAAATAAATAAACAAACTGCTTAAACTATAGCAATGACATTTTAATCTTTGGCACCACCCAAGAAATGCATGACGACACTTTAAGAAGAGTATAGATGGCCGTTGAGGATGCTCATCTCACGCTCAACCCAGACAAGTGTGAAATCAGCAAATCAACGTTAACATTTTTCGGGCACATATTTTCAAGCAACGGCCTATAACTGGACACAGAAAAGGTGCAAGTGCTGATGGAGGTTCCCACACCCACCTCTGTGTCCGCATTACCTTAATTCCTGGGAATGGCGAGCTACTGCATGTGTTCTGTTCAAGACTTTGCGTCAATTAGCCTGCCTCGGTGATTACTCACCGGAAAACATCAATAATTCTACTTGTTAAATGAGTGCGAGGAAGCCTTTCAGGAAATCAAGAAGCGCATTGCGTCAGCCTCCTTCATGGTGTACTATGATCCGGATCTCGACACAGAACTTACAGTAGATGCCAGCCCAGTAGGGCTAGGAGCAATACTAGCACAATCAAAGCCAGGAGTGTTACCAGGCTCGCCAAGACGCCATGTAGCCTACGCAAGCCACAGTCTTTCAGCAACCAAATGCGCATATTCTCAACCGGAGAAGGAAAGCCTAGTGGTTGTATGGGCATGTGAGCACTACCACCTATTCCTATATGGATGTCTTTTCACAATCATCACTGACCACCAGGCGGTCACCACAATCTATGGCAAACCAACTGCCAACATGCCACCACACATCGCTAGGTGGGGCCTAGGCTGCAAGAGTATTCCTTCAAGATCATACATCACCCGGGAAAAGACAACAACCCGGCAGTCTTGTTGTCCAGATACCTGCTTCCAGCTCTCAACGAATGTCAGTCCAATAAAGTGAAGCAATATATACATTACTTGATAAGTAATGCACTCCCCAAATCCATCACAATGGCTCAAATGATGGAAGCCCTGAAACAGGACCAACTACTTCAAAATATACAATAATGCCTGAAATCAAACCAATGGCACACCAGAATCAACCATCGGCAACCCCTATCTCTGACCGAAGAGAGACAATTCCGCTCCTTCAAACTCATCAGACACACATTATCGATGTCACCGGAATACCTTGTGCTAAAAGAAAACAGAATTGTCATCCTAGCAAGCCTACAAGAACAAGTGCTAGCCCTAGCCCACTCGGGACATAGGGGAATAGTGTTGACGAAACGACAATCCAGAACCAAGGTGTGCTTCCCCCAGATGGATGAGAAAGAGGAACAGCTACTCAAAATGTCATTGATGCCTCTGCAAGCATGGGACGAAGTGGCCATTGACATGTTTGGCCCCCTGGCAAATGGCAAGTACGTTCTAGTGATTATCGACAAAATGTCTCGATTCCCAGAGGTACACCTCATCCACTCCACAAGCGCCCAAGCAGTAATATGGGCTCTAGACAAAACTTTAGCAGACTCTGGGATTCCATCCATAGTAAAACCAGACAATGATCCACCATTCAGAGGACACAACTTTACATGTTCGCTTAAAATCTGGGCTTTCAACACCGCAGGATCACGCCACTGTGGCCACAAACCAACAGAATGCTGGAGAAATTCATGAGCAATCTAAAGTGTACCCTCCAAATCTGCTCCATCACCAACGGGTCATTCATGCAGGCAATCTGCACACAATTATGAGACTACAGAAACACCCCTCACAGCTAGACCGGAGAATCTGTCCACATTGATGTTTGGACGAGTAGTAAGAACCCCACTCCCATGCCGACATCCCTAACAATTATGTTGAAACTGCAAGAGCAAAGGACAAGGAAAGCAAAACAAGGATGAAAGAATACACAGATCTAAGGAGACATACAAAACCAAGCTCCATCCAAATAGAAGGTCAAGTCCTGGTACGACAAAACCAAGATGCCAAAGACACTCCAGCGTTTTATCCAGAGCCGATGGCAGTAACTCACATACAAGGGTCAATGATAACCGCAGCAAGCCCAAGAGCCACCATCACACGAAACTCCTTGTTCTTCCGGACTTTTGAAGGCGAAAGAAGCAAGGCAAACCCTGACGTGACCTGGGCTGAAGATTAATCAGACTTAGACTGTGAATACCGAGAAGAGGACAGAGACACTGATGACAGTGACAGCATGAAAAGTGAAACACCTCTGGCACGCAGCGCTTCGAGGAGAACAATACGCAAACCACCAAGGTGGATAGAGGAAATGAACTAAGAGCCCCCAGTTCACATGTTAAGTAAGGGAGAGATGTAACGTCTCCTTTCTATATCCATGTTCTAGTGGGCTGCGACCCACGTGTTTGGAGGTAGGAAGGTCTCCGCCTACAGTTCAGTTTGCGCCAGTTGAATAAAGGGTAGCACCCTGTAAAACGGGCTCTGTGTCTTATTTATCCTGTTGCCTAATTGCTATATTTGTCACCACATGCACATATTTAACACGGCTGGGAGCAGTGCTCCTCTACTTTTTTTAAAGTTTTACTGTTCCTATAGTTTTATTTTCTGGAATGGTTTAGTTTTAAAATAAAAGTGTTCAAAGAAGTTGAAACTTGCACTTCTGTGCAGTGCACTGAACGTTCCCTTAAACAGCAGACACATTTGTTGAGGGTGTTTGTATGGTGGTGGGAGGGGGCGTGGAGATGGGGTTTGTGGGTAGCAGGGACAGGCCAGCAGGGAACCTAGCTCCACTGCTTCTTTTATACACTTCGACTACTGCTTAAGATTGTGGCACAGCAACAGGCAAAGAGAAAGGTCCCAGCTCCTCCACATCCCCTCCAACAAAGCCCCGAGACACATTTCTCAGTGATAATAACTTGCTAGGTACAGGAGGCCAAAGTGTAAGATTTTGTAAATATTTTCTTTCCGTAATTTGCACAATTTAGACCTGGCTATGAGTTTTAATGTATTTGTTCTGAAGAAAACTTCAATACGGAAACACAGTTACTGTATGGGTTAACTCTGCAATTCCCTTTGTGGTCTGCATGATTACAATTCATGCAGCCTCTAATGTAAGTGCCCCTTTTTTCGAGTCCCATTTTACTCTATGGGTTATATTTTAAAACTAATTACGGCATGAGGTATTAATGTTGCATGGTAGCAATTATTACCGTCACAATAAAGCAGGCATAAAATAGCAGTTTCAGGTTTGAAATGTGTAGTTGGGTGGCATGGCAAAATATTCGGCATTCAAAAATATCAGGTGATTTTCAGCTACTGACAAACCTGTAACCAGGCTTCTGCTCACTCTGATTCAAATGGATCTCTGTGGTCTCATGCCCCCCAAATTGCTATGTCTAGCTTTTCCGCAGCAGGGAGTTTACGTAAGTGTATAGGAGATAATTCCTCTGTATAGTGATGAAAACCACCATTGGTAGATCGTGCATGAAAAAAAAAGGTTTTCCTTAAGTGAAAGTAGCATGTGCATCCAGATATGATGTGGCATTTATAACACGCCTGTACACAAGCATTTCTAGTCATGACACATCCATTCAGCTGAAGAGGTAACTCCTTCTTCTCTGTTGAAATGATTGAATGATTCCAAACATAATACAGATATTCACACCAGTCCTATATCAGTTTCGCAAAGACATTATTTTTTAACACCTGTGGAAACAGGGGTGCACAACATAGGGGAGGTTGGACCAGGGGTTGCTGTCATGCCTTTGTGAGCATCTAATGGATCACAGATACAGATTAGTATGTGCATCGCTTAGGCTTTCTGCATGGCTAAGGGACACTGAGATCTAGTAAGCCAAATCAAATACTGCAAGCTGTTCCTTCCTATGCCGTCCTCATCGTTATGCAGGCTAGCTTGGACCATTCTTCAGTCAGTCTCAGCTCAGCCGCAAAAAATCAATCAGCCTCAGCGGATCTAAAATCAAGAGATGCCAATCTCCCATCATCCTAAAGTTTGATGAGAATGGATCTGGACACCTTGAGATCTGCTCTGTGCCAACTAAAGCAAATAACATCACACTGGGGGGGATTTATTTGGGGGTGTGAATGGAAATTGACCAAAACATAAGATCTTCACAAATGCAAGGCCTGCCTTATTCGTCGCAACATATTACATATTAACATGTATACAATGTAGTTAGATATTTGGTCAAATAAATCTGAACATATTTCAGTGCCTCGACCTCATTGAAACAGTGTATGAGCTGACATTCTCAACAGCATAACGTGAAATAGTGAAACTAAGTGTTTATCGATTATCCGGAGGGTTTAAAAAAATCCACCAGCATTAGCATTGTAATAGTTAATGCTAGAGGATACAGTGTCAGCTACAGTGAGCTGCATGTCAACCACAATCAGCAATATCTTAGAGGGGATCTCGACATACATAACTCACGTTATGCCTTTGTCTTCTTTCACAGTTTGCACAAGCAGTTCAGCTCCAAAAGCACAGAGGAGTAGCTAGATGGGGCATCATTTTCCGGTACCCATATTTTGATTGGACAGTTGAGGGAAATGTGAATAAATGCATATCTGGCAGAGGGTGCAGCATTGATGATTAAGGCAGCTTGGTTCATACTCGTTTTTCTTCCATATATAATCTCACGAGGCCCACTCAAGTGTGTCAACTGCTTTCTCAGTATAAATACCACCAGGATTGTTAGCTTACAGGAACTGTTGATTTGATAAACAGCAACTCAAGTTAGTCCCTTGCCTGTCTACCCATGATGTACCAGTGTGGTGCTCATCAACAATATGTGGCAGATTTCAATCTGCTGGCCAACCGATTAAAACATATCTAAGCTTCTACACGAAGTTCAGCTATTGTTCTGAGTGAGGTAATAAAGCAACAAGGCTTTGCTTGGCTTGAGGAGGGACCATTTCCTTTGTTTTTTTACCTGTTTTACATGGTGACTGTAACCCTCCCCTATTCTTTTATAGGTTGAGAATATTATAAAATGCTGTTGTGTCCAGTAATAAATGACTATGATGGTAATCCCTATCAGACATGAGCTGCCTCCCTACCTGTTTTTTCAAGCGTGTATCTCTTTTAAAGAGACCTGCATGCGTGTGAGTACAGAGTGCTCCCAGATACTGCACAGTCAATCCATCCTTAGGCGCCAAACTCTAAATCAGTGTACTCCGCTGATTCTCATCCATGACACCTAGCTAGCAGTCTGATGAGAACTGACAGCCCAAGATGGTACCGATAAATACTATCTCCTTCACATACCACCTTCTGGCACAGTGGCACTCCTGGAGCTAGAGCATTTGCCTCTTCTTTCCCTGAAGTGATCTGCTCGTCTACCACCACATAGAGGATGCTAAGTGCATGAACCTGATATGCTATGTGTGAGGAACTGTCGTCTGGCAAGGGTGTAAAATAATGAAATGACATGGGTAGTCCTATCTCTGAAAGGCTAATCTGCTGATCAGATTATCCTTTCATAAACTCAATGCCTAAAGCATTGTATGTATCTGTTTATGTTTATGTTTATTATTTGATAATGCGCACAAAACCCAGGGGTACCCGGGCGCTGCAGGTACAAGGTTACTTAATCTTAGGTTACATACATACGGAGTACATTGCATACATGTCAATGCAAGCAGTTGAGATGAGAGCTAGCATGTTACAATATTAAGAGTACATCTATACAGAGAGGTAGAAGGGTAAAGGCAAAATAGTCTTAGAACTGGATTTCGGGAGTATCACGACAGTAAGTTACCGGGAAAATTAGTTGTCGTTAGACCAGAGCCAGTTTTTTACCTTGCTTCTAAAGCTGGAATAGGATAAGTTTGCTCTCAATGCAGTGGGCAATGCATTCCAGGCCTGGGCAGCTCTAACTGGGAAGCTTGTTCCGCCCGCTTTGGATCGTCTAAATCTAGGGGTTTCTAACAGGAAGTGGTAAGTAGCTCTGGTGTGGTGGCTGGAGGATTTTCTGGTCAATCTGGCTTTGATGTAGGGGGGTGCTGTGTTGTTGAGCCCTTTGTGTGTGAGAGATGGTGTCTTGAGAAGGACTCTGTCGCTGATTTTTAGCCAGTGGTGGTCTTTCCTGATGTTGGAAATATGTACTCTACGGGGTATGTCGAGGGCTGTTCTAAGAGCGTTATTTTGAAGGATTTGCATTTTATTTATGATGGTTTTATTAGCTCCTGCATAGAGGGCATTACAATAGTCCAGCTTCGACATTACTAATGCGTTAGCTAGCGTGATGCAGTTAGTTTTGGAGAGGTAAGGTCTACAGGTCCTGATTAATTTACAGGTGTACGCTGTAGACGATGCCAAGGAATTAACTTGTTTTTTGAGAGATAGAATGGAATCAAGGTAAAAGCCTAGTGTTTTTACCTCGGTTGCCACCTTGATTGTGTTACCATCTATGTTGAAATTGCGATAATTGGCGCTAAGTTTTTTTAGTGTGGAGTCGGAACCCAAGATCAGTATCTCAGTTTTGTCGTCATTTAGGCAGAGGCCGTGGGAGGCCATCCATGCCTGCATGAGGAGGTAAATTTTGTTTACTAGAGCTGTGTCTTCGACAAAGTTGCCTGATAGTGGTATGAGAATCTGCGTATCGTCCGCATAATTAGTATAGGTTACCCCTAATCTGTCAAGATATTATACATTGTTGGGGAGACCCATGAGCCTTGTGGGACACCACAAGTGATATGGATTGGGTCCGCTGCAGCTACAGGGGAGAACACTCTCATTGTACGGTTAGCTAGGAAGGATTGTACCCATGCTATAGCTTCACTTGAGAAATGGGCGGCAAACGCTAAGTGGTTGCATAATACTGCATGATCCACCAGGTCGAAGGCCGCTGATAGGTCAAGGAGGAGGAGCATAGCTGTTCTACCTTTATCCTTCAACTCGTCGATTTGTGTCTTGAGGTCGATTAGGGCCGTTTCAGTACCGTGAAGTGGTCTGAAGCCAGATTGTTGTGAACCTAATAGCTGGTGTGACTCCAGATAGTTTTGGATCTGGAGGTAGGCTACTCTATCGATGATTTTAAGGAGAAATGGGACCATAGTAATGGGCCTGTAGTTGGTGGGGATTGCTGGGTCAAGTGTCTGTTTTTTGAGTAGTGGCAGTACCCAAGATTCTTCAAGGTTTGTGGGTACAGTACTCGTATTGAAGGAGGCGTTGATTAGTTTTGAGATGAAGGGTGCTAAATCTCTGGCTGCATCCTTGATGATTTGCGCAGGGCAACTGTCGCCTTGGCAGTTTGATGGTTTAAGGGATCGAATAACCTTTTCAGTTTCCAGAATAGAGATGTTCGTAAACCTGAAGGGTTTACAATTGCTTTGGGTGGAAGTGCTGGGTTTCTCTTTCAGTGGGGTGGTATGAGTTCCACTAGGGCTCAAGGTGGCTTTTTTCTTAGCAATTTTAGATTGAAGGGTTGTGATTTTATTTGCTAGGGCATTTTGGATGCTGGTGCACCAAGGTTTGTCCTTGGGGACATTGTCTGTAGGGGCAATTGGGTTTTCCAATTCCCGGAGAATAGTGAACAGTTCTTTGGAGTTAGAGTTGGCTTTACCGATTCTTTCATTGAATGAATCTTTTTTAGTTTGAATTATTTCCTTCTTGTAGCTTTTGGCAAAGTTGGCAAGTGTGGTTTTATTGTCAGCAGAAGGGGTGTGCCTCCAGATAGCTTGGAGTTTGCGTTTTTGGATGTGCATTTCTTTGAGTTGGGGGGTGAACCAGGAGTTAAGGTGAGCTTCACGTTTACTTTTATGGAATTTGATAGGGTCAATCAAGTCCAGAGCTGTGGTCATGGAATTGTTAAATGACTCAAGTAACTCACTAGGGTTGGATTCACTGGAACTGGCAGTGAGAGCTGGTAGGAGTAGTGGGAGAAGTTTTTCAGCCGTGATTTCTTTTTTGCTTCTCGTTGGCTTGGGGGGTGCTATTTTATTCTTGTTCGGTTTGGGAGGCTCTATGCTCGCTGTAAAGCATATAAGATAGTGGTCCGTCCATATTTGAGGTAGAATACTAGAGATGGTGATGTGACAGTTATGGTTGGCTATCCAGTCTAGTGTGCGTCCTTTTATGTGTGTTGGAGCTAGGACTTTTTGGGTAATGTCATGATTGACTAAAATGGATTGGATAGATTGGGCTTGGTTGTCCTCAACGTCGTTAAAGCCAGGTTAAAGTCACCTAGTAAGAGGAGCTGGGTGGAGTCTTTAATGCTATTAGTGAGGAGACTGGATAGGTCTTCCTCAAAGTTGCCTAGTGGGCCTGGAGGTCTGTACACTAGGAGTATCGTTAGTGTGCTATTGTTGGAGATCGGTATTTTAGCCGAGAGAAGTTTGCATGATGTGATTGCTGGGTGTGGGGTAAGTCTAGCAGCTAGCTGCGTTTTGGTTATGATGGCCAGGCCGCCTCCTCTAGTGTTGGGCCGGTCAACTCTTAGGATATTGTAATTGTCCGGTATGGCAGTCATGAGGGCAGGGCCAGCTGCATCATGGAGCCAGGTTTCAGAAACAGCTAAGTTTCTGAAAATATCTAAGTTGTCCATAGCCAATAAATCAGCTATTTCAGTATTGTGTGCTATAAGGGACCTAGCATTAATAAGGGCTCCTGATAAAGTAGGAGTTGTAGTGGTGTCTTTGACAAATATTGGACTAGGGTGGTTAGGTCTCCTCTGTTTGTGATATGGGTCACTTTGTGGTTCAGGACGATTTACCGTCGCTGAGGCCAGGAGGTCAGGATTAGTGGCAATGGAGGTGCGTGTAGGGACTGGTGGCCTGGTTCTTTTGTTTTTGATGTCATAAAGTCTTGGCAACCTAGCTCTGAGTCGCATGTTTCTCTCTTGCAGATTGCATGGGGAAGTGTTGGTGAGGGCCATTATTGTGGTGATGGTTAGAATGGTCCAGGCTAGGGACCAGGATGTGTATAGGAGGCAAGTCTGTAGGGTGCGCATGTTGGGCGAAAATGACACAGTGGCAGTTATATTGAACAGATCCGGTAGGGACTGAGATACAATTAGGCTGATGCTATAGCACCAAAGTTTGGCAGTCTTGATCAGGGCTAGCGTGCCTATATACTTCAAAGGGGCATCACAGGCATCACAGTTAAGCTAATGCACAGGGCAGCATCTAGATTTGGGCATCAGAGGTAGGCTACAATACACAAGGCAGCACCTAGATTAGAGGCATCACAAGGCTTCACAAAGGCATCACAGTTAAGCTGATGCGCAGGGCAGCATCTAGATTTGGGCATCACAGGGCATCACGGGGCATCACAGTTAAGCAGCAGCACAGGGCAGTTACTAGATTAGGGGCATCACAGGTAGGTTAAAGTGCACAGATGTCACGCCCGAAGAGCGGCAGTGCACACATAGGTTAAAAAATGCACTTAGGCAGCATCAAGATGCTGTAGATCTTGGAGGGATGCAAGGCATAGCAGTGCTGGCATGCAGATGTAGTATCAGTGAGCAATGGTCGTAAGCAACAGAGTACAGGGTATTGGTATTTGGTCACTCTAGGAAGTGCAACTTAAATACTGTAAGTACAACCAGGCACATGGGCTAGGAGTATTGTGGAGATGGGCAGGGCAGAAATAGGTTTGCTAAGGCAATGTGCCGCAGGCAAGAGGCATGACTAGGCAAAATGCAATATTAGGTAGATTTGATTGTCTACACAGTATGCAATTATGGGCAGATTCAAATTTCTAAACAGTGTGCAATTAAAGGCAGATTCGATTGTCTACACAGTATGCAATTATGGGCAGATTCGAATTTCTAAACAGTGTGCAATTAAAGGCAGATTCAATTGGCTACACAGTATGCAATTGTGGGCAGATTCGAATTTTGCAATACCAAAGGTAGTATAACAGTATAGCAGTGGGGCTTTGTCAGGCTGTAACATATGAGATATATAATATAAACATATATTGTGATATATAGTATAATATAGCATTATATATTACATATAATATGACATGTGCAGTGACAGGTACCAGGCAAAACATTTTGCGCATTGAGACTGGTTTACAAATACATATAACAGCTGTGTTGCATTGGGTTAGTTAAGATGTAACTCTAAGAGGTGAGTGTGGCTGATTTTGCTATTTCATACAGAAAACAAGCTAGGCATGGCTGGTTCTAAGGAGCACGGCATAGATTAATGACACGATAGTACCGTGTATCTATGTGTCTGTAACCTGCTACATCAGTATCCATATTTGCAGTGGCTGTTCTACCTGTGGCAACAAGCAGATCTAGAGGTCACAGATGCCCATTTGACCACGGCAATGACAGACAAGTCTCTGCCGTGCAGGATATGCATTTAAGATATGCACAAATCTACCAAACTATAATGATCATAAGTAGTCCATGTTGATGGCTGGATAATCTCTAAAATAATGCTCCACCACAATTCAGGAATAATATATGACATTACATATGATCATGGCCGCCACATCCCAATTGATATGGTACATGTGTCAGCTCCTGTGAGTCAGCTCTGTCTTGGAAGGTGAAGTGTATTCTGGTCAGCCAGGTGTAGCCCACCAAATGGCATGACAGGAACGTGGAGGGCCGGGCCTCCTCTTTGATCTCTTTGTGAGGACAGGTTAACACCCTCCACACAAAACAGCCATACAGTAGGCAACTGTTCGAGACCCGGTCATGAAAGGAGCACACCCATGCACCAGGAGTAGTCGCGCAAATGAGTGATGCACCTCTAAAGGCCTTTATTCTCAATGAGAAGGGAAGTGGGTGGGATTACGCTAGGCAGAAGGGCTCTTTTCAATGGAAGTAGACTGACACAATTTGTCACAATTTGTCTTCTGGCTGGCCCTCCACTTCCTCCGTAGCAAAGTACTTTGGCTGTTGCATCAGAAGGGACCTGAGCCAAATCCCTGGAGAGTCACACACCGACTCTAACCGACTCTAACCAGTAGTTACAAACATGGTTACAACCATGGCTTGACCTAGATAGTCCTTGAATCACTGCCTCATATACCTGCACATCGACACACCCATGATCACCACTTCAATGACCATCGCCTAATGTCTCAAACCGCTGGAGAGACAGTCATCGACCCCTCACGATGGCCCAACTCGGCCTGGCCAACGGTGAAGCGATCCTGGGACCACCCCAACCTGCATCCTTGTGAGCCATCCTTCAAATGCACAGAGCTTTCTGTTTGGGACTACAAGATTCAATGTGCCCAAACTTCGCTTGATCTACAAACATCTATGTTGGACACTAGGTCTGAATCTGTCAGTCCACCAAGGACTGAATACAGGCACAGGCATCTCTGAACTGTCCCCCTCTTGATCCACTTGGACTCTAGAGACTGGTTAGGTCACAATCACTCCCGATTTCATCCAAAGTATCCCTTTTGTGGCTAGTTATTTACCTTTCACCACTGGAGCTACACACAGAGGGCTATCTTCTCCAGTCTGTTGCATCTTCTCTGGTCTTCCTTTGTAATATGTTTTTGTACAGTATTTTCTATTAGTTCTATGTGCAGATGGACGGTTTGATTAAAGTATACATATTTGTATAGAACTTTGATTGGACATTCCCATTATTTTTGAGTGTGATACTGTGTTGTTTGGGTCACTACTGGATCACCTTCACATTCTTATTAAGTGCATTGCCTTCCCTCTGCCCATGTTACCATAAAGGACAAAGTGGGTATATCTGTTAACTGCCCCTGTTTTACTTTTATGAGTGCAGTTGTCATGTGTCTTGACCCACGTTTGCACTATTATGCTACAACATTTGGTGCTGTGGGCTTAGAAAATCCAAGATGGCTGAAAACCCCACATTTGCGCCAGAATCCAGGAAAACCGCACAGTTTTGCGCACACCAAAATGGTCGTCTGACCTGCCACCCACCAGTGCGAGCGTGATGGGCCAGAAGCGCCATGAGCGAAATCAGTGCAAAGGAATATGGTGCTGTTAAAAATCTGTTTTAATTGATGTCAAAAACTGCTAAAATCATGGCCACAAAATTACTCTACTGCAGAATCTATAGCAATACACTGTTAGTAAATGCTATCAAGTAAAATCCCTTTTTTTGAAATGTATTAATTCAAGACAGCTCCCAAAAATGGGTGCAGTACCCGCTAGCGGTCTAAACTCTGACAGGAGGCCTGTCTTTCAGGAGCTGACAAGGAACCTGAGTTAGCTGGAAACCTCAAAGCCTTGTTGGTTGATGAGAATTCTTAACACCTACTGTTCACAGGCCTGGCTGCATTCTGCTGCCCCCACCAAAAGGAGATCACACCTCTCTGATTGAATCAGGGGAGGGAACTGCAGAAAAACAGAACAATTAACTTTTCTTGGCTCAGGCAAATGCTAAATCAGGGGTCGTAAATGGCTTCCTCTTGGAAGGAAATGGGAGGGGTACTGCCTTTGGGAGCCACCTGAGCTGGAGGCGGGGACAGACAGAAATTCCTGCATGTGCTTTGGAACCTAAACCACACCCATCTGGGCCAGAGCATGATTTTAAAAAGATGGATAATTCATAGAACATAACTGTCAAAATTATATAAATAATATCATCATTCCTGTGATTTTTCTGTGCACATTTTAAGAGGTGTTAGGACTCTGTGGTATGTTCTGGGGAGTAGTAGCGGAAAATAGGGTGTTACTCCGAATGTCTGTATGTTAAAAATCTGACGCTTCATCATCTGATGCCCATATTCCTTGCGCACATTTGTGTAAATTCTGGAAAAGTTTAGAAGTTGTGTTCTGGATGAAAAGGGCAGAATTCTGTCAGAAGACAGGGATCGAATGGTTTGGTGCTACAGAAAATATGTTAACTGGACATATAATATTAGAAAAATTGAAAATAGATAAATATAAATTTCGATCAAAAATAGATTTGTGTGCAAAGTGACAAGGGGAGTGTTCTTTCTGTATGCCATAAAATTGATGCCTGATGACACTCCATTTCCTTCCCCAATCAAGGGGGAGAGGAGAACTTGGCCAATGATAAGTTGTGAGGGGCAGGCTTAGTTATGCCCATGCACACACCCATTTTGAAAAGACATAAAAAGGACCACTGAGACCCAGGTAGGGACACTCACTTCCCACTTCAAACTGATTTCTTGCAAAGCACTTTGACGGACAACTCCAGATCCAGAACCAAGCTAGAACTTGAAGCAGAGAGGCCTAGTCCACTAGCTGAATCCTTCAGAGGCCTCAGAATCCAGAAACCTAACCAAACTATTCAACAGCCGGGGTGAGCTGTTTGATTCTGGCCTAGAACCCTGTGCCAGAAACACCCAGAAAGCAAAGAGATCCAGAACCGAGACCAGACCGCTGTGCAGTGACGATAGCAGACCAGACCAGACCGCTGTGCAGTGCCGAGACTGGAACCAGAGATCCAGAAGCGAGTCCAGACCAGACCAGATCGTTGTGAGCAGAACCAGTGCCAGAGACCGTCCCGTGGTGAGAGAACCGCAGCCAACCTGACCAGATCTTGATGGCCTATTTCAAATTTATAGTGTGAGTACCCAGCCAGAACTGTGCATAGTCATCTATTAGTTTAAAATAAGCTTATCCCATCCAATTCAACCTGCCCAGAACTGCATTAGAAATCGCATGTTCATTCTGTTACTTTAAAGCTGTGAAAGTGTCATTTGCCATTCTGAATCATTATTTAATTTCTGAAAATCTACCTCCACAAAATTGTCTGTATCTTTTGAACCATATGTGCTAGGAACAAGATATAACTTTCATTTTAAAGCTAAGATCGTGAGCTTTCCAACAAACCCAGATTTTCAATAATCGCGCTCGACACATTTGGAAAAAGTGCCTCAAATTGCTGTGAATTGCAACTAGCTCATTGCACCACTTTTGCTTTGCATTGCTGAACTCCGTTTTCAACCTGATAATCCCTCATGAATCACTGATAGTGTTGACCTGAACCAATCTTAAGTAGCTATCACCTACCCTGAATCTCCTATTGGAAATTAAAATCATTTTAGCATAGTTTCACTTCTTTGCAAATCACATTTGAAGTATTTTTGCCTTTGTTTTAAAATCATCCCTGATACTCTAAGCTTGCTAAGGGGGAAACTTAATTGGTATTGCATTTGATTGTAATCCTGAAAACTGTGTGCTCTCCGTCCATCACCTTATATTGCCTAGGGGGGGAGTGAATCGCCACAAGGGGAAAACTGATTATATTATCTCTTGTGGAAACCATCTCAGTTATTTCTGTGCTGCATTCTTTTCCATCTTTGCATTTCCTTGAAACCATAAAAGTATTCTCTGCTACCTTATCCTTTCTATACCAACTCCTAAGTGATTAAAAGAGCGTACCATTGTAATATTATCCACTGTTGATCACTGTCATATTTTTAAGTGTGCTCTCAAATATTAATTTATTTATAAAAGTGTGATATATATCTTGTTTAATTTTTCAATAAATCTTTTAATTTGCAAAACAAACCTACTTCTTGGCTCAGTGAGGTCAGGGGGATTCAAAGAGAGGGGCATTATACAATGGTTTATCATCCAGATCTATGAACTTGACATAAAAATATATAAATAAGGGCTTCCCTTGGGCATCCCAGACTTGGCATTGACTTAGTTGGAGTGCTGAATTGAAGTCCCTTAACAGAGTGGGAGCTCGAGCCGAGACAACTGGATTAGATCTACCATTTGTGCGGCTTAATACACTGTGCTAACTGACAGGATACATAAATCTTGTTGGATCACCACACTGTGTTACACTGTAAAAACATCCCTCAAAAGAAGGACGCTCTAAGGAGACGGTCTGTTTTGCAAAACAAAATTCTAACTTCTGTAAGTCAGGAAGGAAATCAATTTCCAGAATGACGACCTTGGTAGATATCGAAAGAGCCAGAGAGCACCTCTTACATAAGCTATTTGTGAGAGGTGAATGGACGGAACAAGACCAGACTTTGTGGTTGCAGGCAATCGCGCAACTGGTCACTGTAACTGGGTCATATATATGGAGAGATCAGGGTCCCTTACATGTGACCCTGAGTGAACTATATATGGCCCCTAAGGCCAAGGATGAGCACAACAAGATTGCCAGGGTAGCGGCATATTTATATTTATATATGGGAGCCATACAGGACAAATGTGCTGAAGGCCAAGATTAGGCAAATAGGCAACAGATGGCATTAGAGAAAGCCCATTCTGACCTGGTCTCTTCCGCGCAGAGGCTGCAGAGGAGCCAGGAGTCAGAAAATGATAGTAGGCAGTATATCATTAAAATAAAAGAGGATATGGGTATCGTGCAACAGGAAAAGTTTGACCAGGATACCAGATTTCTGGCCTTGCAGAATGAGTACCAAGAAGGTTTGGACTCCCTACTGCAGAGCCAGAAAAAGCTGGAGCACCAACTGGACTTCAATAGGGTATGTGCTGAGCAGGTAGTCACCCTGCAAAGCCACCTAGATAGGGAGAAGGCAGAGGGCAACAAACTGATTCTGAAAGACCTGGATCCCCAGACAGAATTTGAGGAAGAGCGCCAGAAAGCGGGTGACCTTAAAAGGCAGAGGGACGACCTGGTGGCACGGATGCAGGCTCTTAGTCAGGAAAGGGACACCGTAGGCCAGGAAGTCTGCCACTTAAAAAGAAAAATGGAAGAAAATCACCTGGCCCTCCAGATACTGGGTGACCTCCAAAAAAAGCATCAGAACTTGTTAGAGCACACCAGGAGGGTGGAAGATGCTCTGGCAAGAAAGGAGCAGGTCAGTAGGGATGGGACTCAGGAGGCAACCCTCCTGCCGCAAAGACTGCCCCAGTACTCCAGGACAAACCAGGAAGCACAGAGAGAGAATGAGGCTCTCTGCCAGCATAATGATAGGCTCCAGCAACAGGTAGCCAAGCAGGAGAGACTGATAGAGTCTAGTAAGGCTTTAACTGAGGAACTGAAAGCACAGGCTCTTGCACGGCAACAGGGAGCAGGGGCTGATAGAGATGAGGTTCGCTGGGAAAAGGAAACACCTGAGCATAACCTCAGGAGCCCTAGTACCAGATTCCTTCATCTCTCCCAGTCCCTGGACTCTGCCACCCCCATGTCCCCTGGTACACAGGGTCACAGGGATGGCAGATTACTATCCAGCCAAAAGTATGGGGCTCATAGGCCAGTACCACCCTGGAATGGATGGGCAGGCATCTAGGTATGGGCACCCAAGTACAGTGCAATTTAGTGTGGAACCCCAGGAGAGTAGGCCCACTAAGGCATCCTAAAAACCTCTGCCCAGTTAGGTCAGTGGGGGGGGACCCATCAAATCCTGGCAGCAAGGAGGAATCTGAAGACTCCTCTCAGCATCACAGGGCACAGGAGACCAGGTCCCCACATTCTGCCAGCCATTCCCAGGCTCGCAGAATCCGGGAAAACCTGGAAGATCAGACGGGCACCTCTGGGAGCAGTGCTTCTGAGTCAGAGGATGAATGGACCAGGGTTACCCGAACCAAAAAGGCCAATAAGGCAAAAAAGGGCCTTGCTTAAGGACCCCTTAAAACAGATTAAGGCAATAAGGAGGCACCCCTTATCACAAGAACGCCAAGTATTCTGTTTGGGAACACTTGGAGCTTTACGAGCAAATGATGGAGACTTTCCATTTGAAGGACAGCAGTAGCTGCATTCAGTATGCAAAATGGACATTCTCCCCAGAATACTCCAGTTTCTTTGCGGGGTTGGAGGACCAAAACCATTCAGGATGGTCCACATATAGGGTGGCCATCTTGAAACATTTTTCTGTTCACTGGAATCCCCAAGAGGCTCGCAAGGCAGCCTACAATTTGCAATGTGGGGAGGATCAGGCCCCACAAGAATTTGTGCTGGAATTGAAGCGTGCCTTTGTGCAGACTACCAAAAGGGCATAAGAGGAAGGGGGGTGTAAAGCCTTGGAGGAAGCTTCCTTACCCACTTGTAAACTGCCCCTGGAAATCCAGGAACCGGAACCAAAATCTCCTACCACTGAAAGTCTGACACCCAAGGAGCAGAGAGGAGGTCAGAGAAACAAAGGACCCAAACAGACCCATTTTGTGGAGGAGGTACAGATCTTCCAATTTGAGGGAGAGGGATCCTCAGAGGATCCTGGGAAAAGGATCTTCTCCTTCAGAGATGGGGAACTCCTCCCAAAGAAAGATGGGTCCCAAGGGATTCACATCCCGACTGGGGAGATGTGGGGACTGAGCTAGCGCCACCCATCATCTCATCCCAGAACCAACCGCATCAACATCCCCTGGTTCAAACCCATCCTGGTGACTGCCTCCAAAAAGGGGGGTGGCCTAGAACTGGAACCAGGGGAACCCACAATAGCTCTGATTTCCAGTTGCCAGCTTTTTCTTGCAGATTCCCATGACTCTCTACAGAATTCTGCCCAAATCTCTTCTCTCGCAATGTCCAAAATTAAAAAATTAGACCACCAGTTGTCCAAAAATGTGCATTATCTGTGCCCCCTTGAGGAGAAGGAGGGAAGATACTATGCCCCGGTACAAGTGCAGGGGCAGGGTACAATTTTGGCACTGGTGGACACTGGATCCCAAGCATCCCTTCTGTCCAAAAGGGCCTTTGATGAACTAAATGCAGGAAGGGGGGAGAATTACCGTATTCCTCTCACCTCTCTTCCTGGACAACTTCAGAACTTTGATGGGAAGGAAATTCCCGTTGAGGGGACTGCAGATTTGGACATTAAAATTGGGCGACACAAGGTGAAACACCCGGTCATAGTAGTGACTCCAAAGGGCACCCCTTGTTTACTAGGGAATGACCTCCTGAGAAGGTTGTCACCTCTAATAGATTGCGTAAACAAGGTCCTCTGGACACAGACTAGCCGACCAATAAAATTAAAACAGGGTGTCAACCATGTTAGTGTAATGGCACATGCCACATGGTTGAACAAAAATCTGACCAAGTAGAATTTCACTTCCAGAACAACTAAATTCCAGACGTAACAGTAATAGCAGTAGGACAACAGACTGGTGACGGGGGGTCCTCTCTATTTCTGAAAATCAACCTTCCTTCCAGTTTAAGGAGGGACTCCACACTGGAAGGAAACACTCTGAAATTCTTTATTAATCCACAATCTGACATTCCCACTCCAATAGTGCAGAAAGATGTGAAATCAGCTCAGAGCCTGGCTGATATTCAGCAAATTGGAGAACAGTTGTTCATCCCTGTTCAGTTAAATGATGGGAAGGACTCTGTTCTCGCCCAAGAGTGTGTGAACAACGGTAAGAGCTTCATCAGCGAAGCCATGTTCCGCTAACTCCCTAAAGATCTAGCCATTCCCACATTCAAATTGATAGACAAATGGGAAATGGATCTGGAAACACCCAATTCCAAACATCTCCTGCCAAGCAGGTGTATGCTCAAAATGTCCATTGGCAACAAGAGCATAGTCCATAATTGTTGGGTCGTGCGAGACGTCACTGCCGCCTTTTACATAGGCAGTGACATTCTCAATCGCTTTGCCTTTAGTTTGGACCTAATAAACTTCAAAGCTTGGTCCCGATTAGCGGATAATCCCATGGGCTTTGATGATCCAGAAAAAGCATTTATGTCAGCTCAATTGCTACCTTATGCAGTTGAAATTCAGATTAAAGAGGAAGTCACCATCCCAGAAAGGACCCGACAATTCTCCCTGGAAGTGAAAGTTAAAAGAGGACAAACATTGAAAAACCCTGATGCTTATATTCATCTAAATGCTTCTATCCAACAGCAAGGGTTGGGGGTAAACCCAACACCATTAGTCAACATAGAACATGACACCATTCCAATAGAGGTGTTTAACAGCGATTTAAAGAGTATTACTCTACCCGCAGGCACCATTATTGGAATGGCGGTTGATGACCGACATTTCTCCATTGATTTAGGAAATGAACTGTTAGGACCAATACCCAAGGACTTTTTTGACAGTGACAGTGATGACAATACAACACCAGACAGTATCTTCACCCGGCATGAGGGGAACTTCCTGGTGTACACTTCCTGCCCTTATGGTAAGGAAGATGTGACTTGTGACTTCAAAAGGGATGAGGTGATTTTCCAGGTCCATGAGGGCTGCCTTTCCCACCTGAAGCCTCCAGTCTAAATCAGCACTCTGACCAGGGACTTCTCCACCCAGCTGGAGGGGGCCGCGCAGATTGCAAAACCAGAAGTCTTTCCAGGCTTCAGGCAAATGGTGGAAGAGAGAGTCAACCTAGCTGATGCCTGTGACACTCTGGAACAGAAGCAAAAGTTGAAACAAGTTTTCTTCGATTTCCAAGATCTCTTTGCGGTGGACTCATATGACTGTGGTCGCACCGACATCCACACAACAATAATTCCCACGGACCCTGGCATGACTCCAGTGTTTGTGAAGCAATATCGCTAGCCTCTCGCATCCAAGGAGTCCCTTACTGAAATAATTAAGAACATTGAGGCCCGGGGAATAATCCATCCAGTCCACAGCACCTTCAATAATCCGGTGCTGGGAATATTGAAGCCAAACGGCCAGTGGAGACTCTGCGCCGACCCTAGGGAACTCAACAAATGGGTCCATACTTCCCGATGGCCTCTTCCCTACATTGACCAAGGGCTGGCCCAGATCCAGGGGTCACAGGTATTTACTGCAATAGACCTGACCAATGGATACTGGACCGTGCCTGTCAGTAGGGAGGACCAATACAAACTGGCTTTTACCTTTGGGGGCAAGCAGTACACATCGACCCGGACTCTCTTAGGATACCTCAACTCCGGCAATGAATTCAACATTTTCCTACATAAGGCCATGCCTGACCTGGGTGCAAGGGGTAACCTGGCTTATGTAGATGATGTCCTCATCAAAAGTTCATCTGTGGAGGAACACATAGCGGAGATCCATTATGTTCTGACACAGTTGAGGGCCGCCGGAGCAAAACTTTCCTTTCAGAAATCACAGTGGTGTAGAACCCGTGTTAATTTCTTGGGGCATGAGGTTACTCCTCAGGGTCTCTGTCCCCAGGAAAAGAAAGTGGAAGCACTTCAGAAACTGAAAGACCCCACAACTCTGCGGGAACTTAGTAGCCTCCTTGGACTGAATAATTACAGCAGAAAGTTCATTGAGGGCTACGCAGAGATCACCAGACCCCTGATTCATCTCTTGAAGCGGGGGGGGGTCAAGTGGGAATGGGGCCCAGAACAATGTGAGGCAGTAAGACAGATTATAAGAAGCCTCTCACAAGCGCCTTGCCTAGCTTACCCTGTCAGAAACATGGAGTTTTTCTTGGAGACAGTGTTCTCTAATACATGCTTGACTGCAGTATTATATCAAAAGCATGACAAGGTCAATAAAGTAATCTCCTATGTGAGCAAAACTTTATCCTCTGTGGAGGAAAAAGTCAACGACTGTGAGAAGGCACTCCTGGCAACAGTGTCGGCATTGAAGAATTAAAGCCCCTTTATCCAGGGGGAACACATCATAGTGGAGACTCCACACCAGCCTCTGCAATATCTCCAAAGTGACAGAATCCAGGCCGGAAATGTGAGTAATTCCCGAATTACTTCATGGATTCTGTCAATGCAAGGCTTTCCTGTGGAGGTCAGATATGGCCAAAACAAGAAGAGTCCCCTCGCGCAAGGTCTGGCTGACTTGCATGATTGTGCCAGAGAAAACTGTCTCGAGGACAAAAGACTAAAAATCAAGGACAACAAGGAGGCATACCTTAATTCCCCAAACAAAGTCTTTGAAGAAGACAAGTATGAGGGAATGCCCACTGTCTATGTGGATGGATGCTCTTACCATGTTGACAACAACGGGGAAAAAGATCTTATGGCCGGTGTAGGGAATGCAAGGGTGAATTAGTCCCCAGAACCCCCCGCTGGATACAAAATTGGTCCCCGAAGTAGTCAGGTGGCAGAGTTGATGGCTGTGTATCAAGCCATCCTCATTGCTGTCCAACATCAACTCCACGAACTGGTCATAATCACAGATTCAGATTATGTACGGAACGGGTTTGTGGAGCACCTGGTTAATTGGAAAACCAGTGGCATGTTATGTGCTAATAACAAACCCTTGAAACATGGGAAGTTAATTGAAAACATTGATTATCTGGTCACCATGAATGGGATGACCATCTACTGGAAAAAGATCAAGGGTCATTCTAAAGAAGAGGGACCAGACAAAATTGGAAATAACTTAGTTTTTCAGCTGGCCAAAACCGGGGCCATCCAAGGGGATCTAATAGAGATTGAGTCCCTGTTGGGGGAAATCCAGGTCACTGCTATCACTAGGTCCCAGACAAATGCTCACAATGATCTTTCAACTGCACAATGGAGTAAGGAGACCCCAGATGCTGATTTGATCACGGCTCAGAAGGGGGATCCAATAATTGGTAAGTTTTACCAACACATTGAGGACCCTGAGAACTTTCCCCTGATGGATACCGATTACATTGGGAAAGAGGACCTTAGAGTGTTGATGAAATGTCCAAAAATGTTCCGGATCCAAGCCGGTTTGTTGGTAAGGAAATCCCAAGCGGCCATGATCAGTGGGTGGTCCCTACCTCTTTCCGAAGCCCGATGTTAAGTCACGCCCATGATGCGGCCACTGCCGGTCATAGGGGGTTTCACACAACACTTGATATCTTACGAGAGGTTGCAGACTGGCCACACATGGGTCAGGACCTCGACCAATACTTGAAGGGGTGTCTTGTGTGTGCACAATTTCAGCCAACATCCCTCACACACCGTGTGCCTCTCCAAAGGAGGGGGATGACACTGCCATGGTCAGATTTGCAAGTCGACTTCATAGGCCCCGTGATTCGCTCTTCTAGGGGGAATAGTACATGTTGACGTGATATGCTTATTTACCAAATGGGTGGAATGTCTCCCGGCCCCAAACTGCAAGGCAGAAACAGCAGCTGCCCTGATGATCAACCATACCTTTTCGCGTTTTGGTCTACCCCAAAGGATTGAGTCAGACAGAAGTAGCCATTTTACCAGCGAAGTAATGACTAAGATGTGGGAGATACTGGGGGTTAAAAGGAAGCTACATATTGCTTACCGGCCAGCCTCTTCTGGTGCAGTGGAGAGATACAACAGAACCATTGTGAGCATATTAAAAAAAATATGTGGCAGATTCTGGGCCAAGTTGGGATATCCGATTACCTCTGGTCCTAATGGCCATCAGATCTACCCCTTCATCTGCAACTAAAATGTCACAGTTTGAGCTGATGACTGGACGCAGGATGGTGCTTCCCCAGCATTTGCTCTACAGGACCCAAGATCAAACATTGATAAATGCTTCCACTACTCATGAATAAATTGAGAATTTAAGGAAACACCTTCAACATGCTTTTGCCTATGCTCAGCGAAACCTAGAAAGATCAGCCGAGAGTATGAAAACTCACTATGATTTGAAGACTACTAGACTACTAGGAAAGAATACAATGTAGGAGACCGGGTCTATCTATACAATTTTCAAAGGGACCAGGCCAAACAGTGAAAATTTCTGCCTACATGAAAGGGACCTTTTGATCTCCCCAGTCGCCCCAGTCGCCTACAAGATCCGCATCCCCAAGGGTAGTTTGGTGGAAGGGGAAGACAAGTGGGTCCATATAAATCAGTTAAAGTGTTGCCATCCCAGGGACACTCTGCAGCAACTGGAGGAGTACTCTGCAATCCCAGAGGGGGCCGCTCCAGAGTAATACAAGTCCAACCCTAAAATATTCCACATATAGCCTATACAATTCTATGATTCTCGAATGCAAATGTCTACTGATGTATAAAATGTATATGTTCACCCCACCATTAATAGTGGTGGGGAAACATCTACAAATATGTTTCTGCCGCTTTTGCTTTGTCACCCTAGGAGAGATGAAACCATGGACACTGACCAAGAAGGACGACCCGGGGACCGGGAGCAAAGATCTGAGGGGCCCGGGGTACCGCCCGAAACTCCCATCAGGACCAGCGAGGAGAACCAACCGATCCACCCTGAGGGAAGAAAAGATGCAGAATCGGAAGAAGATGATGCGGACATCCCAGCGCGTGGATCAAAACATCCTTTGCACCCGACTCCCCCTCGACTCGAAATCAAAGTGCAGTCAGGCGGGGGGGCTTGTCAGGTGTCTTGACCCACGTTTGAATTATTATGCAACAACATTTGGTGCTGTGGGCTTAGAAAATCCAAAATGACCGACACATTTGGCCCACATTTGCGCCAGAATCCAGGAAAACTGCGCAGTTTTGCGCACATCAAAATGGTCACCTAACCTGCCACCCACCAGTGCGAGCGTGATGGGCCAGAAGCGCCATGAGTGAAACGTGGTGCCAAAGGAAAAACAGCAGTGCCTGTTAGCTCAAAAAGGGCTTTGAAATCACCTTTGTTTCTCTGAATTCAAGCTCAAAATGCCTATTTCAAACATCGCAAAATATTCAAAAATCTTACTGAACACCAGCAGACGTCTGGTAGAATGAAGTCTTGTGTGCATACAAAATCTGGAAAGATGAAGAGCCTAAAATAATGTTCATAACAAAACTGGCTGAGCTGTGGATGTCAGCAGCTTAAGTGAAATAGGATTTAAAGCCACTAAAATCTACCTACTTTTGAGTGTCACATAGGTTGCAACTGTTTAAAGGTCATAGTTTTGAACTTAGAACCAGCGTTCTAGCTGCATGTGTAAAAATTGTAAGTTTGAGTTGAATGAAGAAAAATTGGAACCAAAATTGACATTTGGCTAAAGCCTGGCTTAAAGGGACCGAATTCTGCCTGGCAACTACCCCCGACAGGAGTTGAAACTTGCCCAGCAACTGCATTCCCAGGCCTGGCCTCCCTTCTGCTGCACCACCAAAAGGAGATCACACCTCTCTGATTGAATCAGAGGAGGGGCACCTGGGATTGCAAGGGAAACAGAACAATGAACTTTCCTTGGCTCAGGAAAATGTTAAATTAGGGGGGTCGTAAATGGCTTCCTCTTGGAAGAAACTGGGAGGAGCAGTGCCTCTGTGAGACAGCAGAGCTGGAGGCGGGGACAGACCGAAATTCCCCCATGTGCTTTGGAACCTAAACCACACCCATCTGGGACAGAGCATAATTTTAAAAAGATGGATAATTCATAGTACATAACTGTCAAAATGATATCAATAATATAATTATTCCTGTGATTTTTCTGTGCACATTTTAAGAGGTGTTAGGACTCTGTGCTATGTTCTGGAGGGGGTAGTAGCGGAAAATAGGGTGTTACTCTGAATGTCTGTATGTTAAAAATCTGATGCTTTATCATCTGATGCCCCTACTCCTTGCGCACGTTTGTGTAAATTCTGGAAGTGTTTAGAGGTTGTGTTCTGGATGAAAAGGGCAGAATTCTGTCAGAAGTGGACATGACATCTTACAAAGACAGGGATCGGATGGTTTGGTGCTACAGAAAATATGTTAACTGGACATATAATATTAGAAATAATGTACATAGATAAATATGCATTTGGATCAAAAATAGATTTATGTGCAAAGTGACAAGGGGAGTGTTCTTTCTGTATGCCATAAAATTGATGCCTGATGACACTCCATTTCCTTCCCCAATCAAGGGAGAGAGGAGAACTTGGCCAATGATAAGTTGTGAGGGGCAGGCTTAGTTATGCCCACGCACACACCCATTTTCAAAAAACATAAAAGGAGTCATTGAGACCCAGGTAGAGAGATTCACTTTCCACTTCAAACTGATTTCTTGCGAAGCATTTTGCCAGACCAGACAATATCCAGAAGACTCCAGAACCAGAACTTAGAATCCAGACTTCAGAACTTGCAGCAGAGAGCCCTAGTCCAAAAGCTGAATCCTTCTCAGCAGGCCTCGGAATCCAGCCACCTAACCAAACTATTCAACAGCCGGGCAAACTGTTTGATTCTGGCTAGAACCCTGTGCCAGAACCCAGAAAGCAGAGGTGTATCCAGACCGCCGTGCAGTGCCGATAGAAGACCAGACCATACCGCTGTGCAGTGCCGAGATCGGAACCAGAGATCCACAACCGAGACCAGACCAGACCAGATCGCTGTGAGCAGAACCAGTGCCAGAGACCGTCCCGTGGCGAGAGAACCGCAGCCAACCTGACCAGATCTTGACGGCCTATTTCAAATTTATAGTGTGAGTACCCAGCCAGAACTGTGCATAGTCATCTATTAGTTTAAAATAAGCTTATACCATCCAATTCAACCTGCCTAGAACTGCCTTAGAAATTGCGTGTTCATTCTGTGACTTTAAAGCTGTGAAAGTGTCATTTGCCATTCTGAATCATTATTTCATTTCTGAAAATCTACCTCCACAAAATCGTCCGTATCTTTTGAACTGCGTGTGCTAGGAACGAGATTTAACTTTCATTTTAAAGCTAAGATCCTGAGCTTTCCAACGAACCGACTTTCTATTCCTTATAGTTTTCCGTAATCGTGCGCGACACATTCAGAAAAAGTGCCGTGAATTGCAACTAGCGCATTGCACCCCTTGTAAAAAAATATCTGCTTTTGCTTTGCATTGCTGAAAATCATTTTTAGCTTATTTTCACTTCTTTGCAAATCAAATTTAAAGTATTTTTGCCTTTGTTTTAAAATCGTCCCTGTTGCTCTAAGCTTGCTAAGGGTGGAACTGAATTGGTATTGCATTTAATTGTAATCCTGAAAACTGTGTGCTCACCTTCCATCACCTTATATTGCATAGGGGGGGAGTGAATCGCCACAAGGGGAAAAGTGACTATATTATCTCTTGTGGAAACCATCTCAGTTATTTCTGTGCTGCATTCTTTTCCATCTTTGCATTTCCTTGAAACCATAAAAGTATTCTCTGCTACCTTATCCTTTCTATACCAACTCCTAGGTGATTAAAAGAGCGTACCATTGTAATATTATACATTGTTGATCACTGTCATATTCTTAAGTGTGCTCTCAAATATTAATTTATTTATAAAAGTTTGATATATATCTTGTTTAATTTTACAATAAATCTTTTAATTTGCAAAACAAACCTACTTCTTGTCTCAGTGAGGTCAGGGGGATTCAAAGAGAGGGGTGTTATACAAGGGTTTATCATCCAGATCTATGAACTTGTCATAAAAATATATAAATAAGGGCTTCCCTTGGGCATCCCAGACTTGGCATTGACTTAGTTGGAGTGCTGAATTGATATCCCTCAACACAGTATGTTTTGATTTGTAGAAGTGTGACGGCTGAGTGTGCCATTTTACCCCTACCTGTCCTTGTACTCCTGCGGAACAGAATCTAATTCATCACACCATGTTAACTGCAATTTTCTGGGCTCTGTGGGATGGCTCAAATGCCAGGGAAACCATTTTTGGTGTTGCATTGGCTCAAAGACCGTCCAATGAATGTAGCACACTTGCAATTACCTTATTTTCATACCATGCTCCAGTCAAGCCATATCTAGTAGCATCGAAGTAGGCTATTCACCGTTCTTTTTCATGAAAATTGCTGAAAGGGTGTCACAATGAGCGGTAATGACATATTGACTGTTGATTGGTGTTAATATCTAAAGACTGGGTGAGTGAATGTGCGAGTGAGTGTAATCATAGAATACTGAATACAAAATGGCACTGTCTCAGAGGTCTTCCTCAAAATCCATTAGACAGATGCCAAGATGAACCTGAGACTGGCAATGAAGCTTATCAAGGGAGAATTAATAATATAGCCTTAAGGATCAAGGTCTGCCAGCAAGTCCATTTGGAACTGATTACCTTTCTACTTATTATCTAACAAAATAATTCTAATAACATTCTTCATTTATGGATTTCTGCATAAGGAATGTTCAACTATGAATGCTTAGTCCATTTAACTTGCAATGAATGCATTCCATTATGCGTGAGTTTGCAGTGCTGTGAGGAATGCAGGCAAACCTCTCGAAGCCACCATTTGGATTTTGAAAGGCAAAATTATACCATCACACTATTCTGGGTATCAACATGTTGTTTGGCATCAGGACTTTGCATTCATTATTGTGGCTGTTTGAGAGGCCATTGAGGTAGGCCTTTTAGCTAAGACTATACCAATAGGTTCACACTTCTTTCTGTGTGTGATTTCCGTAGACTTCACCACAATAAAATGTAAACATGTATGTATTCCACACAACATGAAAATAAAGGATGGGAACAATCTGGAATCAAGCTAGGCAATGGAAGACATCAACTGCCAAACAAGAACACGGTAAGTGGTGCCATGAAAGTTCAATTAGGTGGGTTTTGCACGCTACTTCTCACAACCCCTATGTTCTGCCCACTTGCATAGTGAAAATGGAACGGTCAGCAGAAGGAAACGCTGCAAGGAATAGGATCAAGATGCCGGTATAAGAAATACCATCATCGTATTAGTCAGAAGAGGCTTCCTCATCAGGGGTTTTTAAAGAGTTCACAGGTCATGGACTCCACATTGCTGGTTGCAGCACCCCTAAAATAGACCCCCTACCATTGTCATTTACCAATCCGATGAAGGGAGTATGCTTTTGATCATTGGTACTTTTATCAGTTTAATAACAATTATTGAAATCAACACAATGCTCACACATTGAGGTCATAGATCATGTAATGCTACCCCCTTTAACCATTACAGGCAAAAGTGAGTGGCGGGAGCTGTACTGTACCGCCTTCTGAGGGGGAGGAGGCGTTTCAAGAAACAGATTTTCTGTAGTGGAGTTGGTTTCATCTGAAGGGACATGACTGTGACGAGTCAGTGTAGGACTCAGTGTAAGGAAATGTCCTGGTGAATAATCAAGGTATTAATCCCCACTGGAAATGGAACATACACTGCACTGTGACATATCAGCGCTTATTTGGCATGAGCCGAGTCAGAGCTTACTGTGCTGAAGAAATCCAAGGGTGCCATGACGCTCTTTCAACGGTTTAACAACAGTGAAGTGGGGCCTTAGAGGACTCAATTAAAGAACCGCCAAGGATAGGTACCTGAGTCTGTTAATATATCATCTCAAACACGATCGAAAAATGCAAGGCGATTCCCTGAGCACAGGTAGGTGCATTTAGTAACGCGAGCAGACTAGCGCTGGAAGCTTTAGCATTTATATAGTAGCATTCCTGCCCACCTGCTGAGTGCTCTGACATTTAGATCTCTACCGAGATAAAGAAAGACGAGAGATGCCTTAATGTCATAACACGCATTGTAACTTAGTAAAAGGTCTTTGGCGACCAATACAAACACTATCCTTCTTTCACAGTGCACACTGAATAAGTGCAGCTCGGGCATTCTTTAGAAAAGAAGGCTGGTTCGATATTTACCTCTGTAAATTCCTGTTATTCTTCAAATTGAATGCAAATACTTTTGTTTAGGAGCACATCTGTTTACCATTGCCATTTGCAAATCAAACTCTCTTTTTTGCATATCTTACACGAAATGGATGTCAATCGGAGGACAGAATCCTTCAATCGATTGTGCAGAAACTTTGCTGCAGTCCTTTTTTCGTAAGTCAGCTGATATTTTTAAATAATGTTAACTTTGATAGTAAAACATTGTAATGTTTTCGTTGACGTTTTTGAATAAGCTGACAATTGTTTTGGAGGGGAAAAAAAGCTGCTCATACAACACAAACATTTGGCTGCCAGTGTATCGTTTAGTTGCCAATAAAGCAAATATGATAAGGTACACATTCGCCATCGAGCACAAGGGAATGTATGAATTCATTCTTGCGTTTAATAAGTGTAATACATGTGTCTGCATGTAATTAGTTATTCGTTGTTGCATGCATATCTGCAGTGCATATCTCAACATGTCTATAGCTCTTCGTTGCTTATTTCAGTTCATGTATATATATGCATTTACTTAGTTATGTATATATCTAGTTAGTCACTGCTGACGAATCATGCGTTGCACTGCAAGCTGAGCAAGGTTTTCCTACAGAATGTACATTCACCCCGTCTTTCTTAAGTTACTGTAAATGTATCACTTCTACATCTAGAAACGTCTTACTCTGTCATGTACGCGTTTGTTCTTTAAACTACACTCTGCAGATTGTGGACTTGCGAGGTGCAGGAGGAAAGGGTTGCTGGTGCAAGTGGTCAACGCCAGTCATTTCAAGCATACTTGGGTGTTCCCAACAACAGGTATATGCTGCCTGATTAGGCGTAAGTGGGTCAGCTAAACCACTAGCATAGACTCAGTGAGTGCATTTGAAGTCACGTGCCTTAAAGGGCCTGACACTCCAATGTTTTTTTTTTTGTGGTTTTTTTCTGCTTTCGAACTCTGTTCGGGAGGAGGAAAAGTACCATTATAACATATATGTTCCTACAAAGCATGTATATATATTTTTTTTTAGCAGGGGACTGCTTCTGGGGGCTGAAATCATTACACACTAGTCCTGATTTAGATTCTATTGTGTTGGTGACTGCAGCAGTTGCACCCCAAGTATGGCCATTACCTAGATTCTCTGAGTGTAATGCTTTAGAGGAGGGGACCTTTATGTGCACTGCATGTGCAAGCACAGATCAACCTTTGTGAATGTTTCTATGAGGAGTACTGAAGTGTTCTCCACACAAGCAAGTGCAGTGAATTGACATTTTCCATGTTTCTGCCTTCAAACTTTCATTCTTCTTTTGTTCTTCTTTCTTGCTAGGACTACTTGTTAGTGGGAGGAAAGTTTTAGCGTGCAAACCCTGCATTGCGAGTGCTGTAACTCACTAATACACCCAAACCCCTTCCCACTCAATCACTAACTCGCATGCAAATGGAAACTAAATAAAACATATGTGAATGAGATGACGTTAACATTGTTGTATGTAAGTGTACTACTTCATTGGAGTATGCACAATCAGTTGAGGTTGAACTGTCATTGTAGCACAATAATGATGCCATTAATACTTACGCACACAGCAGGGCAATTGGCCAGACCAATAATGATCTTGTTGGCAAATACGAACTGAAGATCCGATGAGTCGGAAGCCAGGGATGCACTGATATACCACGGTGTCTCTGTAGCCATAATTCTCTCCAATGACTTGGCCATTAACAATGAGCTCTGGGGTGCCACAGTGGCCAGCTGTAATTGCGATAGAAACAAGCACAATGAGGGTGGCATACTGTTTCATTCGATACATGATAGTGTTGACATCAGTATTTATGATATATCGCATTATAAAATAAGCTGGGGACATTATTTGTGAATTTAAAAATACATCTCAATAATCATGACATTTGAAATGTTACATTTTGTGGAATTGAATTGTTGAGAGACAGATGAATATGTCATCCATAGGTTCTGCTCATCCTCCATCTCAATAGTGCACAGGTGAAAAACATTACTTAGTAAGATAACCACACCAGCCTTATCCAGGCAGGTACAGTAGAAGATGGACATGATCTAAACTGAAGATGGCAAGAGCGACCAAACTAACGTTGTGACAATACATGTGGATGCATTAGATATGAAGCAGATGTGCACTCAACATGAAGAATGAGTACATTAGGTAAAATGCATTTATACATGAAGAATAATAAAGTGGCATCCATAAGACATGAAGAATACTAACATAAGCAATGTGTAAGCTGAATGCAGCATGCACAACACATGAATATAGCTCACTTATATAGAAACGCAAGTGTAATGGACAGCCATCTTTTCCAAAATGGAAGTTGCAGCACACTTTCAAATAGACAAAGATCTCCAGGCTTTGAGAGAACACACAATGTTGAAACCACAGAAATACAGATCTGTGTAGAGCTCAGGCAGGAGTGGGCAACCACAGCCAAGGTTGCCACAAATTAAGGGAGAGTCAGAACTTTGCAGTGAAAGCACAAGATAGCAATACCTAGTATGCAAGATGTATACTCCCAGATTACAGTTTAGAATAGCACAACCAATCATTGTTAGCCAGGTGCACGCAACTATAAGCCAAGATAAATCCATGCAGAATAACTCAAGAGTGTCCCCAGTGGCAAGGGAAATCATAGCATTTGCATCAATATTAGTTAAACTTGCAATAAATGCACAGTAAAATTATTCAAAACAGGGTCCCATCACATGTGACTCATAATTGAAGAATATTCATTAGCATCAAACACAGATAGGACACCTGCCTTACGCCTTACACATGTTTGCAGACACGAGACAATGTACAATGCCAAGTAAAAAGAAATCCTCCTGGCTCAAGGCCTAAAAATGAGGGATGGTATCTTTTTTAATTTAAAGGAAAGCAGTTTGTGGACCATCTCCCACTACTACTGTCTGGCTCATGCTTTCATGACCTGTCAATTGTCCAAGGTTGGTTACTACGAAGCCAACCAATGAACATTCCTAAAGTTATGCCACCCATGTAGTCAGTTGCCAGCCAATTACATGTTGCAGAAATTATGTCTTTTTACATTTATCAATTTAGAGGTGGTCTCGGGAAGAACCATCAGATAGCTGTTACCCAAATATAAATGGAATCCCTTTAGAATGTATATGTAATCACCACCACTAACCAATGCCCATTCCCTGTAGGTTTTGGTAACTTAGATTGCAGTAGGATGTCAGTTATTACAAATTTTGAATATATAAACCATTATTTTTATGTAACCAGTGAGAGCACCAAGGATTCCATGCCTGTATTCAGACCCTGCTTTATTTTGATTATAATAAAAGCTGGGTGTTCCCTTGCACTTTGCCTACTTCTGTTATTTAGTATGGTTTTGACTGATTCTAAATCCTCCGAGTAACCCAGGAATTTCCTGGGCTGTTTTAACAGAATATCCTCTATGATTGGAAACACATTGTTATTCACAGTTCATGGAGTGTCCCTCCCTCATATAATCAAAACCATGTCAATGCAATTGAGAACATATATGAACTCAGATATATATTATCACTACACACATAGGTATGGAAAAATCACATAGTATAGCTTACTTAAGGTCCATAATAAATGTAATGCAAACAATTAATTATTTTTTCATTAACTGTTTTGATGAAGGTTTTATTTATTAGTGCCTCGGTAGAGGGTATTACAGTAGTCCAATTTTGATAAAATAAGAGCTCTCACCAATGTGAGGCAGCAGTTAGTGGACATAAAGTGCTTGCAGGCATTAATTAGCTTGAAGGTGTAAGCAGTTGCAGAGGCCGTCACATTGATATATCTAGTGAGGGAGAGGATGGAGTCTAGGTATATGCCTAGCGTTTTAATATTGTAGGAGACATTGATGTTGTTCCCATCAATGTTAAAGGAATTGTATTGGGAGTCTAACTTGTTTAGTTGTGGGATGTTTTTACGCATGCATCCAAGCCCTACAATAAAACTGTGCACTACTGGCACGGAAAACATCATGATGGCCAGAACTCCCCAGAGAGTGCACAGGGAAAACATTAAGAATAGGCTGTCACCCATGTTTGCCTATATTGTGAGCACAGGATGGCACTGCCTAAAACCACCATTGGGCTACACACACAGTAGCCTGAAACCATTGGGAATGGCAATGCTGATTGCCAAAAAAGCAACTTAGAACTGTGGGGAATTCATTTTCTTAATCCCAAAAATGGTTGCATTACCAGTACTCACCACTATCAGAAAGCCGGCGTTTTAAAACCACCAGACTTTTGTGTAAAACTGAACAAATGAAACAAAACCAGACCAAGGAAAGACTTGCTAAGAGGTGGATACAATGTAAAACTATATTCTGAAATGACTTGAAGGAAGTAATTATTGAATGTATAGGTACAAATTGTCAGTTTGATTTGAATGTAGAAAACTGGGAACAAAAAGTGACATTTAGCTGAAACCTGGCTTAATGAAACTGGATTCTGCCTGACAACTACCCCCGACAGGAGTTGAAACTGAATCAACAGCTGTGTTCCCTGCCAGGCCTGGCTGCATCCTGAGGTCACATGGCCCTGTTGATTGAAAGGGGAGTGGCAGCTGGGGACTACAGGGAGTTGAACAAAGGCCTGTCCTGGACTCAGGCAAATTTTATATTGGGGGCGTCGTAAAAGTGCCTTCCTCTTTGGGGAAACTGGGAGGGGCAGTGCCTCTGCTAGCAGCTGAGCTTGGGGGAAGTGGATAAACCGGTTATTCCACCCTGTGATGTGGGAAACCACACCCCTTTATGACCAGGGAATAATTTAAAAAAGATAGATAACTCATAGTGCGGACTTGTCAGAATCATATAAGTAATATCATTATTTTTGTGATTTTTCTGAGAACATTTTGAGAGGCGTTAGGACCCTGTAGTGTATTCTGGGGGGTTGCTAGCGGAAAATAGGGTCTCACTCCCAATGTCTGCATGTTAAAAATCTGACACTTCATCAATTAATGTCCATACTCCTTGCGCACATGTGTGTAATTTTGGGTAAATGTCCGATATTGCAAAACCAGTTAAAAAGAGCAAAATGTTGTCATTTTTTAATGCAAGCCCCCAGGAAGATCAGAGGCGGACAAGCATGGGCCATAAGGAATATATAATGTGCACATGTAATTTCAACAAATTGTATATCTGGGAAGGATGTATTTGAATCAAATATAGATTTGTGGGCAAATTGACCAGGGGAGGATCCTCTGACCCATAAACAGACTTCATCATGCTGACAATCCATTTCCTTCCCCCAATCATGGGAGAGGGGAGAATTGGGCCAATGACAAGTAGAGAGAGGCAGGCTTAGCTAGGCCCAGGCACACACCCATTTTCAAAACACATAAAAAGAGACTGCTGGGACAGGTAGAGACATTCAATTCCATTTGCTGAGGAGCATGCTGACCGACGACTTCACATCCAGAGATCCAGACTTCAAATCCATCAATCTCCAAAGACCAGAACTTTACTTCAGAACTTAAAGAAAGGGCCGAAACCCACAAACTGAGAACTCTTCTCAGCAGGCCTCAGCAACCTTAAAATCATTTGCGAACTATTCCACAGCCGGGCGAGCTGTTTGAATTCTTTTGCCAAGAACAATTGCCAGAGACCAGACCAGAGATCCAGAGTGACCCAGACCGCTGTGAGCAGAACCAGAGAGCTGACCCAGATCACTGTGAAGTGGCGAGACCAGAACCGGAGTCCAGTCCAAAACCTGACCAGATCCGTGGCAAGGCCCATTCCTGCACAAAATATATTGTGAGTACCTAGCAGAACTGTGCAGAACCAATCTCTTAGTTAAAATAATCTAATCCAAACTATTTTAACCTAAGTAGAACTGCCTCCTAGAAATCGTGTCATCTGTCATTTTTAAAGCTGCACAACTGTCACCTGTCAATTCTGCAGCTGCAAGCTGTCACCTGTCATTTTGAGTTTTACTTTAAATCCGAAAATCTACCTTTATTTAATCGTCCGTATCTCTGGAACCGTTCGGGCTAGGAACGAAATTTAACTTTCATCTGAAAGCTTAGAATCTAAACGACTTGCAACTCCTTATACTTTTATACTCCTTATACTTTTGCCGTAATCGCAATTCACACACTCGCAAATTTTGCCGCGATTTGCGATTTGGCCTGATTTCTTTACCTGTAAAAAGATAGCAGCTTTTTGCTTTCCTTTGCTAAAAATTTGTTTGTCTCTTAATAACCATCCCTGAATCATTGCTAAAGTGAGCCTGAGCTCATCCCAAGTATCTCTCACTCACCCTGAACCTCCTAAAGGGAATTAAAAGCATTTTTAGCACATTTCTCACTTCATTGTCATCACATTCAAAGCATTTTGGGCCTGTGTTTCAAACTTCTACCTGTTTCCTCTAAGCTTGCTGGGGGGGAACTGAATTTCGTATTGTATTTGATTGCATTCCTGAGAACTGTGTGCTCCTCTTTCCATCTCCTTCCATTTCTTACATTGCATAGGGGAGGGGGGTGAATTGCCAGAGAAAAAGTGATTATCTTGTCTTTTGCTAAAATCATATCAAGTATTTCTGTACTGCATTTTATTCCTCATTGTTTTTCCGTTGAAATCATAAAAGTATTTTTGCTACTTTATCCATCCTATACTAACTCCTTATTGATTGTAAAGAAGGGTGCTAGTGCCAGATTACCCATTGTTGATCAACATCATATGTCTAAGTGTACTATCAGATATTAATTTATTATAAAGTGTGATATATATATATATATTGTTTAAATTCTCAAATAAACCTTTTAAGTTGCAAAACAAACCTACTTCTTGGCTCAGTGGGGTCAGGGGGATTCTCAGAGAGGGGTGTTACACAAGGGTTCATCATCCAGATTATAACTTTCCATAAAAATATATAAATAAGGGTTTCCATCAGCATCCCAGACTAGGCATTGACTTAGCTGTAGTATTGATTGAATATTGCTTACATAGTCTTGGCCGAGAGCCGATGAGGAGTAACTTGGTCTTGTCGTCATTCAGACAGAGGCCATGAGTAGCACTTTCCCACTCCCACTTCCCCTGCACATGAGTGATCTCAATCCCACCTGGCCTAGTAAGATCGTTGTCTCTGTCTTCCCTCTGTTCCCACTCCCTTGCCTTTTTGCACCTTGAAACACTTGTGCATAGGTGCATTATAAATGCCATATCATATCATATCCATGTGGGTATTCTTAGGTAGATTTAATACAAGTGTTTGGTATCTTTGTCATAGGAGCCTGTTACAGTGATGAGGATTTACGTTCCATCCACATAGTTATTGTAGTTGACACCCAAATCATCTATATGGTCAAATAGGAGCTTGAATAAAGTAGGGGAGACACAGGAACCATGTGGGACTCCGCAGGAGATTGGGGCTGGTTCAGCTGAGGCCGTTGGTGCGAAAACCCTCATAGTCCTGTTTTCTAGGAAGGACTGAATCCAAGCAGCAGCGTTTGGGGAGAGGAGGCTGCAGAAGTAAGTGTCTAGTGAGGATGTTATGGTTGACTAAATCAAAAGCTGCTGATAAGTCGAGCAGGAGGACAAGCGCCAGATTTCCATCTTTTAATTCATCCATTTGTATTTTTAAATCCAAGAGGGCTGTTTCTGTGCTGTGTCTTGGCCTAAACCCCGATTGATGCAGGCCTAGCAGGTTATTGACATCAAGGTGATTTTGAATTTGGAGGTATGCAGCTCTATCGAGGATTTTCAATAGGAATAGTACTGTAGTGATAGGCCTGTAATTGTTCGAGGTGTTCGGGTTAAGGTTTGGTTATTTAAGAAGTGGCATGACCCAGGCATCTTTGAGATTGTTTGGGAATGTACATGATACAAATGAGGCGTTAATCAGAGAGGTGATGAACATAGCGAACTCCTTAGCCCCCTCCTTGATGACCTTTGCTGGGCAGATGTCCCCTTGGTATCTTCAATGTTTTAGGGTATCTATGATACCTTCTACTTCTTTAGTAGTTACCAGGTAAATTTGAATGGGAGGTAAAGTTTGAATGGCGGGTTGTGGACATCGCTGAGATTAGAATGTGAAGCTAAACTGAGTTTTTTGGCTTCCATTTTGGCTTGTTGAGTGATTTTATCTAATACGGCTTTTTGAATGTTAGCACAGCATCCTTGGTGCAAGATTCAGTAGGTGTTGCTTTATAACATTAAAGAACATTCCATTACTAAGTCCTATTGTTAATCCCCTACTTTCATAATGTTTACAAGATATGTTATGACTCTTTTATGCCCTGTACAAGCTGATTTAAATAAAAACCTTTAAAAAAAGACCAACATTGGACTTGGAATCTATCTATCCATCTATCTACCTGGCTGTCTCTGTCTATCTGTCACTCAATCTATCAAGGTATCCATCTATTCATATATTCACCTACATATGCATGTTGTCATTTTGAAACATTAACATAGCAAAGTCCATAACCTAGAAAGTCAATCTATGTATTGATCCTTTAACTTTTCATCACACTCACAATTATGCATAAAATGGAATGCAAATCTAGAAATCGCAGATTATCCACTATTCTATTAATACTATCTGGACAAATTAAGAGTCTAGTAAATGTAAGGGATATAACCATGGATCACTCTGTGTTGCTTCTGATGCAGAAATCAGGCTTAGCAAAGGTCAACGCCGCTTGAATTCTATTAATGCTAATACGATTTAGAAACAATTGTGCCTTGGTCCCCTATGGTATTCTGCTCTTCTACAGTATTTTAAAAAAGCGACACTATAATCTCCTAATACCGCTGGTAAATTAATCCAATATCAGGCCATTTTATAATGACTTTTTGCTTCAGAAGACGTGCATGGGCAAGTCTTCAGATCCAGAGGGGGTTTAATCCTCTTCTCCGTGTGAGCGGAAAGTAGAATCTACAGTATGCGCTCCATTTGCAACGTTTGTAACATGTCATGTACAATGTCTCTCTTTTTTGTAAAAGAACACAGCCTTCCAAGTTGCAAGGAATGCTGTGGCTATGATGTTCATGGTTAGGAACATGTATTTCCATCTCTAGGTGACTACTAGGAGAAGGTCCGGCCTGCTTGAGATCGCTCTGACTAGATGTAGGCAATTTATTTTCTAAATGAGATTGACCTGCAGTTGAACAGTGATAGAGAGGCGTACATCCTTTGGAAGCAATGTTTGTCTAATGGTTCTACACCATGGCAACCATTGTCTACTGCACACCTTGAGACACACTATTATCGAAAATATGCACGCCACCCTTTTACTAATGAAAGGAAACACTTTAGAACCGGCATCCTAAAATATACATGTTGTTTAATGTGTGAGACGTCAAGGCAGTTACGTATCAGGTACTTCTCCTCTATAGGTACGTCAATATGTGCGCATGATTTGCTGTCTGAAGGTTTCATACTGCATACAGCAGAACATAGTTTGTTCATTGTTTCCTTTCATTCTCAGAACAGTAGACATGCTAGCAAGGAAAGAGGGCCGTTTGTTTGGTTTGGCCCTCACACCACTGCAACAAAAAAACAAAAAAAACAGCAGTGCCTTGGACGTTTTTTTATTTTTTGTTTTGATTCTTGTTGCAAGTAACAACATCATACATATTATGCAATTCCGATCTAACTCATAGTTAGACTTGTACTGGTTCACCAAACGTGTCTTTGAAACCCCCGAACGACTTACAAGAAACTCAGCACCAATTTAACAGTGTTCCCTATTTTGGTGGCAAATGACCAGTTATTTCAGTGGGCGTTCTTTTCGCTGTTGTAGCCATAATACTGAAAAGGGTCTGATGTTTTAAATTGTGGCTAACAACACACTAAAAGAAAAAAAAGGGCTCAATAGCATAAGACACAACCCGTGGAATGTGAGGTTCTAATCGTGCTTTGCATTCTGCAGCTGTATTTCCTTGTCTGTGAAGCACTCCTTCACAACAGGGCTGCATGCAGTGATCAAGTGACTGCAAGCTCGAATGATGCACACCCAACCCCTCCATGACTGCCCAAGTGCCTGGCATGTACTGGCATCTAGCTATTCACTAGGAAACTGAGGGTGTACATAATAGCTGGGTTCAGGAACATTCACATCTGTGCCAACAAAGACACCAGGGACTATTGTATATTAAGGGCCCGATTCGTGGAATATTTGCTAGTGCACTGCTGAAAAGTAACTTTGCACTGCCCACACAAACCCTGATTCATGGAACCGTGCAAAAGTGTATTTTTCCTGTGCAAAGTCCGGTCAAAGTCAACGCACAGTCATTTTTGCAGTACAACATGACTTTGCCCAGACATTGCACAGCAAAAACGTTGAACTGTAACGGGCCCTAACTGTTTATTGTATGCAGGAGGCCACGAACATTAGAAACATGTCAGAAGCTGCACATCAGTGTACGGGCAGAGACAAAAATGTGCGCAAATGAAAAAAAAGTGCTGATGTTTGGGGGCTTGGAAATGCAATTGTGACAGCCTCGGTTTAAACCGGTTATGACACTTAAAGTAAAAGATCCGGTCATGACGTTTTCACATCTGTCGAGTAAACCATAGACATGAATGGAGGGATTGCATTGCATTTATAGGCCTGGTAGTGGGAGACATGCTCACAAGCTGATCCGAATACTCAGTCCTCTTTACCATGCCAGTGATTGGTCACTATATGCCTCATATGGTAATAATGCCAAACACATTATTAATGCAATCCTTGCCATGGTCCTCTCGCTGTGCTCCGAGCAACAGTCACAAAACGTGGTGCCAAGCTGGCTGGTGTTCTGAGACGTGCTAATGTTCTTCCCCATGAGCTGCATGGTCACTGGAGGAGGGGGCGGGGGGGAGATATCGGGCACGGAGATTGTGACATGGACGTGCACCTCCCACTCTATAGCCATACACCTGGGGAGGACGCAAGGGTGTTTGCACCAGAACGTTACCGATCACCAGTGAGTCAGGTTACAGCCATATTTTGAACTTGGTTTTTGACTTGACCGGTGGGGTTCCTTCCTCTTTAGAGAACATGTTTAGCTGGGCCAGGATTAAAATACACATTAAGGGCCCGATTCATGGCATTTTTTGCACTGTTCAAAGTGACTTTCTTCTGCTGACAGTTCCACGAATCAGGGTTTGTGTCAGCAGTGCAAAGCCACTTTGAACCGCGCAAAACATTCCAGGACCGGGTCCTGCATTGCTGAACATGAGCTTCCAGCTCTTTGGGACTGCCAATGCTCAATGCTCGGGGCATGCGTGGCTCAAAATAAATCACCGCTTTACAGATGAAGGAATGACGAGTGTGTCATCCATTTCATGAGAGCGAATCTCCCACTGCATTGTTAGGATGTCAGCTTCTCTGGGCGAGTGCCACCGCGCCTGCTGTGTCGCCGCACGCGCTCTGTCACTGAGCATGCCCCGATCAGGGAAGGAATGTGGCGACTGTTCTTAAAACTGACAATGAAGGTTTCTTATTTGGCATCCAATCACGGAGGCCGATACCTCATTGTTTTGTCCAACAGCTTTGCCTGCAAGCACAGAAGGCCTGATTGACAAAGCGTTTTTCAATAAATCCCATTGAACATCTCGTTGTGAACCAGGCCCAGAATGTGTGTTGCCATCCTTCAGAAAACTGATGTGGATATGCCAAAATGTGTGGTCGAGAAAAAACCCTGAGCACATATATATCTATTTCTTAAGACATATCCCTTGTTAATATTAACAATTTTACATTGTAGCGTATCGATGGGGTCTCCACACTCTGCAAACATCAGCGATTTCGATCAGCCAAATGGAATACGCTTCTTTTAAATCAGCATCGGCCTTCAGATTTGCAAAAGCAGGACCCCACCATTGCTGTTAAAGACCTTCTTAAAACATCATGTTGCTGGAAGGAAATATTTTCTGCAAACTATGTTGCAATACCAGGCAAGTACTACTGCTAATTATTTGCAACTTGATACTGTAAAATATACTTTGAATGAATTATTGCACCGTAGTATGGTCGCTTGTATTATACGGCGTCCAATCATCATACTTGAATACTTCCGAATATGTGTGTGCAATTAGAGTGTTGCTTATGGAAGTGATATGAGCTAAAGCTCTGATAATCCTATCAACCAATATACGAAACTAATTAGTGCAATGGCCACAGGCATGCATGATGCACACATGTATGCTTCTAGTGTTTAAATGACATTCATAAGAGTGATGTGTGACCCTCCTATGTGAATTGCCCTTTTGATGCAATGTGTCCCTCCAACATGTATTGCCCTTTAAAGATAATAAAAGGAGCCCCTGGCACGTGCAGGAGAATGGCTACAGACTCCAACTATGGAACTCCTGTTATCTCTGTCTCTCACTTTGGGCCTGCAGGTCTACACCGTGTGATCACAGCCCTGCAGCCTTGGCCTGTAGGCCCCACGCCGTGTGATCACAGCCCTGCAGCCCTGGCCTGTAGGCCCCACGCCGTGTGATCACAGCCCTGCAGCCCTGGCCTGCAGGCCCCACGCCGTGTGATCACAGCCCTGCAGTTCCCTGCTGGTTTGTGCCCCCCAGACCAGCCTGGTGCCCTGGGTCCAGCCCAGGCACCCACCATCCCGGATGCTGCCGGCATCCGAGGTGCTCCGGCACCCAGGCTGTGTCCCCCCAGCCTCACAGGGTCCTGCCCTGCAACCAAGTAAGTCAGGGAGACCCTGGTGCACCAACATGGTGCTGGGCCCCCCAGCACCAGTGAGGCCAGCCTCGTGACCGTACAGGCCCGACAATAATGGTGACGAGAGAGTGGAACCCCTGTTATGTGCCCCAGTCCCCTGCTGCCCCTCATTTTTTTTCTTCAAAGAGAAGAAGGAGGAGCGAAAAAGGAGGAGGCAGCATCCAACTCACTGAAAGAGAGGGGTGCAAGCCATGCCGGCACCCTGCTGGCAGATACTCCCTGGCCGCGGTCCTCTGAGAGGAGGGTGCTTGTGTGGCGAGGGTGTGGGTCCACCCGCAGACACTGTGGCATCCACCACCATGAAAAGAGGAAAGACCTGAGGCAGCCACAGCTGCAAGAAGAAATGGATCTCCCGCCTGGGGAGAGCGCTGTGCTGCCCCCAGGGAAAGAAGAGGAGGTGAGTGCCCACCTGCAGAGAGATTCCCAGGCCCTCCGGAGGTGAGTTTACTTCCGGTAAAGGCCCCTCGCGCATAGTGATGAGTGGGACTACCGCCAGGGGGAGGGGAGCCCAATGCCCGTGACCGCGCTTCACTGCTGTGACTGAGGCAGTCTTGGGCAATGTTGGCCACTCCCCGCTCCTGCGAAGGGGAGCGCTCTGCCTGCTTGGCGAGAGAAGATGCCTGGCACCCTGCCAGGATTAAAGGGAGAAGGGAACTTTGCCTCGTATGATCCCGGGCACAACTGGCGGTGACTACCATGAAGTGCTCCAGTGTCAGAGCAAAGTTTAAACAGGCAGGCATAGCCCTGCAGCGTTCCCAGGCCCCACAGGTGTGAAGCTACTATCAGTAGCGAAAGGGGTGTAATATTGTGATGCTCCACAGCTGTATGCTCCGCGTCAGAACATGAAGAGGTGGCCCCTTACAAGTCCCAATGGGCAATGTGGTGGTGAAAATGGAAAGAGATCTTTGTCGGAACAATGGGGAAATGTAGAGTGCCCTCAACAATCCCCGGATGCTGACGGTTAAAGAAAAGAAGTGCTCCAGACTTCAGAACAGCAGGAAAAGGGAGAAGAAGCCCCAACAAGACTCCAGGCAAGCAGGAGCAGACTTTCAATTTGCTCCATGCTGGAGCTCCCTGTCAAGAGGGAAATGCTCCAGGATGGCGCAATGGGCCCCTGCAGACCGTGGGCCATAAAGGCGTTGAATAAGTGCAGCACTCCATGTCGTCAGAGCAAGTCGACAGTAAAACAACCCGGGAAGCCCAGCAGTGAATTTGAATATGCTCCCCGTCAGATCCCGAAGTGAAGAAGAGTGGATGGTGCCTCTCCATCAAGGGACTACTCCTGCCTGGGGGAGAGAATTAAGCACCCTGCAGGTGGCCATAACACCCTGCCAAAAGTGACATCCTGGCCCCATTATCACCCTATCACAGGTGTGTGTCCTGCCAGGCCCGCCATCCATGGACCAGGCTGATGTGGCCCTGGGTGCAATTCCTGCCACCCAAGAACTGCAACATCACCTGCTCTATCATCCTGCCTGGAAGAAGGGAAGATGGGGCTGGTCAGGACTGCTGCAGCTCCATTAACAGCATTGACTCCTGCCTGGGAGAGGAGAAGTGGCCCAGGCACTCTGTCATCTGTATCAGGCCAACCAAAATCTCGCAGACCTCAAACCCACCACCCAGAAGAAGTGTTATGAGCAAGCAAGGGTTGCAGCTCTGTATGAGTGCTTGTGCACCCTCCTGTGCCACTGTAGTTAAGTGAGACTCCTGCCTGGGGGAGCGTGGCCAAGGAAAGGGGAGTGAGCAACATGCTGCCACCCCTGCCCTGTCAACATTATGTGGTGCAGCAGAAAGACCCTGCTACCAATGTCTCCCTGCCTGCCCAAACATCAAGGGACTGGCTGAGCCTAAATGTGGTGCAGCCTAAAAACCCTGCTACCATGGTCTTGCTGCCCTCCCCCAACATCAAGGGACTAGCCGATGTGGCCCTGTTATGTGTGACCCTCCTATTTGATTTGTCCTTGGAATGTAATATGTCCCTCCCATGTGCATTGCCCTTTTAAGGTGGGCCATGACTTTGTCATGGCCCAATCTAATAAAAGGAGTCCCAGCAGGCATGTGCAGGATAACGGCTGCGGACTCCAACTATGGAACTCCTGTGTCTCCGTCTCTCACTTTAGGCCTGCAGGCTTACACGTTGTGATCACGGTCCTGCAGTCTTGGCCTGCAGCCCCACATCATGTGATTGCGGCTCTGCAGGTCCCTGTTGGTCTGGGCCCCCCAGACTAGCCTGGTGCCCTGGGTCCAGCCCAGGCACCCACCATCCAGGACGCTGCCGGCACCCAAGGTTGCTCTGGTGTGTCCCCACAGCCTCACAGGATTCTGCCCTGCAACCAATTAAGTCCAGGTGACCCCGGCACACCAACATGGTGCTTGGCCCCCCAGCACCAGTGAGGCCAACTGCGTGACCACAGCCAGCCCCACAACAATACATGTAAACCTTTGTACTTTTGGCTCCTGACCTTTGACATGTCAAGCACTTATTCTACAGTATTTTCATAACTAATGTTTAGAAAACGTGTTTACCGTTCATATACAGAGTTTGCCTAAAAATATTCCTGAGCAAATATGCCTTTTGTAAAAACAAACCAAGGGGTTCTCCGAAATCTACTTACCATAATGCAGCCTGCAAACCCCCGCCCCCATGCCAAGATTCGTAAGCCTCCACTTTCAAGTCGATGCTAGTTTCCTTATTGTTGTCCTACCAGTCAGACCACCGCCGTCCGTGTAATGAGGCCCAGACTGTTGTCTCCCAGCGCTTGAACCACCATGTCATGTGGCTACCGACATATAACTCATCTGTCAGTCTCTAAATGAATGAATGCCTGCCTGATGCTTCATTTGAATGGTAAGTCAATAGGTGTTTGAACATGACTTTCGCACCCCCCATACAGCCCTTCCTAACGTTTAAGGGTGTGAACGGATAACCTCTAATTGACTTTTATTGTTTGCTTGTTTTTTTTTCTAATAGCTACTAGCGTAGTTTATTTTGTCATTATTCACAGATAGTATGTATACATTCAACTATCAGACAGCAGATTGCCATAATCTTTATGAGTATTTTGCTTTACAGGTGTTTGCGCTGCTATTTGAGGAACACCGCTTGGATAATAGTGATGAAGACACACATACACGTTTTCATGTGCCGAAAGACTAGAGTTGGAGTTCTCTAAGAGGTGTTTTCTGCATAAAGGGACCCGAGTTAGGGGAATGGATGCACTATATGGAGAGATGAAAGCCAGCTAAGGGAAGGGTCAGTCAGGGTCAGTCACTCCTTGCTTCACTCTACCTCAGATCATGTAAAATGACTCTTTCACTAGGCTTATTGTAAGTGCACTGATGATCAAAAGGGTGAACTACTGGATAATGCAAACGTTTCCAGCGCCTGGGCAAAGGATCGCGATAGCACAACATGAACTTTCTACTCCGATATACATACATTATAACCTCATAAGCACTGAACATTGGGCACTATGTTTTTCTGGCAATAAAGGATCATCACCTGAAATGTGATTCTAGAACCTATGAGTGTTAAGCCCTTGGGACCAGTTGGCATCTGCTTGGCATCATTGCCACACTCAACTGTGTGCCGGGGGCCATTGCATATCTGAATGCTGGGCTCATGCTCAACATTATGATGTACATGGAAGGGAAAATGTCTTGTCTTGCATCTAATGCATGCTAGCACCACAACTGGAGCGGCTAAGGCACAGTTTCCTAGGATACTCTGCGTGCTATGCTACAGTTGATAAGTGTGTTTAATATAATGGAGAAAAGGGCTAGACCTCCACCACATGATCACGTATTTTATTGGCTGTTAATCCCACGCCTCCCAAATCCATGTACTGTGATGCAGTCAGACCGCATCATTCCCAATCATGTGATCCTAGGGAAAAATCCAAATGGACAGAGACCACATATCTGATCTATTGCATCTTCAACATGATGCTAGTTGCAAACCCCCGGTAACCTCCTCCAACATAAATTATCTTGTTGGAGGCTTGCCTCTGTTAGCATATATATGATGTGCCTATATCATGCCAATGAATTGTTTGATTTAAATCGAGGTCTTGAGTTTGCAATCTGAATATCAACTGTTGCACACTTTTGAGCAATAACGCAAAACAATGTCCACCTCTTTCTCTGTAATGAAATTGTCTCCAGGATTGTCCAGTGGTATTTGTGGCCTTCATGTACGGCCTGTATGGAATGTTCTCTAATTCTGGGGGGAAGGGAGGGTATCATTTGTCTTGTTTTAATGCAGGATTTATGTTCTATTATCCTCTTTATCACTTTTTGTCAGCCCTATATATTTCAAGTCTCATGGAGAAGTGATTGGATAAATGGCCACAGCGTGTTGCAGTTCGTGAACCGTCTTTGTGTTGTTGGGTGTCCCTCGTCGACCCACGTTTGAGCTATCATACTGCAACATTTGGTGCTGTGGGCTTAGAAAATCCAAGATGGCCAAAAAGCCCACATGTGCGGCAGAATCCAGGAGAACCACGCAGTTGGTGCGTACACCAAAATGGCTGCCTAACTTGCCACCCACCAGTGCGAGGATGATGGGCCAGGGTGCCATGAGTGGAATGGGTGCCAAAGGTAAAACAGCAGCGCCTGTTAGCTCTTTAAAATTACCTTTGGTTTCTCTGAATGCCAGCTCAAAATGCCTATTTTCAAACATTGCAACACATCCAAAAATCTCACTGAACACCAGCGGACATCTGGCAGAATGAAGTATGTGTGCATACAAAATCTGGGAAGATGAAGAGCCCGAAACAATGTTCATAACAAAACTGGCTGAGCTATGCATGTCAGCAGCCTAACTGAAACAGGATTAAAACCACCAAAATCGAAATGTTTAAATTAACTGAGTGACCTACTTTTGAGTGTCACATAGTTTGTAACTGTTAAAATGTCATAGTTTTTAACTTAGAATAGGCATTCTAGCTGCATATGTAAAAAAATTGTAAGTGATTTAAACTGGGAACAAAAAGTGACATTTTAGCTGAAAGCTGGCTTAATGAAACTGAATTCTGTCTGACATCTACCCCCACAGGAGTTAAAACCTGCTCAGCCACTCTTCCCCTTGTCAAAAGGAGTTGTCACCTCTCTGATTAGATTAGGGGTGGAGCAGCTACAGGGAGTTGAACAAAGGCCTGTCCTGGACTCAGGCAAATGTTATATTGGGGGCGTCGTAAAAGTGGCTTCCTCTTGGCAGAAACGGGGAGGGGCAGCCCCCTCTGAGGATAGGCTGAGCTTAAAGAAAGTGGATAGACTGGTTTCTCCACCATGTGACCTGCGAAGACACACCACTGTGAACATTTTGAGATGCGTTAGGACCCTGTGGTGTATTCTGGGGGGTTGCTAGCAGAAAATAGGGTCTCACTCCAAATGTCTGCATGTTAAAAATCTGACACTTCATCAATTAATGTCCATACTCCTTGCGCACATGTGTGTAAATTTGGGTAAATGTCCGATATTGCAAAACGAGTTAAAAAGCGCATAATGTTGCCATTTCTGAATGCAAGCCCCCAGGAAGAGCAGAGTTTGAACAGAGTATACCTCATGTGATATGTGATGGGTGCATGTCATTTTAAACAACTGTGTATCTGTGCAATATGTATTTGAATCAAATATAGATTTGTGGGCAAACTGACCAGGGGAGGATCCTCTGACCCATAAAACCTACAGCATCACTCTGACTCACATTTCCTTCCCCCAATCATGGGAGAGGGGAGAATTGGGCCAATGACAAGTAGAGAGGGGCAGGCTTAGCTAGGCCCAGGCACACACCCATTTTCAAAACACATAAAAAGAGACTGCTTGGACAGGTAGAGACATTCAATTCCATTTGCTGCGGAGCATGCTGACCGACGACTTCACATCCAGAGATCCAGACTTCAAATCCATCAATCTCCAAAGACCAGAACTTTACTTCAGAACTTAAAGCAAGGGCCTAAACCCACAAACTGAGAACTCTTCTCAGCAGGTCTCAGAAACCTCAAATCATTGCAAGCTACTCACAGCCGGGCGAGCTGCTTGAATCCCTTGCCAAGAACTTTTGCCAGGACCAGTGCAGAGATCCAGGAGCCGTGCAGAGACCGCTGTATCCGGACAGACCAGACCAGTTCCAGACCAGACCAGACCATGCAGAACCGCAGACCCAGAGACCAGATCGCTGTGAAGTGCTGCTAGCCTGATTGATCAGATCCGTGACGAGACCCAGTCCTTCCAAATATATTGTGAGTACAGCTAGGACGGGGCAAAAACCAAATCTCTTAGTTTAAAGTAATATAATTCAATCTATGTAACCTAAGTAGAACTGCCTCCTAACTGTCACTTGTCATTTTGTAAAGCTGCACCACTGTCACTTGTCAATTCTGCAGCTGCATAGCTGTCACTTGTCAATTTGAGTTTACTTTAAATCCGAAAAACGACCTTTACAAATTCATTCATATCTCTGGAACCGTTTGGGCTACAAACTTGGTTTAACTTTCCTCTGAAAGCTTAGAATCTAGGCTTTCCAGGAAGTCTAGAACCGACTTCCTACACCTTATACTTTTTCAGCAATCACGATTCACACACTCGCAAATTTTACCACGATTTGCGATTTGGTTAAAAATCCAGCCAAGTGTAACCATCAGCAGTCATTTCTTTCCTTGCTAAAAATTTGTTTGCCTCTTAATCACCATCTCTGAATCATTGCTAAAGTGAGCCTGCACTCATCCAAAGTATCTCTCACTCACCCTGAACTTCCTAAAGGGAATTAAAACCATGTTCAGCATATTTCTCACTTCATTGCCATCACCTTTTAAAAGCATTTTGGGCCTGTGTTTCAAACTTCTATCTGTGGTCTAAGCTTGCTGGGGTGAACTGAATTATATTTGATTGCATTCCTGAGAACTGTGTGCTCCTCTTTCCATCTACTTCCATGTCTTACATTGCATAGGGGAGGGGGGTGAATTGCCAGAGAAAAAGTGATTATATTATCTTTTGCTAAAATCATCTCAAGTATTTCTGTACTGCATTTTATTCCTCATTGCTTTTCCCTTGAAATCATAAAGTCTTTTTGCTACTTTATCCATTCTACACCAACTCCACATTGATTTTAAAGAAGTGTGCTAGTGCCAGATTACCCATTGTTGATCAACATCATATGTCTAAGTGTACTATCAGATATTAATTTATTATAAAGTGTGATATATATATATATATATATATATATATATATATATATATATATATATATTGTTTAAATTCTCAAATAAACCTTTTAAACTTGCAAAACAGAACTACTTCTTGGCTCAGTGGGATCAGGGGGATTCTAAGAGAGTTGTGTTATATAGGAGTAGTCATCCAGAACTCATGAACTGGACATAAAGATATATCAATAAGGGTTTCCATTCAGTATCCCAGACTAGGCATTGACTTAGCTGTAGTGTTGAATTGAATCTTCTTACAAAGTGGGGGCTCGAGCCGGGACGTCTGGGTTAGTGCTATCACTTGTGCAGCTTAATACAGTGTGCTAACTGATGGGATACATACATCCGGTCGGATCACCACGCTGTTTTACGCTGTAAAGCACTCTTCAAAGGGACACTCTAAGGAAAAGGTCTGTTTTGCAAAAATAAAATACTAATTTCTGTAAGTCAGGACAGAGATCAATCTCTAGAATGACGACCTTGGTAGACATGAAAATAGCGAGAGAGCACCTCTTACATAAGCTATTTGTGAGAGGTGAGTGGACTCACCAGGACCAAACGGTCTGGTTGCAGGCCATCGCGAAACAGGGTCAGACACATGGAGAGATCAGGGTCCATTATATGTGGCCCTGAGTGAACTATATATGGCTCCTAAAGCCAAAGATGAACACAATAAGATTGCCAGGATAGCGGCATACCTGTACCTATATATGGGAGACATGCAGGATAAATGTACTGAAAGCCAAGATCTGGCAAATAGGCGACAGATGGCGTTAGAGAAGGTCCAATCTGACCTGGTCTCTTCTGAGCAGAGGCTGCAGAGGAGCCAGGAGTTAGAAAATGATAGTAGGCAGTATATCATTAAAAAAAAGAGGATATGGATATCCTGCAACAGGAAAAGGCTGACCAGGATACCAGATTTCTGGCCTTGCAAAAGGAGTACCAACAAGGTTTGGACTCCCTACTACAGAGCCAGAAAAAGCTGGAGCAACAATTAGATTTCAATAGGGTATGTGCTGAGCAGGTAGTCACCTTGCAAAGCCACCTAGATAGGGAAAAGGCAGAAAGCAATACATTGATTCTGAAAGACCTGGATACCCAGGCAGAGTTTGATCAGGAGCGCCAGAGAGCTGGTGCCTTCCAAAGGCAAAGGGACGACCTGGCGGCACAGATGCAGACTCTTAGTCAGGAAAGGGACACCTTAGGCCAGGAAGTCTGCCATTTAAAAAGGAAAATGGAAGAAAATCAACTGGCCCTCCAGGGACTGGGTGACCTCCAAAAAGAACACCAGAACTTGTTAGAGCACACCAGGAGGGTGGAGGAGGCTCTGGCAAGAAAGGAGCAGGCCAGTAGGGAAGGGACTCAGGAGGTAACCCTCCTGCAGCGAAGACTGGCCCAGTACTCCAGGACCAATCAGGAGGCACAGAGAGAAAATGAGGCTCTCTGTCAGCACAATTATAGGCTCCAGCAACAGGTAGCGATGCAGGAGAGACTGATAGAGTCGAGTAAGGCCTTAACTGAGGAACTGAAAGCGCAGGCTCTTGCATTGCAACAGGAAGCAGGGGCGGATAGAGATGAGGTTCGCTGGGAAAGAGAAACTCCTGAGCATAATCTCTCCCAGTCCCTGGACTCTGCCACCCCCATGTCCCCTCGCGCACATGAGCCCAGGGCCACGGGGATGGCAGATTACTATCCAGCTAGAAGTATGGGGCTCATAGGCCAGTACCTCCCAGGAATGGATGGGAGGGCATCCGGGTATGGGCACCCAAGCACAGTGCAATTTAGTGGGGAACTCCAGGAGAGTAGGCCCATTAAGGGCATCCTGAAAACGTCTGTCCAGTTAGGTCAGTGGGGGGGTACCCATCAATTCCTGGCAGCAAGGAGGAATCTGAAGACTCCTCTGAACGGCGCAGGACACAGGAGACCAGGTCCACACATTCTGCCAGCCATTCCCAGGCTCGCAGAATCCGGGAAAACCTGGAAGGTCAGACAGGAACCTCTGGGAGCAGTGCCTCTGAGTCAGAGGATGAATGGACCAGGGTTACCCGAAACAAAAAGGCCAATAAGGCAAAAAGGGCCTTGCTTAAGGACCCATTGAAGCAAATAAAGGCAATAAGGAGTGTTATCACGCCTTATCATAAGAACGCCTAGTATTCCATTTGGGAACACTTGGAGCTCTATGAGCAAATGATGGAGACTTTCCATTTGAAGGACAGCAGTAGCTGCATCCAGTACATCAAATGGACATTCTCCCCAGAATACTCCAGTTTCTTTGCGGGGCTGGAGGACCAAAATCATTTAAGATGGTCCACCTATAAGGCGGCCATCTTGAAACATTTTTCTGTTCACAGAAATCCTCAAGAGGCTCGCAAGGCAGCCTACAATTTGCAATGTGGGGAGGATCAGGCCCCACAAGAGTTTGTGCAAGAATTAAAGCGTGCTTTTGCGCAGACCACCAGAAGGGTGCTCACAGACAGCAAAGAGTTTGTCAATACATTTTTCCATGCTCTCCCTAAATATATAATGACCCAGCTCGTGAGAGATTTTCATGAGAAAAGATCTTTAGACTGGGTCATTGAACAGGCTACCCGGATCCATGAGGTGCAGAAGCCTATCGAAAATAAAAATAACACGCCAAATAACCCCAAAACCAACAGCACCCCGGCTGCTGCCAAGGTGGCAGAGGTAAAGGTTGCCCCCGTTTTAGATTTGGAGATGGGGGGGCCTAAAAACCTGCCTGCACCAAATAATTCACAGCCCAGAAGGCCCTCGGGCCAGCCACAGACAGGGAGTCGAGGAGGTAGTCCCACAAATGGGGTCCCCTGACTATGTAAGTCCCCGCTACAAGGGAAACCGACCAATCCTGGGTTATGTGTGGACTCCTCCAGCTCAAGGGGAGGGGATCCAGCCAAGCACCTAACCCAGGGAACTTCCCTCCCAACTTCCCACAGGAGGGCAGAAATTCTGCAAATCCTGGGCAGAGCTTTTTCCCCAGGTATCCGCCCAATTTCCAGCTCCAAAATCATCCATCCTTCTTTCCCCAATTCCCTGAGCCCAGACAACCTAATCCGGGAGAGGGGAGGCAAGGGTGGAGGGGTACCAAAATCTTCCCAACCAGGGGTACTACCAGAGAAGGGATAGCTACCATTCCCGGGATCAGCCCAGGGGAGAAAATAGAGCCCCGTATCAGCCTGAGCGGGTTTCACAACTTGAGCGCCAGTTCCAAAATATGGCACGAGATCTGGGTCACATACTGAGGGCTCAACAGAACCCTCAGATGAGCATGCCACCGCAGAATGCCCCAAACTCTGGACCTGGTGCTCCAGAACAATGACGGGGGCAGCACCCCGATAACACACCGGTTCCTAGGGAGGAGGCACAAGGGGAAGGGGGGTGTAAAGCCTTGGAGGAAGCTTCCTTCCCAACTTGTAAACAGCCCCTGGAAAACCAGGAACCGGAAACAAAATCTCCTACCCCTGAAAGCCTGCCTCCCAATGAGCAGAGGGGGGGTAGGAGAAACAAAGGACCCAAACAGACCCACTTTGTGGAGGAGGTACAGGTCTTCCAATTTGAGGGAGAGGGATCCTCAGAGGATCCTGGGGAAAGGATCTTCTCCTTTAGAGATGGGGGAACTCCTCCCAAGGAAAAATGGGTCCCAAGGGATGCCAATTCAGACTGGGGAGATATTCAGACTGAGCTACCGCCGCCCATCATCTCATCCCAGAACCCACAATACCGAAATCCCCTGGTTCAAACCCATCCTGATGACTGCCTCCAAAAAAGGCGGGGCGGCCCATAACCGGAACCAGGGGAACCCACAATGGCTCTGATCTCCAGTTGCCAACTTTTTCTTTCCGATTCCCCAGGCTCTCCACAGAATTCTGCCCAAATCTCTTCGCTAGCAATGTCCAAAACCAGACAGTTAGCCCACCAGTTGTCCAAAAATGTGCATTATCTGTGCCCCCTTGAGGAGAAGGAGGGAAGATACTATGCCCGGTACAAGTACAGGGGCAGGGTACAATTTTGGCACTGGTGGACACTGGATCCCAAGCTACCCTTCTGTCCAAAAGGGCCTTTGAGGAACTAAATGCAGGAAGGGGGGAGAATTACCGTATTCCTCTCACCTTTCTTCCTGGACAACTGCAGAACTTTGACGGGAAGGAGATTCCCGTTGAGGGGATTGCAGACTTGGACATTAAAATTGGATGACACAAGGTGAAACACCCGGTCATCGTAGTGACTCCAGAGGGCACCCCTTGTTTACTAGGGAATGACCTCCTGAGAAGGTTGTCACCCCTAATAGATTGTGTAAACAAGGTCCTCTGGACCCAGACTAGCCGACCAATAAAATTAAAACAGAGTATCAACCATGTTAGTTTAAACGGCACCTGCGACATGGTTAAACAAAAATCTGACCAAGTAGAATTTCACTTCCAGAACAACCAAACTCCAGACGTGACAGTAATAGCAGTAGGACAACAGACTGGTGATGGGGGGTCCTCTCTATTTCTGAAAATCAACCTTCCTTCCAGTTTAAGGTGGTATTCCACACTGGAAGGAAACACCGTGAAATTCTTTTCTAATCCACAATCAGAAACTCCCACTCCTATAGTCCAGAAAGATGTGAAATCAGCTCAGAGCCTGGCTGATATTCAGCAAATTGGAGAGCAGTTGTTCATCCCTGTTCAGTTAAATGATGGGAAGGACTATGTTCTCGCTCGAGTGTGCGTGAACAACGTTAAGAGCTTCGTAAGCGAAGCCATGTTCCGCCAACTCCCAAAAGATCCAGCCATTCCCACATTCAAACTGATAGACAAATGGGAAATGGACCTGAAAGCACCTAATTCCAAACAGCTCCTGCCAAGCAGGTGTATGCTCAAAATCTCCATTGGCAACAAGAGCATAGTCCATAATTGTTGGGTCGTGCGAGACGTCACTGCCGCCTTTTACTTAGGCAGTGACATTCTCAATCGCTTTGCCATTAGTTTGGACCTAATAAACTTCAAAGCTTGGTCCCGATTAGTGGATAATCCCATGGGCTTTGATGATCCAGAAAAAGCATTTAGGTCAGCTCAATTGCTACCTTATGCAGTTGAAAATCAGATTAAAAAGGAAGTCACCATCCCAGAAAGGACCCGACAATTCTCCCTGGAAGTGAAAGTTGAAAGAGGACAACATTTGAAAAACCCTGATGCTTACATACATCTAAACGCTTCTCTCCAACAGCAAGGGTTGGGAGTAAACCCAACTCCATTAGTCAACATAGAACATGACACCATTCTAATAGAGGTGGATAACAGCGACTTAAAGAGTATTACTCTAGCCGCAGGCACCATTATTGAAATGGCGGTTGATGACCGACATTTTTCCATCGATTTAGGAAATGAACTGTTAGGACCAATCCCCAAGGACTTCTTTGACAGTGACAGTGATGACAATATAACACCAGACAGGATTTTTACCCGGCATGGGGGGAACTTCCTGGTGTACACTTCCTGCCCCTATCTATGGTAAGGAAGATGTGACTTGTGACTTCAGGAGGGATGAGGTGATTTTCCAGGTCCATGAGGGTTGCCTTTCCCACCTGAGGCCTCCAGTCCAAATCAGCACTCTGACCAGGGACTTCTCCACCCAGCTGGAGGAGGCCGCTGAGATAGCCAAACCAGAAGTCTTTCCAGGCTTAAGGCAGATGGTGGAAGAGAGAGTCAACCTAGCTGATGCCTGTGTGACTCTGGAACAGAAGCAAAAGTTGAAACAAGTTTTCTTGGATTTCCAAGATCTCTTTGCGGTAGACTCATATGAGTGTGGCCGCACCGACATCCACACAACAACAATCCCCACGGACCCTGGCATGACTCCAGTGTTTGTGAAGCAATATTGCTTGCCTCTGGCATCAATGGAGTCCCTTACTGAAATAATTAAGAACATGGAGTCCCGGGGAATAATCCGTCCAGTTCACAGCACCTTTAATAACCTGGTGCTGGGAATATTGAAGCCAAACGGCCAGTGGACACTCTGCGCCGACCTCAGGGAGCTCAACAAACGCGTCCATACTTCCCGATGGCCTCTACCCTACATTGACCAAGGGCTGGCCCAGATTCAGGGGTCACAGGTATTCACAGCAATAGACCTGACCAATGGATACTGGACCTTGCCTGTCAGTAGGGAGGACCAATACAAACTGGCTTTTACCTTTGGGGGCCAGCAGTACAGATGGACCCGGACTCCCTTCGGATACCTCAACTCCGGCAATGAATTCAACATTTTCCCACATAAGGCCATGCCCGACCTGGGTGCGAGGGGTAACCTGGCTTATGTAGATGATGTCCTCATCAAAAGTTCATCTGTGGAGGAACATATAGCGGAGATCCGTTATGTTCTGACACAGTTGAGGGCCGCCGGAGCAAAACTTTCCTTTCAGAAAGCACAGTGGTGTAGAACCCGTATTACTTTCTTGGGGCATGAGATTACTCCTCAGGGTCTCTGTCCCCAAGAAAAGAAAGTGGAAGCACTCCAGAAACTGAAAGACCCCACAACTCTGCGGGAACTAAGGAGCCTCCTTGGACTGACTAATTACAGCAGAAAGTTCATTGAGGGCTACGCAGAGATCACTAGACCCCTGATTCATCTCCTGAAAGGGGGGGGTCAAGTGGGAATGGGGTCCAGAACAATCTGAGGCGGTAAGACAACTCAAAAGAACCCTCTCACAAGCGCTCTGCCTTGCCTACCCTGTCAGAAACAAGGAGTTCTTCCTGGAGACAGGGTTCTCTAATACGTGCTTGACGGCAGTATTATACCAAAAGCATGACAAGGTCAATAAAGTAATCTCCTATGCGAGCAAAACTTTATCCTCTGTGGAGGAAAAATTCAACGATTGTGAGAAGGCACTCCTGGCAACGGTGTGGGCATTGAAGAATTATCGCCCGTTTATCCATGGGGAACACATCATAGTGGAGACTCCACACCAGCCTCTGCAATATCTCCAAAGTGACAGAATCCGTGCCAGAAATGTGAGTAATTCCCGAATTACTTCCTGGATTCTGTCAATGCAAGGCTTTCCTGTGGAGGTCAGATATGGCCAAAACAAGAAGAGTCCCCTCGCGCAAGGTCTGGCTGACTTGCATGATTGTGCCAGAGAAACTGTCTCGAGGACGAAAGTCTAAAAATCAAGGACAACACGGAGGCATACCTTAATTCCCCACACAAAGTCTTTGTAGAAGACAAGTGTGAGGGAATGCCCATTGTCTATGTGGATGGAAGCTCTTACCATGTTGACAACGACGGGGAGAAAGAACTGGTGGCTGGCGTAGGGAATGCATGGGTGAATGAGTCACCAGAACCCTCCGCTGGATACAAAATTGGTCCCCGAAGTAGTCAGGTGGCAGAATTGATGGCTCTGCATCAGGCCATCCTCACTGCTGTCCAACATGGACTCCACAAACTGGTCATAATCACAGATTCGGATTATGTACGGAACGGGTTCGTGGAGCACCTGGTTAATTGGAAAACCAGAGGCATGTTATGTGCTAATAACAAACCCCTGAAACATGGGAAGTTAATCCAAAACATTGATGATCTGGTCACCTCGAACGGGATGACCATCTACTGGAAGAAGATCAAGGGTCATTCCAAAGTAGAGGGACCAGACAAAACTGGAAATGACTTAGCTGATCTGTTGGCCAAAACCGGGGCCATCGAAGGGGATCTAATCGAAATAGAGTCCCTGTTGGGGGAAATCCAGGTCACTGCTATCACTAGGTCCCAGACAAATGCTCACAATGATCTTTCAACTGCCCAATGGAGCAAGGAGACCCCTGATGCTGATTTGATTACAGCTCTGAAGGGGGATCCAATTATTGGTAAGTTTTACCAACACCTTGAGGACCCTGAGAACTTTCCCCTGACGGATACTGATTACATTGGGAAAGAGGACCTAAGAGTGTTGATGAAATGTCCAAAAATGTTCCGAATCCAAGACGGTTTGCTGGTAAGGAAATCCAAAGCTGGCCACGATCAGTGGGTGGTTCCTACCTCATTCCGAAGCCTGATGTTAAGTCACGCCCATGATGCGGCCACCGCCGGTCATAGGGGGTTTCACACAACACTGGAAATCTTAAGAGAGGTTGCATACTGGCCACACATGGGGCAGGACCTCGACCATTACTTGAAGGGGTGTCTTGTGTGTACACAATTTCAGCCATCATCCCTCACACACCGTGCGCCTCTCCAAAAGAGGGGGATGACACTGCCATGGTCAGATTTGCAAATCGACTTTGTAGGCCCTGTAATCCGCTCGTCTAGAGGAAACAAGTACATGTTGACCGTTACATGCTTGTTTACCAAGTGGGTGGAATGTCTCCCAGCCCCAAACTGCAAGGCAGAAACCGCAGCTGCCCTGATGATTAACCACATCTTTTCCCGTTTTGGTCTACCTCAAAGGATTGAGTCAGACAGGGGTAGCCACTTCACCAGTGAAGTAATGACAAAGATGTAGGAGATACTGGGGGTCAAAAGGAAGTTACATATTGCTTACCGGCCAGCTTCTTCTGGGGCAGTAGAGAGATATAACCGAACCATTGTGAGCATATTAAAGAAGTTTGTGGAAGATTCTGGGCCAAGTTGCGATATCCGATTACCTCTGGTCCTAATAGCCATCAGATCTACCCCTTCATCTGCAACCAAAATGTCACCATTTGAGTTGATGACTGGACGCAAGATGGTGCTTCCCCAGCATTTGCTCTACAGAACCCAAGAGCAAACGTTGATAAATGCCTCCACAACTCATGAGTATGTGGAGAATTTAAGGAAACACATTCAACATGATTTTGCCTATGCTCAGCGGAATCTAGAAAGATCAGCCGAGAGTATGAAGACCCACTATGACCTGAAAACTTCCAGGAAGGAATATCAGGTGGGGGACTGGGTCTATCTATAAACTTCCAAAGAAACCAGGCAAGACAGCGAAATTGTTTGCCTACATGGAAGGGACCCTTTGAGATTATAGACAAGATCTCCCCTGTGGCCTACAAGATCCGCATCCCCAAAGGCGGTTTGGCAGAGGGGGAAGACAAGTGAGTCCACATAAACCAGTTGAAGTGTTGCCATCCCAGGCACACTTTGCAGCAACTGGAGGAGTCCTCTGTAATCCCAGAGGGTACCGCTCCAGAGTAATTCAATTCCAACCCTAAAATATCCTACATATAGCCTATCAAATTCTGTGTTTCTCAAGTTTATGTGTTCCTGTCGCTTAATTTAAAAAAATGTGCATGTTCATATCTGTTGAGTTCTAAAATATATATGCCACCCCACTATATCAATGGTGGGGGAGAAATGTCCATGAATAGGTATTGCCGCTTTTCCTTTGTCGTCCTAGGAGAAAGAAAACCTGGAGACTGGCCAAGGAGGACGATCCGGAGACCGGGAGCAGAGACCCAAGGGGCCCGGGGTACCGCCCAATATTCCCATCAGGACCGGCGAGGAGAACCGATCGATCAGTACCGGATGGAGGAAAAGATGCTGAACTGTGCCATTTGCAGAATTGGAAGAAGATTATGCGGACATACCAGTGCGTGGGTCAAAACCCTCTGTGCACCCGACTCCCCATCGACTCAAATTCAAAGTGCAGTCACGTGGGGGGGCCTTGTTGGGTGTCCTGACCCACGTTTGAGCTATCATGCTGCAACATTTGGTGCTGTGGGCTTAGAAAATCCAAGATGGCCAAAAAGCCCACATGTGCGCCAGAATCCAGGAGAACCACGCAGTTGGTGCGTACACCAAAATGGCTGCCTAACTTGCCACCCACCAGTGCAAGCATGATGGGCCATGGTGCCATGAGTGGAATGGGTGCCAAAGGTAAAACAGCAGCGCCTGTTAGCTCAAAAACGCTTTAAAATTACCTTTGGTTTCTCTGAATGCCAGCTCACAATGCCTATTTTCAAACATTGCAACACATCCAAAAATCTCACTGAACACCAGCGGACATCTGGCAGAATGAAGTATGTGTGCATACAAAATCTGGGAAGATGAAGAGCCCAAAACAATGTTCATAACAAAACTGGCTGAGCTATGCATGTCAGCAGCCTAACTGAAACTGGATTAAAACCACCAAAATCGAAATGTTTAAATTAACTGAGTGACCTACTTTTGAGTGTCACATAGTTTGTAACTGTTAAAATGTCATAGTTTTGAACTTAGAATTGGCATTCTAGCTGCATATGTAAAAAAATTGTAAGTGATTTAAACTGGGAACAAAAAGTGACATTTTAGCTGAAACCTGGCTTAATGAAACTGAATTCTGCCTGACATCTACCCCCACAGGAGTTAAAACCTGCTCAGCCACTCTTCCCCTTGCCAAAAGGAGTTGTCACCTCTCTGATTAGATTAGGGGTGGAGCAGCTACAGGGAGTTGAACAAAGGCCTGTCCTGGACTCAGGCAAATGTTATATTGGGGGCGTCGTAAGTGGCTTCCTCTTGGCAGAAACGGGGAGGGGCAGCCCCCTCTGAGGACAGGCTGAGCTTAAAGAAAGTGGATAGACTGGTTTCTCCACCATGTGACCTGGGAAGACACACCCCTGTTGGCCAGAATATGATTTTAAGAAAGATGTATAACTCATGGTGCGGAATTGTCAAAATTATCTAAATGATACCATAATTCTTGTGATTTTTCTGTGAACATTTTGAGATGCGTTAGGACCCTGTGGTGTATTCTGGGGGGTTGCTAGCGGAAAATAGGGTCTCACTCCAAATGTCTGCACGTTAAAAATCTGACACTTCATCAATTAATGTCCATACTCCTTGCGCACATGTGTGTAAATTTGGGTAAATGTCCGATATTGCAAAACCAGTTAAAAAGCGCAAAATGTTGCCATTTCTGAATGCAAGCCCCCAGGAAGAGCAGAGTTTGAACAGAGTATACCTCATGTGATATGTGATGGGTGCATGTCATTTTAAACAACTGTGTATCTGTGCAATATGTATTTGAATCAAATATAGATTTGTGGGCAAACTGACCAGGGGAGGATCATCTGACCCATAAAACCTACAGCATCACTCTGACTCACATTTCCTTCCCCCAATCATGGGAGAGGGGAGAATTGGGCCAATGACAAGTATAGAGGGGCAGGCTTAGCTAGGCCCAGGCACACACCCATTTTCAAAATACATACAAAGAGACTGCTTGGACAGGTAGAGACTTTCAATTCCATTTGCTGCGGAGCATGCTGACCGACGACTTCAAATCCATCAATCTCCAAAGACCAGAACTTTACTTCAGAACTTAAAGCAAGGGCCTAAACCCACAAACTGAGAACTCTTCTCAGCAGGCCTCAGCAACCTCAAATCATTGCAAGCTACTCACAGCCGGGCGAGCTGCTTGAACCCTTGCCAATAACTTTTGCCAGGACCAGTGCAGAGATCCAGGAGCCGTGCAGAGACCGCTGTATCCAGACAGACCAGACCAGTGCCAGACCAGACCATGCAGAACCGCACACCCAGAGACCAGATCGCTGTGAAGTGCCGCTAGCCTGATTGATCAGACGCGTGACGAGACACAGTCCTTCCAAATATATTGTGAGTACAGCTAGGACGGGGCAAAACCCAAATCTCCTAGTTTAAAGTAATATAATTCAATCTATTTAACCTAAGTAGAACTGCCTCCTAACTGTCACTTGTCATTTTGTAAAGCTGCACCCCTGTCACTTGTCAATTCTGCAGCTGCATAGCTGCCACTTGTCAATTTGAGTTTACTTTAAATCCGAAAAACGACCTTTACAAATTCATTCATATCTCTGGAACCGTTTGGGCTACGAACTTGGTTTAACTTTCCTCTGAAAGCTTAGAATCTAAGCTTTCCAACAAGCCTAGAACCGACTTATACTTATATACTTATACAGCAATCACGATTCACACACTCGCGAATTTTACCACGATTTGCGATTTGGTTAAAAATCCAGCCACGTGTAACCATCAGCAGTCATTTCTTTCCTTGCTAAAAATTTGTTTGCCTCTTAATCATCATCTCTGAATCATTGCTAAAGTGAGCCTGCACTCATCCCAACTATCTCTCACTCACCCTGAACTTCCTAAAGGAAATTTAAACCATTTGCAGCATATTTCTCACTTCATTGCCAACACCTTTTAAAAGCATTTTGGGCCTGTGTTTCAAACTTCTATCTGTGGTCTAAGCTTGCTGGGGTGCACTGAATTATATTTGATTGCATTCCTGAGAACTGTGTGCTCCTCTTTCCATCTACTTCCATGTCTTACATTGCATAGGGGAGGGGGGTGAATTGCCAGAGAAAAAGTGATTATATTATATTTTGCTAAAATTATCTCAAGTATTTCTGTACTGCATTTTATTCCTCATTGCTTTTCCCTTGAAATCATAAAAGTATTTTTGCTACTTTATCCATCCTACACCAACTCCTCATTGATGGTAAAGAAATGTGCTAGTGCCAGATTACCCATTGTTGATCAACATCATATGTCTAAGTGTACTATCAGATATTAATTTATTATAAAGTGTGATATATATATATTGTTTAAATTCTCAAATAAACCTTTTAAACTTGCAAAACAGAACTACTTGTTGGCTCAGTGGGGTCAGGGGGATTCTTAGAGAGGGGTGTTATGTAGGGGTAGTCATCCAGAACTCATGAACTGTACATAAAGGTATATCAATAAGGGTTTCCATTCAGTATCCCAGACTAGGCATTGACTTAGCTGTAGTGTTGAATTGAATCTTCTTACAGTGTCCACAGTTTTCTCCTCCAGATGTCAATGGTGATACTCCTTCTGGTTTGCTGCACATACAGACCATGCATGACCTATGATTTCTTAATTCATCTACAGTTCCCATTAGTCTGACTGATGATCATCACCATTAGCATTAGTAGGCATAGTGTGCACTAAAGTGTCTAGTATGTTGCATCTTCATTCGATCGAAAACTGGGCTTAGGCAAAGGGACCTTCCCAGTATTCAGTATTGGCTATAGTTTCAGAATCTCCTTTTTGAGTTGGTTGAACAATGGAGAATAGCTGAATACAGCCGTGATGATCTCTGTATTCACGGGTGTCTGTGTCTGCTTAAGGGTGATTTCCTGAGGTATGCTCTGTGCACTTTTAAGTGCTGGTCTCAGGATCCGGCATGTGTACCCACTCTATGACAACTGGTTTTGTAATTGTTGTGCCAGGGTGTAATAATCACTGAGCTCTGAGCATGTTCTTTTGTGTAGCAAAAACTGCCCAAAGGGTATATTCTCCCTTAGTGTAATAGGATGGTAACTGTTAAAGCGCAGCTATGAATTACGTCCTGTCAGTTTCAAAAATACTCTGGTAGCTAAGCCTATATTTTGGTGAAATATCCAGAGATCAAGTACATGTACTTCCTCTTTGCTTGATTCACAGGTGATTTTTAGTTGGGGTTTTCTGTCATTCAACCAGCTGCAGAATGTCTCCAATTTACGCATGTCGCCCTTAAATATCAGGAGAATGTAATCCATGTATCTTTCACATGCACAAATGTGTGCTTTATAGGGATTGCTCTCTGAATAGATATGTTCTCTTTCAAACTTATCCACAGATATGTTGGGTAAGAACGGCACACTCGCAGCACCCATAGCCGTGCCAGATACCTGTTGGCAAAATTCTTCCTGATAAATGAAATAGTTCCTTGTCAGGGATATCTCTGCTAGCTGTAAAATGTATATTACAGTAACATTGCCCAGATTTTCTTTAGTTTCACGTAGCTCCTGGAGGGCCAATGAAATAGAATCCTGTGGAATTTTGGCATAAAGGGTTCCGATGTACAAAGTTACTAAAATCTGTGTCTAGGAGTCATAGGATATGATGTTCAAAAAGTTCAACATAGATGTTGCGTCTTTCACAAAAGACTACATTTTGGGAATTTCATTTTTTATTAACAATCCACAAACTGGGATATTGGCATTTGACATTGGCATTGCAATATTATGTGGTGTTGCTGTGGCCTTGAGATGTTCTTTACACACCTAATGTTATTCATAAGGAATTTTGTTCTTTTCAGCACAGTGTATACCACCAAATTCCTTTTTATTTTCCTAGCTAGTGGTGGGCATTGTAGCTGTATTTTTAAGTTACATGTAGTATTTCACATACACATTCAAGGACCTTTTTTTTCTGGCTCAATATTCTTAAGTTCAACAACAAAATATCCTCACTTTTAAACAAAATTGCATGCAGGTCTTTCTTCTAAGCTAAATGTTGCTAATCTCATTGTAGTGGATTGGCATCCAGGATTAAATTGTATATGCCATATATCTGTTCATGATATTTTCTAATTGTGTCTCTAGGGTGACAATGTTTTATGCTTTACTATATACTATAGTTTTCATTCATTTCTCAGAAATGTGTATTTTCCTGAATTTCTGGTTGGCTAAAATGTACATGCTCAAGGAAGTCAAATTGCTTGAACCCCAAAAGTCTTTCTTCTCTTAGCAGCTGATGAACATGATAGCCAATATGGGTAATCTAGTGAGATTTGTTGTGGTACTTGAGGGTTAATGGGACAGTTGAAGTTATTTAAACCAACTTCCACCTCCTCTGCTCAAGCTATGATATGTAAATTATTATTATTTTTTTTTCTTTTGGGAATACTGTTAGGCATTTCCATTAGGCCATTGAAATCCATCTTCTGGAACAATATGTCAATAAATATTATCAATAGAACTTTGTTGAAAAGTGCTGTTCTCCTTTTTTAGACTGTTAACATTCTAACACATTGATCATTGTCTCCTCAATCATTAAGTGTTTTTAAACATTTCTCAATGCCTCTTACAGGTTTCAGTGATTTTTGATGTCCCAGTGACCCATGCAGGCTGTAGATATTTTGTCCAGCTTTTAATACCCCATTTCAGGTTCTGGCCAATTAATTTGATGTTCAAATGTTCCTCTGAGCCTATATGTGTCTTATCATATGCACTCTGAGGTTCAAGGTTGGTGGAAAATGATTGGCGAGCACTCTATTATCTACAAGATCATGCAAACGTACCCTGCAGTATTGAAACACACCTGATTACACATAACACCTTATGTGCCAATTCGCACTCAACCACACTGAGGCAGCCACCTTTTGCTTAATCTATTGACCACTCCAATCCAACACCCCCTTTGTCAATGAAACCACATAACTCATAACAACATCATCCATCTAAAACACAAATAACATTTTCCTCATTGACCTCAACCTGTCTGAGAGCAAATCCATCAAGACGATTTGAGCCGCTCAACAGCTTGGATATGAAGCAACTAGTCACATAAAAGATCCAAAATCAAGGCATCAAATTCTGCAATTTTCCAGCCATTATAAAACTTTGAACTGCAAAGACATTCAATTCTTACCCATCCCACTCCACCATATATCTCTCACAACCAATCCAACCTAGAAGACCCCAACTTGCCTTGAACAACTTCACAAAGGATTCACAGATCCATTGACCTCCACGTTCAACCTCATGCAGAATGAGAAGGCCCAGATTAATGAACTCAACCACATCCTCAATGAGACAGTGAGCAATCATGCACCACTGTAACTTTGATGCAACAAAGCTAACACTTCCACACCTTGGTACAGACACAAACTCATTAACAGCAAACATGCCATCCACAGACAAGAATAATTCTGGAAAATATCCCACCAACAAGGCAGCCACAATGTGATGAGAACCTGCCATTCAGCATGCAAAACACACAAAACAAACTACGAAAGAACAACCATCATGGAAGCATCCAAAATGATTAGCACAAGCTTCAAAGCTGTGAAGCAATGCATCAACCATCAGCCATTCCCAGAAATATGGCAATACAATGCAAAATGCAACAACATTAACAACTTCTTCAAAGCCAAGATAAACAGGACAAGGCAACATTTTGACAGCTTAAAACACGCTACAGGTGTCCCAGCCATACAAGCCCACATCATATCAAGATGAATCAAATTCAGGACAGTTATTACACAAGACATGGATAAAACAACTTTCAAACTTAAACCCAACATTAAGAAAAACACCAGCCTCTCCTCCTACAATGTGAATGTCACATTGCCAACATATCGACACCTAGATAGATTTGTGAAATATTAGCATTTGTCGCATCTAGATAGGACTTGGAGCATTAGCATGCCCGCACCTATGCGAAACCTGAAGACTAGCACAGGCCACACCTAGAATTGTGGAGATTGGCCTGCGTCACATCTAGATGGGATTGATTGAAGGATAGCAAGCCCGCGCCTAGATGAAACTTGAATGTTGGCGTGTGCCACACTTGAAATTGTGAACACCAGCCTGCGCAGCATCCAGATAGGGTTGCGAATGATAGCATGCCCACACCTGGCGAGATTTCTAGACGCTGGCTTGCGCCGCATCTGGACGGGACTGTGAATGTTGGCTTGCCCACACCCAGATAGAATTCTAGACATTGGCCCGCGCGGCATCCAGATAGAGTTGTGGGGGTCAACTGGTGCCACACTGGGACAGAACTGCAAATGCTAGCATGCCAAAGGTCAGGTAACCCACTAACCAATATAAGCTCAAACTCTGCATACTTATCTCATTCAAACTCTCACAACAATCTCTCGCACAACAAGCTGCACGCAATTCACAACACTGCAACAACACATGATCCGGACCAACAGCACACACAGCCTATCACAAACCCGATACCCGCACCAAAGCTCAGCATCTGGTGTATACCGAGTTGAAGCTGCCAACAGAACACCACTCCTCTCACTATCCTACTCCCTCCTCACCGTACTAACCCTTCCCACCCCACCTTATCATTTACAGATCTGCCAGAGTGCCTGGGGACCAATTCCGTTGGTGACGGTGCGTGGTACAAATACGTTTAACATTTAACATTTAAAATTTAACATATCATTTGAAGCTCAGTTCAGAGCTAGTAAATCAACTCATATACTTTCTGGAGGGTCCTTAAGCTACTCAATAACGAGTGTAAACACTCAATAACTATTTTAGAATGCACTAGGCAAATCACTGAAAGCAAAACCCTATCACACTTTAAGAAAGACACAATTAATTGGCCCTATGACTATTTTGGAAATTCTCTAAGCAGTTTCAGGGGAGGCACAACCCAGTGTTACAAGTTTAGAAGAGCAGCGCTTATTGAAGGTAAGTAACCATACACTTTTAAGAGGAGCTTGAAGCAAACCATAAAACAAGCGTTAACTTCTAGACTGTTTTAGGTCTGTGTAAAGCAGATCAGGGATAGCAAATCTAAATTACACTTTAAGAAGAACACAATGTTATTCAAGGCAGGTAAACCCTAAAGTTAACCTTTTACACTTATTCAGTTAAGCAATGATAAACAGAGCCAACTCCTTTTACTTTCAGAAGGGGGGAACACCATTCAAAGTAAGTATGCAATGTATATGCTTTTTAGAGAGCAAAATGCAATTCAAAGGTAAGTTTAAACTTAATGACACTTGTAACTTCTTCTTTCACATAGATACAGTTACCACACTAACTTCTTTGGCAAGTATGTACTTTTACACACATTATACTTTCAAGGCAGAATCCACTTCATATCCAGTCCTTTCCTAGTCTATTGCATGAGTTCTCTCAGTGGTAGAAGAGGAACCCTAGTGGTTTCGGTGCCAGCTATGGTGAGGTTGAGATAAGAGTTAGTTGCAGGAAAGTCAATGTTTCATAGAAGATCTTCATAAACAAGTAAGCATTCACTTTCAGAGTTAGTTAAAAGTGTTCAGGGACTTCTGAGAAGATTCCCTATATGTGTTCCAGCATTAGGCCTCGTCAAGTGGTATGGGCAAACTCCCAATGACACAAATCACCCATTCACCCTCACAGGAAGCACATCCAAACTTAGGTAAGTATTAACCAAGCTCACACAGTACATTGGGTGAAAAGAAGAGCTTAGTGGATGCCTTCAGGATGCAACTGCACAGGACCCGGGCACTGGATTCTTGGTCTGGAGACAAAAGAACTGGATACTGGATGGAAACTTGAGGCAGCAATAATCAGAGGAGGTTTTCAGCAGAGGTTTCTTCATGGATTTTCATGGCACTGTGGATTTGGCACCCTTTTACAGGAGCCAGGTGAAGAATAAACATCACTGGTTGGATTCTCTTCACTCTCTCAATCCTGCCTCTGGTGAGGGGACTTCATGGATTAAAATCGTATCTCTGGAGATCCAACAGGAGTTCACCAAAGTTTCAGCTGGATTTGGACTTCAGTACACCATGCACCAGACTCATGCTCAAGTTCCCAGGGTATTGGCAGGTTGCAGCCCAGCAAGGCCACAGCATGTTGTGGGATGGCTCAAAATGCAGGGCTCCTTAGATCTAGTAGAAAACATCGCATTCAGGACCCCAAAGTTGATTGGAAAGAAGGGTTGCATCCGACTCTGATTAGACAGCAAGCTCTCTGGTCACTGGAAATGTCTACAGACATATTTTCTTCATCTTACTCTTTGGTTTTAGCTCCAGTGGTAGACTTGTCAGCAGCTTCCAGGTTCAGAGTGTTTATGAGGAAGTACAGCACAACTTCTGCAATATCTCCCTGCAGTTTACAGAACGGGGTGGTCTGACTATCCAATCAGGACAGCCAGCCCCCCACTGGGAGTTGGTTCCTTTCAGGCAAGATGAAAGACAAAGGGCTGTGGAGATTTGGACTCCTCCCATGGCTTCCAGCCTTCTGAGACACAACACTCTGGAGCCTGGGGAGTGGGGAATACAAAGGATTCCCATCAAAGACAACACTTCCATTGAGGTTGTTCCTACCTAGAATGGCAGGGGAGGACCTCAGAAACAAAACGTATACTTACAAATGCTGAAAAGGAAGGAACCCACCATTCTAGTAGAATGGTGGCCGTTCAGAGCATTATCAAGGCTAATTTAACAGCCTGTGAGTAATACGACTAAAACGTCACAGAGGTAAAACCACTGCCAACAGCCAGTCAAGTAAACTTATAATTGTAACACAATGTTTACATGTAAGTAAGCAATGGGAGCTCTCAACATAAGGTGAGGTGTGCTAGCTCACTGTATAAAATTCAAAGGGGATGAACATCCCTCTTTACCTCTTGGGAACAGTAGTTCACCCAAATACATTAAGAGGAATTAACATGAAAGCCTAAAGGTGCAATCCAGCCTCAGCGCAAAAGTTATAGTGAAGTATAACTCCAACTATACACTAACAAGAGACATAAAAAAGTCACTGATAAAAAGAGTAAAAGACTAGGTGAGAGAGAGAAAAAAAGATTTGCACAGGGATAAGGGAAAATAATCACCAAGTCGAAGCAAAAGGTTCTGGGTTTGACGCAGGTCAGGAATATTATCGGTGATAGGAAAATCATACCTAACAAAGGCATTTGGCTTTTCCCGCCAGAACTGTTGTTCCAGTGGAAACGTTTACATCCTTCCCTTTTTGCACAACCTCTAAATTACATTTTATCTGTTCAAAAAAGTAACAACTTCCTGGAAACTCAATGTTCATACCACAATCATAGAATACAAAGAAGCCACCAAAGCCTTTTCATCAAGCATCACAATTATCTGTGGGATTATACCTTCTTACCGTGAAGTGTGAGAACTTAATTGAAGTGCATTATTCTTTGGACTGGGTGAGAGGTTTTTGGAGAAAAGAAATGCTGTATTTTGTAAACAGTAGTCAACAGGTACATGTGACATGCATTAAAAGGATGAGGGCAAACATAAATAACCTGATCAGCCAGCACCACCACTGATATGAGAGCCATTCCCACAAATGACCTGGAAAATGTGACCTTCTGCCTGCACTTAACCAGCACTTTAGACCCGTAGTCCATCTTGCACATGGTGAAAAAAGGCTACTTCTCCAGAAACAAAGCAAAGAGGGAGACGGGTTGCATAAATAGATGCAATTCCCTCTGGGATAATCTTTGTTAGTGCAGACCTAAACCATAGCCAACATTGAAATCCTCCCGTGCTGCAAGGCTTCAAAAAGATGATTGGAGATATGTTCTACTTCTCTAGCTCACTCTAATCACATTGGTAAATGGACAATCCTCCATCACACAAGGAAATGAGAGATTGGAGACGTCAGCACATCATTCTGCTACCCCCTAGAGGCTTACACGTGTTGGTAAAGAGAGCATCAGCAAGTTGTCCCAGAGAAGGTTGAACGATGAGGTAGGTGCATTTTTTCTTTAGCCATAAGTAAAGGCGTAATGCATACTTCAAGAGGAAATACTCTCCTCTTTTAAAGGGCCTCTGGTTTGCTTAGAATGCATACACGTATTCACGCCAGCCAATCAAAGTTACTATGATTAGGAACTTATATGATAGCTTGTAATGGACTGGGGCTGGCACAATGGCCGTCCAGTGCCTCAGAAACTCTCGCCCATTGTAAACTCTAGTTTGGATTGCTCTTTAAAAAAAAAAAAAGAAAATGTTTACATTCCATACAGTTTTTCTCAGCCTGTATGGCTTTTATTCAAGCAGAAAAGACCATCTAAAGCCAACATTGTTACATAACACCTTTACACTCTACTAAGTCAATTATGGTGTGAGGTAGGGTGACAGTGTTGAGTGGTGTGTTTATGGGACTACACTGATTCTTCTGGATGAACAAATAATGTCAACAAACCTATCAAATGGTTTCACTTTCACGCCACAAAACCATGTTTGTTTCCAAGGCTATTCATGGAGATTTTACTAACTATGATCTTATGTTCTTGAAAATGATATGATTCATCAAAATTGGACCTTCAATAATTTGTGGGAAACAGAGATTCGAATTACTCTTTTTTGACCGGAATGTTTAGGTTTCTAAACGTACGTTCTTCAGAAAATACACATATTTTTAATTTCACTAAAAGATATGATATTTATAACGCGCATAATACCGAGAGGTTTCTAAGCGTTGACCCTGGGATCGAACCTGGGGTGCTCTCGGCGAGCACGTTGCCCCTGAGCTATCAACCAGAGACAAAGCAAAACACATCAGATTGTCTGTATTTGCAGCAGTGGTTTCTGTCTCAAATATCAAGTCTCCAGTAACGCAATAACTGCTAAATTGCTAGCAAAAGTAGTGTGAAGGTAATTGTCTCTTTTCAGCTGATTATCAAATACAGCTTAAATTATCAATGTGCGATAAGAGAACACGTAACAGTTTCTACCACCAAGCACCATTGGCTCCGAACTAGGTATCAATGTGTTTTATGCACCTTTCTCAAACTTTAAAAAAAAAAACAACAAAAACACGGTGCTTTTCCTTAACCGTGCTTTAGGGATGTCATTTAATTTAGCCAAACAATCACATTAAGATCTCCTTACACCACTGCCTGTTTTATGTGCAAAGTATCACCTATTGGAAAGCAATATATTCCGATCCTTAAAATAATGAGCATTTGTTTCCCCAGATAAGACTCTTTGTGCGATTTTAATGAACCAATTTTGTTAAACGAATTACAGTCCGAGGAATAATAAAACACAATTCTTGATGTTCCCTAATGTACTTCTCCGTATACTGACATTTAATAAAAAACCATAAAGGAAGAAGAGATTGATGTTTGACGAAAACAACTGAGAGTGATTTGTTGTTTCTGATGTGCTTTTACAAATCTGCATTTACCGAGATGAAAATAGACAAACCACGCTGATACACCACGCCACATCACTCGGCGGAAAGTCTCGGAGGTACACCATGGCACTGAAAAGATATGGAGGAGCATGGGACTCCCAATCTCAATTGCCATGTTTCTCTATCCCAACAGAAGACCCCTGCGATGCATTCGTTACCAAGGGGTCGGTTGTATGCCACTCTCCAGGTAATCTGGAGAGCCACATGTTGCATACCACTGTCATAACCTCAGTTTATGAAGGTTCTCATATTATGGTCATCGTTTAGGATGTGTCTGTCGCTGCCCTTATTGGCAAATTCATGTCAATATTGGGGCTGTTAAGCGATTTACTTCCGCTTTGTGCTTGTAGACTATGCTCAGATCATGGGATTGGATATGTTTGCTAAGCTTGTATCCAACCTTGTCAATTCTGATCTCACTTAGATCCAACATAGTTATTTAAAATATAAACAGACATTGGGTATATCACCTCTTCGCCATGTCCTCTATCAACACTGCCAGCACAGATTTCTAACTGGAGTGGTCTAGGACTATACAGCTGTGTTGAAAGAGTTACAGAAAAATAAGAATTGCATGACCCTGATTGTCTTTCATTGAGTCCATCACCAGAAAATCTTGGTCTTGGCATCAATATCTCCTTGGGAGCACCATGATTTTAAGTAGCCTCCATGATGATGTGTAACATTTCTTCTGAAACCATGTCAGCACACTATCATTGACCTTTATTGCATATGCACACCCCAAGTGACTGCCTGAGCCAATCAGAATGCTTAAATATGAGCTTCACATACTGGTATAATTCCCTGCTCTGCACAAGCATGCACCTGCTTGCCTCAACCTCAGACTCCTGCCTGGTGTCCGAACCTTCAACTGGCCGCTCTGTCTCTCCTCTCACTCGGCAACATTTTCTGTGGAAGCCTACAATGTGTTCTCCTCACCACCTCCCTCTCCACTTCCGTACATGTCACACCATGGAATAAGACAATGGTCTTCAGACAGAGCCCCGCTGTTCATTTCCGTGGTTGTTACATTGACTGTAGTTCTCCTTTTGATGTGGAACTATTAGTCAGGTGTATAGAGTAGCCCATTTCTTAGAGTATCATGTTTGCACCTGGGAACTAGTAGCAAAAATGTAGTGTTTTGAAGGCTGTATCTTGTGAACACGACCCTCCACTCTCATTAACTTGTGCCTAGAGGGAACTACCCCACTCACTACGGAACACCAAAGTTGTCATAATTGCTTACATATTTGTTGTCTGATGAAGAGGACAATATACATTTCTCTCAGGCAGGAAAAGCCTGGTGGGCTGGGATCACAGACAGTAATCCCTATCCTTGACTGTTGTTTCCCAGCAATCAGCTATGTCTACTGACCAGTACCAAGACTGCCAGATAAGAATGCTTCTATCATCGATCTGTCGTCAGAAGGCCTCCCCCTCAACAAAAAGTGCACAATAACTGTAAACTCAGACCAACGATGTTCAGGTACATTAGCACACAAGAGCAATACTCGTACTGCGCATGCTCTTGGGTGCCACATTCTGTACAGTCTATGATTGGGAGCCAATCGGTAGCACACACTAGTGCCAAAATAACACACAGTTCTTGACTATAGCATTGTGCATAGATGAATGTATGTGCATGCTAATTACAGATTGCTGTCATATCACACTCACCTGTGCACCAGAACAACATGTCAGTGAAGATGTGCATCAACATTTTAGAATAGCACTCAGTTTGCCAAACACAGAATCACATGTATTGAACATATCTGTTTCGGGAAAACCAAGACAGTTTTCTTGTTAACTGTTCAGTGTATCTTTTTTTCTGAAACATGCCATATGTCATCTTTAAAATGTCGTTTACATTTTTTCAAATATATCTTTTTGCTATATACAATTCTCATATGTGTTTGCCCAATACAAATACACTTTAATCTGAGATTGAAGTATGAAAGAGAATATGGAATTACGTTACCCTAACTCGTAAGATTCAAATATACTCCATTATTTAGTGGTCCATGTTGCCCTTAGGATGCACGGATATTTCCTAAATTGGGGACTGAGAAATCTGTGTGCCGCCCAGTTGTCAGAGACTAACTGCCAGTCAAATGATTTATTTCCAATTTATGCCAAGAAAATATAACACTAGTTACATTTAATTTTGCAGTAGATACATCATAATCAAGCACATTGTCAATAAATGATGATGCTCAGCAATTACAAACTAAATTAAAAAAAATAGAGCCATTAAGCAACTATGCCTATCTCATGTAAACTCAGAGTATAAGACTTTCAAATAAACCCATGACTGTATTTCTATCATATTCCATACTGTACCTAGGCATCTAGTTTCACTGCCACTCCATAGTCCAGAAGAGAGGCATTCGCGCACAGTTGAGCCAACCAGCATGTAGCCTGTGTCACAAGTAAATATTGCTGTCGATCCAAAAGTAACTTGAGTTCCAATCTTATTCCCATTCGGTGGGGTAGCAAGTTCTCCACAGGAAATAACTGCGGAAATAAAAGTAAAACACACATGAGAAACAGCAAGTTCCTTAAAAATGGAAACACTAAATACATACATTGATTAACTAGTGGTTAGACAGTTAGAGCAACAGATACCCGATCCTAGATGAGCCAGCTATGATGTTATCATGGTGCAATTGTGACTGCTACTGAAACCTTACCTAACCTCACTTTACCATTACAACATTATGGCTGGCACCACTAGCACTCATTGCCTTTTTCAAGACTGTCCAACCAATTCCTTCGAAAGAATCTTCATTTCCACTTATGCTTCCACGTTCAGAGCAGGAATTTCCTTTCATCATACTGCCTGCAGCATCGGCCAATGGCATCATGTGTTATACACAAACGCAGGGCCTATTTCTTCTCTGCCTTGCTTCTAAGGGACATCCTTTGACGTGCTGAGCTTGCTTATGTTTACGGATTGGAATATCTGCATTAGTATGGGCAACTCCCCCAGCACATGCTCATTTCAAAGGAAATGGTTTATAAGACATATTTATAGTACAAGATAGCGATGAGTCTGTGTAGCAATAATTCAAATCCATCGCACGACAGTGATTGAGTCATTTGAATAGCCTTGCAGCAGCAGCAAAAAAACCTGCTAATGTGAAGCGTTTCGCATACAATGAATAATTCACAGCCTTCTTCCTTGGGCATATCTCCTCCTTCCAACATTAGAGGTGGGGAAGAATTTCCATAGCATTACGCTCGACAGGAACTTGTATGCATCCATCAGATATACCAGGTTATTATGACATATTATTTCAGCACATGGAGTATCTATCTCTCTCAACCTCACATGAAACTCTCAGGTATCTCTCCTCATTAAGGATTCATCCACTTGAAAGTGTAGATGCGTGGCATCTGCAGGTGATCTTTGTGCTCCTTAAATTAGAAACTGGACTAACACAAGCAGTTGGACCTCCAAGAGGGCCAGACGCGTGGCCATCTTGATTGCTGTGTCCCTTACCCCACTCTACTTACTTCCACTCCCCCCTCACCGGTAGGTACTCCGAAGCAGTTGTTTCCTACAAGCAGAACATTCTAAACATACAAATAAATATATGGTTTCCTCATTAATTGAACAGTGGCTACTTTCTCTACGTCTGCCAATTTGGATTTTAAAGTGAACTGATATCGAACTGGAGGGATTGGCCAACGACAGTTGTGAGGGCATGACCTGGCTTGAACAAGTTATTCGATTCCCCATATGACATTCTCTAAAGATGTATTTTCATTAGACTCCCCTCTCAACCCCACCTCTTATTACATTCTGTGAGGATCCATCCGCAAAAAATGACCCTCAGACCTCAAGTAGTGACAGATGAGTCTCAGGCTGCCCACATGAATATATACAGCTAAAGGGCATTAATAATTTGATATTAGAGTGACTGTTGTAAAATGTTGAAATGATCACTAAGCCGTGTTTGTATTATATGCATGCGTAAGGATTCATGCATGCAACCATTTTATTACAGACATATTTGTTAAAATAAAGGTCTGTGGTGACTTTTATGTTCCCAAAATGCTCTTTGATCATATCCAAAAAAGACAGGAATCCTCATAGGTGCTGCTTGTCTCCTTTCCCTTTTTTAAATGGCAGAGGTCAGTAACCTTTTGTTCGCCAAATGTTTTGGTCTACAACTCCCATTAATCTGTGCAAGCATATTCTATGGAGACGGATCATGGAGTTTGTAGTCCAACACATCTATAGTGCCACACTGTATGGATCACCGTCATACGGGTCTTATGAGCAATAGTGTACCAGAATGTCCATTTTAGAATTATACCTATGAACAAATAATACATATACCTATTCTAGGATTTGATAATGGACTTTGCTCAGTATGGCAGGTGCAATGTTCTTATTGTACTGGTCACTAAAAATTAACATGGTAATAATTAAAAATAGTGGAAAATGTTAGTACAATAACATGAATTCTATTAGTATAACTTTTTTGCAAAGGATACGCAACATTGTACCCATAAAATGTCCTCCCTGCTTCCAAAGGCTTGCTCTCAGATTAAAACCAATGATATGTTACTTCTGTGAGCACCAAGGCAACGTTCAGTTTTGTATGTTGGCACATGAGTGTTGGCAACATTGGCAGAACAACACATTTCTTACAGTATTCATACATATAAATAATTATCACAACATTCCGGACTCTAAATAAAATACAGCTATAGACCCTGAAGCTTGATCCTGTAGTCCCTTATAATGCCTTTCAGAACCCTGGTGCCAACCCTAAAATCCAATCTGCACCCTCCTTACATTCCCCGTCACAGACAATATGCCCTCACTGTTATGGTTGCATTAATGTAAGACAGATCCAATGATAAGGTTGTTCTCCAAAAACAATACAATTTCCCTACTCAAGGGATGCCTCTGTGGCAGCTGCTCCCATTTTAAGGTTTCACATAAACAGCACAGCACCCCCTTCATTCTACCCATCAATGGCTGGGGTGGCGCTAGCAAACACACATATAACTATGTGGCACTCCATAAAGCATTGCCCATAGGTTTCTCTCTTTGACGGAGTACAATTCAACATGCCACCCACGGAAGGCTCCCCTCCTGGTACATGCAGACACTCAAAATGGTGATGCCCACTTACACATGTATGGCCAACAATGGCAATTTTCTTCAACTGACCATTCACTTCCACATTTAGTAGAGTCCACCAACCATGCTGGTCTAGGTGGATGGAGGATTTCCATGCCCTTATCGCTGTTCTAGGCTTCTTGATGAAGGCAGAAGGAATCTTCCTCACATGCACTGCATGGAATGGACACAGGGGTCAGACAATTCTTTTTTGAAATACCTGATGTGGATAATGATGTGAAAACTTCAAACAAGCTCTAAACAGCTACTTCACACTGAAGACAAATATTGACCATGAAAGTGAGTGTTTCATCCGAAGTGCAAATCAAGGATGAGACCATGCGCACATGCACTATGAATCCCAATGCAGGACTGAAAGACTGGGGCCTTCAAAGGTAATCAATTCATGAAGTATTGAAGTCACAGGTAATTATGAGTTGTTATCCTCAATCATTATGATAAAAATTGTTCCTAACGAAACAACATCTTTAGCATGTCCTTCAAATGATCTGTACTGCTCTGACAATTGATTTCCAAGTTAAACTAAGTGATCGGTCCAAGCCTATAATGATGCCCCAAAACAACATACGTACAATTATAAAGACAGAAACGCCCCACAAAGGTTTTGCTGCTGAAGGGTTTGGATAGCTACCAGTGTGGCCTGGCCTAAACCAATGAAAACTCTGTGGATAAATGTACACATTCAAAGTTGTCGGTTAGCCCGTGAGTTAAGCACTGGAGCAAGAGAGATAAGATTCCAAGTTTGTCACTCAATCAAGAGGAGACTTCTCTCAGTACCACTGTCAAACTCAGGGCATTCTTACCAAGTGCAGGATTTAGAAGACGACAAGTCCAGTAAACCTGCCTGTTGGCTTCATCCTTGAAAGCAACAAAGCCTCTGTTGATGTTCCTGCCATAATTAATGTTTGATTGACTCTGGGTCTAGTTCTAACATCTTTGGACACAATGAATACAACGTTTTACAGAACACTCACCATGTGCATCCAACTTGAAGATATACCGATTCTGGTTAGGAAAGCTATGCATGTGGCTTGGAACATTCATGGCATTCATCCTCCACAGCGAACCCTCAGGACTTGTAGACATACAAGTGATCAACGTCACCAGTGGATACATTCCCAATGTTATGTCTGCAGTATGTATGGATATTCTTCCTATTCTTTATAATCTAATGAGCATAAACTGGGTTAATTTGTGTGCCTTTGTTAAGGAGAGTCTTCTGTGAATGATGGCTATCTGACCAGGCTAGGGCAGCCCAAGCTTTTATGATTTGTATTAGTAATAAAATAATAAACATAATCCATTTCAGTAAGGGTGGATGTGGCATGATTGTTATGCAATGCAATGTTATGCTACAATTGTTACTGTATGCTGTGCTATGGTATACTACATTAGGCTCTGTTTTATACATGTAGGCCACAGATCTTCCCTCTGCCCCTCTCTGTACGCAGAACCCTAGACATGCCCATGACATGTCAGACCTTCTCTTACACTTATTCTCTGCATATATAGCATTAGCACCACCTATGGAAGATAACAGTAGGGTTTCTGCAAATGTCACTGATCCATAATACAACACAATGTCCCTACAAGGCTGTGTCACAAGATCACAAGTGAGAGGTCGACACAGCTTGCAAAATGTCTGCAATATCATGCCAAGTAACACCCCCAATTGTGAAAGTGCTACACTATTTTAGTGATTTCTTCAGATATGCTATATAAACTGTTCTCTAGTGGTGGTACCTAGAGAGCTTTGTGTGCCAACTGTCTGCACACTTCTCCTGCTGTGTGTCCTGCTGATCAGCCAATCACTCTGTGTGCGGTGTATTTGCTATCTAATGCAAGAAGCTTGGATTACCACCAGTCTGTTTCTGATCTCCTTATTTGCTGCAAACTGATGCTGATGCCGAGGGGGCCCTTGGGAAGGGGTTCGATCTTGGCCTCCACAGGGTGATCTGGTAAACAGACCCCCTTTTCCTCAAACTCCATGCCAAAAGCATAATGTCCATATGTGCCCTGTTGTATCAGTATCCTGATCTGCAGCTCTAGCCGCCTATGGCACAGGGCAGAGTTAGTGGTCATGGTTGCCCATTCTGACAGCTGTTGCAACAGAAAGTTCACTGCAATGCAGAGGATGCATTACATCTGCACCTCTGTTCCAAACCATGATAATTATGATAAACTACAAGCCTGGTGGCAAGATAATCTGGAAATGTTGGTCATACATAGATTTTTGGTATGGTGGCTGGTAACTCACACAATTATTAAAGCCACATATGATGTGTAGCCTTTCAGTGAGCTCAGACCAGATATGAGAGGCACTGTTGATTCCAGGACACTTCATGTCTGCATTCCAGTGAATGGGACAAATGGCGAAATGCCTGCTCTGTTGACATTCAGGGAGGTTAGGTATTTCCTCCCTGTCAGGCCTATAGACCCACAACAAGAGATCTTCTGAAAGCCTGGCTTTAACCAGGCAATTCCATAACAGATTTCTTCCTCATAGGGGGTTGCACACTAAATGGCTTCAGAAGTGCAAGGTTAGCGAAAGGGCAGGTGTAGACAGTCAGCCACAACAGTACTAAAAGGAGAAAGGATTCATCAGTCTTATTTTTTGGTTGGTTTATCCTTCCTTCCATTTTCCTGCACAAGCAGAGAATTTAGGGCATGATACAAAAGCTCACAAGTTACTTGTTCCCTTGACAAAGAGTGGCCCCCTTAAAGCTTGCTTTTAATCAACCGCTGAGGCTTGTTGCCTTTATACAGGAGTGGTCACTCCCTCTTTCTTTGATTCATTTCTGGACTTCAAGAAGAATTCAATTAGACATCTTCTGGAAGAGCAGAACTTTCTAATCCATCTGTGCGATAAAAAAAGGAGTGTTCCGGGGCAGAGGCATGCTCGGCTCCCTAAACATCCCCAGGCTACATTATATGTGAACTGCTTGTGGAGCAAGGCCAGTCTCTCTGCAAACTTCTTTGAGCTGCTTTTGTTGCTGTTTGTTCCAGGTGGCCACTGCATCGTGCCAGATGAGTAAAGCACTTGCTCCAGTTCAAGCAAGAAGCTCGCCACAGCGGTAGTCTTCAAACTGCCATGCCTTTAACATTGCCTCAAACACCAGCATCTTTGTCATCAACCCAACTATTGACCATCAAACCTACCATGATGACCTCATTGACCCACAGCACGTTTAATCTCAAATCCAAATCAATGCCTGCTCCCTATCTGGATCAACATGACTCACTGCATCTGAACCTGTTCCATCATGCGTGCATACTGTAAAGAAGAATAGTTTGATGATGTTGAACTGTGTAGAACTGATTAGGGTACTAGTGGAAGGCCCCAACCCTTCTGAACGTTTGGATGGGACCCTAGAGACTGGTTAAGCCTCTTGTGCCTCATTCCTCAAATATGTATCCTTTTTTAAAACATTATAGTGATGTGTTATATTTTGCTTCCTGCGTGCATCATTGCATTCTGCATTTCTCTGTCTTCCTTTACAGAGGTGGGGTTTTGTTAGTATTATCTAGTACAGGTCTGTTTGCATATAGGTGTTTTTAAAGGACTGTTATGCTATTGATGTTTTGGTTGCTACTGTCTCACAATCACACCCCTATTAAGACTATTGTCTGCCCTCTGTCTAAGTTACTACACACGGTTTAGATAGGTATATCTCTTATTTGTGCCTGTTTCACCTTTATGATTGAGATCGCTGCTTTTTTTTTTTAGAAATGTGTGGGCTGAGAAAGCATTTGAGACACTAATCATGTTGTATTAATTCGGGCAGTAGGTATTTTATCACAATTTCGATCTCTCGTTTAAGGTTGAGTAAAGATAAATGGTTACAATCACTCGGATTTGAAAGATACATTATTTACATTATTGAAAACTGTAACAGAAATAACAGAGTGACTTCAAAAATAAATTATTTATTTTTGAAGCCTGAGCTCATGCCCTTCATAACATGGGGCAGTGGATGCTGCCGAATCTGACTGTAAAGTTGTCACTCGTCTGAGCTCTCTTTACTTCCAGTTTCTCTCAGCCTCTGCAACCCATAACCAGGGGTCACATAGACAGTGCCAGGGTCTACAGGGGACCCCCATGTGACATTGATGGTATCTCTATGCAGACATGGTATGAAGGAGACGATTAGTGCCTCAAGAACAGAAGTGTAGAGTTTAAAGAGGAGGGGAACAGAGACAGAGCCTTGTGGAATACCAGCAGTTAGAGAAGTGAGTTGAGAGGTGTTGCTGTTCAAGGAGAGACACAGGGTGAAGGTTAGCCAGTAGGTGTGGGATAGCACCTTGCTTTTTAGGAGATTGATGACCATGGCCATTTTGAAAATAGAGGGAAAGCAAGAAGAGTTGAAGGACAGGTTGAAGAATTCCACAAGTTGAAAGGCCACTAGAGGGGAAATAGGCTTGACAGGATGAGGAGCAAGACGATTGGATGGGGCACAAGAGGGATTAGCCTTCATCAGTAGAGATAAGACTTCTTCAGTATTAGTGTGTCTAAATTAGAGGCAGAGGATGATGCTACAGTAGGAAGACCGCAGCATGTAGGAGGATAGTGAGTGAGGAAGGTCAGGAGAGACTCTTTAGTTTTCAATGTGTATTTTCTTTAAATGCTTATAGTACACAAAGTACTTTTACATTGTAGTTCAATGAAACCAAATTGTCAAACAACATAGAAATAAAAATAAGACTAAAAGGAAGCAATTTACAATACGCAACTGTGACCATTCTAACATTAATACAATAGTCGACAGGTCCCCTCAAATGAATACAGAGTTGAATGCCAAAGACTGCTCCTGCTCTCATAGTCACAGGACAATGGTGAAATTAGATTCTGCCAGGCTGACAACACTTGTCGATCATTACCTAACACAAAGCGTGCCTATAGAAGTGTCAACCTATAATGTATTGCAATTCTCAAGTTCCATCTGAGCATCCATAGTCACTTCCATGAGGCTGTCAAAAATAGCAACAATTTTTCAAGTGCCAGGGTCAATGTCATTTGGACGATTGTCATCAGGTGATGCCAGAAGTCAACAGAAATGATGACACTCAATGAGAAATGAAGGGTTCGAAGGAAGCAATCCTACTGTCCATCCACCTGGGCAGAAGAGAACCAGGTGCCTCAATGTCTCTGTTTCCACTCCACAGCATCTGCAGGGACGCAGCTCCGCTGGAATCCCCAATTTGGGCCCAATGATTTTTAAAGTTGGCTGGCAGTTAAGTCTAAACCTGAGATACAGATCTCTCAGTTTAGCCGATGGACATGTTTTAAGATACAGTCTGATTTCCCTCATAAGTAGATGAAGTGGTTCTGGTCCGCTATATCTTTTAATCGCCCTATATCTTGCAAGTCTTCAGAGTTATCCCACCTTTTAACCTTGGTTTTAAAAATTGCGTCCAATACGGGCTCCTGCAAACCCAATTGGTCACACCTTTTTTTAAAACTTGGTTAAGACAGGATTAACACCTTTTCCCATTATCGTATAAAGATAATAGTCGATGTGACTTCTCTGCTCTAGTCATCTTAAAAAAATAAAGTGAGGACACAAGATCCAGCTCCAGCCTAATCAGGGTGATAGGTACAGAAATGGGAAGGCCCAAAGCTCTCTTCGCAATCCTCCCTACCAGAGTGTTGTAGAACTTCCTACGCCTGCTGTGCGTGAGTTCACACCCATAAAGAACAATTGGTGTAATCTTAGTTTGATAAAATTCAATTGCGTGCAGCAATGAAAATTCGCACAGCCTATGTTTCACTGCCTTAGCTAATGACATGCATGCCACTACTTACTCTTTCATCCTGGCTTCTTTGACTCTTTGTTTCGCTTTATGGGAGCCTACATGGCCAAATATCACATACATTTGACTTTCAGAATGAGAATGTGAGTAATTTCCCAAGTATAGCCCGTTAGTTTTTTCCTCCTAGTACACAACATGACATATGATTTGGCCAGATTTACTGTAAAATGGTTCTCGGCCAGGTAGTTAATTAACCCTGTCAAAGATTGCTGCAGCCCTGCCAGAGTGTAATCCACCAAGACTACGTCATTGGCATATGCGATGCATCCCACTTGCAAGTCCAACCATACAGGGGAACCCCCCACCCCATGTATTGGCTTCCTCCCAAAGGTCTTCCATATAAAGTTTGAAAAGAGTGGGTGGACTCCCCTCGTGACCTGGATAATTCTGAACCAATCTCCCATTGTGTTAAGTCTCACTTTGGTAGAGTTGTTAGAATATAACATACAGATCATGGACTGAAGACCTGGCTCTATGCTCCAGCTAGCCAACTTCTGTCAGAGTCGAGGTAGGTCCACATCATCGAAGGCTGCTGAGAGGTCAATGGTCGCCACATACAGGTATTTGGGAGTGTGCCATTGATCTCAGAAAGGCATGCCTGAAGAGTCAGGCCACTCTGGAGCACGCTGAGTCCCCTCCTGAATCCTGCCTGCAGGAGATGAAAATGATGTGTTGATTCAAACCAAGTTCTTAACTCACTCAAAATCATTATTGCAAAAACCTTACATGTGGTGTCTATTAATGAAATATAGGGCGATAGTTTCTGTGAGAACCCAAATCTCCCTTTTTGAATATGGAGATCTGAATTGAGCGCACCAAGAGGTGGGGCACTTCCTTGTTGTAGCTATTTGCTGAAATAAATTGCTTAGAATGTCCGCACATAATGCTGCATTTTTTCTGAAAATGTATTTGTCCCATGAATTGTTTAGGATTCTGATTATCATTTCAATATCTTCCTTAACAAACTTGCTTTTCCAGGGTGTTGCTTGGGACAGATCCACCCCAGTTTGGTCAGATAGTTTATGGTCACCATTGAAATTATCCTGAAAAAAATGTACCCACTCTGCCTCTGAATTCCCCAGTGAGGGGATTGTAGTAGATGTTTATGAGAAGTGTCTTCGTACCTTTGATGAAATCCATTACCTTTGTCAACTGCAGGCCCTCGACCCTTACTTTGACAGGAAATAGGGCCCTGTATCAGACTTTTTTGGATGGGTGCTGAGAGAAATATACCCATCGATGGTTGGGGATTCTATTAGCAAAGGTTCTTGTAGGAAAATTAATTTGGCCCCTCTGAACATATTGTTAAAATCCACGTTCAGGAATGAATTATGGACTCTGGAATTCCAGGAGCCAATTATGTAGCCATTTGTATTAGAAGCCTGGGTACATTCTTATGGATAATGGGAGAGAGCTGGAGAGCCATTCCCAACATGAAGAGGCACTGTCTTGACCAACCTGCCTCCGTTGATCTGCTTCGAAAAAGCACTTGCCGGTTAAGTTCTCCCACACTCTGTATTGGCCCCCTTTCCCCCTGCCTTTGGGGTAATATGTTTATTTATGTATTTATATATGAGAAACAAGGCTCTTTTGATCACAAAGCATTGCACTTCTTACAATGAGTGAGTTTGAGGGACCTTCTGACCAGGTTGTGGAGATGAGTAAATTGAAATTCCTGGGACAATACATAAGTGGACATGCATAGATTAAGGACAACCAACATTGGACATAGGTGGAATGGCCAGCTGTGCTTGGGATTCACCATTATGGATGAAGTGCTAGAGTGAACGCAGAAGAAGTGAGGGACAGGGGAAGGTTAAAGGTGAGAAGAAATTGTGAGTTAGCAGGCAGATAAGAGCTAGGTTAAAAGAGAATCTCAGAGACGTGGATGTAGGCTTTTGGCTTGGTTTTGAACAAATCTGTGTGGACTGTTTCTCGGATGTCCGGGAGAAGAGGATTTCATGCAAGTAGAGTAAGAAGAGAGAAAGAGCGGTTAACAGAGGAAGCACAGGGAGGGCAAGGAGCCACAAGGGTAGTCGGGGGCAAGGGAGGAGATTACAGAGGCTTGTAGAGTTAGATAGAGAAGGATAGATACAGTAGTGCCTTACTGTGGATAGATATGTGAACCAGCAGAAGACATTTAAATCAGGCCCTATTTTGCATCATCAGCCATCCGGTCGGGTGATGGTACCATGAAGTAGGTGTGAAATGAAGAGGTCAAAGAGAGTCATGGTACCAAAGTTAATGATCTTGTTGAGAGGATGGAAAGCATAGTTGGGGTGACCAAAGAGGATGCTGGCACAGTAGTTATGTTTAGAGAAGATACAAGTGGTTAATAGATGATTAGCAGTGTTGAAAGGAAGGCCGTGTCTGATTTTTCAAATATTTAGGAGGTCAAGGAGAGCTGCTGCTCCAGTTTTGACAGAGGTTTCTAGCTTATGAAGAGTAGGGGAGAATCTCAGGTGGGAACTGGGTAGGAAGAGGAAGAGAGAGAGGTTTTGTCAGGTGAGAACAGCATCTTTGTTTTGGTACAGTTTAACATCAGAGAGTGCAAAGCCATCCAACATATAATGAGAGACAGCTGGAAACATTGATAGAGAGGTCAGAAGAGTGATGCATGATTCAGGATTCTGAGACTTAGGGGTGAAAGTAATTAGTGGGAAGTGAGAGGAAAATGAGACATATAGCAGGGATTGGAAGCTAGAGAAGGCAGTGTTGGTGGAAGAGGCATCGGCTGTGAAGGATGACAGTTAGAACTGTAGGTCAGGGAGAAAGGGGGAATGGTGTAATATTTACATTTCCTTTGAGAAAAAGGTGAAGCAAGTGGTGAGGAAAGGTCAAAGGGTGGAAAGGAGATGGTGGTGGAAACAATTGAGTGATCACATATGGATGGTGTGACGGAAGTACTATTGGCTGAGAGAGAGGTGGATATAAATAAGAGGTCCAAAGAGTTACCATGTGCCTGTGTAGGTAGGTCATGGATAGAGTAGACAGCATGGCCACTAGAAAAAGACTGAAGTTCAGATTTCTTAGAAGTGGTTGGAGAAGAAAGGTTAAAGTTACCTACGAGAATGAGGTGATGTTCAGTGGTAAGAGAATCAAGGATTTCCCCAATATTATCAAAGAAAGGTCAAGGGGGACCAGGAGGGAGATAGCTGGAGAGTATGTGCACTGAGTGAGGCAGAAACATAGTAGAGATGGAGAAGTCAAAAGAGATAGGAGAGGGTGTGGCATTAGAGATTTGTGAGGCATTGAGGTGGGAAGAGAGTAGATGATCTATCTGCCTGTCAGCCGAGGAGAGTGAATGAAGGATAGTTTTGAATGGCAGTGTCAGATGGAGAAATTCATGTTTTAGTGATAGCAAGAAGGTCTAAGGGGGGGGGGAGCTGGAGTGAAAATAGTCAGATATAAATGAAGCTTTGCTATGTACAGTTGATGAGCTAAGGTAGAGAAGTTGTGTCTCAGAGTAAGAGAGGCAAGGTGGATAGGTGTTAGAGGGGGTATGGTTAGCTTGTCAAATTTGTTTTTTGGAAGGAGGTGGAATAGAGATGGAGATGGGGTAGGGTTTTTTAATAAGGATAGGAACGGAGGAAGTATTAGCATTATTGGAGAAAGCCTAAGAAAGGTGAGTAGGAGCAGTAGGAGGAGCAGGAGCAAATGCATTATGAGTGGGTAAAAGAGTGTGGAGAAACAGTACCATATTAGGAAGCTTGGGGTACTCACTGGTGCAACAGGAAGAATGGCAAAAGCAAAGGTTTACAGCAAAGTATTACGCCAAATCATTAGCTGTGAGAGGGGAGTTGATAGTCATACATTAAGGAGATGGGAGGAGTGACTTTAGGGTGCCCTGTAGTTGGCTGGGATGGTTAGAGTGAGAGTCAAGTAAAATTCTGTTTTTGCTCAATCACGAGAGGACTTGATAGAGTTTAGGTCAGTGAGGTAGAGTTGATGGTTCTCATGCGAGTGGGTACTTCTCCATTAGTGCAGCAGCTAACACATGCCTGTGCGCATGAAAGGGGTAATCCATGAGGGAGAATTCTGAGAATTATGGCTGAAAGATAGCAGTTGGAAGTGAGAGGAGAAGGGGTCATATAATAGGGAATAGAAGTTGGAGAAGTTTAGTGGAAGAGACATATATTGTGAAGGAGGAGAGTGAGAACTGCATGTCAAAGAGACAAAGAGGAATGCAGAAGGTTTATATTTCCTAGATGTATTTGGCATTTTCCCTGAGCTAATCACGAGTGTGTGTGGGTGCAGACGATTTATCAAAGACAATGATCTGCTAGATGACTAACCATGACTTGTAAAGCCCCACACACTTCAACAACATGTATTCATTAATAGATGTGCATTCTTTTGAATCGTAAAGGGATCATTATATGAGATACAGTTGACAATGTTAATTCTTTTCTCCAACTACCAAATGTACTGTACGTCTATTTAAAACACATATTTACTGCACTCACAATACAGTTTGGTTTCTGTATGCAATTTCAAAAGCACACACACTTTCAATGAATACTTAGTTAAAAACAACGAGTACGTGAGGGCATATTTATTTTGAGAATTGACAATGCATTTGGTAAATATGTTACTGTTATGGAAGTAAACACTATTCAATGTGAATATCGATATCCACATATTCAAAATGAGGTACACATACGGAAGTGAAAACAATGCTAACATGCAAGTTATTTAAACTCATAAGGACATGGTTACACTTCTGAGTTGATGGAATGTGACATTACCTATTGTGTTATGCATAGTTGTGCTTTTAATGATATAGTTTTCAATTTTCACAATACACGTTATAATTCAAGCACCTCATATTTAGTTTATTAGTGTTTTGTCTTTATTAAATTCACCCCTATACCCCCATGGCTTGGGCTATTAGGGCATTGATGGCCAAGCACGCACCACATTGTCAATATTGCCATATAGAAGCATAACTATCACATGTCTGGTCTTATTCCCTGATATTGTTGTGCCATCATTACAGATTGACTTCTCAGTTTAACAATGTCTATATAGTGTGTCCTCTATGCAAGGTGTATTTTCTAAAAAAACATCTGGAGTTAAAATATGTAGCTGCCCAACTCCGGTGCAAAGTTGCTTATGAAAACATGTAACAGTAATGCAATACAATAATGCACTTTCTTCATCATGTGAACCATTTACCACTACATGTTACCATTTTTCATTCTCTCAGTTTGTAAGATAATTTTCTAAAATGTACCATTTGTGTAAAACATTTCTCTAAATTTGAAATGTATATTTTTTTTAATGTATTGACGCAATGAAACATTTGGAAGAATTATGCAGCCATTTAAATTTATCAGAACTGGTTTTGAATAGCAGTGGAAGGATATCCCATCAAACTATCCCAGATCTCAGTATTTGAAGTTAATTATTGCACTTTGATATGATATTATATGGCATTTATAACATGCCTGTACACAAGAGCTCCTGTGGATAGGTCTGATAAACCATTGACTTTCATGTTTTTATAGAAGAAGACAAAGACCATGATACTGCAGGGGGGATTGGCTTGAGTGCTTTTGGAAGTTCAGTCGTGGTTCTGGTGGCCCTGGTCTAGAGTGGGCCAATCATTCCAAGAAGCAGTTTACTCATCTCTGATTTGTATTAGCTGCAGATTTTCTGAAGTTTTTCTGAAGTCTCTGGAGGATTGATTGATTGATTGATATTTTATTTCTATCGTGCCCGTACACAAATGTTTCAGAGCGCGACAAGGCAAGGGAGAGGAACAGGGGAGAACAGGGGAGAACAAAACAGAGATCTTACTAGGCCCAGTGACATTGAGAACGCGCAAGTGCATGGGAGAGGGGGGAGTGGAAAAGTGCATGGAAGGGGGGAGAGGTGGAAAGTGTGAAGCAGAGGAGAAACAGATAAATAACAATAAATAAATAATAAAGGCAACAAACAGTGGCAATGCAGCCAGCAATTTGCAAGTGCTAGGTTTAAGGCAGCAGACAGGGTAGGTCTGATAAGTGCAGGAAGAAAAAGGGGGCGCTGTATGGGTACAGATAGAGACCCCGGTGCAAGGGGTGGCCCGGAGGCAGTGCGGGAGGGTGGCTGGATGAGCAGGTACCTGGGCCCAAACGACAGAGAGTGGCTAGGTGCAGGGTGCCAAGAGAGAACAGATCAGCAGGGGAGATGGGGAGCGAAGGCAGAAGGAATGAGGAAGGTCTTGAGGTGCTTCCGGAACCGGAGATGGTTCTCCTCAGGTTTTAGAGTGGCAGGGAGGCTGTTCCAGAGGGAGGCCCCAGCCGAAGACAGAGATCTACCCCCAGCTTGTTTCTTAGAAAAACGACTGACCCTGAGTGAGTTGGAAGTAGAGGAGTGAAGAGCTCGAGAGGGGAGGTATTTGTGGAGGGATAGCTGAAGGTATTTTGGACCCAGGCCCCAGAAAGCCTTGCGGACAATGCAGAGGGTTTTGAATTTAGCCAGTGGAGAGATTTCAGAGCTGGGGAGATACGATCCCAGGGCTTGAGGACAAGGACTCACAGTCCTGTTCTGGATTAGTTGCAGAGGGCGGAGAGTAGAGGCAGGTAGATTTAGATAGAGGCTGTTACAATAGTCCAAGCTAGAGAGAACCAGAGTTTGAGAAACCATGACCTTCTGGGGGAAGGAGAGGAAAGGCAGAGTACCTCTGGATCAACAATTAGTTCCACATTGTGTGTCCTATCACAACGAATTGGGTGCCATCTTGTCAGTGTAGTTTGAATAGAGGTGCATTAAGAAGATAAGTGACAGGAGATTTGAGTTAACTTAAAGGTTTGTACAAATTGAATTCAATGACGATAAAGGTGGTGCCATCATTCCAGCTAGGTCTCTGTACGCGGCAAAGGAATTTGTGTGTCTCTCTCTTTTCGTAGATTTAAGCTCCTTAGGCCATAGTCCGCACTGTCCCTTCTTTTTAATCATAATTCTATTTTCAATGTGCACAGATGTTTCTAAATAAAATGTGATGCACTTAAGAAATAAAGAGGCTGGGAATCAACTTCAAGTTGCATGGTTGTACAGGATGACCCTTAACCGCTAGCTTTTAAAGGACCAGGCAATCACCCCCTGCTTAACTGAATAAACAGGGCATGGTGGTTTCCTTGTTAGAACGTTGATAGTAGTGCACAGTCCTATGAACGTTATAAAAAGCATGAAAAGCAGCCCGGTATGCTTAAACGAGAGGTTCACTCCAAATATGTATTATTTTAAAGTATTGCTAAGCAAAAGAAATGAATACAACTCTCATTTTCTTCAATGTCAAATGAGCAAATAGATTATTAATGTGCTATAAAATTCTGGTTTTCAAAAGTATGCAGGCATCCATTTTGTATAATGTGTAGTGTTGAACATTATGTGGCGAGACTAGGAGACTGATCTAGTGTAGGGTATCCTTCGGTGAAGTCATTGAACAGATATTTCTGGTTTCGTTCGGGCACTGAAAAACTTTTTTTTTTTTATTACTCATCATGTCATAAAGAAGGTAATAGTCAACTCAAAAAAAGAGGGGCCATTCTTCCCCCTGACACTGATGCTGGTGGTGCCTTCATTCAAGGTTCACAGAAGAGCACTGGAGATGATGGGGCCCAGATTAGCCTCTGATCTTGAAAGAGTGATGGTTGAAGGAAGGTGCACACAACATACATTATCCATTCGATTTTCTTTCATTAATTGAAAATGACTAAAACGGAATATGATTGGGGAAAATGGCTACACATGAATATCATTGGTTCCCAAATGACTACCCATCCAAACAGGCCAAGTGAAGGGCAAGAGAGTATGCCATCATTTTTATACTAAGCAGGGTTTACTTACCCTGGCACTCGGGTCGCTCGTTCCTCCAGCTCCAAGTCCCGTTTGGAAGGCATTCAATAGACGCTGGTCCTAATCTGAAGTAGCCCGGATCGCAGCTGAAAACCACTTTTGTTTTGTACTCATAGTGCGAGCCGTTCACTATGCGCCATCGTCCATGTTCCAGGATAAATGAGTTTATGCTGGCACAAGTTACAACTTGAAAAAAAGACGAATAGATGCATGGTCAGCAAGAGGTACTGTAGAAAAGGAGAAGCGTTTACACTATGAAACTACTGACATTTTTGCACTTTGAATACTATCGTTTTGGATTAAATGTCTTTCTTTCTTTTTTTATTTTTATTGTTTTTAATTACATTGACCTAAGTGCAACTTCAAACAGCTGAACACGACTTTAAAGTGACTTTCTGAATAAGAAGAGGATCAGCATATACCTTTTATTATTTGGGCAAGTTGAAATAGATGAAAACACCTTTACAACAGCCTTCTTAATAAGCAAGAAATCAGCATGGATGGTGTGGATGGAACAGATGGTGTGGATGGAACGGATGGTGTGGATTGATCAGATGGTGTGGATCGATCGGATGGTGTGGATGAAACGGATGATGTGGATGGAACGGATGGAGTGGAAGAAACGGATGGAGTGGATGAAACGACGGAGTGGACAAAACGGACAAAGTGGATGCAACGGACGGAGTGGATGAAACAGACGGAGTGGATGAAACGAATAGAGTGGATGAAAAAGATGGAGTGGATGAAAACGATGGAGTGGATGAAACGGATGGAGTGGATGGGACAGATGGTCTGGATGGTACAGACGGAATGCATGGACCACATCGAGTGGATGGAATGGATGGTGCGGATGGAACGAATGGTGCAGATGGAACGGATGGTGCGGATGGAACGAATGGTGCAGATGGAAACGATGATGCCGATGGAACGGATGGAGTGGATGGAACGGATAGCGCGGATCGAACGGATTGGATGGATGGAACTGATGGAATGAGTGGAACACATGGAGCTAACCGAATGAATAAGAAAGATGAAACAGATGAAATTGGTCTACAGAACGAATAGAGTATGGTATGTGGTCGATGTGCGGAGTGGATGAAATGATCAAAGGACTAATAGATTAAATGGATAACACACACAAAATGGATGAACAGATGAAGGGGAATGAATGGACAAAGTAAATAAAACAAATAGAATAATTGGTACTGATGGAGTGCTCGATCTCAAGCGCCTAACTGATAACCACCAAATTACACTACCACGCTTACTCTCTCCTATACACCAACACTCAACTAGAACACAGCGATACTATGACACATTCGGTATAGCTGTTCTCATACTAACACCCATCACAGACTGCTCATCACCCTAATGTAAACACAGCAAGCTAGCATATACCGCTAGCTTAAGCGTCTCCTCAGGCCTAACGCAGCCACAAATCAGTCTGGGCATCACCCCTCCAGAATGAAATGACCTCCCAACCACCACACCTACCACTAGGAAGCAGCTATCATGCAACTGCCACACCAGTTGCACACATATCTGGTGCACACACGCACTTTATGACTTTTCTCTCTCTTCTGACTTGAACTACGGTTCCCGAGGGCGTTCATCCTACCAGCGCTTTAAGATCATACCAATGATACATAAGGCGCTATATAAATGCCAAATAACATAACATAACATATGCACCACATGTTGCCAATTGAGGTGTAGAGTTATAATGCTAATAATTGCTGAGGAAGAGATACAACATGGTGAGTAGCCATTAACTCTTGCAATAGTTACACAGGTGATTCATTAATTGAAATTTAGATATGTCAAAGAGAAGCTTATGGCCAGGTTAAACTGCAAATTAGTATTTAAAAATGACATCTATACTTCATTCAATGTTTTGAGATGTCTGTCCTCTTTATGCTTTCAGGCTATCCAGATAAAACACGCATGAATATGCTAAATATAAATGGCACTCATTTAAATAGTTTATGACTATCTGGAAACCCTTGTGTGGTGGGGTTCTGGAGGACTGCTCTTGGAGACCCATCTCGTAAGGTAACGTAGAACGAAAGCATTGCAGAAATGAAATACAATGTAAGGCCTGTTTCTGAATGGGGATTTCTCATGAAAATTGTTTCCCCGGAAAGGCTCGAGACTCAAGGTAGCTTGAGACGCAAAACAACAAAGTCATAACTTACATTCTTGGTTTCAAATGAGTTTGATAATTTATTGAATATCTTTATTCTAACCATCTGTAATAAAGTCACATCTCTCCTGCTATAACTTTTATCTAGACAAATGGCTAGCTACAAAACCAATACTAATTTAGATCTCAGCTGCTTTCATCAATCTGGAACCAAATTTCGGCAACATTCTGAATATAATCGTAATGGCATTTCAATGTGTTCCTTACCTACACAACGAGGTGTTTTATTATGATTGCTCCAGGTGCCATCTGGTTGGCATACTGCAGTGGTGAGCTCCTTGGAGGATAGTCTATACCCGTCATTGCAAAAATAGGTAACACTCGTTCCCACTAAGTAATCTGTTGTTAATATCCCACCGTACAAGGGCGCTTTTGGGATCCCACAGGATATTGCTAGAATATAAAACAGACAAAAGTAAATGAAAGCTGTGCATTGTGCATTCTCAGAAGCAATACAGCATGCAGCAACTGTCCCATGCTTAACTAGATAAAATGAAAACTACCCATCACTAAATAAAGCATTGCAGTACTATTAGTCAGTCATATCCAAAATTCATTATAAGGAAACCCCATTTCAAAGTGCCTTTGCTTATCAATTAGATCATATTTACAGCGGTTAATGGTAACATGTTCATCTTCATATAGAAGTCTCTGAAAAATAGCGGTTTAGGGCCTAATTCATGGAACATTCAGAGCACAGCAAAAAGACTTTGCACTGCCAATAAACACGTTCCACCAGCCCTAATTCAAAGAACGGTGCAAAGTGTATTTTTGCAGATAAAAGTAATTTTGCACTGCAAAAGTACTCTTTGCACCGTGCTAAATGGGCCAAATTCATAAAAAAACACTACTGGCCTAAATCATGGTGTAAAGTGACATTGCACTGCCAACGCACAGGTTGACGTGTTCCCAGCGGATTCACACCCGGGGGATGGGGAAAAAAACAACATACCTGAATCCCCGGCAGGTGAGGATGACAGCCTCCAGCCGTGTGGAGGCTCGGAGTGGGGATGGCCCTGTTTCGAGCCTCCTCATTGGCTGAGGGCCTGCCACACCCCCTCACCAGGGATGAACATTAGAGGTATTCTGTGTGGGGTATGGACCGGGCGAGACCCAATCAGATTTCATCTAACAGGCTAATTGTCTCTCGTCGGGTACTAATCTGAATGTCAGCCTAGTTGTTTTTTTCAGCCAATACTACATGGGCAAATATTTTTGACAGATGGTCAAGTATCGCCAAGATCTGATAGGTTTTAGGATTAGAACAAGTGCCCTTCTTGTATACAGGTCAATGATACTACTCGGCCATGAATCATGGACGGGCCCACTTAGGCCGATGATCATGAAAAGAATATGCAACAGGCTACCTCAAAGTGGGTCTATTCTTCCCAGACCCGGTGCCCTGGAGGTTTTAAGTGATCTAATAATATTCAAAATTTGCTCAGGGCATTCTGAACAGATCCATCTAACTGAGGCATCAAGATCAGGGAAGATGGCAATGCTCTGTCTAGCAATTTTAGATCTAATATGCTTCTCCTCTAATGTTTTGGCATTTACTATTCTTCAGAGTCCATGACTATTGTTCTGTACACCTGTTGGTACAAGTGTGTGCCATTGCTGTTTTATGTTGGTTCTGTGATACTCTGTAAACCAAGATCTGTACGAGGCCTTCGAGAGATTTATGGCTTTACAGCAGTCAGAATCGTTATAGATATGATTACAAGCCCTCTGGATTTCGCGCTTCAGTATGGGTTTGGAATTTCTAATTTTCCAGACAAATCTATATTATGTTGTCTTTTTGCATGAGAACTAACTCGGGTAGGGTTTTCAGATAAAGTGCAAAGAATTAATTTGTTGATATGAAAAATGCTCATGTTTTAACCCTCAGCTAGTGACTCATAGGCACAAGGCCAGAGTAAACACATGCACTATCAACGTTAGTCAGATATAAATTGCCATAAGTAACCTCTACACTTGCATTGTTGGTAAGAGGACCACCACACCGAAGATAGTGTGCCAGCCATGATTAAAGCTAGGTTGTAATTCATTTTTGCAAGATTGGTATTATTCCAACTTTGTCTATTACACCTATGATTAACAATTAAATGGGCAACAATCATTGGCCAAATTAGGAACCTCTCAACTGAGAGGAGAGATCCTCCAAAATGAGAAGAGAGATTAGCAGAAATGTGTTCTTCTGATCATAAGCAATGCCAAATAGGTCAGATTCAGCAAATAATTGCTTGTTACAGCACGTGTCCAGGTTAGCACACTAACATTATTTGCTATGGACAAGATTCATGGACGGTCAGCAGAAAAAAAGAAAGTCAAGTCCAGCTTGGATCATTAGAGGCAGCATCTACCATACAGAATGATTTAAAATGGACCTTTCTACTCTACTCGTCACCGAGTGTAAGTTTAAACAAAGTGGCCACAATGTTTATCTGGGATCGAACAGTAGGAGAAAGACAGACAGAATTGTCTGCTTGAGTACCTCTTCTAACAATATTATGTAGACCATGTCCTACAATTGATGATACTTTTTCTAAGGAGCAAATGTAGCCAAACTTGGCAAAGGCTGCTTCAAAACTGTATACAGACTCTAAAAGTGAGTCTTTAGAAAAATATACCCCGGATGTAACAAGTATTGTGTCGTTCAATAGTTTCACCATCTCAATGTCCTGTGAAATAATCATTCTCAAGGGTAACACTTGATGAAAGAGATACAGAATAAGACCACAATTCAGATACTACTCTCGAATCCTGTCAAAGATGTTAAACATCTGCATTGCCTATGGGAGGAAGAAGCAGCCGAAGACCCTGTATGGCCCTTATGTAAGGTGGCCAAGCGGCCTATAGAACCCTTGTGAGACGAAACGAGATCCCATGCCGCATCTGCCCGATCAGTGGCATTCGTGTTTGTTGGGGCTTCATGACTGCCATCAACACTTTCCAGGCCAAAGTAGAAGAAAGTGTTACTCCAGGCATAAGATTGGAATAGACTAAATTAGAATAAGAAGCAAAGACACAATAGTTGTAATTATCAATGCCAGGGTTGACAGATGTTTCCTTCTTTTATAATCGAACATCAATATAATATTTACTCAATAAATCACTTACTCTCTCACTCTGATATAATAAAATACACTCTTTCACATATGGACTCACTCACTATTTCATACTAACTCACACTGACCCTTTCACCGATGGACACACTCACTCAATCACTCCCTAACTCAATCTTCATAGAACACACATGCCTCAATATGAGGTTGGAGGTAGCCTTGCTGGTTTTACTGGCAAGGCTACCTCCAAACTCGCATCCGGGTCCAGCCGTACCCGGTAATTGCCCTTCCGCAGGGGTCAGGCCTGGTACATCTCCATTCCCACTTGAGCCCCATAGGGCTCAATGGGAATGGGGAGGGTGGTAGCACCAGTGCCGTTAATAACGGTACCGGTGCTACCATCATGTTCTGCTCACGGGTACCGGTACGGTCATCAGGTCAGACATGGTGGCAGCAAGGGCACCCGTGAGCAGAAATCCTAGTATGGCGGTACGGTAGCAACGGTGTCGGTAGCGATACCGGCGCCGTTGTTGCCTTACCGCCATACTTGTAATGAGGCCCATTGACCCAAACAAAATAAATAAATAAATAATGTGTACAAAATAAAGCAGAAGGAAAAACACTGAAAACTAATATTAAACAACATACATCTAATTAATAGAGTTGGTTTCATCAATGGCCTGTTTTGATCCTTACTTACCTCCCTTATGTTGTCAATGCCACAGTCGCTGATTTTCCATAATCAGTTCATAAGAAAGGAGAGCACATGGTCCATATCACAGAAGCTAAAAAACGCTGTACATAATAAAAGGAGCTTAGAAAACAAGGTGAAATATATGGCTGACATGGTTGCACCGCACTTTCAGTGGATTGTTCTAATTTCAACCACATTCACTGTCCGCCATGATAAATTAATGAAAAAATAAACACTTCCTTGACAGGAGCCTTGAGACCAGCGTTCCTGCAGCAACTGTGATGGTGGCATGCCCTTAGTTGCTGCACTTCAAATTATGCACCTCACTGCTCACATTCAGTAACGTCAGCACTAGTAACGTCACCACCACTTCCTGTGAAAAAGACGCACCTCCCGGCTCCTCAGCCTCCAGTGATGACTGTGCGCACTTCAGCCCAATTCGCTCTGCGCCTGTCTGCCTGCCAATAACATTCAGGTGTTCCCAAACAATTTCCTGTGTGGTCTCTCATCAAAATATTAGATGTTCATGCTTTCACTTTTTGCTTCACTGGGTCGACAGTACAGTTCCCTGTGTCACAATAACATTCAGGTGTTCATGGCTGAATTTCTTGTGTGGTCTCTCAGATAAAAAAAAAATAATAATTAAAATACAAGTATATGTTGTTGTTTATACCTTTCACTTCACTCGGTTAATGTGCAGATCCCTGCACATGACATCCAGATGTTTTATCTGAATGTCCTGTGTGGGCATATGGGCTGGAAGACTCTGAAAAAGGGATGCGTGAAAAAACGTTCATCCATTCATTAACAATTTCTCAGGACAGGTCTTTTAAAGAAGGGATGATCCTTAATTGTTCAAGGCGCTTCTTTGGTTCACTGTATGCATCTGAAAAAAAAAATTCTACGAGTGGCCAATGTACTAACAACCTCACTCCTGTTCTCTTCCTACACACACTCCTTGTACTATATATGCCCATGGGCTGACCAAACTACACACAAACACACACCCAGCACAACTAACACTCACATAAAACAACAATCCCATGCACTGGACATTACTCCTATGGACACAACAAGCCAGTGCGCACAACACCAACAAATACACATAAAACACACAAACACACACCCAGCACAACAGATATGCGTACACAATAAACAACCCGGGCATTGAGCCTCACCCTTACGGATCCAACAAGCTAGTGCATGCAATGAATCTGCCTGCAACCCAACACACACAGACGCCAGTTTCACCTGGTTCTGTACCTATCATATCCCTCTACCCTCACTCACCATCCCGTCCTCTTTCCTGCAGAGCCACTTGAGCACCTAGGGGCTGCTCCTAGGTGGTAGTAGTGCGCAGGGAAAGTCAACATAACATAACAAGTAACGTACCTGACTGCAATCTATTATGTAACTGGATCCATGCATACATTGCTCAGCGAAACCATGGGTTTCTTTCTCAACCTCAGAAAACAAGTTGCCTGTGTTTATCAAATAAGTCTCAAGATAGAATCTAAACCTCTCAGAAAAACGTAATCAGAAAATGCGTAACTTTGAAATGCGTAATAATAACACCATTTGCATAGTGTGTAAAGATAGGAGGAATTCTGCATTAAAAATGAATGTATTGCTAATTATTTTTATTATTATTATTTGTTTTTATTCTTTTAATTGTGTATTTTAATAGATCCAAAAGCGGTGTCTGTAAGTAGATGGGAATAACGCTGTGAGTTCCATGACAATATGTAACATTTGCTATTTCTATATCATTCCATGGCCGTTCCCTTCCTGGCCAACAACTCGATTATCTGTCCCTGGAGTCCATGGAGGGGAACTCCCTCCTTGTCGCAGCCACGGCCCCTCGGCTCTTGATGCCCCCAGAAACTGAAGTATTGGGATTATGTACATACTTTGTTTCCCAAATGGCTAAGCAATAGAAGCCTCACCAGGAAATTCAAATCCTGTTCCTTTACCTGGAAGGCCATTGTTTTCAATGGGGTTGTTCCTCTGTTTCTCTGCATCTGCCTCTCCCTAGCTTCCTAAGTCTATTTCTCCCAAGTCCCCTTGGTATCTCCCCCAGCCTTCTATCGTCCATTCAGCCCAGTCACCTTGATTTATCATTCCCAACCCTCCTGCAACTCCCATTTGACCTCAAGTCTCCTGCTCCAATACCGTTTGTACTCTTTGCGAGCCATCTCCAAAGGATCTTGTTCTTCCAACTCCCAATGGCTTCTGACAAAAATGCTTTCTTTCATAGGGTTTTAGTGATGCCTTGTGGCCTGTCTATGCCTTAGATAACTCTGGTGTGTCTCCTTGTGCCTCTGGTTTGCGGACTGGATTATAGACTCTGTCGCTGAGAATGACTTGCATTTATGATCCTGCACCCTGTATGATGTCTCGGCAGTGAATAGGGGTTTTCACTGCCTACCCTAGGTCTGCTCAGATCCTTGGGAAGCTGAGGGGGCTTAGATCAAAGCTTAAATAATGAAGGCCTCATTACCCATTAAGGATGTTGTGCATACAGACGCATACAACTATTTATTTGATTTAAAGCAGACATTATTTTAGGAATTAGATAATGCCTCCCTTTAGGGTCTACCAAACAAAGTATGCAGCAAATGAACGGTGTAGACTCAATATTAATGCCATAGGCATCAATACAGTCAAAAGGCAAAGACCTGATTTTGATCATGCCCTGCATGTGAAGGGCCGTGAAACTGAAGCTCCACATCCACTGTGTGTCCTCTGCGGCTTCCACATTGGCAGGGGATCCTACTGCTGTTACCCGCCATTGAGTTCTGCCACTAATTTGACAGAGCCCGCTTTATCCCTTCCCACAGGTGCTACATTCTGCCAGTAAAGATATTCCATGGAGGTGTAAAATGGTCGACAGAAGCAAAAGCTTACTTCACTGAGCTATCGCAGCAAATCTTAAACTCAAATGCAATACATCTATATATCAAATTTAAAAACAGTCAACAGAGGCTACAGTTGACATCACATTGGCCCCTGGTGGACTGTGGTTATGGTGTGTGTATGATTTCCATGTGCTTTTATCTGTCACACGATGACCCTTGCTGCCTTCTTTTCATGCAGTGATCACTGCTCTCCTGTTTTTGTATCCCAGAAAGTCTGTAACTTCAAACTGTATTGAAAAAGGCATCATCAAATATGTCATCCTAATATATCACCATTTTCTGAATATGAGATTTTCAACATATATGATCTGAATGGAGCTCGTCCTGTGGCCAACACTTACAACGTGTTATCACTGCAATCTGGCTACCTTATGTTAGATGTCATTATGGTATCATCATTCATCCATTATTACATATTTATTGAGGCTGGTAGTAGCTTTAGGAAGCAACACGCTTTTCCCACTTGTGCAATTCAAAACAGCGGGTTAGACGCTGCACACACGTGGTTTCACTGGAGTGGAACTACAGTTCCCAGGGTGTTTGTAGTCTAGGTGCAGGATTTCCCTTCATACCCTGCACAAACACGCAGGCGTGGACGGGCAGTGTGTGGCAGTCTGTGGAAGGATACGGAAGTGTGGTAAGACCCCTAATAATCGCGGCCTAATTTAGTCCTCATGGGCATTAAGGAAGTGCTAGAAGCCATTTCCAAAGCAAGATGTGAGTCTCACGCCCGGTCAGCTACCTTACCAACACAGCTCGGTATGTCTCAGGCAAAAGAGCATAACGCAAAACCTATTATTGCAAATACCCCAGAGGAATCCATGGCTTTGCTCTTGAATCAGGGTATTGAGGAGACCCAGGACAACAATAGATACGTAAAAGAGGGATAAAAAAAGGGGAAAAAGGACGGAACAACTTAATACCCACATAGCACTGGACAGAGTAAGTGATGGGGGTAATATTTCTAATATAGCGCTAAAAAGTCTGAAAGTCTGCCTGATGAATTCTCGTTCTATGAGTAAACATGCCCATAGTATTCACATATGAGCCAGGAGAAAAAATTGGATCTTATGTGTATTACTGAAACGTGGCTGAAGGACCTGATAGCCCAGTCTGCGACATAGCAGTGCCAGAGGGATACACATTATATAATAAAAACAGAGATAGTGGGGCAGGTGGAGGAGTGGCAGTCATAGCAAGAGATTCAGTTGAGCTATTTAAAGCCAACCTAACATGTAGTGGATGCAAAACCTTACATCTGAAATTCACACACACTCCTAATGACTGCATAAACATCATAGTTATATACAGACCACCATCCCTTGTATCCGAGATTTGCAATGAGCTAAATCTTCAGTTAAATTATCTAAAATCCTCAAATACAGCTACATTACTGGTGGGAGATATTAATAGATGGAGAGGGAACAAAGCTGACAAGGAAGCCATCTTGCTAGAAAAAACTATGAAAAATCTAGATTTCACATTCATAAATAATGAACCCACTAGACCACAAGGTAATCAGTTAGATTGGGTGATAACTCAAAACCTGAACACCCAGAATGTAATCACGGTACTGTGTAATTCGACAGACCATTTCTCAGTCACCTTCAATGTACTGTTAATCTATCAAGCTAAACAAATAAGTAATCCCAATGTTAAGGTGTATAATCGCAATTTCAAAAATATAGGTCTCAATCAATTAAAACCTTGCTTAAAAAGGATCATAGACACTTTTCAGGATAAACATTTATGTGGAAATATGCTATTGCAATATACCACTCACATTCGCAAATTGGTGGAACAGTTTGCACCTTTGGAATCCAAATTAGTCAGGAAGAGCGACAATCACCACAAATGGTATCATGGGCAGATTGATAAACTAAAGCTCAAAAAACGAGCCATGGAAAGAAAATATTACAAAACCCTACACCTGCCAATTAAGATCAATGGAAATGTATAAATTATAAATATAGAAAAGGCATAAGAGAAGCAAAGGCAAACTACTACAATAAAGAGATAGCAGCAGCTCCCAATGCCGCAAGTAAAATCTTTGAGATCCTCAAAAATATAGAAAAACCCAAGGCACTCACCCCTCCTTTTGCTCCTAAGGAGGACTGTGAGATAGTACAAAGGGCATTCACCGCCAAGATACAGAAGGCCAGATACAATATCATGACATCTAGAGGGAATCCAGGTGCTACAATATCATTACCTGTAGCTATAGCTAAACAGTGTGAAGTGGCCAGTTTTAGTTTCCTCCCTGTCTCAGAGGAAGAGATGTCTTCAGTACTGGCAAAGATGAAACCTACGTCGTGTGCAGAAAAAAGTTATCTTAGATGACAAGGAATTGTTCTCTTCAGTACTTACCAAGATAGTGAATGCTTCAGTCCATGAGGGCATAGTTCCTAAGGATATTAAAGAAGTGACCATCACGCCACTGGTTAAAAAAGCTGGCCTGAATCCAAAGACCAAGGCCCCGTTACAAACACCAATTTCATCTTAAAAGCCTTGCACAAAATATCAACCAACCAATTTCAAAAGCACATTGAAGACCAGGGAACTCTCCATGAGCAGCAATCAGGTATCCGGGCAGCTCATAGCACCGACACTGCTATGTTAGATCTGCAAACTCATATGCTTGAAATCCTGGATAGGGGCAAAGCTGGTATCTTGATGTTACTAGATCTTAGTGCAGCATTTGAGTTGGTGGATCACCAATTACTCCAAAAGCCACTGGATAAAATAGCGGGATTTTCTCCGGTCGCTTTGGCATGGTTGTCATCATTCCAAGCGGATCGGAGTGCAAGAGTGCACTGGGGGGATACATTCTCAGAGGCCGCTCATATTACTTTTGGAGTTCCACAGGGAGCAAGTTTATCACCATTGCTGTTCGATCTATATATGAGATGTCTTTGTGTTCTATTGGAAAGTGTCAGCGAGTTTTTCACAAATTACGCCGACGACACCCAGTTAGTTTTTGAATTAGTGGGTTATCATCTCATAGACAGTGCGAAAATACCAGAAGTTTATAATATCAGCTTGAACAACCTCAAAACGGAGTTGATGATCTTTGGTACATGCCAGGCTAGAGTAAATTTAGGCGCACAATATAAAGTGTTTGCCATTAAGGATGCTAATATACCAGTAATGATCCAGGTCAAAATGCTTGGGATGATGGTAGAAGCATCAGTGGGGTCAGAGGTACATGTTACATACCTTGACAAGAACAATGCCTATTACCTGCCCCTACTGAGAGCAATCCGACCGTTCCTAAATGAGAAAATACAGCCACAATCTCCAGGGCTACTATCCTATCGCGATTGGACTATGGCATGCTGCTTGGAAAAACAAAGAAAAAAATCGAGAGATGCCAAGTTATGGAGAACAATGCTGTTCATATCATTAAGGGGATCGAGAACATAACGGAAGGATGGAAATCATTACATTGGTTGAGAAAAGAGGACAGAATTAAATTCAAATTCATGACTATAGTTCATAAGTGTTTACATGGTGCGGCCCCTATGCACTTCAGAAAACAATTTTCCAGATACATTCCATCACGGTCATTAAGATCAGAAGATCAGGGCTGGCTAAATGTGCCAGGCTTTAGTCGAGCAGCTGGTATGGGTAAATCCTTCGAGTGCAGGCAGCGCTACACTGGAATAAGTTGCCCACCACCCTCCGGCTAGAAGAAAATTACCTGACTATTAGGAAACTCCTGAAAACACACTTGTTCAAATGAGTTGATCCCAGTCGTGTGAATTTTCTGTTAGCACCAGCAGTAACAGTCTGTTGTTTGTCTGTAGCATTTTTTTTGTTCCCGCGCCCTGATGCCTGTGGGCTTTCGGCGCATTACAAGTATATAAACATAAACAGAGTGCTTTAAAATCAAAAAGGGGAAGATTACAGTGAGAGAAGCAGAGAAACAAGTCACCGGGGAGCTAACAACTGGGGAGAGGAAGAAAGAAGGGGGGGCAATGTGGCAGCATTAGATCTGCAAGCAGCCAGAGGAGAAAACAGAGGGGCACCAATCAAGCAGTCTCAGGTACGGTAGGGAATGAAGGAAGTGTGTGCTTAGGTGTTACAGAGGAGCCATTTCTTTGAAGAGAAGGGTCTTAAGCTTCTTCCTGAACTGTAAAAGCAAGGGGGTGAGCCTGATGTTGACGGGGAGGAGGACCCAGAGCTTTGGGGAGTAGATGGCGTAGGGCTTAGGAAAAGCCCATTAGAGGCACAATACTACTAAGGACCTGCCATTGACGGTGGTCAATTCTCATCACAAAGTGAACAAGGACGTTGAAGAGAACATGTATTCAAATATGAAGTCAAGATTGGTTGCTGTGTTTATGGGGGAGTGGAATCAGATTAGTTGAATGGTATGCCTAGGATTTTTTTAATCATCCAGTCTTAGTTTTATTAGAGGTACACTGTATGTTTCTGTGTTTTCAGACCAGGTGTATTATGATTTGAGTATCGTCATAGATTTGTAAAGACTTGCAAATGATTTAATGAGAGAAAACTAAAGTCAAATACACCAGGTTTGGGTAAAATAAATATAAACCATGGAATGGAATAAGAGATGAAGTTTCATGTCTGCATTTGAGCTGATTGGATTTGAAGAAATTAATTTTACATTTGAATGCTCTCGTATCTTCTCTGTGATACCCATAGTGTACTAGACTCAATGAAGATGGATGAACTGTCAACCAACCAAATGCCGTGATTATATCAAGAATAATCATAAAATCTGGTTGGTTCTCATCAAGGACTTCATACAATCTTCTCTGGTGTTGCTAGGGTCTGTTCTGTACCCACTGCACTGTACTACATCCTGATTAGTTGCATGCTGCAATATGTTATCTTTATTGTAATGATGCAGCTAGGAGATTAGTTGTTCCAGAACTGATCCCTCGAAAAGGGGAATTAACTATAGAAATTGGATAGGTTGTTGATGCCTAATTTAGTTTTTTTTTTAATTGAGAATATTGATGATTAAGAGGTATTGCAGAAAGGAGTAATGCTACTTGGCCTTTATGAAGGCACAAAGGGCCACATCTGTTTGTGCAGATAATTCCTTCAGCCCTTTCAAACTCTGGATAAGCTATGGTTCAGTGATGAGGAGGAGAGAGACAAAAGTCAAGAAAAGCATTGAGACTAAGAGTGGATGAGGAAAGGAATAGCATTGCTTGATCATTTTGAGATCTACGTTGTATTGCAGGGAATGGATCAGATATTGTTTTGTAGTTTTTTGGATGGGCCACTCTTTTTTCTTCACACATTTGAAATGTTTGTACTCCAGAAAGGCTTTGATCCAAGCAAAGCTTTTGGTAAAGGACCCCTTTTGGAGCATCCTTATCAGTCATTAATTAATGGTTAATCTTTTGGCTGTGCTCTGTTTAGTAGCAGTATATTGTGAGGATGCGCGCATGCTAACAGTAAATTGGTCGGAATCCAACCGTACTAGTTTTTCTGTTGCAATGTTAGTGACATTAATTCCAGAATGAAAATAAAGTGTTAACCTGGAGAAGTTGACAAAGCCCAAGTTTCACATGTTTCATATCAGCTCTGGTGTTGATTTACAAGAAATACATGGGCCTCATTACAGGTCTGGCAGTAACCTTGTAGGTGCTACCAGCGGATTGCCACCGGACCCGTAATATTTTACTGGCACCTGACTTCCTGGTGCCACCGGCGCATTATGAGTCCGGTGGTGCGGGAAGTCAGGCGCCAGGTTGCCTGTTAGCAACGGTGCCAGTGCTTCCATGAATAGTCTGCAGAGAGTGGTCTAAGTGCCCGGCAGGGTCAGACCTGCCGGGTACAGTGGCCATGGCATGCAGACACAGAGTTTGCCAATCAGTAAACAAGGATGCCGGTGAGCGTACCGGCACTCTCTTTTCTGGACCGACAAACTCAGAATGATGCCCATGTAACTATATCTTAAATGCTCCCACAATCTATAGCCTAATATACATGTTTTGCAGAGATGTCATTACGTTCATCTATAAAGGCCTCTATGTTGCCTGGAGGTGATTGTTGAGGTCGAAAAAGTAGTTTGTGTTAGAGAGGCTTATTTTCAATGTGAAAAAATTATTATAAATTGCTCACCGTAGTGACTAATGTACTCTTAGTCCATAGTCCCCTTTCCTCCATACTGTATGGGCGTTCTGTCCAAGGGACGGGAGACGTAACCCTTTTCAGCAGAAAAAAACCTTCTTTCCCTTTAAATTTAGAGGCACGTGGAGGCGCGGGCCAGAGAGCATGCGCTTCCCTGACTCCGCCCTCTGGCACCACACCTCAGTCCCCATTGACGCATCGACAATAGATTTGACATTGCCTAATGACACCAGTATTATTAGGGAGGAAGTTGGTAGGAGGAATGGAGGAAAGGGGACTATGGACTAAGAGTATGTTAGTCACTACGGTGAGTAACTTATAATTACTCTTACGTCCCCTCCCCTTTCCTCCATATTGTATGAGCAATTACAGATGATTGTAGCACTAGGGTGGAGAGGAGACCTTCCTTAAGCAAACAGATTCCTGAGATCCGCCTGTCCGAAAGCTGCATGAGATCTAGAGCCGGCATCCAAACAGTAAAGCTTGCAAAAAGCTGAGGTAGAGGCCCAAGTGGCTGCTTATGACTTGCCAAGGGACATGGCGCTGGAATGCGATGGCCGTTGCCTTGGCCTTGACTGCGTGGGCATACATGTTGGCCGAGAGCGGCTTGTGCTGGCCCTCGTATGCTTCTTTGATGGCAGAGACCATCCAGCGGGATATGTAAGCCTTTGAGGCCTGATAGCCTGGCCTCAAGCCGCCGAAAGTGACAAACAGGGCGTCTGACTTGCGGAAGACCTTGGTCCTGTCCAAGTAGAATTTTGGGGCACACCTGACATCCAGGCAGTGCAGCACTCTCTGTGCTTCGTCCTTGGTATCGGGAAAGAACGTCGGAAGGACTATTTCTACTGAAATGCATATGGAACCTTCGGCAGAAATGCCGGGTGCGTCCGCATGACTACCTTGTCCCTGTGAAAGGTGGCATATCGTTCAGAGGCGACCAGTGCCTGAATCTTGCTGACTAAGCGAGCCGAGGTGAGACCGACTAGTAAGGCTGTCTTGATGATGACCAGCCTAATGTCCACGGATGCCATTGGCTCGAATGGTTTGTGCGTCAGGGCACCCAAGACTATATTCAGGTCCCACACTGGGTGCAGTCTCTTGACGGGCAGGTAAACCCTCGCAAGACCGGATAGGTGTTTCTTGATGATAGGGTTGGAGGATGAGAAAATGTCTTCCTCCGAGTTCCTGTAAGCCCCAATGGCTGCAAGATATGTACGGTAGGTGTCGACCCGTATGCCCGAATGAGCGTGGTGCGCTGAAAAGGAGAGCATGTCGTCCAGATTGCAGGCCAAAGTGTCAATTCCCTTGGAGTCTGCCCAGTGGCAGAACCTGGTCCATTTGCTCTTATACTGGGCCCTGGTGGCTTTTCTCCTGATGCCCTGTATGATCTCCAGATTGGCCTGTGAGAGGCTACGGTGCCTAAGCATTACCTGCTCAGGTACCATGCTGTGAGGGCTAGTTTCCCTGGCACGGGGTGGATGATCCTGCCTTCCTGCTGTGCCAGAAGATGTGCTGGGCCCATCGGGAGGTCTATCGGGGGCACCTCCGAGTGGCTGAGGAGCTCCGAAAAAAACATGGTCTGGCTGGCCACCATGGAGCAATCAGAATGATCTTGCAAAGTACCCTGTGGATCAGGGGGGTGGGTGGAAAGGTGTAGGCCTTCATGCCGGTCCACTGGAGGTGAAATGCATTGCCCAGAGAGCCGGGACCCTGACCCTGCCAGGATGCGAAATGGGGGCACTTCTTGTTGTGCAAGGTGGCAAAGAGATCCACTTGGGCTGAGCCAACCTGTTTAAGATCTCCTGAATAATGAGGTTGTTTAGCTGCCACTCGTAACTGCCTGCTCCCAGTCTTCTGAGCCTGTCTGCCTCCAGGTTGTATTCCCCCAGGAGGTGGACTGCCGAGAGGTAAATTTAATTTTCCAAGGCCCATTCCCACATGCTGATCGCCAGTCTGCACAGAGGAGGGAATCTGGTGCCTCCCTGCTTGTTGACATAGTACATGCTGGTTGAGTTGTCTGTCTGGATGAGGACAACCTTGCCCTTGAGAAGTGGTAGGAATGCTCTGAGCACTAGCCAGATGGGGTTCAGCTCCAACCAATGGATGTGGTATTCCTGCTTGTTTCGAGTCCAGGTGCCGTGGACCGAGAGATTGTCCAGGGTAGCTCCCCACCCCTTGAGCGAGGAGTCTGTGGTGATGGTGGCCTGTGGAAAAGGTGGCTGGAAGGGCTTGCCCATCGTATGTTGCAGTCCCTGGACCACCAAGTTAGGTCTGGGTGGAGAGATGGACTGTTGATCATTTCGGATTGAGAGCCCCGCTCCTGACTCCATTAGGCCTCAAAGTGCAGCTGAATCCTTCTCATGCTTAGTCTCGTGTGCGGGACAGCTAGCAGAACCGCCACTAGTAGACCCAGGAGATGTTGATACCACCAAGCCAATGTCACCTCTCTGCTGAGGAAGTGGACGGTGGCCCTCTTGATGGCCGAGATCTTGTCCTCTGACGGGAAGACCCTCTCGGAGCATGTGTCCCAAATGAGTCCCAGGAATGTCAGCGTCTGCGTAGGGAGCAGCTGTGACTTCTTGAGGTTAAGCGGGAAGCCCAGGTCATGCAATGTGTTCATAAGGGCAGGGGAGGAGTGGTGAACTGCCTCCGGATATGTTGCCATGACAAGTCTATCATCGAAGTATGGATAGATGTGGAGGGCCTGCTCTCTTAGGAGGGCTGCTACCGCGTTCATGAGTCTGGTAAAGACCCTGGGGCTGAGTTGAGGCCAAACGGGAGGACCTTGTATTAGAAATGGTAGCCCATGATCCTCAACCATAGGAAAGAACGATGGGGCTGCCAAATTGGGACGCGTAGGTACGCGTCCTTCAGGTCTAGGGAGCACATCCAGTCTCCCTTGTCCAATGTCTCTGCTATAAATGCTGGCGTAACCATCTTGAATTTTTGCAGGGGTAAGGAGATGTTGAGGGTGGAAAGGTCCAGCACAACTCTCAGGCCTGCCTGGCATCTTCTTCTGAATGGCGAAAATCCTGGAGTAGAATCCCAAGCCTCGCTGGGAGGATGGAACTTCTTCCACTGCCTGGCTCTCTACGAGAGGCTGGGATGGGTAGGCAGTACCCCTGGGATACTATGGAGAGGATCCAGGGGACAACGAAATTCTGGCACCAGAAATGTGCATGGAGAACAAGCCCTCCTCCACCGGACACACGTGGATCTGAAGGAGCGTGTCATGCCGCCTTTCCCTCAGAGGCTGAGGCTGAGGAGAGGGACTGGAAAAATAGCCTCCTCCCCCCCCCTTTTTGTTGTTTGCGCTGGTTCTGAGATGGCGAGGGGTCCAGCTGCCTGGATCTGCATTCCTGGAAGCCGCAAAACCCTCCAAATGTATGGCCCTTCTCTGAGCGCTGCTGATATTGGGTGTAAGATTTGGGCATGGTCTTTGTAAGAATGGACAAGGAATTTGCCGTTTGTGAGCTGTTCTTCTTTTTGTCCAGTTCTTCATCCATAGAGGAGTGGAAGAGGTCCCCCCCCTCAAAAGGTAGATCTAGAATGCGCTCCTGGACGTCCGGGATGACTTTTTTCACCCGGAGCCAGGCTGTGCGCCTCCTGTCCATGGAAATGCAGATGGCACGGTCTGAGGTATCGATATGCGCCACTGTGGATTCCATGAGGTCATGCGCCACAAGCTTGGCTTTCGCTAGCCCCACTCTAAAGCATGATTGGCATTGGGTGGGGAGTTCCAGGAGTAAGCCCGCAATTTCCCGCCATAACCGTTGGTTGGCGGCAGCCAGCATGGCATCTGTGTTGGCCTGACGCAGGTGAAGGAGGCGTTGGAGTAGATCTTCTTGCCGTAAGGCTCCAAGATCTTCTCCTCCTTGCCTAGCAGCACCACAGAGGAGGAAGCTGAGGACAACTGAGGCTTGGACTAAAGTGATGGGTCGAGAGCAAGAGTGTGTCCCCCTCCATCTGCCTATACTTGGCGTCCAGGCGTCGGTTGACCGGCTGGACTGAGTGGGGCTTGAGCCAACCCTTCCTGGCCAGGGAGACATTGGTTTGCAGTGCAATACCCGTGTTGGCAGAGGGGCATCTTGTGAGGACTTCTGCCAGAACCCCCTCTGCCGGCTGTTTGACCTCGGGCTGAGGGAGGCCTAGGTACTCCGCCAGGCCAGCAGGACGTTCATGGAAAGCCCTAGCTGAGGATGGTGTGTCCCGATCCTCCTCCTTGTCCGTATCCTGCGGATCTGGAGGATCTTGTGGCGGAGGAGGGGTAGATGGTGATGGAGGCTGGGGTACAGAGACCGCAGCCGGAGGCTGAATCGGCTGTGGTGCCGGAGGAGGCGGCTGCACCTGGGCATGGGGGCCTGATGAAGGAGTCTGTGGTGCCTCTAGAATGGCAGGGAGGACTTCTTTGATGATAACCCCCATCTGAGGAGACCTCATGAGGCCGAGAAACCTCTCGAAGAGCACCTCCTCGCTGGCCAAAGAGGTGGCAGGGGGTACCGACTGGGTAGCGGGGGGCTACTGGAGCCGCTGTGTACCCTGTCCATATGGACGCAAAGGAAAGTTGCCCTGCGCAAAGGAAGGATAGACTGTAGGCCACTTACCTGGTTGAGGCTAGTCCCACCTTGAAACTCATTCTTCGCCGAATTCATGGAATGACATCGGATGGGTGCCCCTTTCTGGCGTGGCAGCCATTTTGTTGAGCTGCCTGCCACGTGCCTGCAACGTGTTGCTCGGCCCGCTGAGCCCGGCCTTGTCCAAGACTCTTGCATGTGGATCACAAGGCCTACCCTGCTCCTCGGGCCTTGGTCCGGGAGGTGTAATACCCTATACTCGGAGGTCGGCAGAGCTGCGTTTAGGCGCCCCCTCAGACGTATTGCCGGTATTAGGGCACAGCCCCTCGGCCATGGTGCCGGTAAAAGGGCGTAGCCCCTCGGGTGTATACCCGGTACAAGAACCTTCTGGTCGCCGACACATGTGCCCGGGAGGATCCAAGGACCCCTCGACTCGAAGGCCGGTAGCTGTGGAAGCCTTGGGGCGTGTGTCGGTAGAAAGACCTGGCCGGACCATCCCGCGCGGGAGTGTTCCTGGGAAGGAGACTCCCTTGTAGGGTGCGCTGGAAAATATTGGCCCTACCTTGGGCCTGGTTCGATGCTTCAAGAAGTTCTTGAGATACTCTGGGGGCAGCCTCTGGAACATCTTCCTCCACCTGCAAGTCTGTTTTTCAGCACCTTCGAGGACAGCGAGTCACACGCCGAACATGACTGTCAACCGTGGTCTCAGCCAAGGCAATGTAGGCAGAGGGCGTGGGGGTCTGATGTTGGGAAGAGCTTATTGCAGGATGGATACCTGCTGAACCAGGTAGAAGTCGACATGCACCAGGGAGGAGCATGACGCCTGAGGACCGAGTACCTGAATGACAAAAAAGACAAAAAAGACAAAGAGAAGAAGTACACGTGCGTGGAATTACATGGCCGAAACCAAACACAGAAGCGCTGGTGAATTCGACCCATTCCCGTCGACACGGAAAAGGGGACTGGGGTGTGGCGTCAGAGGGCGGAGTCAGGGCAGCGCATGCTCCCTGGGCTGCGCACCCATGTGCATCTAAATTGAAAGGGGAAGAAGGTTTTTTCTGGTGAAAAAGGTTCCGTCTCCCATCCCTTGGAAGGGACACACATACAGTACGGAGGAAAGGGGAAGGGAGTAAGAGTATGTGGAAAAAAAACAAGCCTTCTCCTTATCCTGCTGTGAATGGGCTGTTTCTGCAGATAATGATGTGCCAGCTGCAAACATACCTATAACTAAGTAGAATTGATTTCTAGGCATCTTGTGACCAATTATTAGTTCCAAGTTGTCATGCTTCGTGCAGGTAGACTATGAGGAAACAAGTTGCAGTTCTTAAACAGTGCCTCCGCTGAACCCTGCACACACCAGAGGCAAAGTTCCTTGCTCAAAAGAATAAAGCATTTTCTAAATAATTCAAAAGCATATAGTTTTCCTCACAAGAATACTAATACGTTTACTTTTGTCTATTGGGGCATGCCATTTAAATTATTAAGGACACAAAAAACAATGAAAGTACATGAATCTGAAACATCAAAACTAGGTAATACTATGGGTTTATAGTTTCTTTGGGGCTAGAGAAACTGTCAAATATACTATGACACGCAACTGAGGAAGCAATTTGTTTTTATGTGCATTGTGCTGTTTATTTATCCTGTACTATATATACCTTGACAAGCTGGCACGGGTGCATCCCACGCATAGTACCCATAGGGGAACTTCCTGCAGACGGCACTGCCTTTTCCAATCAGCCGGAATCCGCGATCACACGCCCAGCGCACCATGCTGTTGAGGTGGCCGCCAGTCTGGCTGATGATAAATCCATGAGGTGGCGATTCGGGGGTGCTGCAATAAAGAGCTGAGAAGAACCAGAGCAGATGAACACTTAGCTGGCAGGCATAGATGCAATGTCTACTGCAATTTCAAAAGCCAAGCAAAAAGAGAATTGCTTCATCATTTAGATTACCGACCTTACTCCACTACCCTTAAGTATCGTAAAAGCAGCAGGGATTCAAGATCTACTTAAGGGACACTTTGTAAGGGGGTGGGCATCTCTGCATTGTGCACACAACACCTCAATGACGTGAACTCAATCTTCGCAATATGGTAATCACATATTTTTCAAATTTGGCCTGAGGGAGACATGTCAATCCGTTGGTAGATGTGGATTGCAGCGTGTTTCGATCCCTTGGAATGCAAGGGTGGAAAACAAAGGATTGAAAAAAAAGCTTGTCTGTAACTTTGTAATCCTTCGTTAGTGTCTGTGTATAACGAGCCTGATACACAGAAGAGTTGTATAATCTGAATCAGGCCCATTGGATGACATAGGCTAGATAATGCAAGCACATACTACATACACCGGAAGTGGGCTTCAGACCCAAGTGGAAGGTGTGCTCCTAAGCACAGCCAGACAGCTCCAGGGAATATCAGCAGGAGATGGAACAGTGTGTGTGGGAGGTGCAGAGAAGTAGAGGTTTGGTGGGGGATGGAGGGTAGACCAATTGGGAGAGAGATTTGGAAAAGTGAGACAGTCAGGGCCATAGATCATATGAGGAGTCGAAGATGGACGACGGGACCCCACTCCCAAACATGGTGAAAGCTCAAATTATTAAAGTGAATATGGCAAGAAGGGGTAACACGTGTAACAAGGGCAGATGTGAGAACGTCCCTCCGAAACGATGCAACTGAAAGTGTCATCCAAAACAGGGAGGCAGACACTGACGTAGAACGCTCAAGTTGGTGGAGTGCCAGGGTAGGAGTAGCAATGGCATTGCACCCAGGGGAACACACTTAAGACAAAACATGCTACTAGCCTGAGTGTTGGGCACACGTTAGCTTTCCCTGCATATGGAAAACGCATTCACTGGAAAGATGAGGGATGGGATTTCTACTACTAACTGAAACAGGTAAATCCAGGATCATGAAGTGTATTTATTCCACTTCATTTTGTTCATGGAATGTATTGATTGTGTAGCTAGCAGTCTAGAGGAGCAAATGTGTTGACCATTAGTCAGGGTTAAACGCAAAGATTAGATGGTAATAGGAGGAAACACACCTATAGCACTTCTATATAACACAACCCAATAATACAAACATAAAATATACACAAGGCTCACTGTTGACATGACAATGACGTCTGTAGGATTGGTATATGCATTTTTTTGCATTTGCTGTTATCGGTCAAAAAACTCTTGTTGCCTTGCTTTCATGCTTTGACCATGGTTTCAATCTCTATGCAGCGACAGTACCTGACTTTAAACTTCATGGAAAGCCAAAGCATGTAGCAATTATTTCCAGCATGCTGTTTAAGGTAGCAGTGGCAATTTAATGTGTACGGAAGGTGGGGTACATTAAACTTTGCTGAAAGTCGGCTGCAGAGCTGACTGGTCATCAGGAGGAATACAGGATGGGATGTATTTGCCTGGGTGTGTCTTAGCAGGTGTGGAAATCTGCTAATTGAAAATGAGAGTCTTAATTTATTGTATGCATTGCCTTAGGGTAGGGGTGAGGGTAGAGATGAGCCTGATTCTGTTGGGTATGGGGTTTCACAGCCTTGCAGAGCAGATCATAAACATGATTGTTTCCTGATTCTGCCTTGGGCCTTCATGTTTATGTTGATGGACATGGGTATGAGGATTAATCATTGTAGGATACCATAGGTGTGTGCAGGTATTGTAATGTCGAGGACCAAGCAAACAAACTAATGGCCCTCTTGTAGTTAGGGAGACTTCTAGAGGACATTCCCTCCAAATACCATGCACGTGTGCAGTATGTTGTTTTGACCATTGTGGTTTATTGTGTCCAAGAGTGTAGAGACATCTAAGAGGCCCTCGAGGTAGGTATCCATCATATAGGATTCAGAAGTGAACATTGGGCCTCATTACAAGTTGGGCGGTAGCCTTGCCGATTACTGGCGCTCGAGAATGGGCAATAACTGGGTCATTATGGCCCCGCCGGTCCTGGAATGAGCCCATTCCCGGACACCAGTAAAGAAATGTTCCCCATTCCCATTTGAGCCCCATAGGGCTCAATGGGAATGGGGAGGCCGGATGTACCAGCACCATTCAGAATGGTGCTGGTGCATTCGACATGCTCTGCTCACGGCTGCTGGTCTGCCGAAAAGGCACCCATGGGCAGAGCTCGTAGTTTGCCAGTCCGGTAACTATGGTATTGACAAGCTTACTGGTACCGTAGTTACCAGACCAGCAAACCTGTAATGAGGCCCATTAACTCTTATATGGTGACTGTGTCTGTGACGCACCTAGACATGAAACCTTAAAAGCTAAGCCTGTAGAATGACATTTGGGATACAGTGAGATTGAGCTCGAGTGGCTGCAACTCTTTCAAAGATCTCAAGCCAAACCCTTCATGTTGAGCACCTTGACATGATTACTTCCCTATACCTCCACAAAGATTACAACATTCTCTTTGAAGATAAACATATCTATCTTGAATTAATAGTTTGAAGATTAGTAGCAATGATTAAATATGATGAAGAAAGGTTTAAATCACTTTTAATTGAAATTGCATATTATTAGATGGACATAATATTTGCTTATCAATTTTCCTGTGGGCATGATCGATGAGATTGGTGGCAAAATGTGTTGAACAAATTATGTTTTTATTATCCGTGTCTTAAGTCTTCAAAAATAAAGAATAATAATAATAATAATAATAATAACAATTGTATTGTAAATAGTTCTAAAATAACTTTCACAATCAACATTACAAACACTATTAAAATATACATTGGCTAACATAAATACATACATCATTCACTTTACATTTAACATTGATACTTACATTATTCAGTTTATATTTTACAGAATCACACATACAATCAAACAATCAGTCAATTACATCACTTCTTATGGGCTAACCTAATAACAAAGTAAAATAACAGAATACACTTTGCTTCAGAACCTAAAATTTCAAATAAACAGAGTAGCTACATAGAATTATATTTTTTTTAATTATTTTTTTTTTAGTTGAGATGATTTTCAATCTTTCTCCACACCTGAAATAGTGCCAGTATTACAGACATCGATTCTGAGTTGAAACAAAATTCCCCAAACTCCAAGGACCTTATGGAATTGTAATCGTAAACAAAAGGACCAAGCATGACCCTAGAGACTGCACCCATTTGGAGAGATTCTGTAAGCACATGTTTAGCAGATTCTAAATTGGTTACATTTTTACATATTCGACAATATCTGGCTTCCGGTGCCAGATTCCGTTGTGGCCCTCAAACGGTTAACACCGCCAATTGATTTATACTAATCCTTAGTCTAAAATTGTGAACAACTGGATCTGGGCATAACATTGAGTACCGTTCTGGCTGCATAAAACGGTAGACCACATTTACTTAAACAATATGCCCCGAGCTGCGGGGCCATTACCAAGTCAGTTAATGCCCCTGGGGCCCATAGGTACAGGCCTGAGCAAGAAATTATCTAGCCATGTATGTGATCTGTCTAGACCTTCTTACTTTGGACTCTATTATGGCCCCGCAACCACAAGCTGCTGACATCTGAAGACCGAAAAATGTATATGCACCAGTGTACTCCACTACTCTCACCAAAGTCACCAGTTTTGTCCTGTGGATTCTTTTTGAGGAAACTAACATTACCTTGGTTTTGGTAATGTAAATTGTTATATGGTTCTCATTTACATACCTTCCCAGCTCATTCAGCATGCTGTTTATGCATGTTAACAGATGGTCAAATATACCAATCCTGAGAAGGCAGCCTGCTCTTATCCTCAACCTAGTCAGTAGGCCTGCTAAGTAGATGTTAAAGAGCAGGGGGGCCATCATACAGTCCTGATGTACCCCCCTGCTCATCTCATCTGACAATTGGTTATGATATCCAAGACGGATCTGAGCCGGAGTGTTTGTATGCAGAGCTATGATTATCTCCAAAAGCAAACTTGGACACCCCCACAGTCACATTTTCCTCCACAATGTATTTCTGTCAACTTTGTCGAATGCTGACCTAAAGTCGATGAATGCAATATAAACTGAGGCTTAGGAAGGCTGTCTTGCTTGCTATATAAAACACATGAACCAGCTCTGTAAATGCTCCAAAACAAACAATGCAAATACTTTGCCTGTAATATCAATATCAAGCAAGGACAGTAGTCAGTATTTTCCAGGGCCAGATGGTCCTCAGCTTAATAAACTGGGGCCATTATTGATTTTCTTCAAGAGTCTGGAAATGATTTTAGTGGTGCAGACCTTTTAAAATAAGGGACATAGGTACAACTGCCCACAGCTTAATATCGCCCTTCAGTAATGCAGCCGATAGACCATTTTGCCCAGGCGCCCTGGAGTTTATTGGGCCCTTCAAATGCCTACAGGCATTACTAGCAGAAGCCCACGTTGACTCCTGCTGGACCCCTACATCAAACATTTTGGACTACATGAACCTGACCCACACACTCTCCATAACAGGGTTCAGAATTAACTGGTCAGAGAGACTCCTTACTGACACCAAATCCCACCATGTCCTTCCTGAATGGCAACTTGTTAAAACATCAATCATTTTCTGCCAGTTCCCAATCCGACCCTCTATTTTCCTCCTCTCTACCCAGTTTCTATATTGTTTTTTTACTCTGGATATTTCAAGCTGAACTGGGAGGGGGGAGGGACGAAATGGAAAGTGAACCCAACTGTTTCCTTAGGAAGCTTTTTGCACTTCTAATATCAATAAGGTAGATGGCCTGCTACCTGTATCTCAAGGGGTCTAAACAGTGTTTATAGTATGTTTAACAAGTGTCTAACTTCTTGGCCTATTCTGCAAAATGCCAAGATCAAAATACTTAACAGTCAGAAAATGTACAGTATTTCCATACAATCTTAAATATTCTGCTATTTAGCAAGCATGCCAAAGCACCTCTACTGTGCTCTACTGTGAACAAACAAGGACTAATAATCTGTTACAGGTCACTAGCTTCATACCTGGTTGTATGTCCATGTTTCCTCTGAATAGAGATGCAATCTCATGTTTGACAAATGTTTGGGATGTACTCTTTGTTGCTTAGATAATACAGATCTAGGCCTTTGCTCTCAGTTCGTAGAGAGATGCTACACCTCACCCGCACTTCATTAATGAAAACCCAAAAGCTAGAAACTGTTTTGGACTGTTAGTGTGGGTTGGACCCTGCAAAGATGCAAATCGGTATTTCTCATGTGGTAAAATATGCTCAGCTTAAACATGAGTTAGTGCCATCCCACATAACAAGTTATTCATCTTTTTTTATGTACTCGATAGAGTTCCTCTCACACATGTATCATATGTTGAAAGACACACTTGGAGTTTCACTACAGTTAGTAAGTATAAAACATGTGTGGATCAGTTGCAGTTAGGAGAAAGAGAGAGAGAGAACAGAGAGAACAGAGAGAGAGAGAGAGAGAGAGAGATTGTACCCTAGTTTTGACCATTTGAGATCTGAGACAATGATTGCTTGAAGCCAGTGCACAGAGAGAACAGAGAGAACGAGACAGAAAGAGAGAGGGAGAGAGAGAGAGAGAGAGAGAAAGAGAGAGAGAGAGAGATTGTACCCTAGTTTTGACCATTTGAGATCTGAGACAATGATTGCTTGAAGCCATGGCACATCGATGAGAATGTATTTCCATTAACTCTCATGCATGTGAAAACTCATGAGCAGCATCTGCAGCACAGCTGATTCACCTATGAGAAATACAGTATTATATTGGTTTTATGTGAGGCAATTTAAGAAGTATTTATTTTTTCTACCCCTTGCCAGGCAAATGTTGTGTTCCTTTTACACAGTTACTTTAGTGGCAATAATACATCACTTAGCAGAAATTGGGATACCACTCTACCACTCTACAGGCATTCATGTGTTGATGTAGAAAGGTTGACAAGAACTGCATGACACCTTGCATTCTCTCTAGATTCCAAGGATTTACAGAAGACACAGTGAGAAATTCCTTGAGGATATCAAGAATCGAATGGAATCCGTCAGGCTGTGTGGTGTGACTGTCTTCATTTGCTAACCTCAGTGAAGATAACTTTCAGTTAAAGCCCAGCACTTACAGTTTCAGTGAATTTAAGAGTCTCTGTGTTTAGCCTCCATGTTTTTCTATTTGAGACCTCATTGGTGCTTTCCAGAAACATGACAAACATCTGTACAAATATGAATGGTGCTGAACATCTTCGATGAAATTCTAGACTTCATCTCAAACATAGTGTAGTCCTTGCAATATAGGGTGTATTTGGGTTAGAATACAGAGTATTAAGTTCAACCCAGCTTCCAGGTTCAGCACTCTCTGGGAATCTTTTAATGAGAGGCGGAAAGTAAACTATATCACAATAATCTCAGCGTGTTATATCTAGGCTATCAGTCATATCCATCTCATGCTTATTTTGAAGGAGTGTAACCATTTCTTGAAGTATTGCAATTGATGACATTGATCACAAAATGTGTTTGAGATGTGCATTACAGATGATACCCAGATTTAGAACTTTCTGGAAGGACATTGGCTCTAGGACCTTCAAACTCAAAGGCTGTTGATCTAACTCCTTTAAATAGAGGCGGATCACTTACTTTAAGAGGCAGGCATGTGCTTGCCAATTAATCAAGTTGGATGAGGATATGGGTTTCACACTTGTTCATTTTGAAATGCAATGCATTCAGTCCTAATGCGCATTCATGAGGGAGGCCCAAAGGACATGTCACATTTATCTTGAAATATGACTATGTCAAACGTCCAACAACTACTTCTTGAGTTCAGTTAATTAGAAAGCAGACAACCCTCTGATTGGTTGTACTGTACACCACGTTTATTGTTCAGTATTTTGAGAATTCTCGAATTATCCAGAGTGATATGTTGCTGGGAAGTCTTGAAGTATTAAGGTAGCTTGCTGATCCTCCTATAGGGATATAAAGATTGCTTTGTAATGTCTGCCACAACAGTTTCCATACCTAATTGTAGTCTGAATCAAGATTGCTGATTGAGAGTAGTGATGTCTCAGGATTATAGTGAGGTACTGTAGGCTAGACAGTGGCCTATAATTCGCCTTGGTTAGTGGGGTTCCTGTACTTTATTGCAGTAAAAGTGTGATGGTTGTGTAGCCCAGTGAGATGGTACTTTGCAGTTTGAGAGTGTTGCATTCATCTCTCATGTGATGTTGGCTATGGCAGTAGAGAAACTTCTGTCAAGCATTCGGTAAGAAAGGGATGCGGATGTAGAAGCAGAAGTCTGTGAAGTAGAGGACCTGAGATGATTATTTCCAATTTGTGGTTGTAAAATGTTGACATGAAAAACACTAGCAGGCCCTTGTAACGCTAACAAAAATAACATTTAGTGTTAGCTTTTTCATCAGGGATAGACATTGATTTAAATGTGTTAAAGTTTGCATGTCATTTGTTGCCCAAAAATGTTAATCACTTTGAAGATAGCTTTTCCCCTGGAACAACGGCTTAACAGTATCCTTGTTATAGTTGTGATGAACAGGAATAGGATGGGCTATTCTCCAAAATGGGACATTGAGGACATGTGTATCATGTTAAGGGACATATTCACATGAATGCATGCTGAGGGTGCAAAAGACCAACATTTAGGTAGAGTGTAATACTTTTAGTTGATGCTCTTTAAGCAAGAGAGAAGTGTTCTTTTGAACGCCATTATCAAAGGTCTCTGACAGAATATTTCTACTGCAACGGTATCATACCAATAAAGAGGACGTTTCAGATCTTAACAGAAAACTGATAATAGCTCCAAAGTTTAACCAACTGCATTATCTGACAAAGTATTTACTTTCATCAGAGACTTAGGTGAACAACCAATGTTTGGATAAATATGGACAGATATTTCTAATTTTATTTCAGCTTATCCGTCCAAATTTCAATTTCTTTTGCCCTCATGATTGAGAATCATTATTTTGTCAATACAGAGAGCTGTACAATTGGGATACTAAGTTAGTTTTCATTCCTGTATCTATTGTGGTTATTACTCTGAATGCCTACTCTGTGGATCATAGTGGTCCCAGGGCGTAATGTTTGCCACGTTTGCAAAATGAATAGGTGCAACCCCTGCCGCCCTCCCCATGTTTTTGTGATAAATCATGCAGAGATCTGAGAGACCTGTGAGGAATTTAACTTTAAGTGAAATAAGAAAATCCTTTTTCTATGGACAGTGATAAGGGCACAGATTCCTGCTTTACTGCCTGTTTCTGATAAGCAAATGCACATGGTTAGCCTACTGGTAGAGATACAATAAACCATGGGCGAGATTCAGACCACTAATTGGGTTGCATGTAATTGTAGCTGTAGAGAATGACTCTAATGTAAGTTGTGATTATGTAGAGGCTGAGGTACAGGACAAGAAGCTGTGCAGTCAGCGGTACATTCAGAAGAGCAGAGGGCAAAGATTGTTCTACATACCAATACAGTGAATGTGTGCTGGCAGAAGAGCAGAGGGTGGGGAAGTGCTCTACATACCAATACACAGAATGTGTGCTGGTAGGACAGGCCCAATTCACAGTCTTGATCTAATGGAGAACCTCCTTTAATTGTATCCAGTAGGATACTGGTAAAGTTCCAAATGTGAGATATGCAGTGCAAATAAAATCAGACACTGAAAATGTTGGCATACTGACCCAATTATTTCAGCTTCTCCTTGCAAAAATAGACTAATCCTTCCACTTCTCGTGACTACAGTGATGATACATAAAATCTGGAATACATGACAGCTGTCTGCTCACATAAAGAGTAAATACAAATACCATGCATTACCAATAATTGCCATTCTGACTTATATAAACAGCACCATATATTTAAGCAAATATTTGATGGGCAAATGCCCAAATTGTGACACAAATGGTCTCTTATGCTAAGATGCACATTAAATGCTTAAATCTAAATGAATACAGGTCGAAAATGGGTGCGCCCTCTAGCAAGGTATCATGTCTTTAGCTAAGGAAAAGTGCATGGCCATTGGGTCCAGGCACCACCTCCTGCAACATGACGTTGGACCCAAGGAGAGTAAATGGGAGTTCCCCTGGTCCAACTCACCTACATCTGCTCTGAGGCGGGCATAGGCACAGGTTTGCATCAATACAGAGAATACCTATGATTTCTAACACTCACAGGTGAGTCTCAAGTCTTTGTCCCATAGTGATTGGCAAATCAAAAAACATAGCAGCCAGTGCCACAGTCCATGCATAGAGAATTGCACTGCTGGACAGAGAGTGTCCCAGTGAGCATTCATTAGATTTATACAAGCTGAATTTGTATTACCAGGGGAACACTATTAGACTCAAATTTCTTCTCCTGGTTCACAAATCTGTCCACAGTAAGGCATCACTGTATCTATCCTCCTCTAAGAATAAATAAAGGGTGCCTGGCGGAGTCCTGATATGCCCAGGAGGGTACCTGTATGCAAAATGCTAGAAAGCAGGGTGAGAGATCCGTAGGCAGCTGTCTAGTTTTGAAGCTATTTTATTTTGCATCCAAAACGATTTTGCACAGATGAATATATTTAAACATTTACACGACATTCGATAAGCACGAAAGTTTTTTGGACAGACATTTCTTTTGCAGGGGAAATACAGGTATGTATCGTCCTCTTCTATTGTCGAGGAACAGTTTCCACAGTGATGCACAAATATACAGTACAGGTGAGTTGTGACATAGAATTTTTACAGGGTGCGGCCCACGACTGTGGTTGGTCCGGGGGTACTAAACACAATAGCGTACACAACACTATCTATAAACACATATACACAGGGGTTGTGCCACAAAACATCGACACAGAGGTGTTTCGGCCAAACTGGGCTGGCTGAGAGCCCGAGGTGGTGGTGGCCTTCATCAGGATAATCACTTGATAGTGGTGCTGTCTGTACAGGTAATCGTCTTCTATGGTGCAGCAGGGACGCTGTGCTGGGAGTCCTGTTATGGGTACCAGACTCTTGGAAGCATGTCAGCATGTGACATGGGATGACTCGTACGGGACATCTGAGAAAAAGTCTGCATGGATTTGTTCAAAACCAAACTAAAAGCCTACCTCCTCACCTCTGGGTTACCCTCTTAATGTACCTCTACTCTGCCTGCTAGCCAACATTTATCCCTCTCCTCTAACCTGCCTCTGTCTCTCACTTCTTCTGCCTCCATTGTAGCACTTTACCCATCCTAGTCACATCTGGAGCACAGCTGGCCGTACCACTACCTACAATTAAAAAGTGTCCAATGTTGGTTGTCCTTATGTATACTTATACTTATGTATTGTCCCCGGTGACTGTTCAATTTACTCTCCTCCAAAATCTGGTAAGAATGTCCCTCAAACTGCTTCCCGTCAAATCTGATTTTTCACCTATTGTATGTTCTTTTGTGATCAAAAGTGGAGTGTTCCTCCTGCATACAAATACATACACACATTAAATGTGATGTCTTTCAAAGGACACCATCAGCCTCTTTACCAATTATATAGCTCTGCTGATTGAGGAATCATGCATGTTTACATTATTTTACAAAACACCTCGTTGCATATAAATTCATATTCACCTTGTAAAAGACAATTGTCAAATGGGGGAGTGGTGTGAGCATGTATAAAGATCAGTGTATGAAAAGAATGCGTAGACTGTGGATCTTTTTAAAGTTGAAAACAAAATTTTGGTTCCACAGTCATTTTAAGTTATATGCATCTACCAATGTTATTTTTTCTTTGGGTTATTCTGTGCTCGTGGTTTACCTAGTAATTACACTGGCATGACGTTTGACATTTCTGGCAAGGGTATAAGCATTGTCTATGACAATTTGAATCACTCTGGGAAAAAGGGAATATGTGTTCAAAACGTCAAGTAGGACAGCACTTCAATCTACCCGGGCCTGCCACAATAAATTTGGATCATGCATGTGTATGTGTGTGTTGGCTTTCTCAGTGTTGAGAAGGCCCCTGGAGAAGCACTGACTACAGAGCAGAGTGAGATGATTTCAGTCACCAGGGAAACGACTTCTTTGTCAGCGATCACTTCTTCCTCCAATCGTCCTGGTGCCCAGAGGGGCATTATAAAGAACATGTGCCACTGTGCCAAGCGAAGAGTCTCCACAACAAAGCAAAGGAAAATAAAGACGCTCAAATGTATTCTTAATATATTAATGAACCGAAAAAGCGGATCAAATGAAGTGATTAAGGGAAACTAGCAACAATTCAAATTAAAGACAAGTGTGTTGGTGCTATTAGAAATTATGTAGCGTTTAAAGAACACACGATACAATAACGGAGCACAAAAACAAATATTATAAATTCATCGATATGAGCACGAGCATTTTTATTTTTTTATTTTCTTTGGCTGATGCTTATAAAACCATATCATGCGTCTGCTATGATTTGATCAGAGGCAACGTCCAACCTTTTGATACGGTGTAAGGTAAATATAATGTACAAGTTCAGATTTCCTTTTTTTTTTCTTTTCCTGATTTAAACCGCTGATACTTTACAATTGTTCAGAATGTTGATTGGGAACAAAGCCCTATGGAGATGAGATGTTCTGCCCCGGGCAGCACAGGGTTGCCAACATGGGCAGCTAGGAAGATAGCGCAGTAGTCGACAACCCAGTGATGCCCCGGGTAAAGCGTTGCATCTCCATGTGGCTTTACAGTGGACAATTTGCCAATGATGTCACATGTAAAGGTCACTTGCAAAGTGATGTGACATTTTTGCATAACAGTGCTACACATGTTTCTAACGATGAAGATACGTCTAGACGGTGTCACTTGAAGATGCCTTTGTATACCACATCTGAGTCTGCTTCGGGTGATACGCCAGCCAAGCCTACTATGGAAATGGCATCAAGAACCTTCATTTAATAGATGTTGTGTTTTTGCAGCTTGATCCGTGTTTTCAAATATAATAGCGAAACTTTGTTCAATAGTCTGCTGTCCATACTTATAGCAGGTGGCTGCTTGTAGACAAAAGAAAAACGTGTATATTATGCCAATTAAAGGCATCTAATTTTCAGTATGGGTTTAAAGAGCGGGCAACATATTCACATAAAAAAAGTTCTAATGTGACTTTTTCCAAAAAACGTGTTTACCTCAGGTAGCTTAATTTCCGTTTCTTTTACTCCTTCACAATGCTGATGGTTTTTGTGCTCTTTGTCAGCAGTTGACTGTGCCTTTAAACTCTGTCAACGGCCTTCCTCCGTTTAATTGTCTGCTACACAATGTTGTCTTCTGTTGGTCTCCGCTTCCCCCTCTTCGCCTGTTGCAGTCTCAGTCTGCCGTCGCACACTTTCTAAGAGACTTGGGAAATGGCGGAGACAATGCAAGCGCGTCACTGTTATTGTTGTGCTGTCCTCCTAGCAGCAAATCCTTTCTCTGAGCACAGAGAGAGCCTTCCTGTAAAGGTCCATGTCCCTTAGAAAATCCACAGGAGGAGCTCTTCAATGACAGCTACTGTCAAGGCGCCGCCTAATCATTACCCTTCAATGTGGACGAGTGAAATTGCAATGAATAAGACAGCCTACAGGAAGGCAAGAGCACACATATCAAGAAAGACATAGCACTTTATATAACATCATTTGGCTAAAAGAGTTCTTATACTTAACCTGAGAATAGAGTAATTGTATACAAATGTTGACATCGATAAAGGTGGAGAGTCTGGGAGACAAATAGAAATATTCCAATAAGAAGTAAGGCTGGTTAAGTGATGAAATCCATCCCTGCCATCATACATAGTCAATTTACTATTCTCTACGCTTTATGTGTCTATATCTGACAAGTACATTCTCATTATATGACTATTTCCACACTACTATACTGCTAATAATCAATCCCCTACATTGCAGCATCTTTCAGGGTTTGATGGCAAGCCATAACAATAGTATTCTGCACCTGCTACTGTCGGAAGTGGCTGCTCACTTCTGTGCGCAGTGTGGCTTGGCGGTGTACAATACATTTCTTGGGCATTTCCTCTAGTTGGGTGGTGAGTCTCACTGAGCCCGAGAGGAGTGAAGCAAGGGGTAGGAGCCCAGACGTGCAAGAGGCACCGCAGCACCTCTGAGCTACAGCTGGTGAGACAAGGTGTGTGGTATCCTGTCCGTGATGCCTTTTTGTTGGGATCGGGTGTGGTGGACCCCACATATAGGAAGTTTCCTCTTGACCCAGTGCCCTGTCTAAGGTATCCTGCGTATCCATGCAAGCAGCTCAGAGTGGAGGATAGCTTTGCTGATAAGGCATCCTTTATACATGGACTTCTTTATCTGCGTATGCTTATGGATTGTGGCAGCCCCAGTCCGCGCTTCGTGTAGTGAGGATATTGCCAGCAGATATTCCTGGTCCTGGTAGCACGTCAGAGCAGGTTACTGATTGATGCAATCTTTTGTGCACCAAATCTTCTCTTAGGTCACTGTGTGTTTAGTGCTCAGTATCCTTCTTTTTGTAATGCTCACTAATAGAGTCCATGCTATAAATCCATTGAAATTGCAACAGAATACTGCTCCCCGCTGCTCACAAGTCAGGTTTCTGAAGTTCTAAGAAGGAGTGACAGCAGTAGAAAGTGCATTCAGGATGAAACACTGGTTACTGTTGCGGATATCCTGGGCCCTTCGGGGACGACATCTGTATTAGCTTGGAGCTGTCTAAGACAGAGGTTGGCTCTCTAAAGGATCCAGAGGATCTGCCGGAGGTGGGACCGACTAGAGGACGTATAGGAAACAATGGCATTTCTGATCATCTCTCTGTGATGCAGTCTCCATCGAAGATCATGGAGGGTGTGGTCAATATGCTGTCTACCCAGTCTCACATGGAAATTAAGGGATCTGATAATGACCAATTGGACTAAATCACCTGGCAGCTTATTAAATAGAACATTATTTTTGATATTATCCAATGTAAGAATATTATGGACTTCTGAATATGCCTAGTATCTTTGGACGATATCATACCTCAGCTTCCACCAGCTAGATCTGATGTAGCTTGCCAGTCTGAGATGGAGACCACAGATATAGCTTGCCAAAGTGATTTAACTGTTCTACGGCCACACTCTAATATGCTGCATACACCGGAACAAACTGATTTGATGAAGTGTGATAGGGGGCTTAGTGTTGGTTTTGAAAACAATAAACAATAATCATCAACCTACAGTGACGGGCCCAGCTGCTACTGTTATGGTGACTGCTCCTGGAGTCTTATCTTCTATGGGTCCTTAATTTCAGCATATTCCTTCCCATTTTAAGGATGCGGGAGATGGAAGCTGACTTTCCCTTTAAGAAAGAAATTTGCATCAACAAATCCAAAATGCCTGAGATCTCTGATCCCGACCTTAGAAAGCTAGTCAGTGAACCTAAAAATCTCGTCATCACAAATGTGGATGGACCAGAGAGACATGAAGCCAGAGAAGCCCTAAGAAATACAGTCTTGTTCTCGTTGCAGAGTACAGTGGGCCCAGGTTGCATCCGAGTTGACGATATGAGACTTTTGCATAGGGTTCAAGTTAAGGACTGGTGTCATGGGGCTAACACCAACTGTATAATTATTGTTTGTGGCCAGAACAACTTCCCTTGTTTCTTGAGACGTTGCAAAAATGTGAATTTGACATCTTCTGTGACAAATGTAAAGATTGTATTGGATTCATATTTCTTAGCCTTAAACTATGTTCCTATACAGTAATGTTATTTAGCAGTCATTTTTAGTGTTATGTGATATGTGTATCCCCACGATTGTTATTCTTTGTGGTCCAGTTGTTTGGATTTTGTTTCTAGTGCCTCTGTTCCTCCGGGCCGATGTCGTAGCGCTGTAAAGATAACTAAAATAAATAAATAAATACAATGAGGTATTTGTATAAGCTTATTTTATGTTAGTTTTCCCTAATGGGAAACTCACCTATCTATACTACAGATTAGAAACCACGATAGTTCTCTAATGAGACAATTTCCATTTGTTTGGTTTATAGCGTAGTCAGCCTTAAATTAAAGGAATGTTTAAGGGAACGCTGCACCTGTGTTAAGGCCTTATAATAAAGAAACAAAGAAATGCAAAGTTGCACAAATAGATGAATATAAAGTGAAAAATAAAAGTTGTGTGATGTGGATTCAAACTTATGACTTTTTATGGAATATGATATTTATTTCAATAATAAAGAAATGTAATATTATCAGAAATATCCAAAGAAGTCACAGTGAAATTACTTGTAGTATTTCACTAGAGAATTGTTGTGCCGAACACAGAAAGATTTTGTAGGTAATTAAAAATAGAATAATGAGAAGGACAAACCTGGTGGTTTTGAAGGGACAATTTACGAAACACGTTCAAGATTGGCAGCTCACATGGTTATGGTAATGCATGAAACTGACAGTTCTGGACAAAAACCTGGAACTGAACTGCATCAACTGCGAGATAGATGGCAAGGCACTTCAAATAGCAACATTGGGACACTTCTTCATTCTGAAATACTCAGTGAAACTATTATCCTGTAAAACTGGATTCCTTGGAAAAATTGAAAGCACAATTCAAATTCAGTGTGGGTAGCAGGCTACATAGCTACATCAGCAGTATAGTATTCGGACAGTATTGAAATAATACTAAAACTTAAGTAGGTTCAATATGCCCCTTGATCTAATAATATAACCTTTTTTTCGTGTGCAATTGTTGGCAAACAATTTACAATTATTCAAGTAACAAACCTCTAACACACAGGACCAAGGATGATGTCCCTCAAGCATATGAAACATACACAGAAACGACACGCAAAGGCAACAAACTGGCAGATAACTGCCAGATAAGGCCTCAAGCCTACGAACGAGAAGGGGTAGATTCTTTAAACTGGATCATAGCAGTGCTAGGGATAATTCTCCAGAATGGCTAATTTCCTTTACTACTGAGTCCCTCAGCAGCTTTCCTGGATTTTTAGGATTTCTTTTTTTATCCTGGTAAGAGTGTGAGCCTTTTTTCTCACTCTTACATGCCTTTTGTTGTGTGTGTTTAACATTTTCTTGTGCTCATAGACTGTGGAGCATCACCTACTCCATAGGCATCATCTTTTTACTATGTGTTAGACAGCACCTTCAGTGCAGTGACACAGGGTTGTCTTTTAGACTTCCCAACTCAGACTCAATTTTCTGGGACTGACTACTGTCTCCCAGAACATGTAAAGTTCCCATTGACTTTATTAGTCTCTCTAAAATCCACAGACCCAGTACAAACTATCTTTCATAGAGTATTGGAAAGGGTTAATACGTATCCCTTTTTGTCTGTTTCTCTTGGAGCATTGTTTTGCTCCCTTTTCATCAAGATGTGGCTGGTGGCAGTGGTTACTACCCTATTTTTCCTACCGCGGTTAACTTAAATAACCTTGGTATTGTTTTAGGCTATCTTGGTAGCCTCAAACATAAACCCACTAGACCATATATATTTTCATATGGTTTGGGCTGGGTTATTTGCCATTCTTTTTGAAAATGTCTTTCTTGTGTTTTACTCCACACGCCAATCCAGGTTTGGTTCCTTTGTTCACCGTCTTTTTGCAGGCTTCTCCACAGAAGCCCTACTTAGGCGCCTGAAAGTCTGGGTAGGCAGGATGTGAGGGAGGGGTTTTAGTTCCACTGCCATGGGCTCCCTTGGTTACCCAAGTCACACTCCTGTTCGATTGGCTATGTGACTGTCCAGCAAGGACAGCCACCCTGCTGTGTGATTGAGAGCCAGACTGTGTGAATGGGGGAAAACTGCATAAAAAGCACGTCTCTGGGTCTGGAAAGACAGAGTTGCCACTGGAATGAAAGAACCAATTAGGAGCTGATGGAAGAGGACCCCTACGATGACTGAACTGCCCGGTGAAGCTCTGCTGCAGGTCCGAATCTTCAGACTCTAACGACAGAGAAGATCCACTAGGAATCTTCTTCCCCTGAGCTGGTAGGACCAATCAGTTCACCCAAACTGCAAGCCAGGACACCCTCCTCTGGTCGAATTTGCTGTACAGGGCTACAGGGAACCAGATAGCCAGGAAGGTCGGACCCTGCTTGGGTTTTAAGGAGCACACCTTTTATTCATTGCTTTGCTCTGCTAATGGATTCTTCCATGGGCAGTGCAGGACCCTCCAGTCCTCCTACTTTGTGTCAGTCCAACAGTATCTTCAGGAACCGTGAGCCTGCAGGACCTGCCAGGAACGTCCACCTCAGCTACAGCTTCTTCTCCATTTAAAGGTACTGTGCACATCTGGTTGTTTCGTCCAGCCGCGGTGAAGGTGTGAGAAACCTTTTGCCAAACCGAGGGCTTGTCTTTCTCTACTCTTTAAACTAACCTTTCTACCGACCAACTTCGTCCGGAACTCTTGGCAAAGCCTTAACTGCGAACTACCCTGAACTGTGTGATCTTGAGCAAAATACTTTTGTCCTATTGACTTTGGCCCTAATCCTTTTTGATTTGATTCCATCACTGTAGTTCCTCTTTCTAGATTGCCCTGCTTACTTACCTGTTGGTGCTGCTCAATTTGTATCTAACTTTGTCTTTCCCTCCCATTTAAAATGTTGGAGTGCCATTTTGCTCACACTTCATTTTTTAGCTCAATTTGTCCAGAATCAATTGGGAGTGGTGTGGTGTATTAAGAGTGTGATTTTTAAACTGCTTTGCTTAAGTGATCTGTTATACAACTGATGTGTAAATAAATGTATATTCTTTTACTCAGAAACCTTGAGTCTGTGTTTGTTTGAATCATTGTAATTGCTGTCCGTTGTGTAACTATTTCCATTGCTCTTGAGATAAGTCTGGCTGCTCAGCCATCACTACCACTTTTACTGTGTAGTACAGGCTTGTACCAAAGGTGAATTTGTACTGTCACTTGTAGTCTTAATTGTGTGTGGTGTCCCCAAAGGGTGCTTCATATAATTCTCCCTAACAAGCAGCGCACCCATCTCACCTTCCTCACCACCTATCTTGGCACTGCATAAAAGTGGCAAGGCCAGACGAGCACATAAGTGGCCAATCAAACCCTTTTATCGACTAGTGTAGTAGAATGCCAACCAAAAGCATGTTAGATTGAAATGTAGCATTTGTAGAATGCTGAACCAAGGAGGAGGTGTTAGTGGCAAAGGAACCAATAGTAGCATGTTCACTTATAGATACCTATATGTTCTATACTCTACCAACAAATACAATGAGAGTAGATGATTTTTTATGATGAATATTAACTATTATGTCAGCTATGATCGCTCTCCCACCAGCTGTTTGTATTGGAATAAAGCAGGGCTTTCTCATGTACTTGGAGCTACTACGTTATTGAGTTTTTTTCTCTTTATGGTACATTTGGGCCTATCTTAACAATACCTCAGTAAGCTACTTGAAAACTGAACAAATATGTAGTTCAGCTAAAAATAACAGGTTCTAATCCTGATGGGATCTTCTTAGATAATGTGCCTTTCAACCCCCTGGCTAGGGACTGGCAGGCCAGTAACGAGCTGTGTATTTATTTCTTTGCTATAGACAGCCATGTACAGCTGCAATAATATGGCAGTAAATGATGTCTAGGAAAGAAAATTACCAATGTTATTGTAATTAATGTTTCAATATCACGTTATGTTAAGTCATATTAATTGACCTCTGTAGCCCAATCTTTTATACTTGTATATCTTCCTGAGGCTCTGGGTAATGTTAATGAAGTAAGGGGGTACAGAACAAGTTTGCTTTTACTTCAGTTGTGATATGAGACCAACACTCTGGTGGAAGGTATGGTATGGTAATGTTTATTTATAAAGTGTCTATACGCAGGCAGTGTTTCAAAGCGAAGTATTAATGATCTATAGGGGAATGAGTTCCCTTGTTGCCCCTGCCTCCCCTATTGTCTCCCATATGTTTGCCACCAAATTCCTTGCAGCCAGTCATCCATCTTCATGAAAAAATGTAACTACTGTTCAAAAGATGAAGGCGCTCCAGCGCAGTTTTTCTCTGCATTGCTAGTACTATTAAAGGCACCATTGCAGACTCTGGCCACTTTCCTGGACAATCTGTGTAAGTTAGATTCCTTTCTGACATAGAGTTGCATGAACTAAAAAGAAACCTGTCCCTTTAAAAATAAAACAGTTTGAAAAATGAACTAATTTATGCCCTATGCATTGCCATTTACGTTGTCAAAGTCCTAGAGTACATGGCTGTCTCCTAACTACCACATAAACGGGGGAGACCTGTACGAATAACATGTTTTCTGGGATGATGCCCATACAGGAAGATATGCAATTTCTTTTGATCTCACTATACATTTCACAGAGCAGAAATACCTAGTTGCATATAATTCTGGTCCTACACCCAAAGGCAGTCTCTCACCTAAAGGCTAGGTAATTCACCTCTGTAAAAGAGTACTAACAGCAATCCCAGCATGTGTTTCATCCTTGTTAGGCCTCAACAGTAAAATGAAGCCATGTCACTCTAGAATACAGAGATCATGGGGTCTACATCTAGAGTATCCTTCTAACTTAGGGTGAATCCCCAAGTGAAACACATTTACAAAGATGTAGGGTACTCTCTTCTAGAAATGAAAACAGCCAAATAACCTGTTCTCTGGGATGGTGAAGACTCGCAGTGGGAGTTCAACCACATTTTAGCTCACTGAGCCGTTCACAGTGGGGGAATATCCATTGCATATTGGTGTGAGCCTGCTCACAAGGACAGCCCAGCACCAAAGTTCGAGACAATTCTCTTCTGAACAAGAGTACCAACAGCAGCTCCAGACACGTGTTTTAGCCTTTTTGAGATTCAGTGAGGTGATTGTGTGCCTTTCAGGGGCACACTGATCAAGGGTTCCATGTTTGGTTCACCCTTCTACCTTATGGTGAACACTCAATTGAACCAAATAAAAAAGACAATTTGAGAACTCCTCTGCTGAGAATGAACAACTCCAAATACAATTTTCTCTGAGATGGCTCTCAGTCAGGAGGGACTACAGCCACATTTTAGCTCACTGCACATTCATCAAAATAGAAATGGCATATTTCCCTCTACCCCCAACTAGCCATTGTGTGGATTCTCAGCAACTGTTCCTAGACTACAGTTATATTTGGGGCTAGTCTATTCTTATGGCCATAGGCGTAAGCCTGCACATACCTTATTGGTCCTTGGACCAAGCACTGTTTGGTAGTGATTTTATGGGCTGGGTCTTGGCTGCATTGCTTACAGTGTTTCAGTGCAGTATTGCATGAATACAGGGTTGTGCGCCCCTTTATCTTTTTGTGGCCCTGCTAATTTCATGTATATGGATTAATATTTCTACCCTGCTTCTCCTCCCCTCCTGCCCTTATTTGAAGTGAATGTTACAAGGCTGTGAAGGTCAGCTCTGTCCTCCTATTCCCTTAGTCTGGCACCACACCATAATATGAGTGTGCTCTCTGCTGGCCACTTATAAATCAACTATACGCAACAGGAGGCAAACATGTTTTCAAGTACCTCCAAAAGGGAAATTGGGCTGTAATTTTTTGAGTTTGTGCGCTCCCCCTTTTTAAATATGTGAACCAAAATTAGGATGCAGTCCAGAGAAAATACACTTTACAGTGCAAAAGCATATACGTATTGCTGGATAATTGTTTATGTGGCTGATGAAGTTGTGATCCAAGGCAGAGAGTAGAAACTATGTTTTTCTGTGTGTAAGTGTCCAGGAATGTGGGGTTTGTGTATGCGCTTCATTGTAATGTCCTCAATTGTTTGAGTTGCTTAGTGCCTGTATGTAATGGGATAATCCTCCTGGCCTTCTTTAGCATAAGTATGAGCCTGCTTTGTTGTGTTTTTCAGTGTTTAATATTCCGCTCAAAGAAGGGAATGAAGATGGATGGTTTGGTACCTTGCTCTGTCACAAGGACTGTAGTGAATGAGGCAGAGGATGGTGTTAGTGCAAAAGCATGTGAATGTCATTAAGACTAAGTTATTTGCTAGTCATATGATCTCAAATATCATAGACATCACAGAATCTCCCACGCATCGACGCACACTACAAATATGCCATACAGTTAAACATCTTGTATGGAAAATGATGGCTTATCACTCCATATACAGACAGGAAATAAGCTTTGGTGGGTAAGTGTGTGGCACATGTGTATATAGACATGTTGTGGAATATTATATAGTGTTATTGTCTGGCATACCTTCTGGCTCTTGATTGGTCTCTTTGGTTTTTTATAGGAATTTGACGTGGTTAGTGAGTAGGGGAAAGGATTGCAGATTTCCGTTTGAACTCTTGTTCTGCTTTGGGGAAACTAAAGGCTGGTATGTATCTGTGAGGCAAAGAGGGAGGGGATAACAATTCAAATCACAATCAGCCCTACCAGCAAAGAATATCCACTCAAGAAAAAGGAGGTAGAGCTGTTGCTGAACCAAACTGAAGCTCACTGTTTGGCAGTGGTGGTATTTGTGGCTTCAGGACCAAAATAGGGCAGAGAATGAAGACCTACATGATGGTTCAATCCCTATCGGGCACTATGTAACCACAGAGTGTTGTCGCCAGGACAGGATGGCTGCATGGAGGCCATCTGTTGCACTGCAGCCTTGGGATGGTGGCTGGAAGCCAGGAGAGCCAGGGAGGCCATTACCAACAAGAGACAGGGCTGGGGTAGGTGGGCGTCTGCAGCTGACTATGTGGATGTTGTACCATTGGAAAATGTCCAGCCTTATTGCTGGAATGGGCCCAGCTGCCAAATGTAATTTGCTGCAACCAAGCTGGCAGCCGGGTTGACATATATGGATGGATGAAACAGGACGATCTGGGCACATTGAAGTCGAGAAGAAAATATGGTGACAGGTTCTCCGTCCTAGCTCTCTCCTCACTCCCCCCTTCTACTGCCTGTTTTGCTACTATTATTGTTCTGGTGAAAACACCTTGAGACGGGATTCATTAGCATACTTTTCTGGGTTTAACTTTGCAAACAGTTGCCCCTATATTAATGCAACTTTCGGGGAATGTCTGCCCATCATCAAAGGCTCTTCTGCCTTCCTCCTACACTCTGCCCCTGGGGAATATTTATCTGAAGGAGGTTGGCGTGTTTCATGGCTTGTCACTGTAACCCAAGGACTACTGATGGCACTCCTCTCCGTTGGGCCTCACCTGCTTTGTTTTATAGTCAATTGTTGTATTTATCCTCCTCCTTGGACTTACTCACTATTACGGATATGTTTGTCTTCTGATGTTCTTATCTTTGCTATTTCATTAACATTTGTTTTTTAAATGTGTACTCATCTTATTTTAAGCAACATGATGCCCAGTTTGGATGAACAGGGCTCCTTCTAAAATACAGAGCAATGCAATGTAACACGATGTGATGTAATACACCAGAAGGCATGAGCCAGACTCTTCTCTGACAACACTATAGAACATTTACAAGTATATGTCTACAAAGGTATACGTATGGATGTGACAGGCTCTGCTCTGACTAGCCTATAGGACATTTAGAGGTATACGTCTGCAAATAACGGCTTATATTGTAAAAGTACAGTTGTGCATCTCTATACGGATTATTTTAACAACATCTGAAAGCTGGATATCACACTTCGATTGGTCACATGTCTTTGACTTTATTGCCAACCTTACAAAGTTGGTGGTCAGCCATAAAATGTCATTATGTCTATTTCAACTGTGCTTATTTAACTTATTTAGTAAGGATGATTGGGTACTTGCAACCTCCAAGTCTCACATGGAAGTAATCTGCAGGAACACTAACCAATTAAGATAGTTTATTGAATATTTGACATTGCTGTGCATTTGGATAACTTCTCAAACAGACCCACATCACTTCCTCCCATTGCCAACACTTTACCAATCCCTTCTCTCCATTTCTGCATCTGTCCTTCACTTTTAAGTGTCAGTGTTCGTTTCATGGATTCAACAGAAGACCCCCAAATATCTTAAACTTCTCCTGAAGATCTATGCATGGGACCTTCCCAAAGATCCTAACTGTATGAGAACATTCCCAAATGCTACATGGAGATAAGCTGGAGACAAGAAACCACTTTACTAATGATTCATCCAGACTTGCTGCTGCGGTTATAATACAAATTGATTGTTTGCAAATACTGGTATATATTTGTTCATCTGTATATACTGGTACTACAACAGCATTGACTGAAGTTACACATTAATGTCAGCAAAATAACAGGAGCTGTAGATAACAAACCCTCCGTCATGATGGTTGAATCAACATCAACACTATATAGTATATTTATGTTTGTAGTTTAATGATTACATTTAGGGTTGGTGGATATTAATACTAATTTTTGTTATATATTAAACAGAAAGCCTACCAGCCTAAGCCTTGGTTCCAGTGATCCCTATGCAGCCTTAGCAAGGTCCCTCACCATCATGTAGTCATTGCACAGGTACTTTTAACCACATGGTGCAAATGTGATGCACATTGCAGCATCCACTTAAGATTTACCATAAGAATCACAAAAAGAACGGACCCGATTAGAGGCTTTGCAGCCTAAAGACTTATAATCAAAAATATATTCTTCTAATATTGCCAATGAGCACACATACCTGAATTATGTAGAGTTGCAAAATTACTGAGAATTCACTTTGGATACCTTTTCACAAACAATAAAATATGAATTCCAGGTGTATATTACTGCAGTGTAACACCGTTCTCCTCTAAATCCTTCTGTACTCCATCTGATCTACAACCCATGCATTCACCAGTCAGATAACAAGCCTGTTATGCCGTGGCCATGTCGCACCTACACTTCACAGGATTTGTTGATAGGCAACAATCATTGAAAATAACTTTAAATATTTGAAGACCATTCACAAAGTAATCTGCACAAAAACTACCTTGACAACAAATCAGTGACACTAACTGAAACCCTCCAACCGGTAGCACCACACAAATATTTCTAGACAGATCCATGGTGACCCGGAAGGTACAAAAACAGAGCACACATGCATTAGCGCCTGCATTCAAGAGAGTGCCTGGTTGAGTGCAGGTTCGCTGTCCTGCAATATTATTTTGACAATGCTGATCATCTCCTGAATGAGGCACATTCATTCCATTAGCCTGGGCAAAGGATTTTCTGCCCTACGACCTGGAAGGTACAAAAGCAGAGCACACGCGCATCGGCGCATATGCATTGGAGAGAAGCCTGGACCAGTACTGTCTTGCTGTCTCACTGGCTACTAAAGCAGCCGGAAGAGTTCTTACAAGTGAGTCTTGAACTGTTTTCAAGACTTTTGTTCTTAATTTGTTGATTGTTAGATTGATGCAAGCCTCTGTGTTTGACAACATTTGAATCAGTCAGACAGAAAGTGGCGGGCGGCCTGAATTGACACGCAGCAAAATGTTAAACTTGTTAGATACAATCTTCATAAAGAAAAGGCTCAAGACCGCTGTCCCAAATAATCAACCGAGTGCAACTAGCCCTCATGTGGTGAAAGTTGCAAATATGTCTGAAATAGAAGCTGAAGTCAATCAAAAGACTAATCCAAAGGGGAAAATGACATCCTTTTTCCAAGTGGAGCCTTTGGCATCCAACAGTGAGGTGACCCGCTCTCCGGGTACATTAATTGTTACAACAAATGTGACACCATCTACTAACAGCGGCCTGGGAAATGAGAAAAGTTCCAATTTGGATGTCATTGATAACTCCCTATTGGACCTTTGAAGCTGCAGGAGAGCATTGCTGTGGCTTCCGATACACCGTTTCTACACACAGGAAATACGGCAGCAGCAACAGTACTAAGCAGTGCTAAGGAGGAGTTGTAGTGCCAATTAAAGATCCCAATAGGCCAGCTCCCTCCCTCAACCTATTCCCCCATTCTGACTACTTGGTCTCTTCAGATGAAGGGAGTGCCATTCTAAAACCCTTTGTTGAAATCTAATCGTTCATGGTCACACTTGAATTTGCTATGAAAATTGTATGGCAAAAGCCATGGCAACTTAAGCTCTACTGCTGTCCAAAAAATGGTTCCACCCGTTGATATGTTACATGTGATTGTTACTGAGAAAGAGGGGCCCTCAGTCCATCCTCCAAAAGGTTCTGGGGGGTCTATCTGAACACAGTAATGAATGCAGTGTGGAATGCACAGGTGAGAGAGGCAACGTGACAGAACTCTCTGATGCATCAGAAATCTACCTGTCACATAAACAAAGGTGACTAGCACTTCGTAAGATAGAAGCTACCAACCAAATCAACCAAGATCAAGTGAGCCAGACATTTATCACCGTTCAGAAAACTCTACCTAAAGTGGAGAAAGCCACAACGAAATCTAGAAAGAAGATCTCCCATAAAAAATAGAGAATCAATGAATACTGGGACCCTGATGAGCTGGCTTCTAAATAGTGATAAATCTGGGCCAGCACCAACATACATGAGGTCTTGGAAGATTCAGTGCAGGAGCTAGAGAACTTGGGGACCAACAGAAGGGGTGGCACAGATTATAGCTCCACCCTGGAACATGTCCAGCCCATGAAACCTAAGTTGTTGTCTTAGGTGTATTGGTGTAATGCTACAATTCAGGAAGGGTCTCCAATGAGGCTGGAGTAAATATATTCACGGTGAAACATTTGAATTAGAAACCATTAAACAGATGGTTAAATTGATCACCCTTCCCGCTAATGCAGAAGCAATTCCCTCTATTGCAGGTATTATAAACTGTGGAAATTGTAGAGCCTCTGGACTGTATTCATTTGAATGTCTACTCTCATAGAAATACTGGGCAGAGAATGATAAGAGTGTTACATTCCTGGGACACAAGGAGCATATGGTGGGGCCAAGGGTAATATGAATAGTACAATTCTGAATCCGGTAAATGAATCACAGTGGTAAGAATACCTTGAAGCTAATATAAATCATAAAAAAGTAGTACACTTTTGTATCAAAAAATCTTCTAGGAACAAAGTACGGATGATAACAGAAAGGGCAGATATTGTAAACGAAATCAGCAGATTGAAAGGATCAACGTTTTCTGGACCAAATGGTCTAGCCAGTATATTGGTAAGCATGAACATGAAACTTAGGCAAGTGTTGTGGAAATTCTGTTTGTCAAAGTGTTATCTACTGGTAAAATTCCTTTATGATGGAAGATGGCAATTTTAATACTTGTGCATAAAAAAAAGTGATTGTGCAGTGCCCATAACTATATACTTTTGTCTTTTTTTAGACGTTAGGTAAACTGCTTATGTCATTTATGTTGGACGAGTTACAGAGATGGTTGGAGTCGCGCGAGCTCTGAGATAGGTTTCAGAAAGGGTTCAGGCGAGGGTCTTCTACCCAACATAATCTAAGGCTAATGGATTTGTTGACTTCCAGGCGGCCTTTGATTCCGTCTGCAGAGATGCATTCTGGCAGAAACCTGAGACATATGGCTGCCCGGTTTATATATTACATTTCCTGAGGTTATTCCATGAAGTCACCACAGTGTAGGTCAAGTCTGATGGTGAGGGTGCCCTGAAAAGCACTATTGCCAGCCCTAGCGGGGTCAGCAGGGCTGCGTCTTGGCACCCCTGCTCTTCAACTTGTGCCTAGCTGATCCCTCAAAGTGCTTAAGCATGCTAAAGGCATGCCACCCGAATCCCACCACAGTGTATGCTTTGCATAAGCCGATGACCTAGTTGTACTAGACCACACCCTGTCAGGCTTAGTGAGATAGGCCAGAGAGCAGTGGAAATACACCAAAGTGAATCGGCTAATCATAAACAGGACGAAAACCCAGATTATCCTATTCTCATGTGGGAAAATAATGAGAGCTAGATCTCAATCATGCCTGCCTATGTGAAACATTGCTATAGATATTTATGTGTTGAATTTAGGCTGCAACAGGGTTTCACATAATGTATTACCTTGCGTAGAAGGAAGGTGGCACAATTAACGGCACATATAGCTAATTTTACTAGCCACACCGGGGGTTTCAGTCTTGAGGGTACTTACTATTCGACTGTATGAACAGTGTTTCTGCCCAGATATTTTGCATGGGATTGCATGTCGCTCAATTACGGATCTACTATGGCTGGGGAGATAGGAGGCCGTTTCTGGGAAAAAAATGCTTGTTCTCCCGCCATATTCTTCCACTGAGATACTGCCACTGGAATTAGGTCTTATCTCCTTATCTCCATGCAGGCCACAGTAATGAAGAAGTGTGGCCTCCTTTACATTAAAGTCATGACAGATCCTAAATGCCCGTTGCTGTATACATTAGGACTGGAGATGACATGTAAGCGGGCTGCCTTTTATGAAAAACCTGTGATGTCATCACTTGCACCCATTGACTGTTGCCCGGAATAGGATGCAGGTTTTTACGAGCTAAAAATAAACATTAAAACAAAAAGTGGAGAAATGTGATTGTTGTAGAAACTTTACCCATTTGGCAAAACTAAAATCATATCCACACGTGCTTGAGATGCTTTAGACTTTTGGGAAGCCGCAACCTTATCTGACACTATGTCCTTCTATGAACTTGCGCAGATTTATTCTTTAGTTCCGTATACAGCGCAGAAAATACCTCTGAATAAAAGGGGACTGCCCTATGTGCAAGAATCGAGAGGCAATCGAGTCTGCCAAACGTGTCTTAATGGAATGTCTGAAATTGGGCTCAGTTTACATGTGATTCCTTGGGGAATATGTCAATATCTAGACTCAATTAAAGGCTCACCTTTTGGAGATACTGCAGGAACACCAAAAGTAATAGTTTGCACTTCGCACTTTATGGAGGCTAGTTGACCGTTGTGCAAAATCTTGATTAGGTTAGTGAAATGTGTGAAGATATTTCTCCTTTCTTTTAACTGATTAGGTTTTAGGTGTAATCATGTTAATCTGTAAGTGAATTATGAATTGTTCTAAGGATGTTATGAATACGTGTTTTCTATGATATGAATTGTTGTTTTTCTTATATGAAATGTGTAAAGTTTTGAACTATAACACAATAAAATAACAAAAACGTCACAAGCGCAGTTACAGAGGAACATTTCAAATGATGTTCACTAGTGAATGCTGCCATTCTCTTGAATCATTTCTAATGAGGTTCAGCAATGGCTCATGACAGTATTCAGAAATATGTTTTTGCAAATATTACTACCACACCAAAACATATGGAAGAACTTATCATTCCTTGCACTCACATTATGTACACTCTCTATTAAGGCTCTTAATGTACTTCTTGATGTGTTTTATCAATGCCTCATTCTCATAATGTATATGGACGAAGTACACAGTGGGTTTCACTTGGGATTTAAAGTTGTAAAAACCTGGTCTATGAAAGGATAGTCCTGGGACGCCTAAACATAACAATCACAGGTTACTGAATTAATCGATTAGTCGTTAATATTCAGATTGTCTTTTACAATAATTTGATTTTTAGAGTTGGCATTGAGACAGAGCTCAGCGTACTAGCCAAAATAGTAAAGATAGTGAAGGGAGCCCTTAGGGTTTCCATCTCACAGGCAGCAAAGTCCATGGGCCACATTATGTGTGCCGGTCTGGAAATAATGCTTGGAAAAATGGCAGTAAATCCAGCTCCAGCATTTTTCCAGACAGGCACACTTGAAGTTCATTTTTCCAGACAGGCACACTTGAAGTTTGCCTTGGAGGCCATGGATCTCCCGGCATGCCTGACCAGCCAGGAGTTCAGGCCACTACCAACAAATACATTCCTGAATCACAGCCACTGTTACTAATGGTGCCAGTGATTCAGGAAATCCCATCCCATGGAGTAATAAAAGAGAGAGAGAGAGAGAGAGAGAGAAAGAGAGAGAGAGAGAGAGAGAGAGAGAGAGAGAGAGAGAGAGAGAGAGAGAGAGAGAGAGAGAGCCAGGAAGAGAGGGGGAGAGAGGGAGGCAGACAGACAGGAAGAGACCGAGAGAATGAGAGGGAGAGAGAGAAAGAGAGAGAGAGAGAGAGAGAGAGAGAGCAAGAGAGAGAGAGAGAGAGATTGTGGTGTGTAAAGTGAGAAATGGAAAGGACAGTTGTCTGCATAGTACATTGATAGGGCTATATAGAGGAGACCAGGCTGTTTTCCCTTATTATACCTTTTCATGTTTTACTGTGACTAATACAGTTTCTTTTTTTTTTACCTTGTTGCTTCCTTCTTCTTCCTTACTAGGCGTTCGTATACCTTGCTAAATGTGGTTTCATTGTTTGAACCCCTCACTAACCTGATCATCATTCTATTTTCTACCATATACTAAACTCCACTCAGGTGCCGCACTGTGATTCTACCCTCTGAATGTGGCTCTGTTAATGTGGCTTCAATTCAGCAATCCCACTAAGTCAGTGCCTCGTCTGGGATGCCCAAGGGAAGCCCTTATTTATATATTTTTATGACAAGTTATAATCTGGATGATAAACCCTTATATAATGCCCCTCTCTTTGAATCCCCCTGACCTCACTGAGCCAAGAAGTAGGTTTGTTTTGCAATTTACAAGATTTATTTGAAAAATTAAACAAGATATATATCACACTTTTATAAATAAATTAATATTTGATAGCACACTTATGAGTATAATGTTGATCAACAATGGATCATGTTACATGAGCACACTTCTTTACAATCAATGAGGAGTTAGTATAGAAAGTATGAGGTAGCAGAGAATGCTTTTATGGTTTCAAGGAAAAGCAATGATGGAAAAGAATGCAACACAGGAATAACCTTGATATGATTTCAACCAAAGACAATGTAATCACTTTCCCACCTTGTGGCAATTCACTCCCCCCTTATGCAATGTAAAAAGATGGAAAGAAGAGCACACAGTTCTCAGGAATACAATCAAATGTAGTTCAGTTCCCGTTCAAATTCTAGTAATCTTGGAGCAACCGGTATGCTCTTAAAATATGCAGAAATATTTTTTATATGATTTGTACTGGAGTGAAAATATGCTAAAAATTATTTTAATTCCCTATAGGAGATTCAGTGTAGGTGATAGCTACTTAAGATTGGTTCAGGTCAACCCTATCAGTGATTCATGAGGGGCTATCAGGTTGAAAACGGATTTCAGCAATGCCAGCAAAAGGCAGCTATTTTTGACAGGTGAAGAAGTTTGAGCTAGTTTTCAATTCGCTGCACTTTTTCCGAATGCGCCGAGCGCGATTACGGAAAAACTATAAGGAGTTTCCAAAGATATGGACGATTTTGTGAAGGTAGTTTTTCAGAAATGAAATAATGATTCAAAATGGCAAAATGACACTTTTACAGGTTTAAAATCGGAGAAGGGACACACAATTCTATGATGCAGTTCTGGACAGGTTAAATGGTTTGAATCAGATTATTTTAGACTAAGAGATTGGTTCTGGCACAGTTCTAGCTGAGTACTCACACTATAAATTTGAAATAGGCCGTCAGGGTCTGGTCAAGTTTGCTCTCTCTGGTACTGGTTCTGCTCACAGCGATCTGGTCTGGGTTTGCTAGCGGCACTTCACATCAGTCTGGTCTCTGGTTCTGTCAAAAGTTCTAGGCACTGCACAGCGGTCTGGTCTCGGGTTCTGGATACAGCTCTGCTTTCTGGGTGTTTCTGGCACAGGGTTCTAGGCCAGAATCAAACAGCTCCCCCGGTTGTTGAATAGTTTGGTTAGGTTTGCTGGATGCTGAGGCCTCTGAAAAGGATTCAGTTTGTGGACTAGGCCCCTCTGCTACAAGTCCTGGAGTTTGGATTCTAAGTTCTGTAGATGGTCCTTCTGGATATTGTCTGGTCCGGCAAAATGCTTCGCAAGAAAATTGAAAGTGAGTGTCTTGCCTGCCCAAAGCAGTCTCTTTTTATGTGTTTTGAAAATGGGTGTGTGCGTGGGCATAACTAAGCCTGCCCCTCACAACTTATCATTGGCCAAGTCCTCCTCTCTCCCTTGATTGGGGGAACTGAGTTGTGAGTCATCGTGATGAGGTATGTTCATGGGTCAGAGGATCCTCCCCTTTGGTTTCACTTAGAAAAATACATTTTACCCAAAACACATATTTCCCAGATACACAGTTTGTTGAAATTACATATACACATCATATATTACTTCGGGTAGGTCTCTGTTCCAACTCTGAAGTTTCTAAGAGCTTGGGTTAAGAAATGACAACATATTTTCGTTTTTGGTAGCTTTTCCAATATAGGACTTTTACCCAAATTTACACAGAGGTACACCCCCCTTCTGGGCATATTACAGTAATTTACTATGTCTCTAGCATAAACACAGTGTCTGCAATATTAATAAATAGCGGGGTTCGGTCCCAGAACACCGTACAAAGTGGAGTTTGGTCTCAAATCGTGAGGGCATTTCTCATATTAAGGATCCCCAAATTGTACATTTCTATGAGCTAAATACAATATTGTATAAGCAATTTAATCAAACATACATTTGGTGCAATATGAAATCCACAATCCAGTCTGGGTCCGCCCCCAGGAACTTGGTGAGTCAGAGATCACATGTCTCTCCTTCCCCCAGAGCAGTGTTAACAGTAAACACCCAAAATCAGCATATTCTATTCAATGGAAAGAGTCTATTGTGTTGACTGAGGTCAGCAGACCAGGGGGCAACTCTGCATTTGGTTAACAGAAACCTGTGATTTCCTGTCTTCTTGTGTGGAGTTCTGAGGTGTGAAGGCTTCCCAGCCTCTTGGACTGTTAATTTAATCAGACTGTCTTCTGGGAACAGCAGGTGTTAAGAATTTTCATTAACCAGCAAGGCTTTGAAGTCCCAGCTAGCTCAGGATCCTTTTGCAACTCCTGAAATACAGTTCTCCTATCAGAGTTTAGATCGCTAGGGCCGGTTAGTGTCCAATGCCGGTACTGCACCTATTTTTGGGAGCTCTCTTGAATTAATAAATTTAAAAAAGAAAAGATTTTACTTGACAGCATATGATTTGGCTGACATCGTTTTGATGGGGATCCTTGCAGTAGAGTGATGTGGAACACCCCACAAAAAGGTTGAATCTTTATAGTGGTCTTGTGGGCCATGATTTTAGCAACTTTTGACACCAATGAAACACATTTTTGAACAGCTCTGGGTACAACCAAAGGATGAGTCTGGGAATTGTCAAAAGTGGATGGTGGCTTATCTGTCAGGTTTTCACTGTGCTTTTTCTGGTGGGCAGCATTGCTTGTTATGCTATCAGCAACGCAAAGTGATGTTGTAGGGCTCGGATGCGTGGGTGAAATAATCCCACAAGCCCCCCTTCTTGCGATGGCCATTCTGATCTTCCATCGATGGAGCTTTGCAAGACTGGGATGTTAGCATCATCTTCTTCTGATTACGGACATGACAAAGTTCAGCATCTTTTCCTCCATCAGGTGGATCGATTGGTTCTCCTCCAGTTGCTGCAGAGTGTGCCTGGGATGGCAACACTTTAACTTATTTATATGGACCCACCTGTCTTCCCCTTCCGCCAGACTACCTTTGGGGATGCGGATCTTGTAAGCGACTGGGGAGATTTGTCTACAATTTCAAAAGGTCCCTTCCATGTAGGCAAACATTTTCGCTGTTTGGCCTGGTTCCTTTGGAAATTGTATAGATAGACCCGGTCTCCCACATTGTATACTTTCCTGGTAGTTTTCAAATTGTAAGGGGTTTTCATACTCTCGGCTGATCTTTCTAGATTCCGCTGAGCATAGGCAAAAGCATGTTGGAGGTGTTTCCTTAAATTCGTATTTGTGAGTTGTGGAGGCATTTATTAATGTCTGCTCTTGGGTCCTGTAGAGCAAATCCAGGGGAAGCACCATCTTGCATCCATTCATCAGCTCAAACGGTGACATTTTAGTTGCAGATGAAGGGGTAGATCTGATGGCCATTAGGACCAGAGATAATGGGGTATCCCAACTTGGCCCAGAATCTGCCACAAACCTTTTCAAGGTGCTCACAATGGTTCTGTTGTATCTCTCCACTGCACCAGAAGAGGCTGGTTGGTAAGCAATATGTAGCTTCCCTTTAACCCCCAGTATCTCCCACATCTTAGTCATTACTTCGCTGGTAAAATGGCTACCTCTGTCTAATCAATACTTTGGGGTAGACCAAAACGGGAAAAGATGTGGTTGATCATCAGGGCAGCTGCTGTTTCTGCCTTGCAGTTTGGGGCCGGGAGACATTCCACCCATTTAGTAAATAAGCATGTCACTGTCAACATGTACTTATTTCCCCTGGAGGAGCGAATCACAGGGCCTATGAAGTCGACTTGCAAATCTGACCATGGCAGGGTCATCCCCGTCTTTTGGAGGGGCGCACAGTGTGAGGGTTGTTGGCTGAAATTGTACACACACAAGACACCACTTCAAGTATTGGTCGAGGTCCTGCCCCATGTGTGGCCAGTATGCAACCTCTCTTAAAATCTCAAGAGTTGTATGAAACCCCCTATGACCGGCTGTGGCCGCATCATGGGCGTGACTTAACGTCAGGCTTCGGAATGAGGTAGGTACCACCCACTGATCATGGCCAGCTTGGGATTTCCTTACCAGCAAACCGTCTTGAATTCTGAACATTTTTGGACATTTCATCAACACTCTAAGGCCCTGTTTCCCAATGTAATCGGAATCCGTCAGGGGAAAGTTCTCAGGGTTCTCAATGTGTTGGTAAAACTTACCAATTATTGGATCCCCCTTCTGAGCCGTAATCAAATCAGCATCTGGGGTCTCCTTACTCCATTGTGCAGTTGAAAGATCATTGTGAGCATTTGTCTGGGACCTAGTGATAGCAGTGACCTGGATCGCCCCCAACAGGGACTCAATCTCTATTAGATTCCCTTGGATGGCCCCGGTATTGGCCAGCTGATCAGCTAAGTCATTTCCAGTTTTGTCTGGTGCCTCTACTTTGGAATGACCCTTGATCTTTTTCCAGTAGATGGTCATCCCATTCGAGGTGACCAGATCATCAATGTTTTGAATTAACTTCCCATATTTTAAGGGTTTGTTATTAGCACGTAACATGCCTCTGGTTTTCCAATTAACCAGGTTCTCCATGAACCTGTTCCGTACATAATCCGAATCTGTGATTATGACCAGTTCGTGGAGTTGATGTTGGACAGCAGTGAGGATGGCTTGATACACAGCCATCAATTCTGCCACTTGACTACTTCGGGGACCAATTTTGTATCCAGTGGACGGTTCTGGGGACTCATTCACCCATGCATTCCCTACGCCGGCCACAAGTTCTTTTTCCCTGTTGTTGTCAACATGGTAAGAGCATCCATCCACATAGACAGTGGGCATTCCCTCACACTTCTCTTCTTCAAAGACTTTGTGTGGGGAATTAAGGTATGCCTCCATGTTGTCATTGATTTTTAGACTTTCGTCCTCAAGACAGTTTTCTCTGGCACAATCATGCAAGTCAGCCAGACCTTGCGCGAGGGGACTCTTCTTATTTTGGACATATCTGACCTCCACAGGAAAGCCTTGCATTGACAGAATCCAGCAATTAATTCGGGAATTACTCACATTTCCGGCCCAGATTCTGTCACTTTGTAGATATTGCAGAGGCTAGTGTGGAGTCTCCACTATGATGTGTTCCCCCTGGATAAACGGGCGGTAATTCTTCAATGCCCACACCGGTGCCAGGAGTGCCTTCTCACAATCGTTGAATTTCTCCTCCACAGAGGATAAAGTTTTGCTCACATAGGAGATTACTTTATTGACCTTGTCATGCTTTTGATATAATACTGCAGTCAAACATGTATTAAAGAACCCTGTCTCCAAGAAAAACTCCTTGTTTCTGACAGGGTAAACTAGGCAGGGCGCTTGTGAGAGGTTTCTATTGAGTTGTCTTACTGCCTCGGATTGTTCTGGACCCCATTCCAACTTGACCCCCCCTTCAAGAGATGAATCAGGGGTCTGGTGATCTCTGCGTAGCCCTCAATGAACTTTCTGCTGTAATTAGTCAGTCCAAGGAGGCTCCTTAGTTCCTGCAGAGTGTTGGGGTCTTTCAGTTTCTGAAGTGCTTCCACTTTCTTTTCCTGGGGACAGAGACCCTGAAGAGTAATCTCATGCCCCAAGAAATTAACATGGGTTCTACACCACTGTGCTATCTGAAAGGAAAGTTTTGCTCCGGCAACCCTCAACTGGGTCACAACATAACGGATCTCCGCTATATGTTCCTCCACAGTTGAACTTTTGATGAGGACATCATCTACATAAGCCAGGTTACCCCTCGCACCCAGGTCGGGCATTGCCTTGTATAGGAAAATGTTGAACTCATTGCCGGAGTTGAGGTATCCGAAGGGAGTCCGGGTCCATGTGTACTGCTGGCCCCCAAAGGTAAAAGCCAGTTTGTATTGGTCCTCCCTACTGACAGGCACGGTCCAGTATCCATTGGTCAGGTTTATTGCAGTGAATACCTGTGACTCCTGAATCTGGGCCAGCCCATGGTCAATCTAGGGCAGAGGCCATCGGGAAGTATGGACCTGTTTGTTGAGCTCCCTAAGGTCGGCGCAGAGTCTCCACTGGCCGGTTGGCTTCAATATTCCCAGCCCCGGATTATTGAAGGTGCTGTGTATTGGACGGATTATCCCCCGGGACTCAAGGTTCTTAATTATTTCAGTAAGGGACTCCATGGATGCGAGAGGCAAAAGATATTGCTTCACAAACACTGGAGTCATGCTTGGGTCCGTGGGAATTGTTGTTGTGTGGATATTGGTGCGACCACAGTCACATGAGTCTACCGCAAAGAGATCTTGGAAATCCAAGAAAACTTGTTTCAACTTTTGCTTCTGTTCCAGAGTCACGCAGGCATTAGCTAGGTTGACTCTCTCTTCCACCATCTGCCTGAAGCCTGGAAAGACTTCTGGTTTGGCTATCTCAGTGGCCTCCTCCAGATGGGTGGAGAAGTCCCTGGTCAGAGTGCTGATTTGGAATGGAGGCTTCAGGTGGTAAAGGCAGCCCCATGGACCTGGAAAATCACCTCATCCCTCCTGAAGTCACAAGTCACATCTTCCTTACCATAAGGGCAGGAAGTGTACACCAGGAAGTTCCCCCCATGCCGGGTAAAGATCCTGTCTGGTGTTGTATTGTCATCACTGTCACTGTCAAAACAGTCCTTGGGGATTGGTCCTAACAGTTCATTTCCTAAATCAATGGAGAAAAGTCGGTCATCAACCGCCATTCCAATAATGATGCCCGCGGCTAGAGTAATACTCTTTGAGTCACTGTTATCCACCTCTATTGGAATGGTGTCATGTTCTATGTTGACTAATGGTGTTGGGTTTACCCCCAACCCTTGCTGTTGGAGAGAAGCATTTAGATGAATATAAGCATCAGGGTTTTTCAATTTTTGTCCTCTTTTAACTTTCACTTCCAGAGAGAATTGTCAGGTCCTTTCTGGGATGGTGACTTCCTCTTTAACCTGAATTTCAACTGCATAAGGTAGCAATTGAGCTGACCTAAATGCTTTTTCTGGATCATCAAAGCCCATGGGATTACCCGCTAATCGGGACCAAGCTTGGAAGTTTATTAGGTCCAAACTAATGGCAAAGCGATTGTGAATGTCACTGCCTAAGTAAAAGGCGGCAGTGACGTCTCGCACAACCCAACAATTATGGACTATGCTCTTGTTGCCAATGGAGATTTTGAGCATACACCAGGTCCATTTCCCATTTGTCTATCAGTTTGAATGTGGGAATGGCTGGATCTTTTTGGAGTTGGCGGAACATGGCTTCGCTGATGTAGCTCTTACCGTTGTTCACACACACTCGGGCGAGAACAGAGTCCTTCCCATCATTTAACTGAACAGGGATGAACAACTGCTCTCCAATTTGCTGAATATCAGCCAGGCTCTGAGCTGATTTCACATCTTTCTGGACTATAGGAGTGGTAGTTTCTGATTGTGAATTAGTAAAGAATTTCAGAGTATTTCCTTCCAGTTTGGAATACTACCTTAAACTGGTGGGAAGGTTGATTTTCAGAAATAGAGAGGACCACCCCATCACCAGTCTGTTGTCCTACTCCTATTACTGTCACATCTGGAATTTGCTTGTTCTGGAAGTGAAATTCTACTTGGTCAGATTTTTGTTCAACCATGTGGCATCTGCCGTTTAAACTAACATGGTTGACACTCTGCTTTAATTTTATTGTTCGGCTAGTCTGGGTCCAGAGGACCTTGTTTACGCAATCTATTAGAGGTGACAACCTTCTCAGGAGGTCATTCCCTAGTAAACAAGGGGTGCCCTCTGGAGTCACTACTATGACCGGGTGTTTCACCTTGTGTCGCTCAATTTTGATGTCCAAATCTGCAGTCCCCTCGACGGGAATTCCCTTCCGGTCAAAGTTCTGAAGTTGTCCAGGAAGGGAGGTGAGAGGAATTCGGTAATTCTCCCCCCTTCCTGTATTTAGTTCATCAAAGGCCCCTTTGGACAGAAGGGTAGCTTGGGATCCAGTGTCCATCAGTGCCAAAATTGTACCCTGCCCCTGTACTTGTAGCGGGGCATAGTATCTTCCCTCCTTCTCCTCAAGGGGGCTCAGATAATGCACATTTTCGGAGAACTGGTGGGCTAATTTTCTGGTTTTGGACATTGAGAGAGAAGAGATTTGGGGAGAGTTTGGCAGGGAGTTTTGGGAATCTGAAAGAAAAAGTTGGCAATTGGATATTGATGCGGTTTTGGGTTTCCCTGGTTCCGGTTCTGGGCCGCCCCCCCCCTTTTTGGAGGCAGTCACCAGGATGGGGTTGAACCAGGGGTTTTCGGTATTGTTGGTTCTGGGATAGAATGATGGGTGGCGACAGCTCAATCCCCACATCTACCCAGTCTGGGTGGGAATCCCTTGGGACCCATTTTTCCTTGGGAGGAGTTCCCCCATCTCTTAAGGAAAAGATCCTTTTCCCAGGATCCTCTGAGGATCCCTCTCCCTCAAATTGGAAGATCTGTACTTCCTCCACAAAATGGGTCTGTTTGGGTCCTTTCTTTCTCCTACTTCCTCTCTGCTCCTTGGGTGGCAGACTTTCAGGGGTAGGAGATTTTGTTTCCGGTTCCTGGGTTTCCAGGGGCTGTTTACAAGTGGGGAAGGAAGCTTCCTCCAAGGCTTTACACACCCCTTCCCCTTGTGCCTCCTCCCTGGGAACCAGTGGGTTATCGGGGTGCTGTCCCCATCATTGTTCTGGAGCACCAGGCCCAGAGTTTGGTGCATTCTGTGCCGGCATGCCCATCTGAGGGTTCTGCTGAGCCCTTAGCACGCGACGCAGCTCCTGTGCCATATTTTGGACCTGGCGCTCAAGTTGGGAAACCCGCTCAGGGTGATACAGGGTTCTGTTTTCTCCCCTGGGCTGATCCCGGGAAGGGTAGCTATCCCTTCTCTGGTAGTACCCCAGGTTGGGAAGACTTGGGTACCCCTCCACCTTTGGATTACCCTCTCCCAGATTAGGTGGTCTGGGCTCAGGAAATTGGGGAAAGAACGATGGATGATTTTGGGCCTGGAAGTTGGGTGGATACCTGGGGAACAAGTTCTGCCCAGGATTTGAGGAATTTCTGCCCTCCTGTGGGAAGTTAGGAGGGACGTTCCCTGGGTCAGGTGCATGGCTGGATCCCCCCCTTGGGCTGGAGGAGTCCACACATAACCCAGGATGGGTCGGTTTCCCTTGTAGCGGGGACTTACATAATCACGGGAGTGAGGGACCCCATTTGTGGGACTACCTCCTTGACTCCCTGTCCGTGACTGGCCCGAGAGCCTTCTGGGCATTGAATTATTCGGTGCAGGCAGGTTTTCAGGCCCCCCATCTCCAAATCTAAAATGGGGGCAACCTTTACCTCTGCCACCTTGGCAGTAGCAGGTGTGCTGGTTGATTTGGGGCTTTTCTGGCCGTTATTTTTATTTTCCACCGGTTTCTGCACCTCATAGATGCGGGTGGCTTGCTCAATGACCAGTCTAAAGATCTTTTCTCGTGAAAATCTCTCACGAGCTGGGTCATTATGTATTTGGGTAAGGCATGGAAAAACGTATTAACAAATTCTTTACTGTCCGTGCACACCCTTTTTGTAGTCTGTGCAAAAGCACGCTTCAATTCCTGCACAAATTCTTGTGGGGCCTGATCCTCCCCACATTGCAAATTCTAGGCTGCCTTGCGAGCCTCTTGGGGATTTCTGTGAACAGAAAAATGCTTCAAGATGGCCGCCCTATATGTGGACCATCTTGAATGGTTTTGGTCCTCCAGCGCCGCAAAGAAACTGGAGTATTCTGGGGAGAATGTCCATTTGACATACTGAATGCAGCTACTGCTGTCCTTCAAATGGAAAGACTCCAACATTTGCTCGTAAGGCTCCAAGTGTTCCCAAACAGAATACTTGCCATTCTTGTGATAAGGGGTGATGACACTCTTTATTGCCTTAATCTGTTTTAAGGGGTCCTTAAGCAAGGCCCTTTTTGCCTTAATGGCCTTTTTGGTTCGGGTAACCCTGGTTCATTCATCCTCTGACTCAGAAGTACTGCTCCCAGAGGTGCCCGTCTGATCTTCCAGGTTTTCCCGGATTCTGCAAGCCTGGTAATGGCTGGCAGAATGTGGGGACCTGGTCTCCTGCGTCCTGTGACGCTCAGAGGAGTCTTCAGATTCCTCCTTGTTGCCAGGATTTGATGAGTACCCCCTCACTGACCTAACTGGGCAGAGGTTTTCAGGATGCCCTTAGTGGGCCTACTCTCCTGGGGTTCCCCACTAAATTGCACTGTACTTAGGTGCCCATACCCGGATGCCCGCCCATCCATTCCTGGGTAGTACTGGCCTATGAGCCCCATACTTTTGGCTGTATGGTAATCTGCCATCCCCGTGGCCCTAGGCTCATGTGCGCCATGGGACATGGGGGTGGCAGAGTCCAAGGACTGGGAGAGATGAAGGCCTCTGGTACTAGCGATCATGAGGTTATGCTCAGGTGTTTCCCTTTCCCAGCGAACCTCATCTCTATCAGCCCCTGCTCCCTGTTGCCATGCAAGAGCCTGTGCTTTCAGTTCCTTAGTTAAGGCCTTACTAGACTCTGTCTCTCCTGCATGGCTATCTGTTGCTGGAGCCTATCATTGTGCTGACAGAGAGCCTCATTCTCTCTCTGTGCCTCCTGCTTGGTCCTGGAATACTGGGCCAGTCTTTGCTGCAGGAGGGTTACCTCCTGACTCCCATCCCTACTGGTCTGTTCCTTTCTTGCCAGAGCATCTTCCCCCCTCCTGGTGTGCTCTAACAAGTTCTGATGCTCTTTTTGGAGGTCACCCAGTCCCTGGAGGGCCAGGTGATTTTCTTCCATTTTTTCTTTTAATTGGCAGACTTCCTGGCCTAAGGTGTCCCTTTGCTGACTAAGAGCCTGCATCTGTGCCACCAAGTCGTCCCTCTGCCTTTGAAAGACACCAGCTCTCAGGTGATCCTGATCAGACTCTGCCTGGGTATCCAGGTCTTTCAGAATCAGTTTGTTGCTCTCTGCCTTCTCCCTATCTAGGTGGCTTTGCAGGGTGACTACCTGCTCTGCGCATGCCCTATTGAAGTCCAGTTGTTGCTCCAGCTTTTTCTGGCTCTGCAGTAGGGCATCCAAACCTTCTTGGTACTCCTTCTGCAAGGCCAGAAATCTGGTATCCTGGTCAGACTTTTTCTGTTGCAAGATACCTATATCCTCTTTTTTTTTAATGATATCCTGCCTACTATCATTTTCTGACTCCTGGCTCCTCTGCAGCCTCTGCTCGGAAGAGACCAGGTCAGATTGGGCCTTCTCTAATGCCATCAGTTGCCTATCTGCCAGTTCTTGGCCTTCAGCACATTTGTCCTGTATGGCGCCCATATATACATATAAATATGCTGCTACCCTGGCAATCTTGTTGTGCTCATCCTTGTCCTTAGCGGCCATATATAGTTAACTCAGGGCCACATGTAAGGGACCCTGATCTCTCCATATATCTGACCCTGTTTCAGTGATCTGGGGTGCGATTGCCTGCAACCACACCGCCTGGTCAAGGTAAGCCCACTCACATCTCACAAATAACTTATATAAGAGGTGTTCTCTCGCTATTTTGATGTCTACCAGTGTCGTCATTCTGGAAATTGATTTCCTTCCTGACTTACAGAAGTTAGTATTTTATTTTGCAAAACGGACCGTTTCCTTGGAGCGTTCCTTTGAGGAGTGTTTTACAGTGTAATACAGCGTGGTGATCCAACAGGATTTATGTATCCTATCAGTTAGCACACTGTATCAAGCTGCACAAGTGATAGATCTAATCCAGACGCCCCGGCTCGAGCACCCACTCTGTTAATGTGACTTCAATTCAGCAATCCCACTAAGTCAGCCTCGTCTGGGACGCCCAAGGGAAGCCCTTATTCATATGTTTTTATGACATGTTATAATCTGGATGATAAACCCTTATATAACACCCCTCTCTTTGAATCCCCCTGACCTCACTGAGCCAAGAAGTAGGTTTGTTTTGCAATTTACAAGATTTATTGGAAAAATTAAACAAGATATATATCACACTTTTATAAATAAATTAATATTTGATAGCACACTTATGAGTATAATGTTGATCAACAATGGATCATGTTACATGAGCACACTTCTTTACAATCAATGAGGAGTTAGTATAGAAAGTATGAGGTAGCAGAGAATGCTTTTATGGTTTCAAGGAAAAGCAATGATGGAAAAGAATGCAACACAGGAATAACCTTGATATGATTTCAACCAAAGACAATGTAATCACTTTCCCCCCTTGTGGCAATTCACTCCCCCCTTATGCAATGTAAAAAGATGGAAAGAAGAGCACACAGTTCTCAGGAATACAATCAAATGTAGTTCAGTTCCCGTTCAAATTCTAGTAATCTTGGAGCAACCGGTATGCTCTTAAAATATGCAGAAATATTTTTTATATGATTTGTACTGGAGTGAAAATATGCTAAAAATTATTTTAATTCCCTATAGGAGATTCAGGGTAGGTGATAGCTACTTAAGATTGGTTCAGGTCAACCCTATCAGTGATTCATGAGGGGTTATCAGGTTGAAAACGGATTTCAGCAATGCCAGCAAAAGGCAGCTATTTCTGACAGGTGAAGAAGTTTGAGCTAGTTTTCAATTCGCTGCACTTTTTCCGAATGTGTCGAGCGCGATTATGGAAAAACTATAAGGAGTTTCCAAAGATACGGACAATTTTGTGAAGGTAGTTTTTCAGAAATTAAATAATGATTCAAAATGGCAAAATGACACTTTTACAGGTTTAAAATCAGAGCAGGGACACACAATTCTATGATGCAGTTCTGGACAGGTTAAATGGTTTGAATCAGATTATTTTAGACTAAGAGATTGGTTCTGGCACAGTTCTAGCTGAGTGGTCACACTATAATTTTGAAATAGGCCATCAGGGTCTGGTCAGGTTTGTTCTCTCTGGTACTGGTTCTGCTCACAGCGATCTGGTCTGGGTCTGCTAGCGGCATTTTACAGCGGTCTGGTCTCTGGTTCTGGATACAGCTCTGCTTTCTGGGTATTTTTGGCACAGGGTTCTAGGCCAGAATCAAACAGCTCGCCCGGCTGTTGAATAGTTTGCTTAGGTTTGCTGGATGCTGAGGCCTCTGAAAAGGATTCAGTTTGTGGACTAGGCCTCTCTGCTACAAGTCCTGGAGTTTGGATTCTAAGTTCTGGAGATGGTCCTTCTGGATATTGTCTGGTCCAGCAAAATGCTTTGCAAGAAAAGGAAAGTGAGTGTCTTGCCTTTCCAAAGCAGTCTCTTTTTATGCGTTTTGAAAATGGGTGTGTGCGTGGGCATAACTAAGCCTGCCCCTCACAACTTATCATTGGCCAAGTCCTCCTCTCTCCCTTGATTGGGGGAACTGAGTTGTAAATCATCGTGATGAGGTATGTTCATGGGTCAGAGGATCCTCCACTTTGGTTTCACTTTGAAAAATCAAATTTACCCAAAACACATATTTCCCAGATACACAGTTTGTTGAAATTACATATACACATCATATATTACTTCGGGAAGGTCTCTGTTCCAACTCTGATATTTCTAAGAGCTTGGGTTAAGAAATGACAACGTATTTTCGTTTTTGGTAGCTTTTCCAATATTGGACTTTTACCCAAATTTACACAGCGGTACACCCCCCTTCTAGGCATATTACAGTAATTTACTATGTCTCTAGCATAAACACAGTGTTTGCAATATTAATAACTAGCCTGGTTCGGTCCCAGAACACCGTACAAAGTGGAGTTTGGTCTCAAATCGTGAGGGCATTTTTCATATTAAAGATCCACAAATTGTACATTTCTCTGAGCTTAATACAATATTTTATAAGCAATTTAATCAAACATATGTTTGGTGCAATAAGAAATCCACAATCCAGACTGGGTCCGCCCCCAGGAACTTGGTGAGTCAGAGATCACATGTCTCTCCTTCCCCCAGAGCAGTGTTGACAGTAAACACCCAAAATCAGCATATTCTATTCAATGGAAAGAGTCTATTGAGTTGACTGAGGTCAGCAGACCACGGGGCCACTCTGCATTTGGTTAACAGAAACCTGTGATTTCCTGCCTTCTTGTGTGGAGTTCTGAGGTGTGAAGGCTTCCCAGCCTCTTGGACTGTTAATTTAATCAGACTGTCTTCTGGGAACAGCAGGTGTTAAGAATTTTCAGTAACCAGCAAGGCTTTGAAGTCCCAGCTAGCTCAGGATCCTTTTGCACCTCCTGAAATGCAGTTCTCCTATCAGAGTTTAGATCGCTAGCGCCGGTTAGTGTCCAATGCCGGTACTGCACCTATTTTTGGGAGCTGTCTTGAATTAATACATTTCAAAAAGAAAGGATTTTACTTGACAGCATATGATTTGGCTGACATTGTTTTGATGGGGATCCTTGCAGTAGAGTGATGTGGAACACCCCACAAGAAGGTTGAATCTTTATAGTGGTCTTGTGGGCCATGATTTTAGCAACTTTTGACACCAATGAAACACATTTTTGAACAGCTCTGGATGCAACCAAAGGATGAGTCTGGGAATTGTCAAAAGTGGATGGTGGCTTATCTGTCAGGTTTTCACTGCGCTTTTTCTGGTGGGCAGCATTGCTTTTTATGCTATCAGCAACGCAACGTGATGTTGTAGGGCTCGGATGTGTGGGTGAAAACATCCCACAGCTCCCATGTCTCCCATTGTAGTTATGTCCCTATGTGCTCTAATATGTGGCTTTGCCCATGGTGCCCAATGTAGCAAGTGTCCTAGGCATGTTGTAGTCTTTGATGCCCAATATAATACATGTGACTGTCTGCCAGACATAACTTGCCATCTCTTGAACCCCTACTGCCAACTCCCAATTTTAACTATTGTCACCCAATGTCTACTTACTGCTGCAGGCTCCCTATGTTATCCAGTCCTCGCTGTATGCCCCCACTCCAAAAAAGGACAGGTTGATGCACCCTGTCGGTTGCCAGTAATAGCAGGCATTTCTAGGGAGCCTCGTGACATCTCCTCACAAGTACCTTACCAGAAGTTCAAAACTAGTGAAACTTCACCATGGCCACACCAGATGGCAAATGCAAGTTAACCAACATGTACTCCACTAACCTCCCTGCAATTACCTTCTCAACTTATCTGCTCAAACCCACTTTATGAATAGTGAACAACAGTAGGAGTGTAAGGCTACAGTCGGTAATCCCATGCACAGATATGGAAATGTGTATGCTGCTTGGGATGGTGCCTAAAGCCAGTAATCATGAGAAATACTTAAGGGTATTACACCAAACTCTGAGCGCAATACATTTATTAAAACAATCAAGTTTGGGTTAGTCTCAAAAGTAACCGTCTGATAGGACCAGAGACGTTCAAAAGCTGCTGGTTAGCTGCATTTATAAATAATTGTGAAATATGTTAACCATATGAATAGCAACTAATCCACGTGTACATGGCATGCTTAACTGCTACAATCAACATAGATATCACAGTCCCACCCAATGCAGCCTAGCTCTATGGGTATGAAAGTCTACTCTCTGGACACAAATGCCTCTATACAATCAGCAGATGTTCCTAAAAGAAGCCCCAAACACAAAGCTGAGGGTGTTTCTGGTCTTCACTCATCACAACATCAGCAAAATGATCTTGCATTTTCCCTCCAGTCCCCACTAACCTGACTGACCCCCCTCTCTTTCCAATCGGTCATAGCACCTGATGACCACGCAAAAGCCACTGATGCAAGGTGTTAATCCCGACGACATAACATACAATGAAGTTGATTCCTGTAACTGCAATCCTGCCCATGCTCATAGTGAAGTTCAGGAAGCCACATATATACAATACCTGCTCCTTCCAAGAATTGCTATTTTAGAAATGTAATAACTACTTCTATATAAGTCCCTTTGGGACCTGTTCCATCTGGCAGCTTGCTCCCTCCTGCTGTGCCTTCTTAATCAAGATTATTGGCCAAATGTTTGAAACATTTTAGTGATTTAGGTAGTTTGAATTTCGACCAACACATTAGCCTTGAACTTGTGAAGTGTTCGAGCTAGTAAATAACAACTCAATGCTGTTAAAAAAACATGTGAATTAACCCAATGTATTTGGCATACACCCTTTTGTGAAATAGCAATGTCACACAATGCCAGGAACATTTATATATCGATTGCTGGCAGGGGTGGACTGAACTATAGGGAGCTCTGGAGATTTCCTGGTAGGCCTCTGCAGCTGGGACATGTTTGTGTGATATTTCCACATTTTCCCATAGGAAAAGGCTTGGGCTTGCTGAAAATGAGCAATAGGAGGCCACTTTGAAAATTATTTCTAGGGCCTCTTTTGGTTTCCAGTCCACCCCTGATTGCTGGGCTATGAGTATTGACTATTGTATATCAGTGCCAGGGCCTGTACCAGGATGTATGCCACATCAGGTTAAAGACACCCTGTCCCTTAAGATTAGGTCATAATGTATGGTTGTACGACCAATATGGCATCCTGTACCTATCAGCTGATTGGACCCAAGCACTGAAGATGCTACTGTAACACCAATCCCCTCCTCCCTCATTGTATTGTATTCTTCCTCGTCTTTAGTACCATGCTGCACTCATTTCTTTCCAGTTTTGCAATATATGAATCCCTTGCATGCATATACTCATACGCATCATTGCCTTAATATACCGTGGCCCTGATTATTGCCCTCCAGTTATATGTGTTCAATGACAAACTGAAAGACATGTGCCAATGACATGTGTTTTGAATGCATCACAAACAGCATGCAGGCATCAGAGTGAATGGAATCTGCCAATATGTTCAAATAAGACAAAGAGAAATAATGAAATTACAGAGCAGAATAAAGCTACGTGTTAGGTTACTTCCGCAAGCTGTTCACAGCAGATGTCAATGCATCCGGTTGAACTAGAGCAGACTCTTCTTTTAGACTCGGGGCATTCTGATGCAGGTTTGCTGTGGCCGGGGGAACGCTGAGGGACATACCTATGTAGCGTATCCTGAAGCCCTTCTTGTTGGTCCCGTGGTCCGCTGACCAGCGCAGGAAAACCTCATGGCCAGAGCTGCTCACATTAGGAAAGGCTGCGTAATCGCCACTCAGGGACATTAGCAGCGGGCTGTGACTATTGGGCCCTGGAAATGGTAAACAAAGAATGTGTTAGGCATTTGCAAATGTATAGTACTGCACTTGAACATAATAGAAGCACCAGATGTGGCTGACAGAGTCGTTTGGATTTTGCATTACATGTTTTTGGAATGTGAAATATGAAGAAACATTCCAGTAAAAAGGCATGCAACGTACATGCCAGGCAACTACTTCAAGCAGGAATCAGCTGACTTAGAACTCTGTGTGCCTCAACCACATAGGATGCCTATTGAATGTGGCATCCGTGGCACTTAAACAGAACTATTTCATATTTAAAAGTGAATTCTATTAACAAGTCAAAGGTACATCAATGGGAGATGATTTTGCTCCAAGTTTATCGCATTTATTTGTGGATCGCTTTGAGGGGAAACATATTTGGCAAGACAAGAATGAGCACCATCCATGCATTAGGGTCCATCGCTGATACAGTGATTACAGCTGAATTGTTTGGAATGGTTTCCTGGACACCAATTTAAATTTCACTGCTTCTAGGGCCAAAAAGAGATCTCTTTCCTGGATTTGTTCATAAACGAGGAAGGTGTACAGGGAGCAGCTAGATTGTACCGTAAACCCACTGACAGTAAACCCACTGACAGAAACACAACTAGTCTGAAGCAAAACATTGTTTTTGATATTTATTTAAGAGTAAAACGTAATTATTCCTCTTCAACAGATTGTTATTATGAAGCTGATATGATTACCAGAGTCTATCTAAAAGAGGTTATGAAACAGTTACTTAGGAGATCAGTTGAAAGAGCAAATTATAAGAATGGAGACTACTTGTTGCAAGAAACCAATATACCCCTGCTTAATAGGCTGGCGTGTGTTACTACGTTTGGCCCCCAAGGCAACATGTTACGTACTCTTATTCTAAGAAATTGGAAAATTCTGACAACTTTATGAACCAGATTTGACTAAACCATTGTTTGCTTCCAAGAAAGGACATACAAATTATAAAACTCAAAACTTGATCTATATTATTGTTTGTCCGTGCCAAAAAAGTTATGTGGGTAAAACACAGTGAGCAGTTTACCTTAGGATCAATGAGCAATAATCCAGGATTAGAAAATGGCACTCTTACTGCTCCATTGGTATCACTTTTTTGGGATGCACTCTATACAGAGGAAGATGTACAATGGTTGGTACTGGAGCATGTGACTGGTGAACCATGTGCAGCCATGTGTGAACAATAATGGATATCTACCCTGTAGTCACATGTCAGACGTCCTAATGATAATAATGAGTGGTCTATTGTTTTATGACCACCCAATAATGGGTTTTTACTGTTTATCTAATTTAATTCATCTTTTTTATATCTTAAGTTTAGGAATATTCTAATACATTGTGCAGAGTCACATTGTTTTTCCTGTAACAGTTAGTTTCATAAGGCAATATAACCCTCTGGGGGGGGGGGCATTACCAGTCAGGCAATGCCCCCAGTGCCATAGTTAGAAGCACGAGAAATGCAAGGGCTTTAAAAGAGCCCCAGGGGCTTTACCTGACCGGTAAGCCCTCCCCTCTGAAGGTCATATTGCCATTAGTACCCCAGCACATTGTACCGGGGTACTAATTGCACTTTTTCTCGAGTTGAGAAATGGTGTGTCACAAATTTCTCGACTTGAGAAAAAAAAAGAAATAGAAAATGGCTGCCGGGGATCGGGAGAATGGACTCCACAGGACTTTATTGCATTGTCATCAAAAGCATTTAATATTTCTTAAGCATTGACTTGACTTTGTATTTATTAATGTTTACAATCTTTCGTGAGTGTGGAGTACTGTATACCATGACTGTTTAAAAATATTAAATACATTAATCAATGTTTCATTAACATTTATAGGTGTTTTTGAATGAAGGTAGCAAGGATTTTCGCACCCGAGTAGTACCATTGCACCCACGCAGTTTTGCAGCGTATTTATTTCTGTCTAATCACAGGGGCCATATATCTACTAAGCGTTGCGCACATGTGCACCAAGTCTCAATAAGGAGATACACGCATGCCCAATTTCACTGATTAGACATATCTTCCTAGTGCAATACATTCCTGATCACTGTGATGGTATTACAATGATTGAAAAGTCCAATAATGCAGTGTTTTGGGTACACCATTTGCTGGCTGTTGACGTCATATGGCCAAGTACATTCCGTGATTATATGCTATGGTACTCATGTTCTAGAACTGATCATGTTATTATGCAGCAGCTACATCTGCTATGGTACTCATGTTCTAGAACTGATAATGTCATTATGCAGCAGTTATTACCATCAAAATGGTTGTGCTCACGCCATTGCCAGGTTTTGCCATAGATAATAGTCTCTCTCTCTCTCTCTCTCTCTCTCTCTCTCTCTCTCTCTCTCTCTCTCTCTCTCTCTCTCTCTCTCTCTCTCTCTCTCTCTCTCTCTCTCTCTCTCTTTGCATTAAATGCATTCATCATCGAAATGATTACAGATGGTTTTATTTTGTATACGATTTAAATGATTTACTATAATACGAACATGTTTGTAAGTGATCATGGTATGCATGTATTGTTACAAATGTCAAATAAAAACACACAGCTGCCATGAGATGTGCATAGCGGTGGCATTTACCATCGAACACTTCGAGTATATCGAACTCCTTTTCAGTCTGGAAGAATTCGAAGTACAAGGTGATGTTGTAGCCTTTCTCCACGCTGATGCTCCAGGCGCACATCTGGAGGTTTGGGTAACTGTCGGGGTAGCCGGGGCTCAGGATGATGCCAGTGGAATCGAGTCGCATCTCATTGGCCGGGCACAGCACTGGGGAGCACAGGCAGAATTTCATAAGTTGCAATTGCATCATCTCTCTCTCTAATACAGCAGGTGGTGAGTGGCAGCCATGATGAAACTGCACCGTAACCTTATTTACAGCTCAGAAGAAGACAGGGTTTCTTATGATGTGAAATGGTTTTCAAAATAATGGTGAGGATGAAGAGAATAACTTCAAGGCAAATGCACACTACACAGACTTTAATTTCAGAACTTTGCAGGAAGCTGCTTTACTGGCGTATAATCTTCCCACCGAGGAAATGCATGGTCAAGGAGAAATGCCAAAACAGATAATATTAGGTACAACACTGGAGTTATTTCGAATTCGAAATATTTTGGATGTCATCGCTGAGACGAATCGGCAAACGACTACTGTGGCATTCTTATCTAGGGCTATTATACCGAAAGAAAGGTGTTCGTTTTTCTCATCCGGCCACTGATATTGTCCTTGGGCACAGTCTTTGGGACAGGTGCCGTCAAATAGTCCCTGCATACTCACTATACATTGTTGATAAGGCAGCTTAGCAAGCTAAGTGCTTGCCTCATATGTTCGGTGCAACCTACCAAGAAAGGGCCACATGCTGGCAGCACTGAGACAGCACTTCGGGCCGACTCATGGCCATCTTTGCACGGTTCAAAATGACTTTGCACTGGCGACACAAATCCTGATTCATGGGACTGTGCAAAGTGTATTTTCGTAGCGCAAACTCATTTTTGCAGTACAAAATGAACTTTGCAGTGCAAAAATACACTTTGCAAAGTTTCGTGAACCAGGGATTGTGTCGGCAGCGCAAAGTCAGTTTTCAGCAGTGCAAAGTCACTGAATTGTGCAAAAAAATCCCATGAATCGGGCCCTTTCAGTGTTTCTTTATTAACATTGGTTAAAAAAAAAAAAGAACACCTAGCAGCTTATTTTTTTTATAATTTTGAGTAAATTGCAGAGAGGGCAGAGCTTATGTTTGAACATACCTCCAAATAGGTCCCCTCTGGGAAATGTCCACAATTTGCATTGCAGAGTACAAAACGGAGGTGTGAAATGGTGACAGAAACATCTCGACTCCTCCCTGTTGGAGCCTGCTGTGCAAAATGAACAAATGCCTCCTGGAGATTCATTCTGTACAGTGGATTCCTATGAAACCTGCCTGCTTTCTGCTGGTGCAAAAATAAGGTCGATTTAGTACATCAATTGCTTTTGCACACTCATGAATTTGAAAAGCTGTCATAAAACAAGTAGTTTTGAAGGCAGAAAGGAGAAAAGGACAGTGGCAATGTTAGCCCCATTCCATCAATCCCTCTACCGTCAAAAGCCACACAAAGGCCGCTGAGTGTGAAGGAAGGTGTCAGGGCAGGTGCACCATTCAGGCTGGAAGGACTTCCAAGCGAGCTCCCTCTCACTAAAGTGCTTCTAAGTGGGCGAAAGCTGTTATTGTCAAGAAGCCTCGCAATTCCGGGTGGCGGGCCGTTTAAGGCAATGCATGCTGACATGTTCTGCCAGCATCCACATGGGAGCTGGCTGCGCATGCCAACATCAGTATGAGATGTGCATTCCGCTGGGTCAAGCTGAGCCTGGCGGTTCCAGGTACACACCCCATGACCTCTCCAAGACACCTGGGAATTGGACTCCGTGTGAGATATCAATGATCACCCATCAGACAAACTTACATTATCTGCACATTTTGTTCAGAGGGCAGATTCTGTTCGAATCTGTCCACATTAGGACATTATTGAAGGTTTTCTTTCTTTGGGTCTGACACATCTTATGTTCATCTTTGCAAATAGTTATTCTCACAAATGCTAACAGCAAACAAGGTTGTTCCAGTCCTACATTGTAATATCATGGCCAGTGTTTTAGATGATGTGCTTAACATGTAAGAGGCAGGTCATCTGTGTGCAATCCGTTCATGCAACCTTTACCTAGTTATACTCCAATGTGTTTCTCTGTGGTATACATGCAGTATAGGTTTTTGCAAAGAATGCATTACGGTGGTCAGGAGGCCTTGTTTGTGTCATGTAGGATTACACGATGAGTGAGTGGGCAGCACCTTGCACCTCGGGGGAGCTCTGAAATGCGCCTCATTCAACAAAAGCAGTAGCTCATGCGTAAACACAGGTCAGCAAAGAGAATATTAAATAGATTTCATGGGCAAAAGAAGTGTGTGCTTGCCTGTCACAGAACACCAGAGAGTACAACAGAGTTGTGATGCAAAACGAGATATGGCTCAAGTTGAAGAAAAACATAGCACATGTCAGATGGGCATTTGACCATTGGTTGCATCACTGACGTGATCGAAATGGACGTAACGCCCTCTCTTCTTCCGCCCCCGTCAATGTACGAAGAGTTTCACGTTAGTTAAGGTATTGTGACACAGTAAAAACTGAAGGCTGCGTTTGAAACTGACTGAACGAAGAAGTTGTTGCAATAGTTGTATGGTTGCGAGAAAAAAGGACCGACCTTGACATGTCGGAGGGGTTCCGTCCATCTGCAGCCGTTCACCGAGTCTGCAGGTGAGAATCTCGTTGCCAACCAGCGTGAATCCCGGGGAGCACTGATATCGTATGATGTCACCTGTGAGATCATGACTCTGGGTTAACCGTGACACTCTAACATTGACAATCTGACAACATTTCTTATTAGCTGATGGCATAAGTGGGCACATCACATCACATGACACTTTCTGGCATATAGCGCTAAACACAAGGGATGCAATGTCACTTAGATATGTAGCCGGATCCATTAGTATGTCACACTCTCCACGTGAAGTTTGCCAATGAGGAAAGCATCCACTTACATTATGATCATTGCAGCGCGACTCGGAGGGTCTGATTTACAAAGTGCTCTTTTTAATGGGATTACAATTGTCTATAACAGAAGGGGAACGGAATGCAGAAAGTTATTGCTGATGTTAATATAGAGAAACCGGATGTGTGGATGTGTGGCGATTTCCTATGAATTAAAGGCCATGGACTCTTCCCATGAATTATAGTGCCCGGAAACCGCTTGAAATCTGCAAACACCATAAAGGGAAGAAGAAGGGGTAGTTTGGTTAAAAAAAGATTCAAAGATCACAATGAAGCCTGCATGCTAGATCCATCAAACTGAACAGTGCAAGCAGGGTTCCTGTTTTCCCTGATCTTTTTACTTTTTAATTTGCTCTACCCGTTCCCACACCCATCTTTGCGTCAGTCACTTTCCAAGGAATATGTCAGTGAGCCCTCCTTACCACCAATTGCAGGAAAGACATGCTGAGCTGATATAGCTAAATATCTTCTTAATTTGTAAGAGGAGTGGTCTACAAAGACAAATAGGGACTCCCTTTTAGATTTCTCAAAATCAGTGCACGAGTCATCGAAACAGGTTGTAATAATGTAATATGTTCCTCTAAGAATTCCCTTTAGAATTACTTTAATATATACACATATTAGTCACCTTGGTGGATGTTAATTGCTCCGAACATCAGATGAAGGGACTTTGTGGAGCTCCACATTCTGGAGGGGAGCTTTCCCATCCCCCCACAATGGGCTTGGTATCCCCCCGGACCCATCAGTATTCTTAGAGTCTAACGTGGACCCATTGGATGCCTTACAAAACCCACACAAACATTAGATAAGCAGCACACTGTTTAAAAATTAGGCTGATTTGATCCACTGGCTGCTTAATAACAGTTTGCCATTTGAGACAGGGGTGCAGCCGGGAAAGCTCTGGTTGTCATGGGGAATGCCCCAGGCTAATGCACTGACCCTTCATGATTTGCAGTGCAACCATAGCGTGACTAGGGGTGGAATTGGGCAGGAAGGGCTGGCCAACAAGTTCAAACCACGGTAATAATAGAACATTTGATCAGGAATAAAAGAGCCTCACACACAATGACGCATGTTGTGCGGGGAGGGGGGTGAGAGCTAGGGAGGGAAACAGGACTTGTGGGGAATGGGCAAGAGCAAGAGGAGGAGTGCACTTGGGGAGTGCCCGGCAGAACAGGGAAGAGTTTTGCATTTTGCATAGTTTATGGATAACTGTGGTTATTTGTGGGTGTTTACGGTTAACAAGGATTTTTGTACTGTATTGCTATAATCAGACATATACTAACCAGGGTTATGGGAACATGTTTTTTTATTTTTTTATTTTTTAAATAGAGAGTTATAAAAATTAGATGAATACAAAAAAGTGGAATTTTACAGCTACAGTGAGGTGGAAGTTAATGGGTGTGGCTATGGCTATGGCTACTTGGTTACTTTAACGAAAAGAATGGTTCAAATATGTGAAGTGAACACAGCCAAATGCCTTGGCCACTGGCCATGTCCAAAGGTCATGGCGAGTGGGTCTCAATGAAATCTATTGGGGCAACATGTCAAGGGGTCACAGTGAAAGGTTATGGCCACTGCCCAGGGCTGGCCAGTGTACCAAAAGAAACCTAGTGTTGTGGTGATGGTCAACGGCCAGGCCACTAGCCATGGCCGAAGACCAAGAGTAGTGGGCTCATTCAGGCAACCTATTGAAGCAACATGCAGAGAGGTCCCGGCAAAAAACCATGGGCACTGGACTTGGCCGAAGGCCATTGCTAGTTGGACTAGAATAACGCTGTTGGGGCCACTAGTGAAGGGGCCACAGATGAAGACGGGCCAATGGTCATGTGTGAAGGCCATGGCTAGTGAGTGGGAAAGAAAGCTAGTGTTTTAAAAGATCACCGGGCACGGCCCCATGCTCACCGGCCAGGGTCAAAGGCCCTGACTAGTGGGCCCGAAAGACATGTATAGTGGCCATGGCTAAAGGTTGCGGCCACCTAGTGGGATAAACCAATACATTTCGAGCTGAGTGAACCCACAGAATTCTGAAGGTTTGAGTTCTGCACATTTTCATGCTCATGTTTATTTTTTATTTACCACTACTCTGCATCCTCTGGGACCCTAACTTGTTTACCTAACGTTAGTTCTATATTTATATCTGCGACCTAAACTGGGGGTTGTTTTCATGTCTGTTTACAGCTTCCCATAAATACATATCCATGTCCATTATTTTTAGCTCATCCCTCGGAGTCTCATATACCTACCTTAATCAAAATACTTTTACAAAGTTAACTAAATTACACAGAGTTAGCATCTATACATGCTGTTCAAAATGCAGGTGCATCCACGTTGACTTGCATCAAATGTGATTTCCCATAAAGCAACAATACTTTCAATTCTGCCTCATTTGTACCAGGCTCCTAGGAAACGTTTAGATGGATGCGTTGGGGTGGGACCTGTAAATAGCTGCACATACCGAACATCCAAAACTGTGACCCATGTGTATTTAGAGGTTACTTTTTGGGTGAGAGTGCGTGCTACTAATGACTAGTATGGCTGTGATGGTACATATAGGCCGTATTATGAAATGTGTTTTCTGGCTGGGATATGCCCTAGAAAACGCTATGCAATAACGACAATTTAGGAGTGTAAATAAAAACACCTTCAAATGTCACCTTTACACTAGAGTTGGCATTCACATGTGCAAAATCCCATCAGAACCTTATTTTTAATGTGTTTATTTCTTGAAGTTAAGGTCAATTCAGATGTCTCTCTTTACTGCAGAAAAATGGAGCACACTCCTTCTCTTGAGCGAGGACTGCACTCTGCACAATAATATAAAATAAAATAAAAACCTGCATACACCCAAAGTGAGTCACTGCCTTTCTAATAAGGCAATTCTGAACAGCTTGTGTATTAAAAAAAAACAAATGTACAGTGGTGGTACATCAAAATCAATATCCACCCTCAAAATAAGGGGGGTCATGCTTAAAAAAGTTAACATAATGCATGTGGCTGGACTGAATTACAGCATATGGTATTTCAATGAATTTACATCATCACCACCATACCAGCTGGATTTATATAGTAGGGCTTTTTTTAAATAAATACCACATGTGTTGATAGAAGTGACTGTATGCAGTGGGCCTGTTAACACATCCACCATATCCTTACTGGGGGCTTAGTTAGTAGCAATATCTTCATTTCCAGATTCTCTACAATAACTCTACGTCCCATCACAGAGCCATCATCCCAAACCTTCAAGACTGAAAGCAGCATCCACATATGAAACTTGTTGATTTTAGTTCACTGGGTATTCTCGCATTTTGATTAGTTAAAGAACAAACGAGTTCGCTCCTTGTGGCTCTCTTTTATGAAAAAACAATGGCACCTACTGCTCTTTGGTGGAAGAACTTGATATTGCAGCAGTGCTCATGGTGCGGTGAGGGAGTAAGAACAATGTGATCAACTTCTTTGAGAAACAACAAATTATGACTTGTTAAACAATGGTTTATGCCTGACATATCAAATAACGTGCCAAATACTGGAGGATCAGGTTCACTGCCATTGATAAATTCTAATAATTATAGGAAATCATAAGGTACATTTTAAGGATGCAGGGTTCGGGTGCATTAATTGAGCAAGTGTTCTATCTTCAACTCTTCGAAAAAAAAAAATATTTTAAATGCACAACGGTGCATCGTTCTGCCTAATCTGACTTTAAGGGAAACACAAGGGAGGCCAGCAATTATTATCATGACGTTGTGACATGGATTTACCTATCTCAAATTCATCATCCTCCATCAAAACATCTGCATTCAATATTGTTGGAGGGGACTGGCACACTCTCAGTTGGTAGGCTGTACAAAAATAAAAACAAAACACATGATTATAATTGGCAATTCCACTAAGATCTGAAAAACTGCATAGTGATCATGTTGTATTACATCTGTAAAAACACAATTCTGTTGAGTGATACATTGTTAACTTTGAAAGTTAGGCAAAGCCCCAGATGACTTGTGTTTTAGACCGATGTACGATGGCATTAGTAACACACCAAGGTTGGCCAAATCGTGGCATGACACCACCAGTGGGAGGGTAGAAATAGCTTTGGGATTCTTTTCGATGTCAATGTTGATAGGATCAATAGCTGCTTATCACCACCACCAATGTGTCCACTAGCATTACTTGATCATCCTTATTCTGACCTCAAGGGGCAAAGATTGTTAATTCATGGTGATGTGTCCACATACTGAAGCCACAATGCTTCCTGTGACACTCTGAATGCAGAGTTGATGTAGATGAGAAGAAAGTCCAGGGCAAAGATTGTTCCTTTTTTATTGAAACACCCCATACACACTTCAAGTATTTCGTGGAAATTTGGTGGATATTAAGTGGAATCAGGCAATACGTTTACACATGTGATTTGGAGATAAGGGCCCTCATTACGATACCGGCGCTAAACCATGGCGCTATTAGCACCATGGTTAGTGCCGGTATCGTAACGTGTCCGCCATGGTGAAATGGGGAAATACCGCCCCATTCCAAGGTTGGCGGGGCGGTATTTCCCCATGGCCTTTCCCCATTCCCATTTTTGCCCCATAGGGCATAATGGGAATGGCGAAGGCGCTAAGTACGGTACCGCAAATTGCGGTACCATACTTACCGCGAAGGTCCCTTTGCGGCTCCCTACTTTAATGGCTGGTCTAAACCAGCCGTTAAGGTCGGGTCCCGCAAAGGCACCTCTTAATTAGGCGCTAATGGGTTAAAGGCGCCTCAGCCTTTTACAGCACTGTTAACCCATTAGCGCCAGGGTCGTAATGAGACCCAAGGTGTTTATAACATTTGAACACATACTTCAAATTTTTGAAGGTTGCTTAAATGTAAGAATCTGTGTTTCTGCAATACTTATTTTATATACTAAATTGCAACTGCAAATCCTAATTGCATGGCAAAAGTGTATTTCTGAAATGCAAAGTAATGCATATTGAAGAATACAAAATGTGAGTCCTAGGCTAGTCCTAGGTACACTCTAATTACAAAAATCCATTACTCCAACCGGACTTGCATTTTCTAGTTAATGGGTGACTTTCCAGTAGCTGAATATCTATTGACCTTTGCAGCCACATTACAAGGCCAACAGACCTCCACCGAATGAACGAAGACTCACTGCATCCCTTCTACATTTCAGGAAGGAGCTCAAGACCCTCACCTACAAGGAATGTCTCATACCTAACATCTAGGTCCACACACCCTCCACTCCCCACCCAAACTGAGACGTTGTGATGCGCTCCACCCTGTTTCCCCTTGTGGTGGCATGTAGATCACTTTCTGCCAAATGACCTGTCCTTCCCCTTCCCTCTTGTTAACTCCCTGACTTATTGCTCTGCTTCCCTCATCATGCACAATGCCCTATGATATTTAGTGCGTGCTGTTGCTCCCCGAAGTTAGGTCCATGTTCAACCAATAAAATAATAAAGGGATTTGAACCTGTGTCAGCAGGCTTCGCACAGATGTCAGAAGTGAGCGCTCAGCTCCCTGTGCTATCTCACCAGCACTTATACTAATAATAATAACAGATTTATGCACAACAAAACAATCTAATCACTTGTGCTGTGACCAATATATAATACACTTTAAACAGTATTCTCCAAAAAGTTAATCTGGTATTTTTCTATAAAAATATCTGCATACATTAAAGTCAAATGAAGCCGTGTTCAACAACTGAAATCAGTATTTCATGCCTTAACAACTTCCTCGCTCCGAATTGGTTTTTATTAATCGTTGCCATTTTCTTCAAGGGAAACATGTTTCAGGGCGAGGCAGATATCCCTAACATCCTTAGCACCTGCTCCACTCCACCGTTGAAAACCACTTAACGACTTTCTCTTATCCAGGTGGGACTCTGTCACATAGGCCTATCATGGCCTTCCACTTGCTTTCATGTTTATATAAAAAATTAAGGTAGCTACAGCTCACCTTGTCCTCAGTTTCTTTATGTTGGACTACATCCCCCCCATGCGCCAAAGCTCACCTATTTTGATTTCAATTCGGACTGCATTGGCCACTGGCCTTTCCAAAATATGTGCCCCCACAAACTTATCCTCAATTTTAAGAAATATACCTGCACATGAAAACAGTGATCCTCCTTCACTTACCCTAGTTATAATTCAGAAACAGCAGGGTTTTATCCTTGTGAGGCTAGAGAGGGCCGCCGCTACACAATATCCCCCTAGCCTAGGGCTGACGGTAGACAGGACCTCACAGGTTGGCTCTCACCCGTTGGGGACACAGGCTCCTGTTTTGATAAGGAACTGACTTTCAAAATCACTCAAAAAAATATCAAGAGGCACCCAATGACATACATCCTGAAGAAACCTCTTACATTTGTTCTTGTGAGGTGTCAACAGAAGAGGAATATCCGTCTGCAACTGTGAAGAGTCAGACTTCAGAAGTACTGAAGAAGAAGCACCAGCTATGTACTGAGACGAAGAAACCCAAAGGAGTCATAGTGATTATAACTTCAGACACAAATAAAGGACTCTGAGTAAAAGCTGGGGAAGCCCCAGAACAGAGTCATCAGACAGAGAATTGCAAGTTTGAAATCAGCTGGAGCAGGAATGCTGGTAACCCAGAGAGAATGCTGCTTTGCACGCTGGTGAGCAGCCATGAGGAACAAGTATTCCAATTAGTCTGCGGGAAAGACAGACTAACAGACTTTTGCCCAGAAGAGATCCTCTATAGCAGTGGTATTCAAACTTTTTTGGCCAAGGCACCCCTGAGCAAAATGTGGGCAGGCTGGGCCCCTCAAAAATGCCAAATGGACAGTATGTACAAATGGCTATGATCTAATGTGCACCTTCACCGCACCCTACTCCCTCTATAGTCGCTGGGCACCCTCGTCCCACTCCTACCCAGACCCAGTGCTCCTGCCCATCCAGCTCCCACCACAGTCCCTGGGCTCCCCCAGCCCGTTCCCCACACAGTCCGAGGGCCAGTGGGAGGTGGTGAATTTTTTAAGTGGAGGGGCATATATATATTTCCCACAAAAATGCCATAGCGAACAGGCGCACCAAGGGTGCCCAAACCAATCAATGGTGGTTCGCGTGAGATTTTCCACCCGTGATTATTTTTTTACATAATGGGTTAAAATGATGCATTTTAGAGCATACTTAAAAATAATGGGTAAAAGGCCAAACCGTTTGCAATTGGCACTGGGGCGGCCAAGGGGGAAAAACATGGTATTTTTGGACATCTATGAAAGATATCCAGTAAAAAGAAAATACCATCCTTGCCCCCTGGGAGCCACAGCACCGCCGAAGGAGAGCTGATTTCGGCAGGTGGGTAGGGGGATTGTGAAACAAAGGCTTTTTTTTAAACGTCTTTGTTGTACAGCCCTCCTTCCCCTCTCTTCCCCCCACTCGCCAAAATCAGCTCAATGGACCAAAACAAACACACACACACACTCATTCATACAGCAATCACTCTATCATTCATTCAAGCACCCGTAACCATGCACTCACTCATAACACAAGCGTACTCACATCCAAACACATATTTAAATAAAAAAATGAACACAAATGTACCTTCTGCAGGTGCCTGCGCGTGAGTGCTGAAATGCCCAGCTCCGGGTTGCTCTGTCCTTATGTGCGAGGAGGTGCAAGAACTCATACAGACATGCAGTGCCCCATCCAGCATTTCCAATGAGCTATAAAAGGCTGGCGAAACAAAATGCCCCCGGCATTGCATGGCTCAGTGAGCATGTGCGGCTGGGGAACTGAACTGTCAAAGGGAAACATTGTTTCCCTTTGACAGTTTAGCCAGCCCAGGAGCACTCCCTTAGCTGGGAAAAGCAGCTGAGGGAGTGCTCAGTGTTTCACTGGTCTGGCTCCTCGGCTCATCCATAATTGGTGGGGGGGGCACTGGTTGGATAAAGGACTCTGAGTAAAAGCTGGGGAAGCCCCAGAACAGAGTCATCAGACAGAGAATTGCAAGTTTGAAATCAGCTGGAGCAGGAATGCTGGTAACCCAGAGAGAATGCTGCTTTGCACGCTGGTGAGCAGCCATGAGGAACAAGTATTCCAATTAGTCTGCGGGAAAGACAGACTAACAGACTTTTGCCCAGAAGAGATCCTCTATAGCAGTGGTATTCAAACTTTTTTGGCCAAGGCACCCCTGAGCAAAATGTGGGCAGGCTGGGCCCCTCAAAAATGCCAAATGGACAGTATGTACAAATGGCTATGATCTAATGTGCACCTTCACCGCACCCTACTCCCTCTATAGTCGCAGGGCACCCTCGTCCCACTCCTACCCAGACCCAGTGCTCCTGCCCATCCAGCTCCCACCACAGTCCCTGGGCTCCCCCAGCCCGTTCCCCACACAGTCCGAGGGCCAGTGGGAGGTGGTGAATTTTTTAAGTGGAGGGGCATATATATATTTCCCACAAAAATGCCATAGCGAACAGGCGCACCAAGGGTGCCCAAACCAATCAATGGTGGTTCGCGTGAGATTTTCCACCCGTGATTATTTTTTTACATAATGGGTTAAAATGATGCATTTTAGAGCATACTTAAAAATAATGGGTAAAAGGCCAAACCGTTTGCAATTGGCACTGGGGCGGCCAAGGGGGAAAAACATGGTATTTTTGGACATCTATGAAAGATATCCAGTAAAAAGAAAATACCATCCTTGCCCCCTGGGAGCCACAGCACCGCCGAAGGAGAGCTGATTTCGGCAGGTGGGTAGGGGGATTGTGAAACAAAGGCTTTTTTTTAAACGTCTTTGTTGTACAGCCCTCCTTCCCCTCTCTTCCCCCCACTCGCCAAAATCAGCTCAATGGACCAAAACAAACACACACACACACTCATTCATACAGCAATCACTCTATCATTCATTCAAGCACCCGTAACCATGCACTCACTCATAACACAAGCGTACTCACATCCAAACACATATTTAAATAAAAAAATGAACACAAATGTACCTTCTGCAGGTGCCTGCGCGTGAGTGCTGAAATGCCCAGCTCCGGGTTGCTCTGTCCTTATGTGCGAGGAGGTGCAAGAACTCATACAGACATGCAGTGCCCCATCCAGCATTTCCAATGAGCTATAAAAGGCTGGCGAAACAAAATGCCCCCGGCATTGCATGGCTCAGTGAGCATGTGCGGCTGGGGAACTGAACTGTCAAAGGGAAACATTGTTTCCCTTTGACAGTTTAGCCAGCCCAGGAGCACTCCCTTAGCTGGGAAAAGCAGCTGAGGGAGTGCTCAGTGTTTCACTGGTCTGGCTCCTCGGCTCATCCATAATTGGTGGGGGGGGCACTGGTTGGATAAAGGACTCTGAGTAAAAGCTGGGGAAGCCCCAGAACAGAGTCATCAGACAGAGAATTGCAAGTTTGAAATCAGCTGGAGCAGGAATGCTGGTAACCCAGAGAGAATGCTGCTTTGCACGCTGGTGAGCAGCCATGAGGAACAAGTATTCCAATTAGTCTGCGGGAAAGACAGACTAACAGACTTTTGCCCAGAAGAGATCCTCTATAGCAGTGGTATTCAAACTTTTTTGGCCAAGGCACCCCTGAGCAAAATGTGGGCAGGCTGGGCCCCTCAAAAATGCCAAATGGACAGTATGTACAAATGGCTATGATCTAATGTGCACCTTCACCGCACCCTACTCCCTCTATAGTCGCAGGGCACCCTCGTCCCACTCCTACCCAGACCCAGTGCTCCTGCCCATCCAGCTCCCACCACAGTCCCTGGGCTCCCCCAGCCCGTTCCCCACACAGTCCGAGGGCCAGTGGGAGGTGGTGAATTTTTTAAGTGGAGGGGCATATATATATTTCCCACAAAAATGCCATAGCGAACAGGCGCACCAAGGGTGCCCAAACCAATCAATGGTGGTTCGCGTGAGATTTTCCACCCGTGATTATTTTTTTACATAATGGGTTAAAATGATGCATTTTAGAGCATACTTAAAAATAATGGGTAAAAGGCCAAACCGTTTGCAATTGGCACTGGGGCGGCCAAGGGGGAAAAACATGGTATTTTTGGACATCTATGAAAGATATCCAGTAAAAAGAAAATACCATCCTTGCCCCCTGGGAGCCACAGCACCGCCGAAGGAGAGCTGATTTCGGCAGGTGGGTAGGGGGATTGTGAAACAAAGGCTTTTTTTTAAACGTCTTTGTTGTACAGCCCTCCTTCCCCTCTCTTCCCCCCACTCGCCAAAATCAGCTCAATGGACCAAAACAAACACACACACACACTCATTCATACAGCAATCACTCTATCATTCATTCAAGCACCCGTAACCATGCACTCACTCATAACACAAGCGTACTCACATCCAAACACATATTTAAATAAAAAAATGAACACAAATGTACCTTCTGCAGGTGCCTGCGCGTGAGTGCTGAAATGCCCAGCTCCGGGTTGCTCTGTCCTTATGTGCGAGGAGGTGCAAGAACTCATACAGACATGCAGTGCCCCATCCAGCATTTCCAATGAGCTATAAAAGGCTGGCGAAACAAAATGCCCCCGGCATTGCATGGCTCAGTGAGCATGTGCGGCTGGGGAACTGAACTGTCAAAGGGAAACATTGTTTCCCTTTGACAGTTTAGCCAGCCCAGGAGCACTCCCTTAGCTGGGAAAAGCAGCTGAGGGAGTGCTCAGTGTTTCACTGGTCTGGCTCCTCGGCTCATCCATAATTGGTGGGGGGGGCACTGGTTGGATGCCCCCTCGCCTATTATGGATGAGCCGCCAGGCTCGGATTGTCCTATAGGGGAATAGATCAATGTCGGTATCAAAAATGCTAAATTCTAGTGCAGTCCAGTCAAAATGGGCCACTTTTTTGGCAAATGTGGGCCAGTTTGATGAGCTACTTCATTATGCAGCTAGTAGTTTTGACCATTGTTGATGAATAAATATTCTTTAAATATCACAATTTACTTACATTTTATCAAAAAACACCCCCTTGGGTACTATTCAAACAGTCTGTGACTAAAGGAATGAATATATGGCTCTGGAGGATAACTCAGCTCAGGGGTAAAATACTCGCCTTGGAAGCAAGACGACACAGAGCAACACATGTTTGATCCCCGGGTCCGTGCTTAGAAACCTCTGGGTATTAAGTGTTTTATAAATAACCAATCATATCATTTACAACTGTGGGCAACTTTTTAATTGGTGCCTGAGACAGTTTTATGGTCCAGTCTGACCATGTGAGCCACCCCTACCCATTTCCTCCAATCCAAAAAATAAAATAAAATAAAACGTTTTTATTTTTTACATTTCATGCTGGACTCTCACGACCCCTCGCACGCCTGGGATGTGGCCGCACCCCCTGGGAGGCCCGACTCACTGTTTGAAGGACTCTGCTCTAGAGGGACATTCAAGGAAGCCTGACAGAAGGAGGTCAGTACGGTGGAGTGCCCGAGTTGCATTGCACCTGGAGGGAGAGACCCGTGGGATTGTTGTGAGAAGTCCCAGTACAGGGACACAAGCAGAAAGTGGTTTCCAGGAGGGGAAGAAGGAGAAACCCCCTTACCAGTCTGATACATCGCTGGAAGAAGGATACCACAGTACAAGCACAGAACAAAAGGTACCAAAGAGAGCTGTCCTCATATGGGCCTCATTCCGAGTAGGGCGGTAAGGGATACCGGGCACCGGTGCCGGTAATCCCTTACCGCCCTACTACGAGGTCCCTGAGCGGGTCCCTTCCTTAATGCCTGGTCTGACCAGGTGTTAAGGATGGGACCTGTTAAGGGACTGCAGAGCTAATAACGGTACCGCAAATTGCGGTACCGTTATTAGCTACTTCCCCATCCCCATTGAGCCCTATGGGAGCTCAAATGGGAATGGGGAATGGTTTTTTCAATGGGGCCTTACCGGTCCCGCAAAGGTCGGACTACACCGGTAAGTCCCCATTGAACGAAACCGGTGCCGGTACCGTTATTGGAGGCAGTCATGGCACAAATAGCACCATGACTACCTCCAATCTCGGAATGAGGCCCAAAGAGACCTGAAGAGAGTAAAACACGACCCAGTGATGCAACCCTATTACGATGTAGCTAATTAAGAAAGAGGGAGACCCGGCGAACATGGCACATGTAACAGGTGGCCTGCTGTACACTATCAGTACAGAAAACAAATATAATATTTCAGGCAACCAGCCTACTCGTCCCCGTGAAGGGAAAACCCACAAGAAGAGTAAGAGATATTCTGTCAATCAGAGTATTCATCCCATTATAGGACCATATAATACGAAGGGTGTGAGTCATTCAGGTACTCACTCTACTCATCCCACGGAAGGCCTAAATTGTAAAAAGAGTGAAACTGGTCACTAGGTACATTACACAGATTGTGTAAAACCTAGGCACCTTGAAATAACAAGGTACAACCAAGGGCACACACAATAACTAACCAGTTATAAATTTCAATTGACCAAATAAGTCATCATTGTTTACTAAGCTTTTTGTTTATATTGATTTCACATATTAAACAAATTTACACAGTATACAATTTCTGTGAACAAAAAATAATAATACCATATGACTTCACATAAATATATTTATATCATCTTATTATGTATCTCTTTAAGACTTTCAAAAGAAAAAGGAAAAAACTTTAGAAAAACCACAAAATATTTGTTTCACTGTTTACTTTCATAAGTAAATTCAAATGAAGATGACCTATATACACAATCACTGTGGCATGTTGGTTTCCCCTTCTCTATGGGGCTGTTAACATAAAGAGTATACTTACCCAAGATGGCAGATTGAAAGCACCGCGATCTACAATTAGTAGCTGTATAGACAAACAGGAAGTAAGTAAAATCAGCTTGACAGGGCTGTCGGGCACATTACTTCTATGGGGAACCTCATTGTATATGCACCCAGTGAATACCAGCAGTTACAAGCGACCGTAAGAGCAGATTGTGCATGAGAGAGGAGTTCTCTAAGTACGCAGATTAGAAGCGACATAGGAGCACTGACATAGTGGTTAACACGAGGCAAATTCAACGTGGTTTACAAACCGGATCCTTTCTGAGACATTAAGAGCCGCACAGTGAATGAAAGGTAAAGGGATATGGGCGGACGTATTTTGCAGTTAGAGAATAGTTACATACTTTAACCACTAAAGCTAAGTTACACATTTACCATTTCTTGCTAGATGGAGTCCCGTAGGGGGGAAAGTCTCATAAATTAGTTCCAGTTCAGACAACAGGGGAAGCACAATAGTTGATGCACTACGAACGAAAAAGTCGTCCTGGAGGGGTCCACACCCAATTGGGTTTTCCAGGTATGACATTAACAATTGCAAGGTGGCTACAAAAATATATTGGATAAACACCCAATTGCATACTAAATGAGAACTATGTATCTCATTTCAGATTCCAACGTTAAACAGGATCCTGCTCATCTTAATACGCTTAGAGCTGGCACAGGCATAATTCCAAGTGAGTATCGAATTGCAAGTAGTGAAAAATCAGAACCATTCTAATGGAGGAGTTTGTAGTGGGGCCCAGTGCATATATTTGCGCCTGTTCCCACACAAACTCCATGCTCTATAAGCTAAAGAAACCCAGCAGAGTGATAACTAAGACATCTCATTTCAGGTCTCTGAAGAGAACGGAGCAACACACAAGAACAAAGAGTGGCCTTACTAAGCCACAGGTTTGCGCTCAGATACGGCTGATGTACTGACCAGGAGTCTTTTTAGAACTAAGAGAGTGTGGATGAAGATTGTTGAATTTCTTTACTAAGTAATACGATTTTGAACACTTTATAAACTTTAAAAGACAACCCAAATAATCCTTACCTGAAGAAGGGCAACTTCAAGCCCGAAATGCATAGTAAAAGATAGGTACATAAAACATCAACCTATCAGATTGTTTGGACAACAAATGGGGAAGAGGTTCATCAACCATGAATTTGAATTTACTTGTGAAAGTAAACAGTGAAACAAATATTTTGTGTTTTTTCTAAAGTTTTTCCTTTTTCTTTTGAAAGTCTTAAAGAGATACATAATTTGATTATATAAATATATTTATGTGAAGTCATATTGTATTATTATTTTTTGTTGACAGACATTGTATACCGTGTAAATTTGTTTAATATGTGAAATCAATATAAACAAAAAGCTTAGTAAACATTGCTGACTTATTTGGTCAATTGAAATGTATAACTGGTTAGTTATTGTGTGTGCCCTTGGTTGTACCTTGTTTTTTCAAGGTGCCTAGTTTTTACACAATTTTCAGATCTGGTAGTACAGATCTACTAGGGAGCACCTGAAATTGGTTTAATCATGCTTATCTAAGTTCAAGTCACTTTGGAATACTGATGAGTGCACCTCTACCCTTAGCTTTGTTACATTACACAGATCCCAGTGAGTAGAAAGGTAAATGGAAGATAATAATACATGAGATACGAGGAGATAAACACTGGGTGAAAATGATATCAGAAGGAGAAAGATAACTCACTACAATTAGGAATAATAAAGTGGAAGAATATTCAGGTACCAAGACACTTAGAACGAGGACTTTAAGAAACCAAGGGAAAGTAAATAAACAGAAGTGGAAAACTACCATAAGAGAAATGAATGAACTGATAAAAAGAATCGCTAGAAGCTATTTGAGTATCCTGTACTAACAAGGACCTGCGGGAAAGCATCCCAGGATTCTCCTGGTCTTTAGTTATTTGGTATAAGCGCTAGGGTCAGTATAGACTCATTTTTGGATGGGGGACAGACTAGCTTCAGACTTTCAAATGGACGATGAGCAAACTAGTTTAGTTGTACTAGGTAGGTGAAACATTAGATTAGGGAAACTAAGGCAGTTTTGTTATTATTTATAATAAATGCCTCTTGAAATGGCAAACCCTAGTGTGTCTCCTGCTCCTGACCTACCACAATACTCCTTCAAACCACGCACCTTTGGAACTCACTTTGGATTAACATTAGGAACACTCAAGCCCACACTTCGAGCCATGTTCCCATTGTGACTCGCCTGTGTCAAATTGTCATGGCATCTGGAAATGCTTTTGCAGGTGTACCCTGCACTCAGTACATACCCAAATAAATACATTGAAAAAAGCATACAGTGGTGTCCGTGGTGGAACCATGACAATATTACCTTAAAAACTTCAAATAACTCAAACCTCTTACAGTGATATTACACTTGCAGCAGAGCAACCATAACTTCATCGTAGGGACACCACTACACAATGAGCATCTCGGCCAATGTAACAACACACTTATATGATTCTGTTAACTTATGGTTGAAAAACGATAGTGGAAATGTACACAATTCTTAATTAAATTAGGAGATATTGCATTTGTTTACATGACATTATCCTCTCTCAAAAAAGGTTCTTACATTTCGCCAAAACACATGTGTTCAGTGATTTATTTTCTCTTCTGCATTGCATTTGATAGTTTAATTTATGATAAGCTGAATATGACTCATTTGTCCCTTGTGTGTTTAATGAATCCGGGAATTTTCCTAGGGGTTCGTGTAATTGTAACAAACTTTAAGGAAATGGAAAGCTTATTTACTTTGTTGACAAATCCATTTGGTTCATAACATTTGGTAAATGTGTATTTTTTATGGTCATTATTGTCTATATTGACAATAAGGGCAAATTTGCAGCAAGGTTAACACTTTTTGCTTGATATGGCCAGAGTATTTTGGTTGCTGATACGTCTAGGTAAGTTGAACAGCATCTGGTGAGGACGATGCAGGTTGAAGACAGTAAGAACGTAAATCCGTCTACCGCATACAGCTGAACGTTTTGATTAGATATTGCACCAGGATATAAGGGAGGACGTTACTGAAGGGAGCAAGGGCAGCACTGTTGGAGGCAAAGGGTTAGAATGCCATGGGAGGCGTGTAGGCATTTCGGGGCCAGACAGTTGGCATTCCCTTTGCAGGTTTCCTTGGCTACGTTTTCCAAAGCTGGCCATTCTCAGACATCGTTTATTGTTCAATGTGTTTTATTATTTATTTATTTAAATGTTTAATACTCGATGCTTTGTGTTCTTATAGATGGACTGAAAGTGTTGCCAAGCATACAACTGTTTACTCTGAGTAACCTTAGAACCACATTCAAGCTGGAAGGTGATGAGTTGCCATCGGGCGTGGGACAGGGCAATCGGTTCTGAAATACATATGCTACAAGTATGTTTTAGCTACTTTACACCTTGACCTGCCGGTCAGATATCCACAGGAAAGTTTCTTCTTGGCAATGCCAGAGAGTAAGCAACTTCGATCGAGCTTGCATTGACAGCGATTTATGTGGCATAGGTCTTGATGTATGGCTTACTGACCGAATTGCTACACTTCCCTATATTCCATCTCTGATGGTTGTTTAGAGTGATGCTATGTATTGCAAGTGCACAGCAATAGGGTTAGAGTCAGACATAAGCTCTGTGCTTGACTATGCACACGGAAGGTTCATGGCCCAACATCTGCAACCAAGTCAGGATCAATGCTTTACCCAGACCCATTCAGCCTCTTTCCAAATGAGCTCCTTGAGGAGTTCCGGTAAATCTGAACTCCACATTTTTGTTATTCCCCACGGTCACAACAAGTTGGTATTACAGGTCAGAGCAACCGGGTATTACTGTATCTCTATGCACCTGCAGCTGTTTCCATGACTGGATTCAGCACTACAAATATTCCAAACACAAGGAAAAGCAAAATAACATTAGATGTAAACAGCTGAGCACATACAGGAATCCTAATAAATGCTCATTTGAAAAATAGTTTCAGCTAACACCTCATGATAAAATGATGAGGGTATTTTTGATTTGTCAGACTACACCGCCAGAGTTGACCTTTTCTGAAAAGGAACTGCAAAAAAATAACTCCAGCTATATTATATGTGAGGGTTTTCAGAGGAAATGTTTTCTTTGTGCCTTTCATTATGGATGGTGTTTTGCTCTGCAAATAGCACACAGTACTGAAAATGCAGTTACTGTCTCCATTTTCAGTAAACGGTTATTTATCTAAAGTGCTTCACCTATGCTATTAACAAACCCTGAAAGGAGAAGACAAATTATATTGAAAACAAATTCATGCCGGCCGCTATTCTTTGTTCAATTGCTGGACATCTCATTAGCTTTCAAGCGTCAAGACAAGCACCTAAATGCGCCATTTCAAAGGTGGAAATGAAGCTGGGGCTCACTGCTGACATGGCATGTCAGCCTAGTTCCCGGGCAGACATTTCCCGGCAGTGTTTTTAAAACATGTCAGCGCGTTGTGAACTCACAAAGAGGCTTGGGAATTGTGCCTTTCCGCGCAATATATGTTCTGTTACACTTAGCAATTGTGCTACCTAACAGCTTTCTGTCCAAGCCCATATCCATTACTTTCACCATCTCAGTGGGTTCACTGAATAGGGCGTTCTAGTGGGAAATTTGTATATACATTCACCAGTCTTTTGACGTGATATACAGGTATATATCAGGTTAACAAAGCCTTTTTTTTTGCACATTTTCATAGTCTTCATCACTTCCCTTTTTTCCATGTATGGGCTTGTCTGTGTACTCGATTTGTAATTTGATCAGAGGCATTTAGATGTTGCCCACCCACATACAGTTTTCACAGTTGTAAGGTTACACTGTGTTAGTTGGGGTTGAGTTTACTGAGCTAACGACCAGGTAAAGACAGAATAAAAAAGCTAAACAATGCACACAGCCCACCATGTTTGTTAGACTGCTGTCAGGAAAGCGGTAGTGGATGGGTCATATTGAGGGTTAAAGGGGTTGGGCCGGAGAGAGTCAAGAAATCAGTTATTGCCTTGAAAAATTGCTGGCTGCATTACCACTGTTTGTTGCCTTTATTATTTATTTATTGTTATTTATCTGGTTCTCCTCTGCTTCACACTTTCCACCTCTCCCCCCTTCCATGCACTTTTCCCCTCCCCCTCTCCCATGCACTTGTGCATTCTCAATGTCACTGGGCCTAGTAAGATCGCTGTTTTGTTCTCCCCTGTTCCCCTCCCTTGCCTTGTCGCGCTCTGAAAAACTTGTGTACAAGCACGATAGAAATAAAATATCAATCAATCAATCAAGAGGCTTGTGGGGATGCTGCAGTGTCAGTCAGATGCTTGTGAACAGCTTTGGAAAAATGGATGGAACGTGTCAGGCCTGAATGTGGTGATTCCGGGATCTCTAAATGTGGAAAGACTGCTAGTTGGTATAATCACTTATGAAATTGTCATATCTGTGCAATCCTGTGTCAGTGTACAGAAAATATGCATTTTTTTAAATGCATAGGTCTTCCTTGTTTCATCAGTCCTAAAATTGCCCCAGACTACAGCCATTTTGTAATCATCAAGGGCATTATTTGGTTCAGATCAATGCTCACCAATTGGTCTGTGATGGTTGAGACTTAAGTGTTTATATGTAGAGGTAGACCAGTTTCCTTTACACAGTGGCCCCACCCATTTCATGCACATAATCAAGTATACAGTGTTGTTGGATGAACATGTAAAATGCCTCATCATTTTATAGTCCATTCCCGTGTGTGGTATCTTGATTGTATCAATTCCTTGATATGTGTGCAGGTTAGGCATCTTTTGTTTTTGCATAGCATTGTTTGTGCTATTTGTAGGTAGTTTATTGGAGCTGAAAGAGTTAAGGGAACGAGACGCAGCAGGAGGAAAGGGAGGAGCCTCAGGGAGGAAGAGGCGGGAGTTAGAAGAAAGTATGAATTTAGATAAGACGCGTCCTGTCGTCCTTGCATGAGTGTTCGAGATGAATGAAATGTATCAACTGGCGACAAGGATAAAAGCTGCATCCATACCGGAGTGCCAACCAGCCGTCCCCTTCCATGTGCTGTACACAATTCTCAACCGTTATCCAGGCGTCATTCCGGGTGAGCGCACGTCCTTGCAGCGAGGGAATGCCAGCATCTTTCATGGTGAACAGTGCTGGTGTTCCTACACCAGGAGAGGTGCGTGACATGCGATACATCAACAGAGAAGCAAATGCCGCACCCACGCAGTTTCCTTGTCCCTCACAAGTACGCTGCAATGCTGTGTGGCTTCAGGGACAGCCCCGCTTGTGCGTGTTTGCAAAACAAGACCACTTTACCAAGAGAGAGTACCCCAATGGCTCCTGCACATCTTCCAGCACACACAGAGCGAGTGCAATTTCTTTTTTTAAATGATTCAACACTGATTTACCATGCAGCGCTAACAATAAGGGTGAAAGAAGGACAATAATCCAAACAACACCCAAAAGGGGATGGACACATATATGGCCAGCAGAATCCACACGTTCTGGAAGACAAGAACAACCATGTATAATCTCCCATTGACAACATGTAGCAGGGAGGAACTAACAGAGCAGTACACACCATGTGCCTCAGAGAGCAGCGACCATGGTAGATCAAGCAGAAAGGCAATGTGCAATACAAAACACCACTAGAAGCATTGCATTTTTGAGGAAGTCAAGCTGATTTACCATGCAGCACTAACAATAAGGGTGATAGAAGGACAATAACCCAAACAACACCCAAAAAGGGGATGGACACTTGCCCATATATGGCCAGCAGCATCCACACGTTCTAGAAGACAAGAACAACCATGTATAATCTCCCATTGACAACATGTAGCAGGGAGGAACTAACAGAGCAGTACACACCATGTGCCTCAGAGACCAGTGACCATGGTAGATCAAGCAGAAAGGCAATGTGCAATACAAAACACCACTAGAAGCATTGCATTTTTGAGGAAGCCAAGCCCATTCAGGCTCCAACTGCAGTCAGACAGAGGGCCCAGATGGACGGCGTGGGTCGAAGATTTTGCTGGTTTCATCAAGGTGGCAGGAGAGGAGAAGTCACCAATGTTAAAGGACATCTTTACAAATCTGGCTGGGACAGAGGGGAATGGCATCATCAAGACCATCCCAATGGAGGACAGGGACACGTACAACACCCCTGTGGCATCCCTGGACAAGAAACTAGTGATACAACCGAATAGAGACTATGAACGGTAAGTTCAATCAGTGCCAATAGGCATCCTACAAAACGGTGGAGATCATTAGACAACTCCACCAAAAATGAATTTACTGCCAATTTGCAGCATTTTCTGATGATGAAGCAATCCAGCTCCTTGTCATCGAAAGATGCACATTGTTGGTTCTCTGCTACCAGCTACTGAAGATGCCTCTGACGTTCGTGGAAATGATTGAGATGGGGTGAGTACCTGAGAGGGTGGTGATCCAGGCTTCCACCCTAGAAACTCCAAAAAAGAAAATGGAGAGGGACGATACAGTAGTAGCCCTTACCAGCGGCAAAGACACTAAAAAGGCCATGCCGGACCACCAAACCCCACTAGGAGGATTGCCATGAGAGGGCTTCCTACAGATGAGACCAAGGCCATGCACACAGAGGTTGTGCAACAGATGCAGAGTGATTTTTCCTCAGGCAGGCCCATGCCCAGCAATGACCCAGCGGTTGCAGCAGGTGTGGCAGGGGAGGACATTTACAAGCGGTTTGCTGATAGGGAAGAACATTCCCAGTTTGAGGGAAATGCCTGCTCAGCAATTGGACAGTGAAAATACTTGGCTTGATATGCAGCAGGGACCAGTGAAGCGAGGTATCCATATGCCACCTGAAGGGGTCACCATTAAACAAGAAGATAACCAGGGATGCTTTTCCCAAATTCTTTAAAGGTCTGGGAAAAATGAAAGACACAGTGATCCGCCTACACATCAATGACCAAGTCAAGCCTATTCCACAACACCCAAGAAGAGTATGTTTTCATCTCCAGGAAGCCACCCCACAAGATCTGCAGCAACTCCTGGACAATGACATCATAGAACATGTGACAGGGCCCACACCATGGATCTCACCCCTGGTAGTGGTACTCAAAGATGGAAATAGAATTTGACTCTGTGTCAACCTGAGAGTGGCAAATACTGCCATTGAGAGGGAGAGACACCCACGGCCAAAGATAGAGTACATGATCATCAACCTGAACTCTGCAACAACATATTCCAAATTAGACCTCAATCAAGGGTACCATCATCTGAAGCTACAGCCAGACTCCGGAGGTATAACAACAATTACCTTCCATGACAGTCTCTTGGGAACAAGCGGTTGAAATTTGGAATCTCCCCAGCCGCAGAGATCTTCCAGGAGACGTTCAGACACCTGCTTCTCCCAGTCAAAATGGCTTTCAACTATTCCGACAATATCCTAGTGTACAGCACCACCCAAGAGGAACACGACCAGGTGCTCATAGATGTATGAAACATCTTGAAAGAGGCAGGACTCAATTATGACAAATGCTATATGAGCAAGGACAATTTGAGGCTCTATGGACATATTTTCTCACTGAAGGGGTTGCAGCCTGACCCTGAAAAAGGGCACACCATCAACAAACTACAGGAACCCACCCTCGTGGAAGAAGTAATATCCTTCCTTGGAATGGCTGGGTACTGTGCTAGATACCTGCAATGGTACGCCATCACCACCGAGCCGCTACAACGGCTCTTACGAAAAGACAAGCCGTTCAGATGGTCACGAGAATGCCAGAAGGCATTTGACACTATCAAATCAGAATTGGCAAGTGCTAGGCACCTGGCATACTTCAATCCACAATGGCACACAGAACTGGTGGTCGACACCAGCACGGTTGGTCTAGGGGCCATCCTGACAAAGAATGAAAGGCCTGATGACCCCGCAATCTGTGTCATAGCATATCCGAGCTGGTCCGTATTCCAGGCAGAGGGTGTATACTCACAGGCAGAAAAAGAAAGCATTGCAGCAGTATGGGCCTGCAAATATTTCGACCACTTTGTAATAGGTAAGAAGTTCACCCTCATGACGGACCACCATGCCCCTTCATTCACTATTTGTCAAACTGAGAACACATATGCCGCCCGGAATAGAAAGATGGGGCATCCTCCTCCAGGAATATGATTATACCATTATACACCAAACTACTTTTATAGGCACCCAACAACAGAAAGTCTGCCACCAAGGGAAGGTGATGCAGAGTACTTGTGCTATGTCATGGTACAGGCCCTACTGCACACTCTCACCACAGAGGATATAGCCAGGGTGACACAAGCCGACCCGTCCATCAGATGGGCTAAAGAAATCACCATCTCAAACAAATGGAGACACTATAAAGTATTTTTGCGTCATCGGGAGGGAGTGAACTTGCAGAAGCTGGAATGCTTGGCAAAGGTGAGCGTAGAACTGGCAGTGTTCGAACAGGGGATACTTTTGAGAGGATGATGTATCATCATTCCATCATTCTTCTCGAGACAGCTGGTGCAGCTGGCACATGAAGGACATCCCGGAGTAGAAGCAACCAAGAAATTACTCTGACATGGTTCCCAATCATGGATGCGATGGTGGAAGACCTAGTCAGAAGCTGCCTTCCATGTCAATGTGCAACGAGAAGTGACCTGCCACTTACCATTTAACCTGCGTGCATTTCCGTGAAGGTGTGGCAAGGAGTTGTGATGGATTTCTATGTCTATGGGCCACCCAAGGTGGGAGACTACATCCTTGCAATAGTTGATGACTTCTCCAGATTCCCCACCATCAAACACGCATCATACACATCATTTGCTCAGATTGTTGATGTCATAGACAAAGTGTTCAGTGATTGAGCCATCCCTGCCACAATAAAATTTGGACAATGGGCCACCATTCAGTGGTCAAGGCTTCCACAAGTTTGCAAAACACATGGGGTTCACCCACCCGAGGATAACACCTCTATGGCCACAAGCCAACGGAATGGAAGAGCGGTTTATATCATCAATCAAGATGACCATCCAGAAGGCAATCATTGAAGGCATGCTGATCCAGCCGGCCTTCTGTTGCATGCTATGCATGCCATTATAGGAACACATTACATCCGGTGACCGGGGTACCACCCGGGGACCTGATGAGAGCATACCAGGCCAAGACATGCCAACCCCAGGGGGCGTAGAGCCCTCAAAGGAAACCAAAAGACTGAGAACTTCTGGAAGATGAGGTGAGAGAGAAAGATGTGATGACGAATGAAGCAGCAAAGGAAAAACGGACTGAACCCTGAAAGCGAGGGTCAAGGAGAAGAGGTGCTCGTGAAGCAGCAGATACAGAGGAAAACAAATGCAAGATACGACAGCACACCTCTCAGAGTGACTGACATGAAAGGGACCATGGTGACAGCCGCCAGCACACAGAGGCCCGTTAAGAGGAATGCATCATTCTTAAAGCAGTTAAGGATGGACAAAGACATGGGACAAGATGTGAGGACACCAGTGGAGGAAGGTGTAGAGAATGATAAAGAGGCCTCAACACCAGTGGAAAGGGAAGAAGAGACATCGAAGGTCGAGCCAAGCGAACTATCAAAAGGCCATGCAGTCTCATTGAGGAGGTCTGATATCGACATAAGGAGATATGTGATGAGAGGTGTTGCAGGGATAGATTTGTGGAGCTGAAGCGGTTAATGGAATGAGACACAGCAGGAGGAAAGGGAGGAGCCTCAAGGAGGAAGAAGCAGGAGTTATGATAAAGTACACATTTAGATAAGATGTTTCCTGTTGTCTTTGCATGAGTGTTTGAGATAAATCAAGTGTATCAGGTTGGTAGCCTGAATGAAATGTGAGACATCTCAGGGAACAACTCCCTCAGATGTTCATGTTGTTGCTGAATGATTTATAGTTTCTGAGTGATCTTGTGGGGGGTTTCCAACTCTGGATTGTGTGGAACTAACAGTGATACTCAGGTTTGGGCCTCTTTTTCTCTGTAGTCTAAGAGGCTGGCCCTGGGGTTTGTTGTTGCCCTGTGAAGCCTATTGTGCACAGGTCTGTGGTTGAATATATGGATTACCAAGTTTGATTCCAAATCTTCTATGTATTATCCCATTCACAGGTTTTTGTGCATATTCGCTTATATCTTAATGCTTGGACAAATATTGCAGCGTGCTTTGTGCGCACTCTGTGACAGATGTCACTCTCCAAATAGCTGTATTGTTTTGTTGGATTGCAATATACTGTAGTCTTTAGTTGCCCATCTTTCATTTGTATTGTGGTGTCGAGAACATCTATTTTTCAGGAGAGTAGGAGAAGGTGATGTTGATGGTCGCCTGGAATTAAGTACATCTTCATTTGAAGCTTGTGAGTTCCTGTAGCACACCAGTCCATATCAAGATGATATCATCGGTGTAGCATTGATATCTCAAAGGTCTGCAGCCACGGGTGGCAAGCATATTAGTCTCTAATCATGTTGTGATACATTTGCAAACAGAAGCACCAAGTGTGTACCCATGATCATCCCCATCATTTGGAGATAAGTATTAGTACTGAATGTGAAATAGTTGTGAATCAAGTATATGCTCTTGACTATAGTGTCAGCCGGATGGTTATGATCACCAAGAGCATTCTTACCTGCCTCAGTGCCATAATGTGGGGATGGAGCGGTTGTAGTAATAATGCTCTATTTTTAGTACATGGAAGCATGAAAGTCATGTTCAGATGAAGATAGTACAGAATTCAGAAGAATACAATCTTCATAGAGGGCAGACACACGTTAATAAAAAATCAAACAGTAAAAGTTATAATATATTAACAATATTCCTAAACCTTAAAAATATGTAATTTAGATCAACAAGTGCACCATAAATAAAGTCTTTTTGCAGTTATACAGTCAGAAAGTCTGCCAGTTTCATCAATTAAATTGCCTCAGCTCGAACCACAAAGACCAAATTCTATAATGTAAAACACTAGTAGAATGCAGAAATAGTCTTTTTAAAAATGACCAAAATCGCCTTATTTGCAATATTTTTGCCAGCATCGCCATGCTCACCAGATAAAGGGAGACAGTAAATACACTAGAGACACATTTTTGATTTTTTACAAAAATCAAGAACTGCAAACACACTATCAATATTATTTGGTTTAAAATGGGGTAGGAGCCATCTCTGTCTGATGTTTCTCAGGTTTGGACAGAGTAACATAAAATATATTTCTTCCTCTTTTGAGCACCCACACATGAGACAATTAGCTAGGTCCTCAGCCTACCAGTTCTTTGTAGAGTGGTTTAAATAGAGAGTTCCTATATACAGTGTTGCATATAGACATCTCTCCACTGCCTGAGTAATCCAATTGAGATATTGTTCTAAACCAAGGACAGGTTTCTTGCACAGATATGTATGAAATAAGCTGTTTAATTCATTACTTCGTAAAGTATCCAACAATGCCTAGTCCCAGAAAGCAGTCTCTAATTTCTGAAGGTCACCCTGAGTTAAGGTTTCCAGGTAAAGTAGAAGGAGCATAAGTCAATCTTTAATAATACTGACTTCACATGCTTAAACCAAGCTCATGGTTTAGTGTGATTGTTGCATAAAACATCCTTCATTGCCCTCTTATAGAGCTCATTTCCAAGCACATCCATAACCTAATTCAGAGTAAGAATGGCTTTATTTGAGCATGGAAGTAAATGCAGGCCTTACTCAACTCCAGATTAACCACTAAACTCAAGGTGACAGGGAGTAACCCAAGCAGTTTAAAACATATATATATATATATATATATATATATATATATATATATTTTTTTTTTTTGTTAACCTTGATTGTTGCGGTACATTGGTGACCCCAGAGTTCAGCAGCATACAATGTTAGCTGAGGGAGCTTGAGCCCTCTATATCTCTAAAGTTGCTTCAATAGCAGTATTAACAACTTTTGTGTAGAGAAACCTAGAAGAGCCCCAGCGAATCTATTAATTATTATGTTGTTTTTTTTAAGCTGTGAGTTCCAAGATCCAGTGTTATTAAAATGAAACCCCAGATAATCATATAATTTGACATTTTCCAATCCCAACACCATCCAATTCAATGTCTAAAGTGAGAAGTGGTTTCTTAGAACAAGACATTATTTTCATCTTTGAGGCATTTATAATCAACATTTTTTTCTACATAGTAACACAAATTCATTGTTGTAGACAACAAAAGAGTGTCATCCACAAATAAAAGAATATTAGTGCATTCATTTCCAATCAGATGAGCGTCAGATGTAGATCCCAATAAAGATCTTGCAATGCCATCAATAAAAAGGTGAAATAAATAAGGGGCCATTACGCTTCCCTGTCTGACACCTTTTGTGACATGGAAAGCTTCTGCTAGTTTGCCCTAATGTCCCATCTAACTATGGCAGGGTTAGAAGTGTAAAGTGCCTTAGTGCATTTAACTAACTGAAATTAGAGTCGTAAGGCATGCAGAGTGCCACATAAAAGATTGCATTCAACATTTTTGAATGCAGCTTTTAAGTCAATAAATACCAAATAAAGGGGCATAGCCTTTTGAGTGACATATTTTTGGACAATCACGATTAATCACAAGGCTTGTGCAACCATGCCTATGCCACTACAGAAACCTGCTTGCATATGATGAAGACGTTTTAGGCCATCAATATATAAAAGAAGGTGATTAGAAAGGATCTTGGCATCAACTTTTCCCAAATATTCTAAAAGCGAAATAGGCCTACAATTTGATTGGTCATTACTGTCCCCAGGTCACCATGAAGTTGGTGGTTTTTGAAATGTGATCAACAAATAAAAAATGTTTGAATGGAATGGCAACCCTAAAGGAAGGTTCTGCATTTAAAAAGGCACTTTATCATTCTATTGTGCATTGAGAGCTAGAAACACCTCTTCCACTGGAAATAGCAGAGGAGGGTCACTTGCAGAGGGTAGGCCCTCTAAAGATATTGGTGTTGATTTATCTACTAGATCTGACTAGTAGAGTTGCATAAAATGGTCATACGGCACAGAGGCAGGGGTGGTCATGATGGGTACACGTGCTTCATGAAATGTGAGCTACTAAGGCTCACATGAGGGGGTATCATTAATGAATGTAGACAATATCAAGTTCAGTGCCCCATGTTATGTTATGTTACTTTGCATTTATATAGCACCTTATGTACCATTGGTATGGTCTGAAGGCACTGGCATGTATCTCACTCTTCAGTGTGTTATTTAATGGAGCCAATTTTATATAACAGCCATTTTCTTATCTGGTTATATCTGGGGCATAAATTACGATATGACTATTCTGTATTTCATAATACATAGCAATTTCTAGAGCATTATGCTTGCTTTCAGGGCATTTCATGACATAAAGGTTTAGATAAATCCCAAAAGCAGATGCTTATCAAGAAATAATCAAACTAACTGCATTGATTCTCCTAAATGTAGATTTAGCAAGGATATCACCCTCTATTCACCCATGTAAGGCTCAGTGAAAATAGTGGCCAGCACCTGAACATGGCCATAGTGTGTTCTTGTCATGGGTACTGAGGCTCTTAGAATATCCCAATATATCCTCCAGCCATTTCTGTGGTTCTAGTGTGGCATCAGTCTCTCCAAGTACTATCATTATATCAGTTTTATCCCCAGATCTGGTAGTAGGCACAGTGTCCTGCCAGTGGATAATGAGGCAAATGTTGCAAAAGCGGAACCCTCACCATAAAACTGAATATAAACATTACACAGGATAATCTGATGGCCATCTGGGAGGCACATTTTCAAGACTTGCATATCTGGCCATTTTGAATCAATAACCACTATTCTAAGCATTGATATCAATGTTCATCCTGGTTAACAGTCCTCATTTGTGTCTCCAAGCTCCAATTTTAAAGCTGGGATGGCATATGTAGCATATCTGGAATTCCCAGGAGACAAAATCTGTCCACGTTTCCTGCAGGCTAATGATTTGCAAATCATCCAAAATAAGTGACAATTAAAATCATCTGATTTAGATTGAATTAGAGCAAATTCCAAGAAAAGAACTTTAGATGAAAAACCTTTCCATTACACTCTAAAGGTAAAACCATGGCAGACTGAGAGACCTGTTGCGGGGAAACATATCATGATGGGTAAGACTGTCTTTCTGATGAACCACTACTATTTAACAGATTATCACCCTGCATCTGTACTAACAATTGATCCTGTGCCCCTGGTTTAGATCTTCTAATCTGTATGGAAGAGATGGGATGAAGTAGGCTTCTGAAGTTCAAGATTCATAGATCTTCTTCAATTGTACTAGGGAGTAGGAGTTCAATGAGGTTAGAGGGGTTACCATCACGATCTATCATTTGTATGACTTTACTGATGTCTGATCTAACCACTGATAAGCAGCCCTTATTTATTTTACCCAGTGAATGTATTTATTCCTTAATGATTCCTTGCTTTCAGGGCATTACTAGCAGGTTTATGGACCCCATGTAAATATACTCTGACTAGAGCAGGGGAAATACTGAGTGTGCTATCAAAGCGGCAAGTTGATGAACAATGTGTCTGTAAAGGCAAGGTGCTATGATCACTTTGCCTTAGGGGTGGTCATGATCTAGTTTCTAGGTTAGGTTGCCTGTTGTAAAGAGTAGGACATAAGGCCTTTTGTGCTTGTTTCTCAATCACAGTCAGCAGAGGTTCAATACTACTTCCTATAGGATTACCAATATTTTGAAAGCTCTTATGCTTCACAGAATCTTTATGCTGGACTTTGGGCATTAGCGGCATGCACCCTTCATTCATGGCAGATTCCCTGTTCTGCTCGGAAGGCTGTGGCATGCTCTTGTGGTCTTTATAATCTATAGCAGGGGTCTCCAACCTTTATGTTGGTGTGAGCTACTTTCAGTTGGGGGCCAACAGCAAGAGCTACTTGCGGGCCATATCAGCGGTCGGGGTTGTTCATAAAGATTTGAACTTTTTTTTGCTGTAAAGAGGCATTTTTCCTGTGTATTAACCCTCACTTCTTGCTAAGAAGCCTATAAGTTTTGATATCAATGATTGGATGTACTAAATGTGCGTCATTTGCAGCGAGTCCAGTGTGGTAAACCCATAAGCACATTGGTCCCGAAGGGGCTTGCTCGCCAGAGCCCTGCCCAGAGGTGGACTGGGAACTAAAAGAAGCCCTGGAAATAATTACTGGGGACCAAAAGAGGCCCTGGAAATAATTACTGGGGACCAAAAGAGGCCCTGGAAATAATTGTCAAAGTGGCCCCATATGGCACATTTTCAGCAAGCCCAATGCTTTTCCTATGTGAACATTTGGAAATGCCAGACAAAGGAATCCCATGGTGCAGAGGCAACCGGGAAATCTCCAGAGTTCCACATAGGCCAGTCCATCCATGGCCCTGCCTTCGAAAAATAGCTGAAAAGGGGGTGGAAACTAAAAGAGGCCCTGGCATACTTACTTGGGACCAAAAGAGGCCCTGGAAATTATTTTCAAAGTGGCCCCACATGACACATTTTCAGCAGGCCCAATGCTTTTCCTATGCGAAAATTAGGAAATGCCACACAAAAGAGGCCCAGGGTGCAGAGGCCCACCGAGAAATCTCCAGGGTTCCCTATAGGCCAGTCCGCCCATGGGCCCCTGCCTTCGAAAAATAGCTGAAAAGGGAGTGGACTGGGAACTAAAAGAAGCCATGAGTGGGGACCAAAAGAGGCCCTGGAAATAATTGTCAAAGTGGCCCCATAGGACACATTTTCAGCAAGCTCAATGCTTTTCCTATGTGAACATTTGGAAATGCCACACAAAAGAGGCCCAGGGTGGAGAGGCCCACCGGGAAATCTCCAGAATTCCCTATAGGCCAGTCCACCCCTGGAAAAGACTCAAAATGAGCCCAGGGTCGAAACTGAGGCATGCAGCTATCATGCTGCATGTCTCCGCTCGCCCTGGGCTGATTTCCAGTTATGTGAGGTACTATTAGAAACGCAGGGCTCTGGCGAGGAAGTCCCGAGGGGGCTTGCTCGCCAGAGCCCTGCCTTCTAAAAATAGCTCACATGATTGCAAACGAGCCCGGGGGTCGAAACGGAGGCATGCAGTTGCATGTCTCTGCTCGCCCTGGGCTGATTTCCTGTTATGTGAGGTACTATTAGAAACGCAGGGCTCTGGCAAGGAAGTCCCGAGGGGGCTTGCTTGCCAGAGCCCTGCCTTCTAAAAATAGCTCACTTGATTGGAAACGAGCCCGGGGTCGAAAGGAGGCATGCAGCTATCATGCTGCATGTCTCCGTTCGCCCTGGGCTGATTTCCAGTTATGTGAGGTACTATTAGAAACGCAGGGCTCTGGCGAGGAAGTCCCGAGGGGGCTTGCTCGCCAGAGCCCTGCCTTCTATAAATAGCTCACGATTGCAAACGAGCCCGGGGTGAAGCAGCGACATTAAGCATCATAGCTAAATGTCTTCATTTAACCCCGGGCTTCCCCCATTCACCCGACCCAACTTACCTTCACAAAAGAAGTTTTCCTGCCACTTTCAGCTCGCTTCTGGAATCCAAGCCCCAGCATCAGCCACCTCCAAAACTGATCGGAAACTATGCAGGCGCCATGGTGCTTTTTAAAGAAAAAAGCTCCGGCAAACTGAGGATCACAAGAAACCACTGTGGCCAATGGGAGCACAGCTCCCAGCAAGGAACGTGCTCTGGCCAATCACAAGGTGCAATCTATATGCTGTAGAGAATTGCAGGCCTGTGATTGGTCAGAGCACTTCCTGGCATCATTTTCTTTTTTTTTCTTCTTTTTTTTCTGAAACTCGAGCGCGAGCTACTTCAAAGGCTCTGGCGAGCTACTGGTAGCTTGCGATCGACTGTTTGGAGACCACTGATCTATACCAACAGCCAGGCCTCTCAGTTTATTTCCCCCATGCAGATAGCCCAATTCTCTCTTTAGATCAAAAATATCACACACTGTAGCGAGAGAAGACCCTTTTCAATGTCATGAATATCCTTCTTGAGGAGGGCACCTTGATTCAGTTAGAGTTAAGGATGGTATTGGTTCTGGACATATTGTATGTATATGGGGAGACTGCAGGATAGATCCTTCACCAAGGTTGGATCAAAGAGCCAGCAAGAAGCTCATATTTATTAGAATAAGGAATGGATGGAACATAAATAATGTCCTCTCAGTTCCAAAACGTATGCAACAAAAACCCGAAGCATCGCTTACCCGAAAATAAGTCAGGTAAGTAATAGCAGGGTCAGATCTCCAAGCCAAGATTATTGGATTTGGGGATCTGACCCTGCTATTACTTACCTGACAACAGTCATATGGATTTTTCATTTTATTTCCGGGTAAGCGACCCTGCAGATTTTTGTTGCATACTTTATGCAGTGCTTAGATTTGAGAACCGTACACACAAACAATTGAACTAATGGGTGTTTGTTTTTTCTCCTGTGTTTCTCGTTTTGTAATATCATTGGATTTGTTTTCTTGTTCCCTTTCAATCCTCCCCTTTGCCAACCCTCATTTTTCTGTCTTTTGTTCTATTGTTTTGACTACTGCCAAAATATGGGGTATGATGGTACAATGATTTCTCAATTGATCACCATGTATATGAATTTATTTTTCTTTTCTCCTATGTGCAATATGAATTATTTTCTCAATTTGATATACTTTCGTGTATACTAATAGCCCTGATTTGATAAAGGCTCAGGCAAGCCGAAACACGTGTAATCACCATGAAGAGGGCTTTTTTTGTTTGATTGATCATTAAAACCAAGCTTAAATATAATTAATGGCACTGAGTCCTGGAGTTATCATTCATTACTACTTAATTTTCCAGTTAGGACTTTATTACCGTCTTAATCTAGTGACCTGTGACATTCCAGAAGCATAGTGAATATACATATTTCTTGGCCAATTTTCACGCACTTCATATGAGAAGATACAAGGGATTGTAAGGGGTCGACTGGCGGAGCAACTTGTAATAAAGCCTCTTTTATACAAGTATCTTTTTTAAGTGCTTAGCCTTTCACATTCCTTGTATTATTGTGTTACACCAGAACATCAAAATATATCTAGAGATGTATAGAAACATACATAGAGGAGGGGTTATACACTCTGAAACATGCATCCTAATTTGATAGGTCAATACAAGATATGTTATGTTTCATTTCTGGATGTGTATATGCTCTCCAATAACTGATTCTTTAACAAAATTAGATGTTTGTATCTGATAATGAAAATTGTTTTCATACAGTAAATGCTCCTTCTATAAGAGGACACCTTTATTACACCTACCGTGATAACTGAGAACAAAGAAGCCACTTGTTGTGAAGTCACTATGGAATTTGATCAGGACTTGATTAGATGTGCTGTAGACAGATTCCAGCGCAGTATTACCACTGAACTGTCCAATTTGTGGAGAGCTCTGATCGGGCCCATCCCTGAAGAGGAAACAGAGAAACAATGTAGAGTACACTTTCAGAACATCACTGTGCAATGCGTGATTACATTACAATACGAAATAAAGATTTTCTTTACAAAGATTCTTTTGACAGAAATAACTATTAATTAAAGAAAGTAAAAGCACATGGCAGTGATATTTGTGATAGGTAAGCAATAAATTAAAGTGTACCCAAACTAAAACAAATAATTAATTATTCCTTAAAACATAGACATTATAATGTATTGGATATGAGACCACAGGGCCGTTACTCACAGACCAGCAGTGATCAAGGTTTACCACTGAGACAGACCAGTAATGCACTTGTCCATTGTTGTATTCTTGCAGGAGGATGCTTCCCTGCAATACCATGATAGTTTTAACCACTGGGCCTGGGTGAAGTTTCACAAAACTTATCTGGAAGCCCAAACAAATCTCTAAGTGACACAAACATAGATTTGCAGGTTCTTGAAATGTTTCTTCCAACCCAAATCTCCCTAAATCTGGAGGGAAGTTTGGCAAAGGTTTGGGCAGGTTTAGGTTATTTCTAGGCAACAAAACATTCACAAAATAACTTCAAAGGCTATGGAAAGATAATTAAAGTGAGAAGAAATGGAGGCAATGGGGTGAGGCTTGAACAGTGGATTAAAAAGAGGAAATGGAGTCCTGTGAAAGTATGATTGTTTTCAGGATAGGTCTTTCAAATTAATATCTGCAGAAAGATGTCAGTGGGTTGATTTTCCTGCTGAAGAGATGTATTGTTAACCTGCGGATTCTGGACTTGAACCTGGGCGTGAGAATCTCAGCCTTTAATCATTCAGTTGCTAAAACTAGGAACGTTGAAGAGAACAGTCCTATGACAGGCATGCTTGGATCCCCTTTTCCTCATTTAGAGGCCAGCACATTGAACATTTTTGAGCCTTGTGATATTAGGCATGTAAGGCATGAATAACAGACACAGGCCACTGGAAAGCCTACATGAATGAGGAGAATCAGTTTTGCAATAGGTATGCATGAAATTCCATCCTGCTGAGTTTCCTTCCATGATGTTCACTAAGGGTAATCTTTTTATAACAGGGAGTTCCTATGCCTGTAAATAAATAACCATGCACAACTCAGAAGAGCAGAGGACGAGTCAATCACATGTCAAGCATTCAAGTTTCGGACGTTTGCCATTCGGTCAATCGTTAAATGAATACCATCCAATGCTATGAGTTCTGTACCTGGAGAAACACACATCTGTAGAGTCCCTGTTTTTGTAAAGGTTATGTTTTGCTAATGATGAAAGTTGAAGTGGTAAATGGAAAGATTGCATGCCAGACCAGCAGAGAGACTCTCACATAAGGCATGCCTGGGTCTGTGCTTCATCATGTGAAGGGTAAAACATTGAATATTATTGAGGTGTATAATGCAAAAAAGAAAATGTATGGCAGACATGGGTCTCTGAAAAGTCTACATTGCTGGGCATAGTGAACTATTTAATAGGGGGTGCATAGCGTTGCACCTTGCTCGGTTTGATTCCAAGAGGATAACTGAAGTTATTTATTTTATAATAGTGTTCATTGCAGCAAGAGAAGGACCTTAGAAAAGCCAGTACGGCTGAGGCGGAGTCACTCAGAAATACAGAATTCATGAATCATACTGTCTTCCCTCTCGTGTTGCTAGAATGAATACAGAGCAATGTAGGGAGTTCTGAACCTGGGGAAAACACAAAACATATCTCTAAAGTAACTGTTTTATTGAAATGAGTTCATTTTGGATTATCTATTAAGGAAAGGAATTTCTAGCCATTTGTCAATGAGACACTTTCATTTTCTTTACACATTCCCAGTCGAAAAGGTCCTGAACTTTTTCAGTAACTTTATACTTTATTTGCACTAAAAATATGCCGAAGCAAAGGGTCTGGACTCTTCAAGTAACTGTTTAAAGTAACATTTCAAACTGATGTCTTGATCTTAAATAGAATCTGAAAACCCTGGGAACATAGAATACAGTGAAAAGGCATGTGATTCAGGGTGTGGAACACTTCGCTACAACGTTTATTTCAAGAAGAGTCTAATGGAAACTAATAACTTCTCTATTTAGGCACACAGTTATGCAAACCTTGGGGTGGGATATCACCACTGAGCACAATTCCATGAGACTATCAAGCATTTGCTGTTGGATGTTGCATTCCACTACATAAGATCCATCACCATGCAGAGGCTACATTAGGAACATATGCCGACAAGATAAATAGTACATCGGTGGCAATATATAACAGATGTAACCTCTGTCTCAAGAAGGAAAAGGGAGCAATATTCTGGCCTTTCCCTTTTATGTTCATATTTAACTTCACAAATGTGGGTTCTGATGTTTTGCATAGTGAATATACTGCAATGTTGTTTTAAGAGAAATCTTGTCTTCAAATGCTTGTATATAAGTTTATTCTCTCATGCTGATGTGCCACTTTACACAACCAAATTCTGTGGGCCTATCTGACACAATTATATACAAGAAGCGCTGTGCACTGACACACGTCTCAGTTTGCAGTATATGAAAAAAGGAGTAGCTTGTCCTAGACCTGAGTATCTAATATTGCTATTTGTATCGTAAAGGGACGAACATGGCCCACCGAATAAAGCCCTATTGATCCCCATGTGCCAGGGATGCATGATTTGCAAAACGGCTTACTGCAGGAACATAAACATAGAGACGAGGTTTCCATGATGGAAGGGAGGGTAGCTCAGGGGCAACCTGCTCGCCTTGGAAGCACGGAGCACCACAGGTTCAATCCGCGGGTCTGCACTTAGAAACCTCTGGGTATTAGGCGTATTATAATTAACCTATCATATCATGGCACTTACAGTGATCGAGGAACATTTATATGGAATACTATCGCTGTGGCTAGAGGGAATAGCCTCTTCCAAATATGCGCTATCGTGGAATTTGCCAAACAGGGTATTTTTCTGTAGGATTTTGCTAACAATGCTAGAATTACATGTATTGTGTTGTGTTATGCGTATGTGTGTTTCTTTTTGTCAGTCGCTGCATGTATGGGTCATTGGCTGTGGTTCTTGTGGTTAGGTGCACCCCTTGTGAATGTTACCTACCCGTCCTGCCTGGCTAACTATCACCCAATCTCCATCACCCCTCTTCTGGGCAAAATCTTGGAAAAGTTGGCCATCTAACAGCTCAATCTTCACGCTGAATCTGTTATTTGTCTCCATGATCACCAATCTGGCTTCAGAGCTGCCAGAAGCATGGAAACTGCTCTCCTGAACATCCGTGAAGATCTGCTCTCCAACATTGGGCCTCATTACGAGGTTGGAGGTAGTCATGGTGCTATTAGCACCATGGCTACCCCCTTACCGCATTCCGGGTCTGGGTTCTCGGAATAGGGACTTACTGGGTCATTCCAACCTTGGAGGACTCGGTAAGTCCCCATTCTGAGAACCATTCCCCATTCCCATTCGAGCCTCCATAGGGCTCAATGGGAATGTGGATGGAGCTGATAACGGACCCTTACCATTGCCGTTAACCCCTTACCACCGACCTCGTAATGAGGCCCCTTGACTGCAACACCCCCTGTGTCCTCATCTTACTTGATCTTTCCTCTGCCTTTGACACAGTTAACCATGCAATCTTGCTCAACCATCTCTGTGATTACCTGAGGATCACCGGTCAGGCCCTGGTATGGCTGACTTCTTTCCTCTCTGATCGACCCTCCCAGGTTCAACGTGGGTCCTTCCTCTCCTCTAACCTCTCTCCCTGGCCCTGGCTGTTCAACTGTTACCTGGCACATCTTGCCCACTGCATTGTGGTGCTCTGCCCCAACTTCCAGTGCTATGTGGATGACACTCTGCTCATTTTCAAGCTGCCCTCAGCCACCTCTTCTCCCTCTCTCATCTCTGACTGTCTGTCCGTCATCCAGGAGTGGTGTGCTGCCAATGATCTCTGCCTTAATGCCAGTAAGACCGAGATTCCGCTCATCAGCACACCCGCTCCCTCCTTGCCTGTCACTCTCTGGCCGGCCGCTCTTGGCCTCTTCCTCCTGCTCCCACCTGTGTGGCAAAAAAACATTGGGGTCATCTTCGACTCCACACTCTCCTTCATCTCTGACGTCTCTAAGAAGTCACACTATGAGCTGCACCTCCTCAGAGGTATTCTTCCTTTCCTCTCCTTCCCCCAGAAGCACACTGTCTCCACAGCTCTGGTTCTCTCTAGGCTTGACTATTGCAATAGCCCCTTTCTAAATCTGCCTGCGTCTACCCTCTGCCCTCTGCAACTCATCCAGAACAGGACTGTGAGACTAGTCCTTGGCCTGAATCCCAGGGATCGTACCTCTCCATGTCGGGGTATTGATTAGAAGGCACAGATATCTGTGTCCAGCTGGTGTCTGTCTGGTCTGTTTAACCTTTGTTTTATATGTTCTGTTGCTGTGTCACATGTAAGGAAATTTGTCTCCTTGTTGTTTGAACTTGATCAAGGGATTTTACGCGATTCTGTAGTTGAGAGGAAATCGGGCATGAATTGATGTTCTTGAGTAAATTGGTGATATACAATTTGGCAGGAAAAGATTGCATTAGAGCTTGCGATATTTGGTGCTCGCTCAAATTGTTGGGTATGGTGAAATTGCATCAAAGTATTGCTACAACAGATTTAAGCATGGAAGATATTACTCCGCTAGCACACTTATGTAAACAATTGCCTAAACATGCACCTAAGCTTAAGAAATACAGTACAGAGTGGGTTAAGGGTACCACCCACAAGATGTTCATGCTGTGGCCACAGAACAGGTCCTTATCTAAAGCCATCTTTCAACACATGATGACTTATTTGCATGCCACATATACAGGCAAGACACTACAGAAATGCCAAACTGTTCTAGAACTTTGGAAAATGTTCGAACAGTCGAAGGATGAAGAGCCACCGGCAAACTGGATATTAAATGTATGCACGGAGGGGGGTGAGACGCCTACCGCGCCACCTGCCCCGCCTGGAATAGAAACTGAGGGAAGTAAGTCAGAGGGACTCTACCCATTAAGACAGCTCAAGGCAGCAGGGGGGTACAGCAACCCCGCATATGAGTCACCTACGTACAGTAGTGATGAAAATAAAGGGAAGGATCAGGATAAGAATCTCACCTCTGCAGTGCCAAAGGACAAGGAGAGACGCAATGATGAGAGGAAGGATCAGGCACAGACAAGTGCACCTCTCGATAAGGAGAGAGAGGGAACGAGATGGAAATCAAGCGAAGACAGAACTGATGAGGTAGCATTCACAAAAGACGAATGAATCGGAGGACAGATACTGTTGAAACTCGATGGTAAAGGAAGTGACGCTGTGAGACCGGGAGAAAAGTCTGATGAAGGGAGAAGGAGAAGGAAAGGGAAATAAGGGACGAAAGAATAAGAAGGAAAGCTAGGCTGCAGAGAGAAAAGCTATATCACGAAGAGAAAGGAAAGCAGATCATTCGCAAACAGAGCGCAGCCTATGACCAGTACAGGAAGAACCTAGAAAAACTGGAAGAAGAACAAATAGCACGTGAAAAAAGGATAAAGAGGCAAAAGGATGAGGAAGTTAGAAGGGAAACATAGAAATGAAAGTTGAAGAGAAGAAGATAAGGTCAGCGAAGAAGCGAAGAAGCGCAAAGAATTTGATGATGATACTGAACGTAAGCGTAGACAGAGGGCACGCGATCTCGAATATCTGGAGCGGGAAGTTAAAAAACCCAATCCTATTGTAGAATGGGAAGATATTGAAGAATGTTTCCCTGCATAAGATTCAGTACCAGGCAATAGTGGGACGAATATTGAAGATGACTTCAACACCAGAATCATCGGGGAAACGATCGATAAAATATATGATGAAATGGGGTTAGAACTAATATCCCAAGGGGAAGACGAGCGCTTGGAAAGCACTCAGCTGTATGACACTGAGGATGTCACCCAAAGTAGTGGGAGCAGGAGACTGTCCCTGGATAGGCTAGAAATCAGTAAGAATGACGCAAGGAGTTGCGTGAATTGGGAACAATCATTGTCCGACTCCGGAGAGGAGACGGAGTGCGAGACAAATGAAGAAGGGAGGCAGCGCGAAAAGTGGCTCCCAAGGGACAAAGGGCAAGATGGTCAGACGCTAGCGAAACTGCACCATGGGCATCTGAATCTACATCACAGTCTGGCCAACACGAAGGAACACTCCATGGTCAGCGGGGGATGCCGGCGCCCGCCTATGTGGACAGGTTGAGGACGTTGCCAGGCAGACGGCGATGCGGGAATGTTACCCCAGCGATAAACATAACTATGGGGAAGGAGAAAGAAGGCTGCACATTACAATTTCCGCTGCTAGAAAAGGGGGGAGTAAGGCTGCAATATATTCCATGGCCACACATGGATCGAGAAAACCTGAAGAATAAGCTTCCAATGCTGACAATGGGAGCCGGGAAGTGGATACACGAGTTAGAAAAGATGACGGGGGGTGTCATGTTAGCTATAAGGTACATTAAAGGTCTCCTGATTGCCATACTCGGTGAGAGAGCAGACGATGTATGGGCACAGGCAGCGTACATTGGTGTTACCATAATTAACACTGCTCACGACGGAGCACCATTCAACAATTGTAGAGCAGCAGTATGAAAAGCGCTACGGGTGCTTTACCCAGACACTTCCGATATGGTAGCTATAATGGCTCGCAAAATGAAGGAGTCAGAAGATCTGTTAATTTATATCCAGAATTTCCAAGACGCGTGGGTGCTCGAAATGCATGAATCTTGGACAAAATCCATACGTGTGTTTTACCACATTTTATGCCAAGGATTGCCAGAACCAGTGCAGAAACAACTCAAGAAATTGGTAGGAGTTGAGGCCAAACCTTGGGCTGAAATACAGCTAACTATTGCACATTACTGTAGATTGTTGCAAGAAAAGAATCGGAAAAAGGAGGCAAGCAATGCTGGTGCAAAATAAATTATCAAAGTATGCTCTGGAAGGAGCCATGCTGACTAGCCCAGCTGAACAGAATGTACAACAGGTGACTAACCCACAGCAGAACAACCAGGGTAACGTGGATTGTACCAGAGGGGAAGGGGATTTAGAGGAAGGGGATGGCAGAGTAATCAGGGAGGTTTCCAAGGGAATCAAGGAGGTTTTCAAAATGTGCAAATGGGCAACACGGATATGGCGAATGGACAAATAGCCCGACCACCGCTGGTGTGCTGGCTGTGTGGAATGACAGGGCATCTGGTGCGCTCGTGCAGAAGCCTAGGTGTGTGGTAAAATAGCCAAGGAATGGGAGCAGGCACAATGAATCCACCTGCAATCTCCCAACAGGGCAGTGCACAGAATCACACAGTTCAGCAGCAAGCACCAGGCATGCAGCAGGGTGTGCAGCAGGGGGTTCAACCCCTGAGCATGGGAAACCTGCTGCAAGGGCAATTCCAACAGGCACCACTGCAAATGTCTCGGGGCACAAACTCCGGAAGGGGAGGCAACCCTGTAAATGGAGAAAATCCACAAGTGTACAGTGGACCAAACTTATATATGAACTAGGACAGCTCACTGGGAACCCTGATGTGCTCTATCATATCAGTGACACCAGACCCTAATAGGGAACCTAGGGTGAATGTCGCCATAGAATATTCCTTCTTAGTTGACACGGGGGAAACACGCTTGTGCATATGAGAAGGCAACTTTTCCTTGTCTGGCGAGGCTATAGATACTCAGAGCTCACAGTTGAGTTCCCTTTACAGACACTCTCCCAGTCTCCATAGGGGAATGCAAAATGAATGTACCTTTGTTGTATTCGCGTCAAATCCCAGTAAACATTCTGGGTTGAGATTTAATGACAAAATTGAATATGACCATCTCGTTTACAGAGGAGGGCATAGTATGCTTTACTCCGGCAATGCATTATATGAACGTGTACAATATGATCAGGGCCTATTCCAGGCACAGAGCCATGAGAGCTACACTGCTGGAACGGGAGGTTTTCCCATATGGCATACGTGTACTTATGGCAGGATTACCAGGCCGTGCAGACAAGGGAGGAGAACCCCTGACAAATTTCTATTCAGGCTGAGAATACCAATGCATTTCCCGACAAATATTTCCCTTGATGATACATGCTGCAGCAGTGCCAGGTGGGATAGCACTAGTTGAAGGATACAATGACGAAGGCAGACAATGGTGTGCGATTGTCGCCATTGAAGAAGGGTATCGAGTGACTGACATCACCAATGACGATCTGTTTGAAGAGCAACCAGACTCAGAGGAGACAAGGGTGGAAGTGAGTCTCGTATTTTGGGTAAAAGTGATTAAAGAGAACTGCCTCAGAGAATGATGTTGCCACTGCTACGTCCTGAATACTTTGATGATGACATGGCCCAAGTGCCTGTCTCAGTATGGACCACAGGACCTTATGACGTAGGCCTCCTGAAGGGGGTGGGAGAAGTGAAAATTAAGCTGAAACCAGGAGCAATTTTACCAAGAGCAAGACAATATCCCATGTCCAGGGAGGCAGATGAAGGGATTACGAAGACCGTTTCCGCCATGATGGAACAGGGCAACCCAGTGACATCAGAGTCACCATGTAATACAGTGATTCATCCTGTCAAGAAATCAAAGGGAGGGTCCTGGCATCTAATCCAAGATTTAAGAACATTAAACGATATTGTTGAAGCCGAGTTCCCTCTAGTCCCTAATCCATCTACAATTTTATGTAATATACCAGTCGAGGCAAAGTATTTCACAGTGATTGACTTGAAAAATGCCTTTTTCTCAATCCCCTTGTACCATGGTTCACAAGATCTGACGTCCTTTACATTCAGACAAATGCATCTGAAAAGCACGAGGTTGCCACAGAGGTACTGTGAGTCCCCGTCCATCTTTAACAGAGTCCTCCAGATGGACCTGAGAAATATTGCAGTAGAAAGCGTTGTCTTGCAGTATGTGGATGACATTCTAATCTGCAGCACAACAGAAGAACAATGCAGGAGCGATTCGGTTCAGCTACTAACTGTACTGGCTGAGAAAGGTTATAAGATTGACAAGGAAAATCTGCAATATTGTCAACAAGAGGTGCTGTACATGGGCCAGCTAATTTCGCATGAGGGGAAAAAGGTAACCCCAGAAAGGGCTGAAGCTATCTTGAACATGGAAAAGCCACTCATGGTAAAGCAAATGCATAGCTTTTTAGGCCTGTGCAATTATGTTAGAGCATGGGTCTTCGATTACAGCTCATATACCAAGCCCTTGCTCCAGGCCCTAACGAAAGCCCGGGTGACAAAGGAAAACATTGAATGGACTGAGACAATGGAAAAGGGGTTCACAGAACTTAGGAGAGCGATATGTACGGCTCCAGTTCTCGGGATTCCAAATTAAGCAGAGGAATTCTATCAATTCTCGCACACGGATGGCACCATTATGACGGCAGTGATCGCTCAAAGAGCCTCGTTGGGGTACAAGCCCCTGGCGTATTACAGTGGGAATCAGGACCCCTTAATGAGAGGCCAGTCCCCATGCGGACGAAGCTTAGCTGCCGCAGCGTTCGCCATAGAGAAGGCGACAACCATTGATGGGATGTTCCATGACGTTATACGTGGAGCACTCGTTATTTGCCATCTTAGAGAAACCAAAGGGTACGTTGACATCTCAAAGAGCTTCTGCCTATGAGCTGATTATATCTAGTCCATTGATCAAAATAGTTCGATGTAAAACAGTAAACCCAGCTACGTTCATAGCTGAGCCAGTCATTGAAGGAGAACCGATACATGACTGTGCAAACTATGAGGAATTCTATGATGAAATCCCCAGGGTGAAAGAAAATGCCCTAGCAGGAGGAGATATTGTTTTCATTGACAGTTCTTCGAGAATCGACCAAGAAGACGGACACAGATACACAGGAGTAGCTGTCATGAAATACATAGCAAATGGATAATTTCGAGTACTCGTCAGTGCACGAATACCATCTCATTACTCAGCACAGGCTGCAGAGTTATTGGCGTTGATACTCGCCATCAAGAATCACGCAGACCAGGAAGTAACAGTGTACAGTGACTCCGTCTATGTAACCTCCACAGTGCATGCAGGCCTATCGCACTGGAAAAGGAGGAGCTACCTTCAAGCAGACGGCACACCAGTGCAGCATGCATCCTTATTGGCAGGCTGATTAAGGCACTACAGCTTCCAGTGGGCATAGCGGTCGTGAAATGTGCTGCCCATACCCACGGGACAGATTTTGTGTCGCGTAGAAATCACGCAGCAGACACGGAAGATAAGCGTATGGCATCCAAAAGTGAGACAATCATGGAAGTGGAAGTGGAAGTGGCGTGCAACCACGAAAGGATGATGGTAGCACAAACCACACAAGAAACCTATAGTAATATGGGTCAGATGCAATTATTGGAACTTCAAGGGTGTTTTTTAAACCCCTCTGGTGGATTGTGGTGGCAAGACACCATTGGTAAACCAGTCATGCCTGTAGCACTACTAAAAATAGCAGTGGAGCAAGTACATTACCCCATAAATATGACAAAGGAAAACTAAGCAGCAACGCATGCGGAAGACTGGTTTGTACCGAATTTAGCAGAGCATGTTGCATTCTTTATGGTTAACTGCATAATCTGCCAGCAATTCACCGCTGGGCATACATTAAAAGCAGTGAGAGGAGTCCTCCCCCTGCCAAATGGGCCTTTTCAGCACTTACATATCGACTACCTCGACATGATCCAAGTGTATAATGGGTACAGGTACTTAATTGTAGTGGCGTGTCCATTCTCTAGATGGATAGAAGCAGGCCCATGTACAGACCCAGACTCTACCTGTGCGGCCAAATTCCTGGTGAGGGACGTGTTCCCTAGCTGGGGGGTATGCAAGGTGATGAGGTCAGACAACGGGGCTCATTTTGTTAACGCAATTTTTGAGCAGATCATCTTGTTGCTTGGTATAAAGCACAAGTTCTCGTCGGCGTATCATCCGGAAGGTAATGGTGTTTGCGAGAGGCTCAACGGCTTGTTAAAGGAAAGGATAGCCAAGTTGAAGCTTACACTAAAGAGGGGATGGTTGCACTGCCTTCCACTGGCATTGTATGCTCTTCGGAACCAACCAGGCTCTGACCATCATCTTACGCCGCACGAGATAGTCACAGGAAGGAGAATGAATACCCCACGAAATAGAGCTAGATGCGATGCCTAGCCAACCCGAGAGGTCCTGGGAACCGAGTTACAAGAGTACCTGAACTGCATGACATCCAGCCTTGTTGTAATTTCAGACCAACTGCAGCGATGATGAAAAAGGTGCAGTATAGCACAAAGCATTGCAGAAGACACTGCAACAGACCCAGCTCAATGTCTTATTCCACTTGTTTTCCCTGGAGACGCAGTCCTAATCAAGAACCACACGCGGAAAAGGTGTGACGAGCCAAGATTCAATGGTCCTTTCATCGTAGAAGACTGCACTCCATCAGCAGTAAAATTGAAGGGCAGGAGAGCATGGAATTTTCTCAATGACATTAAGCCCTGCATCGGAGAAAGCCCTCAAGCTGCACCCCACTGTGAAAAATATACAGACAACAGGGAAGAACCTCAGCACGTGCAGACAAGATCCATGACGAGGAAGCAGGACGCATGAGCAGCAAAGACAAGACAAATAACTCTTTTGCAAGTTGTGGCTTAAACTAGACAGTTCCACTAAGCAAAAAAGGGGATAAGGACATAACGGACACTCTATGCATCTCAGTTGTAGGGTAAAGAAGACAATGGCACATATAAGCCACAACATGTTTGTTGACACGAACTTGTAAATCAAACACACTGAAGCGTCATTGAAAACAAGACTCAAATAAATTGTGATCAAAGACTTAGCCAAGAGCTAAACACAGCATCCTGACTCATCAAAGAGCAAGACATCGCCTTGCAGCATTTACTGTGTCACCCAGCAGAAATATCACAAGGGATGTGCTGTCCTGTTTCCAATTAGTGCTAGAGACATATCCATCACGTGTAGGGAGAGTGTCCAGTGTCACAGACTTCATCCAAGATCCTGCCAACAAGAAATTAATTTGGCAACTGCTCACAGTCATCCTGGAGGCCTTCATTGCAGTGCCAGAATACAGTGATAAGGACACAAATGCTTCCACCACAGGATAGATGAACTCACTTATACACTTTTCTTTCGCATAATCAAAGAGTGCCCAGCTCTTATCGGGAGAACGACAGACACTCTTACATTCATCAGAGATCCAACGGACACTGAACATTTGAACAAACTGTGGACTAAGCTGAACTACTTGGTCGCAATCCATGTGGCAGGAAAGTGTAAGGACTGTGCACGTCAAAAGAAGGGTTTGTAATCTTGAATCCAACAAAGCAAGACAAATGTCCCTGTCGCCCGAGGACAGCCGACTGGCACACAACGTCCTGTTTCGCCTAGTCACTGACATTCTGCTTCCCTGGAAGGAAATGCTGCAACCTTTCATACCGCGCGATTATATGTATATGCATGGTGATTATCATTGTCTTTCTGTCATTAACAATCAGAACTGTATTCGTTATTGGTGCACAAATGGTCCAATAGCAGTGCATCCACCTGATGATGTATGCATGAGTCCCACAAAGGCACCCAAACCCTATATAGTCAATCCAGTCCCAAGAAAATCTGATGGTAAGGTAAATGAACTACAATTTTATGTAATTAGCAGTAATACACACACACGTGAGGTAACGAATGAAAAGAAAAGCTGGAGACAGTGTCAGCACAGAATGAATGAAAACATAGCACTAACTACTACATGCACCCATACACCGAATGCACACAAACTAGGGCATTTGTCAATGGCTGCAGGACCTCAAGCAAAGGCAGCAGAGAGCATGAGACTGCCTACCGAACAATCAGCCCCAGAAAACAAGGAGAGAGACCGAAAGGAATCTAATGGAAGGCCGACTAATGCAGACATAGCAAAAGCCCTCGAGGAGATAGAAGCGACTACGAGGGGATTCACTGCAAGGACACAAATGTTGATAGATCATTTATTCCGGTTCATAGCTAGAGTGAAGAAAATACATGAGGATCTGAAAAATAAACCCACAGAGATTGTATTTACAATCACACAAGTTCCAACACAAGGAACAAGTACCAGGCCCATGATGCAGCCATACACGACATGACAGGCTGGTGGCTAATAAAGACACATATAGAGGGCAGGAAAAGGATGCAAGAAGAGAAGGAGAGAATTGCAAAACCTCCACCTACCACATCCATGAAGAGAAGGAAACCTACTCATCGACGAGAATGCCCGAGAATCCCCCAGCAAGGACAAGCCACACAGACGCGTTTAGAGATGTAGTTATAGTGAACTACAGGAAGACACTAAGAATCAAGAGAAGCCTGCATGAAGATAACAGTGAACTAAACGACTACCTAGACAGCACAGCACATCTAGTAAACAACATTTGGTACCAGCACATGAAAGAAGTTGGAAGAAGGAAATCAGAAGAAGAATGCTTTGTTTGTGAACTTCTACCATACCGTATGGGGAAATCCAAGATCTTCGTGGTTGTAGAAATTGACGTCCCAACAGCACGCTGTCTTTCACACGCAGCAATGTACAACACCAGAGGACAGTTCATGGGAAGAGACGCCTCATTTATATGGGCAACTGAGACAAATTACCCCGATGAAGATGATAATATACAGGACATTAAGACGAGAAATAGAGCCCATACAAGGAATCATGTGATCAGGTACGAGAAGCCTGGAGTTAAAGGAACAGCAATCAGATGGGAAGTGAACCCAAAGTTAAATGTCCAAGGAAAAACTCCAGAAGAGGCAAAAAAATGGAAGAACAGAGGCCAAATGCAGATTTGCTTTCACCAAACCGATGGGAAGAAGGAGTGGTGATCTGCCGAGCATGGATGGTCTATGGAGCCTATAAGGAAGCAACAGAGAACTCACAGAGGTTGTGTAAACATTTATGGCCGAAACTCACAAGATTACTGTCATGGGTCAAAGACAGAGGAGGACTCTTGCAGATAGTGCCACTGGAAAGCCTGAAATAGTGCTTCAGGAACAATGGCACGAGGAAGATGGGAGAGAATCAGAACTGCGGACAAATCTTTGAGGCTCCAGGAATGACTCACAGAACTGCAGTAATTATGGATCATTACTGGGGATGTGGGTCCACGTTCCTGCACTAGTGATCCCAAAGAATGACCTGAATATTGACAGGTTCCTGAAAGCAGTTGAAGAAGTTGGAAGAAGAAAATCAGAAGAAGAATGCTTTGTTTGTGAACTTCTACCATACCGTATGGGGAAATCCAAGATCTTCGTGGTTGTAGAAATTGACGTCCCAACAGCACGCTGTCTTTCACACGCAGCAATGTACAACACCAGAGGACATTTCATGGGAAGAGACGCCTCATTGATATGGGCAACTGAGACAAATTACCCCGATGAAGATGATAATATACAGGACATTAAGACGAGAAATAGAGCCCATACAAGGAATCATGTGATCAGGTACGAGAAGCCTGGAGTTAAAGGAACAGCAATCAGATGGGAAGTGAACCCAAAGTTAAATGTCCAAGGAAAAACTCCAGAAGAGGCAAAAAAATGGAAGAACAGAGGCCAAATGCAGATTTGCTTTCACCAAACAGATGGGAAGAAGGAGTGGTGATCTGCCGAGCATGGATGGAGCCTATAAGGAAGCAACAGAGAACTCACAGAGGTTGTGCAAACATTTATGGCTGAAACTCACAAGATTACTGACATGGGTCAAAGACAGAGGAGGACTCTTGCAGATAGTGCCACTGGAAAGCCCGAAATAGTGCTTCAGGAACAATGGCGCGAGGAAGATGGGAGAGATTCAGAACTGCGGACAAATCTTTGAAGCTCCAGGAATGACTCACAGAAATGCAGTAATTATGGATCATTACTGGGGATGTGGGTCCATGTTCCTGCACTAGTGATCCCAAAGAATGACCTGAATATTGACAGGTTCCTGAAAGCAGATGCTCCCGTGAGGAAAAGGAGATCTGTGGAACTGGTAACGCGAATAAAGAGAGAGAATTACTTTTCTGCCAAATCAGAAGAAGCATTTCATGCAAGCCCATATGAACACAGGCTGTTTAGTCTTACCTCATCATTATTCACAACAATCCTCATGCCAAGATTCCAGGTTGGAGCAAACATTAAATGGTTGCATATAACCAGATGGGAGTTATTGCAGACCATTAACACTACCATAAAAGGATTCAACGCGGTTAAAGAGGAACTAAGAGCAATCCGATTGATGACTCTTGAGCACAGATATGTACTTGACATGATCACAGAGATGGATGGAGGTGTTTGTGCAAAAATCGGAGAATCATGTTGCACATTTATACCTTCACATGATGAAGAAAATGGAAACTTAACAGAAGCCATCAGTATGCTTACAAACCTACAGAACCAGATGATCTACGAAACTGACGAGATAGATGATGACAGCTGGTTTGGAACACTATTCTCATGGGTCCCACCATGGATGGCAGATGTATTCAAGTTTCTGGGAGCCTTACTATTGATGATACTAGTAGGGTTTTGTGTTATCAAGATAATCATCACACAATGCCAGAAAAGTGCAAAGAAAGCCATTAGGATGAAGATCATGATCGATGTCAAACCAGGATGGCAGTCCAGTGACCTGACTGATGAAGAAATAAAAAACGTTGTGAAGGCCAACAAATTTGCGCCACAAGGGAATACATTTGTGTATCCCAGTAGACATAGACATTATGAAGAAAAATGTATCTATTGCAGCCCAAATGGACAATGTCATCTTATGACCTGGAACAAAGATGCACATGTAAGAACAGCAGGAAGCCTGAAAGGAGTGATATAAATATGGACTCCAAAGAAACACACGTTCACACCATCATGTACAAACCCAGAAGATGAAATATTGGATATAGAAGAACCAAGTAAGAGTAATCAAAAGGAGGAAGAAGAAGTGGTTGATAAACCGACCAGAGAGGGGTGTGTAGAGGAGGTCCGAAATATGGTCTGCACTCCAGCAACCCATTTCGAGATACCAGAAGCATACTCGCCAAGATACATGACGCATAAGGAGCACATGAACCAACAGAGAGCCACAGTGGGGCTCTGTCCAGTACCCATCAGAAGGACTTGTATACCTATTGAAGTGCCAATAAACAGAAAACCGTGGACTGCAAGGTACCCATTAAGACAACCATACCAGCAGCTGACGCAAAATGAAGACCACTTACAAACTGTCCCTGAGGAGACCCAAAGGGCTGTTATTGGTGGCAAATGATGACAACAGAATGGCCCGGACAGACGTCAGATGAAAGAAATGACAACCAAAAAGGAGATAAAACAAAAACGAAATGTTGCGAACCATGATGTAATGAACATAGAAGAAGAAACACAAAACAAACAGGTTGTGGGAGTAGGGCCCTAATCAGGAGAGCGCACACCTTGAAGTCTTTATATGTGATTAGATCAGGTATTGGTTAAGCTGCTGTCATGTGGATGGTAGGGTGATCTCCCACTATCACCTAGACTGAAACAAATTGTGAGGGGTAACCATCTGCACAGGCTGCGCTTGTTACCTGTTGTATGCTCACTAGATGTGGTAAGTTTGAGCAGGGTGGATGAGGAGTATTCACAAAAAGGCACAACTGATTTGTGGTTCAATTGATTTATGGTTCAAAAAGCCCAGCTTTTTTTCATTCAAGTAAGTAATAGTACATACTGATTTAAAGTTACAAAAGAAAAGTGTACATTCTTGGTACACATAGGTACACATTTCATGTAAGGTACTTGGTACTAAAAACAGATAAGTACCAGGCAGTGTCCAAAACGAAGTTCATGCAAGCAATGCCAAGAAATACAGAAGATGCCAAACAAAGCCAAGAAATACAGAAAATGCCAACACGTGTTTCAACCTATGAGGTCGTCATCAGGGCATATAGATACATGTAGTACATTGGACTATAATGCTAATGCTAAACCTGAACCGTGTTCATTCTAGAAACCTTATTGTAATTGCTCTCAGAAGGGTCATAGTCAAGCTATAGAAAAAATTAAGCAGCGGATGATTCCCAGAACATGTTGCAAGTTAGTTCAGTTTGCTTAACTCGGGGCAAGACGTGGTGTATTGCTTGGCCGAGGTACCGTGGCTGTAGCAAAAATGCAGTATAAAAGTTTGTGTTTGGTGTGCTAATTCCGGATATCTAGCCGTGATCGGCTTGGGGATTTGGCGTGCTCAGTGGCGGGTAGTTTCTCAAACGCGTTTGTTCTGGGAATCATCCGCTGCTTAATTTTTTCTATAGCTTGACTATGACCCTTCTGAGAGCAATTACAATAAGGTTTCTAGAATGAACACGGTTCAGGTTTAGCATTAGCATTATAGTCCAATGTACTACATGTATCTATATGCCCTGATGACGACCTCATAGGTTGAAACACGTGTTGGCATTTTCTGTATTTCTTGGCTTTGTTTGGCATCTTCTGTATTTCTTGGCATTGCTTGCATGAACTTCGTTTTGGACACTGCCTGGTACTTATCTGTTTTTAGTACCAAGTACCTTACATGAAATGTGTACCTATGTGTACCAAGAATGTACCACTTTTCTTTTGTAACTTTAAATCAGTATGTACTATTACTTACTTGAATGAAAAAAAGCTGGGCTTTTTGAACCATAAATCAATTGAACCACAAATCAGTTGTGCCTTTTTGTGAATACTCCTCATCCACCCTGCTCAAACTTACCACATCTAGTGAGCATACAACAGGTAACAAGCGCAGCCTGTGCAGATGGTTACCCCTCACAATTTATAGAAGAAGAAACAATGCTGAACTTTAAAGAAACGTAACCATTGAGAGCAGGATGGAAATGTGTAACTGGCCAAATGCTTGTAAATAGGCTTGGAACGCAAGGAGCGAAGGAAACGGTACTGCTTGCAATGCTTAGTAGGAGGATAGAACGGCAAGCGCCAACTATATGTCTACCTCAAGAAGCACATTATACAAGTGCGACTCCATTTTACGAAAGCAGAATTAAGCCAGTATGGTAGGGGCCTAACAGGCCAGGATTCATGTACCAGCACAAAGTCGGACTAAAGAACGGAATCGAAACTTAGCAAGATGCAGCTCATGGCTAGGAATTCGAGGTCAACCCAAGGAAGGGACAAGAGCAGCAACTCCAAAGAATTGAAACCTAAGAGCATAGAAACCTGCCCTGTGAAGGTTGAGATAAGGAGGCCTAGGCAGGTGGCGAGGCCGAACAAAGTATCAAATACGCAAATAAATGGAAAATGAAGCAGCTTCGCAGTGTACTGACATGTGACCAGCCAAGCGCAAAGCGGTACCAATGTCTGATGTCACCCAAAACCGGAGGATGCCATAACTTTCCCCGATAAGAAGCTACAGTTTCAAGGCCATCCTCAGCCAACTAATTGATACATGGGCCTGAGGGTAGTGATTAATGGAAGGGAGGCAGGGTGAATCTAGGGCCATCCCGCACCTGGGCGACCATTCTGCATGCTGCTAATTGGCCGGGTCTGTGGCTAAGTGGACTAATGCATCCACTACAGGGAGCTGTGTTTGAAGTCATGGTCACAGGTTCGAATTCTGGCAGGTCCACTCAGCCTTCATCCTTCCGAGGTCGATAAAATGAGTACCATTAAGTTGGGTAACAATAAACATCTGTTATTTTAGCGCCAAGATGCCCCTTCTGGGGTGAACGTGCGCTTTACAAATACGCCTGTTATGTTATGTTATGTTTTTTAAAGTGAAGATTTATGCCTAGGGGTGTAACCCACCCAATCACAATGGACCAAATAATCTAGGGTCCTATAGCTAGTAGAAACAATGAGACGTCATACCTTAGTGATGTCTATCACGAGTGATGTTGAGGAATGGGCATAGATGGCAACCAGATAAGAGTTATCCAATCCCAACACTCTGTTACCATATACAGATATAGTGCCTATACTTAAGTTACCTTTTCCAACCAATACAATTGCATGTCAAACTTATGAGTTTTACACGTCAATTTTGAGTCAATTTTGACGAGAATTTGCTATAAAAGTTACTGTTTGCATGAAGAATTTGGAAGTTGAAGAGAGACAGGCGATCGCAGCTCTGATGATTTCCATTTGTTTCCCCGTTTTTTGTACTTGTCATTAAACGGACTTCCCTTTGCCAAACCAGTGACTTGTCCTTATTGAGTGGTGTTGGAGTAAGAGAATCCTGCACCCCATCCTCCTCAAGGTGCAGCTATCTCGACTTAAGGTGCCGGAGGGCGAGCTCTGAATCTCATGGGCCCGTTCAGAGGTCGCTCTGCCCTCCAGTACAGTTATGGGTGACTTTGATGAGGAAGAGTGAGTTAGGGTAGTGTGAGACTGTGACGAGGAAGAGTGCTTAAGGTTGATGGTGGAATGGGACTCTGAAGAGGGATTTGGGGAAATGGCATGGCTTAATATTGGGATACTGCTATGGGGAAGAGTGATGCAGCGTAATTACATGGATTACTATTTGGGGGCTGTGACACGGAAGAGGGATATATGGGTAATGGCATGGTTTTCTATTGGGTTCATGGGATGAGGAAGAGGGAGGTGAAACAATGGAAAGAACATTGAGATCTTCAATATTTTATCACATAAAAAGCTTAGCCGATCAAAACATATATCTCATTACGCAGCAACCCTGATTCTATCCTCCCATCAGTTTGCCAGACTTTGTATAATGGAAGAAAGTGTACCATGAAATTAGGGATTGTACCTCAAAATACCTCAAAATATGTTTTAGCAAGCATACTGCATTGAAAGAGCAGGTTGTCTTGCAAAGTCCAGCTGTAACACTATTCTAAGAACATGTAACACTAAGAAATGTTTCTTTTGGTGCCCCGGCGACCCACGAACACAGGCCTGCCTTGCTGTGCGTGAACTGTGTATGTATCTGTGCAAAATAAATAACAAATATGCACATCGTTTGAGCAGATAAATGAACCTGCACAGGTTTGCTTTTGTTTGCATCCTCCATTGCTCTGCATTTGGTGCTGTGAGTAATGTGCATTTTTGTACATAGCTTAGGCCGTAAAGCATTTCATAGTACCAGCTGCTCATGCGTTAGCATCATAAACACGTCTCACAATGAAGATGTTCTTTAGGGTACGTCATCAAATGTTGTGGTAACATATGCCATACCTTTTCAAACATGAGATCAAAAAAATGTAGTATAACAGAGATGGCGATGCATCGCTAAGGCTTATTTTCTCCAGTCTCTGCAGATTATTTTTCTTAGTAATAATTTTCTCAGCCCCAATATATAAAGAATGGTACTCACCATACAGTGATGAAGTCATATATTGGTTCAGTTTGAAGGATTGTAAAATTGATGTAGATTCCATTGCCTGGTGGCACTCTGACAAGCCAAAGGCAGTCTTGAAAGTTTGGGTATTCATCAGGGTATCCAGGAGAGTAAATAGTGCCATTCATCGCAGTTATATTTCCACCACAGAGAGCTGCAACAATTCACAACAGGCTGTGACTTAAAAACAGTTCTATTAAATTCCTTGAATATTGGCTCAATAATATGCATGTTGGTAAACGTATTTATAAAGATTGTATTTCTTTTTTCTAAGTGATTTGCTCAGAAGAATATAGCAAAACATGTGTTCAATTTGCATGCAACATTCTCCTCACTGTCAGTGCTCTCTCAGGCCAATGCCATGTGTGTGTAGCTGGGTGTGCCTGTGCTTAGTGCATGTGCATCATTGTTATTATTCTTGTTCATCTGTTAGGGATAACAATGTAGCCCTTTAGGGCCTGAGTTACAAAAGCGGTTTACAAAGGGGCAATCCCATTGAAAAAAAACGTTTTAAATCTGGCCCCTCGAAAAGTTGACAGATATTGTCATTTTCAATTCTCTTTATCTTGCAAAATGTTGAAGTAATGCTTGATGAACGTGCCAAATCTATTGCTTGATTTTTTGAACTGTGGTAACCTTGTCAGGGTTCGGAATTGAGGGGAGCTGGGAGCTATTTAGCTCCTGCTTGTAGCCTATAAGAGTCTGGTTAGCTTGACACCAATAGCTACCAAGCGCTACTTTTTGTTCACCAGGCCAATGGATTCTGAACAAACACCCCTATGCAAATTTAACTCTGCACATTTGGGGCAATATATAAATAAACATTGGGACATATCGATATGACATTTAATGCATAAGGGGTCATAAATAATTGACAAAGTGATTGGATTTTATTTTATGGGCAAGTTCGATTTGTGGAAGTCTATGTACTACCTCCTGGTACCACAGTGGTAGCTCCTGGTCACTGGTTAATGATGGATACCCAGAGGCTGCTTTTCGCGCCTGCTTATCAAATCTCAATGTCAATCCCTGCATTGGTGTAGGACTGCACTGTATATAAAGTAAGCTGAACATGGTCAGTGTTGATGAGTGACTCCTGCATTTTTTAGCCAACATTATGTTACATGAATGCACGTGAAAACCCTAAACAAAAATGGAAAAAACAGAATTACATGTTCTGAAGCCAAAGTGCTTCAGGATGAAAATCCAGGACCGCTGGCCTAAGCTGCAACTCATAATTTTGGGCCCCTATGGTTAAGAGTAAATTAAAATGGCCAACCATATGAATTAACAGCATGTAAAGGATGTCACATCTGTACAGGAAAGTACCTAATCGTAATTAATCATCTCTCTCTCTCTCTCTCTCTCTCTCTCTCTCTCTCTCTCTCTCTCACTCTTTGTCTCTCCCTATTGCTCTCTTTCTCTCTCTCTCTCTATCTCTGTCTCTCTCTCTCTCTCTCTCTCTCTTTGTTTCTCTATCTCTCTCACACACGTTTTCTCTCTCACACACGCACATACATTGACACAGGTGGGCCTCATTACAACCCTGGTTGTAGCTGTACCTGTAAAACCGACACGGCTGACGCCGGAGTTGCTTTTTTTCCGGCGCCCAGAAATGGACAATTACCGGATCATTACGGCATTGACGGATCTGGTATATGTCATTCCTGGCCACCGGAAAAACATCTTCCCCATTCACATTTGAGCCCCATAGGGCTCAATGGGAATGGGGAAGCCGGATGCACAGGCACCGTTATCAACGGTGCCTATGCCTCCGAAATGCTGTGCTCGCCGGCGCCTTTCATTCTGCCAGGTCAGACCTGGCGGAATGAAAGGCACCCCCGAGCACAACTAGGAGTTTGCCGGACCGGGTACAATGGTACCGGTAAGCTTACCAGTACCATTGTATCCAGACAGGCAAACTCATAAGGAGGACCACTGACATATATGCAAACCCCCACCCTCACATATACATGAATACATTCATACAAACTGGATGTAACACTCACAAACTCACAATTACACTTGGATATGCATACTCCTCATCATAGTACACACATAGAAACATGTTCTATTATAATGTATGTACCTCATTCACCACTTTTTCAAAGCAGTTTGTAAAAGTATGCAATATAGGAATAAAAACAGGATGATCAGAACATGAGTCTATGTTACTGGGGATAAAATAGTATTAGAGGATGTGAATGTGAGTCCAATACAAATACATAGCATCGGACATCTGTACTCACATTACAAATAAAACAACATAATTTGTAGGTGGTTCTAAGGTTACAAACAGAGCTAAGATTAGAATGAGCAACCTTTTTTTCCAAAAAACATTCACTTATTTTTATATTGTTTGCATCTGTTGTTATCGGTTGTTATGGTGACAAAATAACACATAACAACAGGGATAAATTAATACAAATTGAAAAAAACAAGTACAAGAGGAAATTTAAATTCAAGAAAAGATAATGCAGTTAAGGAAAGTTGTAATTTGAATATGACTGGTGGTATTTTTGAGACAATCTTTAGTGTTCATCGCATATTGCAACCAAACACATCTTTTGTAAAAAATTCCCAACATCTAATATACATTTGTGCAGGTGTTGTATTGCTTATTAAAATAAATAATAACAAATTAAACGCTGTTTTCTAGGTAATCTTCAATGTTTATCAACAAGTTCTAAAACATTTTATCAAATCTTGATTTAACCAAATAAAAACTCTAGTAACAAACAAACGACACATGTTTTGAGAACGTTAAGATGAGTTTGTTTTGTACTGCAATGGTTTGCCCAACCCTTACTACTTTTTCAAAACTAAATAAAATGTTTCCATGTGGTTATGCATTACGATTTTGCAAACCATTCTTGTGCTATGCATTATGCTATGCATCATGTAGTTTGTTATGCCTGTACTTACATTTTCTCCTTATTTCACTTGTTGGATTGTGGCTAGGTGCATTTTCTGTATGGTACATTTTGTTCGATCACATAGATCAATGACATGCTAATTTCCTTTTTCAAATTGGTGATCTTAAATATCTTTATATGTTAGTGGTGCATGTCCAATCTCATGTTATGTGCTTATATCTGGGACATGTGTTCATTATCAAATTGTATAATTTGATTAAAAAACATTTCTACCCATGCAGGACTCCTCAATTAGGGAGTAATGTTAAAAACAGGCAGCCTAAGTATTGAGTTGAGCCACTTAAAAATTGCTGCATTCTGAGAAAATCACAGGCAGTAAAGTATTGATGATTATGAGTTGGACATCAACAAGGAATTTGCTAGTGTATCCATTCAACTTAACAAACAACAATATAGTTCAACTGCCAAAATGCTAAACATCTTTATACCTAGAGGGCCTGTTTAATAAAAAAAAGCGTTGTGAATCAGCCTGAGCATGTTTAATATTGATCCTTCTATGCATTTTCACTCATGATACAGCAGGAGAATTTTCAATTCTCGATATGCTGCAGCTGCCATCCCTTTGTCATTTGAGTGTAACATGGAAGCTCTTTTGGTCCGCATTTCCCTTTCAGCCACTAAAACTGCTCACTTTGTGATTGTCTACTGCCCTCCACGTGCCGACGTTTCAATTTCCGATGTAATGATCCATCTGAATTGTAACTCGGCTATGGCTGACACCCACCCACACCTTTGGTAATTGCCTTAATTTGAGCTTTGCTCAGACTAGCAACATTGTAGTGTCCAGCAGCTACTGAGTTACTTGGTCGGACCATTTTATTTTTCCATTCACCTACAATTTTGTTGGCACAGTACTGTCTCATGTAATCAAAAAGTGTTGAAGTGCAGTTGGCGGTCAGTTGATCACTCCTTGATTGTCTCACATATTAATGAGCTGTATAGATACACCCACATCTGGATTTGTTTGTCTCTATCGCACATATTCCTGGCCACTGCGGATGTGCTGGCTCCTTTAAAAAACATCAGAATATGTGGTAGGCCCTCCAAGCCTTGGATTAATGATGATTTTAAAGGATTATGCCTTATATGTAGGCTAGCTGAACAGAAGTGACACTCTTCCTATGCCCTTTCTGATAGGGCTGCATTCTGTGCTGCTACTGTAAAATATCATCGGGCAATTAGTGAGGGCAAATGTAATTTTATACACTTGGTGCATTGATGACTCTATTAAGTTTGCACATTCCCTGGCTACGAAGTTGTACCCTTCTGACTCTATCCCTCAATCCCAACATTTCTGTAATTCCTCAGCAGCTTTTTCTATCCACAAAATTGTAGGTATTCATGATCACATCATGCAAGCCATTGGTGGGTCTAGTGAATCTGTGGTTCATCTGTCCAGCTCGGTGCCACTGTTGACTGCCCTACCATCAACTACATTGGGGTCGCTGGGACTCCTTTCCTGGCTTTTCTACTTCAGAGATTCTGTTGGCAACAGTAAAAATGAAATCTGCTGCACCTATTGATAATATTCCTCTGCACATTGCAAAGTAAATGCTCCTATCCATTGTGACTAGTCTTACCTCTGCCATTAATCTGTCCTGTTCTGGAGCGTGATTCCTTCTGATGTGAAACATGCTTTGGTCATTACGCTACTTCATAAGCCTTCCCTGGATCCTCTGACCCCAGCTAACTTCTGTCCCATATCATTCCTTCTTTTTTTATGAAGTTGATGGAGTCATTGTTTGCCCCCCCTGTTGGGGAGGTTTTGTGAAGATTATGGTCGTTTTGATGCCTTTCAGTCAGAGTGTCGGCCAGGTTGAGGCACTAAGACATTATTGGCATCCATGCTGGATGATCTGACTCTTTTTTTCTGATCATGGTGGAGTGGCAACCTTGATTGGTTTGATGCCGTTGACCCCACCATTCTGCTCAGTCGACTCTCTTCAGCTGGTATTTGTGGTGTGGTTCTATCTTGGTTTCATTCCTTTATTTCAAACCACTCTCAGTACGTCTCTCTTCCTGCTCTTTATTCTTCTGTGGTGTCTCTGACCTCAGGCGTTCCTCAGGCTCTTTCTTTTCGCCCACCCTGTTCAAAATCTATATTCAACAGCTTGTTGCTCTTATCTGCTCTCACGGCTTCAGGTGTTATTCATACGTGGATGATCGTCAGATCAATAGTTCACCTTGTTCTGCTCTATCCTTCCCATGCTACTCAGTTTAAGGACTGTCTGGAGACTGTGGGAAGATGGATGAGCAGTGACTGCCGCATATTGAATGGAGGTAAATCTGAGGTCATAGTGGTTGGTTCTGCTCCTCAAGCTTCTTTTTGGACTCCTTCCTTTTGGCCTTCTTCTTTTGGACCTCTCCCTGTCCACGTTGCAACTATCAGAAACCTGGGTGTCAAATTCTCTGCGTCCCGGCCTATGGCTACTCAAATTGTCTCAGTCTGTCAAGCCGGCCACTTTCAGCTGAAGATTCTTAGAAGGATTTTGCAGTTCATCCTCCAGTACCTTTGTGCCTCAGTTATTGCAGCTTTGGTCCTTAGTCGGACCGATTACTGCAACTCTCTATATCTGGCACAAGCTGCATTTTTGCTTCAATGCCTCTAGATTCTGCAGAATGCTGTGCACGGTTGGCATTTAGGGATCATATCTCCTCATTTCTCTGTGCCCTTCATTGGCTCGCAGTGGCTAAACGGGTGCACTTCAAAGCTATGTGCCTAGTTCATCAGGTTTTTCACGAGATGGGACTGGAATATTTGCAGCATAAGTTCTGCCCGTATGTACCCTGCCGTTCCCTCTGGTCTGGACACAGATTTCTTATCTCTGTGCCCAGATTTCAGTACATCAGAATTGCTGGATGATCCTCTTCTGTGGCAGCTGCCAAACTGTGGAATGCCTTGCCTATTGCACTGTGGTCTACTGTGGTGCATCTGCAGTATTGATGTTCACTGAAAAGTCTTCTTTTTTGAGCATCGTTGTGCTAATGTAGCTTCTCTGGAAATCTTGTAGCACCAAGTTGCCTTCTGGCTTTAGTAGCGGTGTACCCTTATGGTACGAATTGGATAACATAACATAACAATGTGAGCATCTGTTACATTTGATGCATTTCCATTCCTCAATTAGTGAACGAAAATCTATTCTCTACATGTTTAAAAACATAGCATGTATTTTTGTGGAAATACCTTATTTGTAATTCAGAAACAATTTGTATGCTTGCTATCAGCTTCTGCCACAGCTATGAGAAACTCAGATTAATACTTGAACCATCGGATTCTGTCAATATCTCAAAGTTATTTTGGCATGCCCATACTCATAGCAGAATACCACTAAACTCATGATGATTCTCATGATGAAACACTCCCAAAATAAATGTTGCATTATTAGGAGATAGCGTGTTCATGTTCACCCATCTTTTTCCTGTGTTTTTCTAAGGATCATAAATATACATTTTTCCTACCAAAACTTTCTTAATTGCACATCTCATTTCACATCTGATTAAACAAATATATCTCAACTATCACTTAGCAAGTGTAATTACAAAAATAGAAAATAAACCTGTTACTTATTTTTGTTTCCATACCCATTATACTCCAAAAACTACCAAAATACACTACACAAACCATTTGTTAATATGAACCTTTCTATTTTAATTGTTTCCCACAATTTATAGAGTGTGTTTGCTGCATAGAGAGATTTGTGTTTAAAAATAAAATACACATGCATACCATCACATCTTGGCAGTGGGTGGTTCCAGTTTCGACTAACTCCATGTAGGCAAGTGAGAGCGGAGTCTCCGATCAAAGAGTATCCAGCAAAACATTCAAATGAAACAGTCTGTCCTACTGTAAAGTCATTTCCAATCAAAAAACCATTCCTAAACGGGCGTGGGTCCGGGCAGCTCTGTAACTGGTAAGCTAAAATAAACATAAACACATATGTTTCCATTAACATATCATTGGGATAACAACATACATGCTATATATTATATGGTGTGCATCACCAGCAATCTCATTGACAAGGTATATTTTTATTTTCCTGAGGATGGAGGAAATGATCCATTAAAAGAAATTTCATTCTCAGGTGAATAACATTTGTTGTTAACATATAAAACTTTTTTTAAAAAACTGCATGTTGCATCTTAAGACAGATCTTAACTTGTTGTGAGGATGATCATTGTACAGAGCGACATGTCTAATTGTCTATATCAGTGTAGTTTGTTAATTTAAAATTAAAATATGCTCCTGGCCATCCGTAAAGTTACAATGGCTCATTCTTCTCACTTTTACAAAACACTGCTCTTGTCAAATGTTTTGTTTTCGGTAGGTGTGTGAAAGCTCTGGTGAGATTGCACATCTCATGAACGACATTATATAGACTTTCAGAAAGACTCATAAGTGAACAGCTTGATTTAGAATGAAATGGGAGGGCAATTCCAATCCTCCAAGGTCCATTTGAGAACAGTGTTCAGTGGATCTTGTATCATGGAGCATGCCTGCCATTTCACTTGTGTATTGCTTTATGGAGAACTGTGATCATGCCCCTTAAAACAAAGTAAATATTTCAAAAACTTGAGGGATTTGGTGCTAATTTCTGTTATTCCATTGTGATCTACTCCTCCTGTTTGGGAAAGTGCAATAAATGCATGGTCATTTGTGATAGTTACATAGATCCAAAAGACAGAAATATGCCAACAATTATCTATATGGAGTCAGTGTGTTTTTGCAAACTTAGAACTATTCAAGGCATATACGATCTGTGGATTTAAAGAAAACATCACTGTTGCATTCAATACAATGAAAGATAGTGGCTTGATGAGATTTTAAGATTTTCCAGCTATATTTGCACCACTTTATTATTTCACACATTATTTTTATATTAACACATCTTCTGGAGTTTGTGTAGGCATCTACTGCTTATCAATTGTAAGATTATTAAGAAGGCAATCACTCATATTTGAGAATCTCTGTAAACTAGATTAACTTTGCACATCAACACAATTTGGAACAGCATTAGCACTTCGAAATGTCATTGTGCAAGATGGTGCTGCTTTAAACAGTATTTCCTCTGCAGATTTCTCCCCTTGGGTAAATGACAGTGAGACATTGCACTGTGCCTCTCAAAGTGTTAGCTTTAGGTGAATTTTGTCATATGTAGGAAGTTTTTCTTCATAAGATTTTTGCTGATGATTTTCTGCAAATTACTGTTGTAGGACTATAAATCAACTCTGGAATGAATTAACAGGCAGGCTCTTTTTTCTCGCACCCAGTCACATGTCATACATCTGTTGAGAGTCTACATGAAATTAATGAAGGATTGCAATATGTTACATAGGTTTCCTTGCATGTAGATGCCAGACTGATGAACAAGATAGTCAAAAGGGTAATATACATTAGAGTCAGTAAGGTAGCTCATTGAGTTAAGCGCTCCTGGCCTTTATGTATGTAAAATCTGCACTAATCGATTCAAATTGCTTATATTAAATATGTTATTCTTCTGAAGTTTTCTAAATGATTACTGTTGAACAAGTAATTAATATAATCAATGAATAGAGGGTTACAAAGTGGGGGAAATCTGGCTTGAAGCCCCCCACACAAATGTAACATTAATATCCTCCTCCCAGGATACAAAATGTATGTTGATATTCATAATACATATGTTTGATTTAGCAATCTAAGAATTGTCAACCGAATATGATCCAAGAGGCACATTCACATTGCAAAAATCAGCTCTAAAGGAAAAGGGTAAACCTAACAAAACACCTTATAAAATTACCTGGAGATGAGTTCTTCATTGATGACCTTCTGGAAGTATATGAAGAGTCACATTAAAATATTCTATTCATCGGTTCAATTCCAATAATGAACAACATAACTTTAACATATTTTGGCAATTCTGGCATATATGTAACTTGGAGGAAAACCTATCACAAAGGCATGGAAACGTACCAACATGGATTATATTATCCTAAAATACACTCACCTTGGTACATGATGTGAAATCCCTGCTTATTCTGAGAGTAATCACTGTGAAAGTACATACTGGTTTCATGAGTAGTACTGAACAGCGACGCTGGAATTTGTGGTCCACTCAGCCTTCCAATTACATTCCCAGTTTCTGAAGATCCACTTCTAACCTCTAAGTAATCATGGATTGTCTCCGTTGAAAAATTCACAAATTGCAAGTGTACACCTTAAAATTAAAAAGAATAGATACGGTCAACTTGGTTGGAAAAAATGTTCAATTAAACATGTAAGTTATCATTAATTTCTATATTATCTGTCCCCAGTATAAAAAGCTATCAGCAACAGCAATGCCAAAAGTGATATATTTAGTAAAGCCTTGTACAGCACTTTTATTATTGAGTAAGTGCAGCTCTGTAGGGTGTAGGTGGTGTGATAGACATCCCTGGTACAATGATGTCTGCTATAAGATTCCATTATACTGTCAAAAGCTTGTCATCATTAAATCATTCATATTTCTATACATATATGGTGATCGGAAGCATAACATTTCTAAATGTACCCTCAATTTGTGAACCAAATCAAAGAGGCTTGCTTTATACTTTCACTGCAAGAACAATAGCAGTGAGTAGCTGGTTGAAAAAAAGAAGAAAAAAATAATTCAAATAAAAAAAGAAAGCATATTGTATGGTTGTTCACAAACTTCATTATACATATAATATCAAAAAGTGAAAAAGGGGCATGTTGAATCACAGAATAAAATGGTAGAGGTTATCCATTGACTGTCACGCGAAACATATGTAGGGCTTTCAGGTCTGTTTCTGCGTGGTTTGTGACACCAATTCATGAATGTTCTATGAAAATAAGAAACAATTAACTGATTGATACTTTTGCTATGTTTTGCACCTTTCATACACCATTTTATGATATTCAAAGTAGAGATAAAGTGGAATAAATGATATTGTTATTATATCTGATTACTGGTTTTAAATTATTCAACTGTCACACTAACCAATCATTTGGTTGGCACAGCAGAGGTTCTCCATTGTCATAAGTATTTTTAGAAATATAGCATTTGCTTAAAATACACACAATGATATATAGTGGAGTACATTTCAATTCCATCTCTTCAAATATATGTCTATTAATATTCATTTATGTTTTAAAATAAGGGGAACATAGACCTAAGTTTGAGAATCCTGAATAGTCGGAGAAAGGCCTAGGTTTCACAATGCAATTTTAAATACTGATACAATGCACATTTAAAACATGCGGAAAAAACACACCTAAGTTTGAGAGTCTGCTAGGTGGACAGGGGTAGGCAGGGAAGCCCGAGGGACTAACCAGGATGTTGAATGGCAACTGGCTTCCCCTGCTGACACCTGCAGACACAAGCAAGACCCACCTATAAGGAAGCCGCCCTTTGCCTAGGGGCCCTTAGCCGTGGGGGCAGCCGGGCAGGGGGCTGCACAGGGAAAGACAGTGATAAGGAAGGGAAAGCCAATTAGGGTGGTGGATGGCCCCGGCAAAGGAGGGGGAAGAAGCAGAAGGGGAGCTGTGAACAGGGGACATGGGCTGCTGCAACAGATGGAACAATGCAGCAAACAATTCAAAAATGCCCAAGCAGGCACTCACCAGATGAAGTTACCTCGTCACAGTCACCTGCTCAGCCAAGATGGAATAGCGAGTGTGGTGACCAACAGCCTGCTAAACACCAGCACAGAGGAGGGAAAGCCAATCAGGGGGGTGGGCAGGTCAGGAGGTGAATGGGAAAGGAGGGTGAAGAAGCGGAAGGGGAGCTGTGGGCAGGTGACACGGGCTGCTGCAACAGATGGAACACTGCAGCAAACAATTAAAAAAAGCCCAAGAAGGCACTCACCAGATGAAGTTACCTCATTGCACTCACCTGCTCAGCCGAGATGGAATGGCGAGCGCATGACCAACGGCCTGCTAAACACCACACCAGAGGAGGGAAAGCCAATCAGGGGGGTTTGCAGGCCGGGAGGTGGGTGGGAAAGGAGGGGGAAGAAGCGGTAGGGGAGCAGTGAGCAGGGTACATGGGCTGCTGCAACAGATGGAACCACACATCAAACAATTCAAAAATGCCCAAGGGGTCACTCACCAGATGAAGTTACCTCGCCACAGTCATCTGCTCAGCCGAGATGGAATGGCGAGCGTGGTTACCAATGGCCTGCTAAACACCAGCACAGAGGAGGGAAAGCCAATCAGGGGGGTGGGCGGGAAAGGAGGGGGAAGAAGCAGAAGGGGAGCTGTGAGCAGGGTACACGGGCTGCTGCAAACAGATGGAACAATGCAGCAAAAAATTCAAACATGCCCAAGGGGGCACTCACCAGATGAAGTTACCTACTCGCCACAGTCACCTGCTTAGCCGAGATGGAATGGCGAGCATGGTGACCAACGGCCTACTAAACACCAGCACAGAGGAGGGAAAGCCAATCAGGGGGGTGGGCAGCAAAGGAGGGGGAAGAAGCCGAAGGGGATCTGTGAGCAGGGTACACGGGCCGCTGCAACAGATGGAACAACGCATCAAACAATTCAAAAATGCCCAAGGGGGCACTCACCAGATGAAGTTACCTCGCCGCAGTCACCCGCTCAGCCGAGTTGGAATTGGAATTGGAGCCAAGTTATTGCTTGAATTTAACAGGGGAACTTTAAACTATGCTTTACTTATTCAGTTGCACGTTTTAGCAATGTTCTATGATTCACAGATATAGGTCCAGAAAACATATTGATTGTTTGCATTATTTACTGGTTGCTCAAGTCGGATCATCCCTGTAGGTTTTGATTGACAGTGACCTACATGTAATTTGCGGCTTTTCACACTTTAGTATGTAGAATCTCATTCATTAAGATTGATTCTTTCTTTACATTGAGGTCAGCTTATTTTAAATGGATTTTTTTATACTCAAGGATTTAATGCTGTTCAATGTTTTTTCCCATCTTTCTCTAAATACTGATATCACATAAGCTATGGTAGGTTTATTTAATATTTCCTAAACAAGCCATCTAACTAGTATCCATGAAGAAGACTGAGTACAAAGTACAAATTAGGCAATACTATTGACTAGTTTGGCCAAAATATGGTTGTCAGGATACATTAATTGTGTACAGCCATGCACAGAAGATAGTGGGCCATTTGCAAGGTATTGTATTGCCTTTTTCAACTACTCTTTGTGCAATATATTATATATATGTTTTGTCTTGCTGTTTATTGATGCCTTTGATATTGTATTTCTGTGTTGTATATCCGTGAAGTTATGCAGTGCAATTTGAAATGTAGTATTCACTTTAAATGTTGAGTGTTTTGGAATTATTGTTTTCTTTCTTTTAAGTGTGTTTGCGATATTAGTAAATCTTTTATAAATATGTGTGCACTGCTTTGTAGACATAAAAAAAGGTCGCAAAATATAATAAACTGATTTGATTCTACGATGAATGTGCATGTTTGTTGACATATCTTTGGAAAACTGCATTGTGGATGTGTTCTACTTCATTAATTCATATTTGATAGTAGTTAGGAACATTCATTGTATCTAAATGTTATCTTTTTCAGTGTGAACCTCCATAGTGTGTACCTCCATACTGACATTTTGCTTGGAATAATATTTTATCCCATTCCCTGTTTTGTATTTAGAGGTTTCCCTGTTCTATGCGGGATAACACTTAACCCTGACTATCAGTAAACTTCTCTGATAAATTTGCATCAGAGTTCATTGATGAAGTGAAAAGGACACATGAAAGTATTAAACAAAAATGAGAACCCAGGTAAAGGTGCTCAGCTAATCATGTGGCTGGTAATTTGGGTGAATGCTGCCAATGTCTCACACACATACAGTCACCCACGCCCACTCCCTGGGAGGTGCCATTTTCCTTGGTAGCTCAGTGCCCCTGCCCCCAGCGCTCTGCCAGCCTACTCCCCCACCTTTCATTAGCTCACATGGCACCCTCAGCCTCACATCTCCACCCCCCTATTTTTCTGTTGGCTTGAGGCTCAACGCTCTGATTGCTGCGCTCCTTCCCCCAGCATAGTAAAAACAGAAAATAGATGTATTCCATTTATTTTTTCTATTGCAGCTGCTGCCTTTAAAAAAAAAAAGTATTATTATTTTTTAAATGGGCGATTGCTTTAAGGAAAATACGTGCAAAGCCCATCTACTAAAAAACAAAAACAAACGCAATAACGCTATTTACCCACCAGCCAGAGCCCTGGGGTCTCAATAGTTAGCATCCCCATTGAGGAGCCCTTGCTGAGGCCCTTACTTTGTTTGGACCTGCCTAAGCTCAGTCCGGGTATGTCCTCGGCACAGAGGTCAGTAAGACTGCAATATGATGCAATAAGACTAAAAAAGCTACCATCACTTACTAGCACAGAATGACAATTTACATCCATTTAGCCTAGACAAGGTATTCATTGTTAGTAAGAAACTCAAACCCTCATCTGTACAATATCAGCCATGTTCAGCTAGGCACCTTAAAGAGTCTATTGGTACACTATTCCAACCTATAGCCTAACTATGTTGATCTTGGCTTTTGCTCCTAAAACACTAACATTAACATGTATCATACCGTTACCAAACCCCCTCTCCCCCCAAAAAAAACAGTGCTACCTCTATGACAACTATCACCTTGCTTCACAAATACCCTTTCTGGGGACAATAATTGAAAAAGTAAAAACCAACCAATGTATGGGTCCAGATTACAGGAACGTTGCCCTGCTGCAAGTGCAAGTTATTAGCACTAGAGTAAACTTTGCCCTATTTTTATAAACATTGGGACATATTAGAAAACATTTTCAACAAGACAAGTTCATTTTGGCATGTTTTAAGCACCAATGCCAAAAATTGCCTGAGTGCAAAATATATATATATTGTCAATGCATTTTTGCAAAAAGGCAAACTTTACCCTAGTTCTAATACCAATCCGTAAGAGCACTAGGGGGAATGTTGGCATGGTGAAAAATGCTTTGAAAATCGTATCTTTTTTTAGCAAAGTCAATATTTGCCCTGGTGCTTATACCATGCCAAACTGTGCCTATCATGGTGCAAATGTTTTCTAAAATGTCCCAGTGTTTTAAAAAATAGGTCAAATTTGGTGCTAATAACTTACACCGGTACAAAGATTCTGGAATATGGCCCCTGGTGTTCAATGAGAATAACAATCTCGCACATTCTAAACACTAAGACGTCTGGCCCTGAAAAGCCCTACCATGCATATTATTTATGAGAGAGGACATTCTGGAGGCATTAAACGAAATACAAATGGTCCCCAATAGAACCTGGGCCATGCAGCTGGTGATGGGAATTGCAGTGTGCTATGCCTTCACAATGAAACAAGAAGTGGATGGCCCCTAATATGCCCAGGCTGCCGGCAGTGAAGAAGAAAGCAGCAGCTCCATGTTGGAGCGACGTTGGGAAATGCTTCGGTGTCAGAACTGTGAAAGTGAAAACCCCAGAAGAATACTGGGCCCAGCTGGTGGTGAGAGAAAGGAATGAAGCAATGCGTGTTGGCGCTATGGAAACACATTGTATGGGCTCCCTCAAGATCCCTGTGGCCATCAGCTGTGAATTCCAAACACACTCCGTGTTGGAGCAGGAGGTGAGTGCCCGGCCCCTACCCCGCAAGCTGTGGCATCAGCCTGCGTTTTGCAGACCAAGTCCACACTGTAAACCCGGGCCGCTCGGCCATGAACAAAGAATGTGGCCCATGTCTGCACAACGAAGCAGCATGGCCCCTTCCATTGTCGCGAGCCTCTGGCAATGGGAAGAATGCAGCGCTCTATGCCGGCGAACATACAGATGGCCCTCTGCAGATCCCGGGCCGCTGCAGATCCTGGGCCTCCGGCGGTGAAGATGCTTGTGCTCCTACCATCGAAGCAGAGAAAGAAAAACCCTGGGTCCAACGGTGGTGGACAAAAAATAAAACAATAAAGCGGATGATGAGTACTTGTGTGTGCTCCCGAGATCAGAGCTTTCAATAATACAAAGGAACGAAAGATGCCTCCATGTATGGCCATTATGAAGAGCACATACTCCATATTAAGTGGTGTTGCCATCCTGCCTCCATAAGTCTGAACACTGAGAGCAGGTGTCCCTAAAAAGAAGAGAAAAAGTGGCCCCAACACCCTGCCACTAGTGTCGCCCTACCTGCTCTATCATCTATGGAACAGGCCAATGTGGCCCCAGGTGAGGGTTGTGCCAGCCCCTGAACTGGAACACAAACTGCCCAATTATCTTGCCAGACAGAAGGGAAAAGTGGACTGGCCAGGACTGCTGCCCCATCAACAGCAGTGACTCCTATCTAGGGGAGGAGAAGATGTGGCCCAGACAACCTGTAACCTGTGTCCAGCCAACCAACATTGTGAGGCCCTCACACACACCACCAAGAAGCAGTGAAATGAGCAAGAGAGGGTTGCAGCTCTGTATTAGCGCTTGTGCGCTCTCCTGTGCTACTATGGTAAACAGATACTCCTGCCTGGGGGACTGTGGCCAAGAAGAGGGGGTGAGTAACGTGCTCTCACCCCATGCCCTGTCAACATGCAGTGGCTTTCCTGCCTCGGGGAACCTGAATGTAGTGCAGCCTAGACCCCCTACAACATGCATCTGCTGCCTGCCCCAACATCCAGGGACTGACTGAGCCTGAATGTGGCGCAGCCTGGACGGCCAGCTATCCACATCTTGCTGCCTGCCCATACCTCAAGGGACTTACAGAGCCTGAACGTGGCACAGCCTAGACACCCTGCTACCTGCATCTCAATGCCTGCCCCAACATCAAGGGACTAAGCCAATGTGGCCCCTGGTGCTCCTACTTGCTGCTTTGCTGGCCTCTGAACTGTGCCATCAATGGACCTTAACCCATGGTAGTAACTATCCTGAATAGACACTGATGCAAAGTGGACTGGTCTCCAGCAGTACCGCAAGTTCTTGGAGAAGACTCAGTACACATGTGTTTAGATGTTGTGAGCCTGCATGCAGATTATATGCTTAAAGTGGTCCCTGTTAAATGTATGTGAAGCTGTGCTCCAGTAATTTGTATGCATGCACTAAATGGTGGTGGTTCCTCTTACACCAGGTTAATAAAGGGTCTTGTAAAATGTGGTAGAACTGCCAACATTCCACCAGCGGTTCACCAACTATGACTGTCACCCGATGAATATGTTTATAGTTTTTAGACCGCTGCCAGCTCCACAATAGCCAAGAAAAAAAACATAAGATCAGAAACCAATAATCTGTTGTACACTGCACAATAAAAAATGAAACAACATGGAGGCTGAACAACAGCAGTAATCAGTTCTAAAACATTGTAACAACCTATGCGTGGTAATCAGGGAAGAGCAGGTATACAAAAGATCGAGGGGATGGATGATAACGTGGATGTTTAAGCAAGTCCTTGGTGATTAAGACTTGTCACCAATTAGAACAGCACATAAAGGATTTTATACCAACCAGGTTTGTTTTTCTCAACCAGAATACCATTAAATGTCCCCCTGTCTTAGGATATAGGTGTATTTGATGGGAGCCATTTTTGTCATTAATTGGTGTAAATGTGAGCTGTATTGCATTTAAGCGTCCATTTATGTTTCCATCCCACTTTGCTTCATTGCACCATCTTGAAAGAGCAAACAGGTTTACTCCTTCGTGAGATTCTCATGCAGGCCTAAAATTAATGGAGTCCAATGTAATACGCCTCACATTTCACCTGATAAATGGCAGGCAGATTCCAATGGAATACATTATAAAACACTGCCTACACATCGTAATTTGCAGGCAGCATTTTCTCTCACAATTCGGGGTAAAAGTGATGTACTAATGATGTTTATACTATATAAAATATGTTAATATATTGTTCCTAATAGGAAAACAATCAAAATTACTTCTGGGTAAAAAGTAATTATGGTTTTCTACTGTTCTCATATGGTGAATCACTTCTGAATAATATTACATCATATATTCAATTCCAGTTTGTGTTACATTACATATCTCAAAATTGAGTTTACACTGTACATAAACAAACCAGTCAATTTCATGATTATACAGTTATTAGTAATAACTCACAAGTATCTGCTCATCAAATGAACTCATTTGATTATAATGATAAGTTTGTAATGACTGTAGTGTTGTATTGTCCTAGAAATTTGCTCAATGAATTATTTTTTTTCCCTTCATCAGGAGCTCTTTGATTCATTATGACTCTTTGCACTTTGTTTTATCTGGATGATGTTCTTGATTCACGATTATTTTCAAACTGGATAATGTAGAATTCCTAGCTTCCGTCTCTGAGCAAGAGAGAAGAGGAGGCTGAGGGGAGTCTGAAAGAGAGCCGATTGTCATCCGCATAACACTGAAAGTTAGAGCAGAATTTAGAGATTAGGTGGGCCAAAGGGGCCAACTAGACATTGAAGAGCCATGGTGAGAGGATAGAGTCCTGGGAACACCACATGTGGAGATAGAGATGGTGGAGAGAAAGAACCTTAGTTGGACCTGGGAGAGACGGTCCAGGAGGAAGGAGGTCAACCACTTCAGTGCCTGATCTGTGATGCCCAGTTTATCACAGAGTCATGCAGCTGGTATTGGGCCTTCTTGGCAAGGTCCATGATGTGAGGATAGAAGGAGAGAGTGGAGTTGAATAAACTTGAAGTACAACTTCAGGGGTTTGACAGACACTTTGCAAGGATCTCTAGCCTGCTGAAATGGTGGCCATGGACTCTCAAGCATGAACTTGCCACATAAGTATACAAATGCATAACTAGGAGGTCTAAGCCTTGACAAAAACATCTGCCAAACATGGGTCTGTTTGCGTCAACCAGATTGTGTGGCCTATTTGTTATCTTGTTATCTTACACTATTTAAATGTTAATCAACAGCTTTGCCTATATTGTAAATAATAGAGTATGTTTTGATATTCAGTCTTCAAGTTGCATGTCCTTAACTGCATTCAAAATGTTCTCTATCTTCTGCCAATAACTTTCAACTCCCTCATATATTCCATAGCTGTATCCACCCTATTATCCTAAACTATGGTGTGTCTGTGTGTGTGGTGTGGGCTCACGTGTGTGTAGGCACATGCACACATACTTCATGCCAACCCTGCATAAATCAGTGCCCTACTTGGGCCACCCCAGTCAAAAGAGTCTGGATACACCCCTGCTGTATTCCTATACAAGGCAGCAGCAAGGGAAAAAGCAGAAGGGCGGAAATGGTGTTGCTGCAGACACATCTTTTCCTGTGTAATCCAAGATTACTGCTAGCTTTCTGTACTGTGGGTGTCTGCAACCTTTGGCTCCCCAGATGGTTTGGACTACAACCCCTATCGTCCAAGCATTCAACTTCAATGTTGAGGCTTTGTGGTATTTTTATGTCATAACATCCGAACAACCACAGGTTGCAGCCCCCTTGCATCAATCCCTCAGCTAATTAGAATGTATATTGAATAAAACACAGAACATGGGTCTCTAATGCTACCCAAACATTAGGCCTCATGTCTTAAGTGTCCCATGTTCTCCATGAGCGCAAGGGTAGCACCTTGCCATCTTTTTCCTTCCTGTGCTGTATTTTCAGCTTTTTTTGGTAACTGACTGACATTAAATACCTGCTCATTCAACTATGCTAGATCATGATATTTCAAATGAGGAGGTTCTGCAAATAAATTAACATGAAAGCCTCAGAGTATTTTATACAGCAAGGCAGTAGACCGCTCTCAAGCTCACAATATATATTTAAAAACAACAAAATGATATAGGGCCTCATCACGAGTCTGGCGGTAACCCTTAAATGCAGTGGTAGCGCTATTACCACTGCATTTAAGGGTCCACCAGATCATGGCTTTGACGTATTTCCCCCCAGATCTGAGCTGGGGAGAAATCTGCAGCAAATTTGCCAATTTTCGGCGCGATTACCGCTGGCGGGAAATCCGCCGACCGTAATAGCGCAACTTTTCCCCATTGGGCCCAATGGGGAATGGCAATAACCCTTCTGCCAAACCTGCGATCTGGAGCTAACAGAGCCGGGGGGTCTGGCGGTAGGGCTATTAGAGCCGGCACTAATAGCGCCGGCGTTACCGCCCAACTCGTCATGAGGCCCATAGTATCTTAATGCATCCTTATAGGGAGGGTAGCTCAGCGGCAACGTGCTCACCTTGGAAGCAAGACGGCATAAAGCAACACAGGTTTAATCCCTGGGTCCGCGCTTATGAAACCTCTGGGTATTTAAGCACATTATAAATACGCAACTGAGACAAAACAATTGCGCAACTAAAAAAAATAAAATAATATTTCTTGTAACATGCCTCGATGCCCGCAGGCTGTGTGAGCGCTTTAAAAATGCACAAAAAAAATATATATATATATAGGCAATTAATGTGATTTAGAAATTCAATACCAATAACTATAAGAACAATTTAAGGTCCATGATTAAATGCAGTTACAAATGTCTAACTCCTTAATAGAAGCTACTGCCACTGAATCAAAACAAAATGGTAACAGGACACTTACCGAAGCCTATAGGTAGCTTTATTGTCCATGTGCAATCCAGACTGCTCGGGTAGTTTCCAGGGAATCCAGGGCTGAGAATGACTCCACTGAAATCATCCATGGATCCCCCGCATTGCGCTGAAAAGAAGGGAACGCGTGAGCAGTGAATCCTAAAAGAAAATGTCTGTTTGCAATTGACATTTTTAATTGGATATTTTGTATCTCATTTTTAACGAACATATAACACCCAGACAAGTTCATTTCTAGAAAATATCTATGGTTCATAATGGTTGGTGGACATGAATAGGAGAATATCCGCGAAAAGTGTTTCTTGCACACATATCCTCTGATTTGCAAAGTGGAATTGCATGCAGCTAGAAGTCGGTTACAAAAAACGACATTCTCAGGCGAATCATGTTTGTTTCTGGGATGAAATGACCACTGCTCTGCAGGAGTACAAGAATGAGTAGTGGCTAAAATGCCTACTCTACCCTCACACTCTTACAAACCAACAATTATCTCAACCATAAAGGTAAACAGACACCATCCAAAACTATACCTCCTTCACCTTTTGGGAAGGCTATACTCTTACGAATGGTGTGAATGTTATAATAGAAGATACCCAAATAGCAATAGCTAAACAGTAAAGAATGAAATGTCGAATCAAGGTTCTATAAAAACATATACTTTAAACAAACCAATCTGGAAAAGAATAGCACTAAAAACCCTAGAATAAATCAACCCTTTCTAAAGAACATAGAGGATGTAGATGTAGAAAGCACAATGAGTACTGAAACATGGGTAACATTGTAAATATGTCACTTAAAAGGATATGTCTTTAGAGTGCCACATGCTGACCTCTCCTGTGTTTCATCCTTTAGGCCAAACTGCCAGTACTCTGCTGTGGGGTCAAAGGTACTAAAGTGCTTGCTGGTGGCTAATCTAACAATCAGTTTGTCTGCCCGCTGTATGGGGTTTACAGCTTTCCTGCTGACAGAATTGAGCCCTCTGTATTCCATATATAAATGGACTTCAGATTCACGCTACTAGACATTTCGGGACCTGAACCACTGTGCTAGCCCTGGGGCTGTGGTGATGCTCAATGACCCTGAGTCCAGCATCTTAGAGATTTCCTCCATAATGGTGTCCTTGACCGTTTTGCACATCTGGTGAATACTACTCTTCAGCAGCGTATTGTTCTACGTATCAACATCATGGATGCACCAATCAATCTTTCCTCAATGCAGCAAGAGCAGGCATGAAATTTGGTCCAGCAGCTTCGATAAGTCTTGCAATTTCTGCTCAGTGAGGTCTGGGGGGATCTGGACTCCCTCTAGACATCTGCCAGTCGACTTGGTTTGTAACAAGTCTAGGATGGGATATGTCTCCTCCTCTGTTTAATCATTAGTGAGATGAGCCATAGTTAAATCATCCGGGCTTTTATGAGGCACTAGCCAGTTGATATGGAATACCCAATACTTCTGCCTTGGGCAATTGGTATCAACGAGGCAGTTAACCTCACTGATTTTCTCCAGTACCACATAGAGCCAAGTCCACGTATTGTGAAGCACCCCGGTCTTGAGAGATCCTATCATCTAGACCATTTGGCCTGGCATGTACTCAGTCAAAGTAGCCTTCTGGTTATGCCATTGCTTCATGAGCTCCTGACTGACCTTCAGGTTCTGGGTACTCTGTTCCCTCTAATTTACAATTCAAGATCTGAGGAAAAGTACATGTACTCTCATACGTTCTGCACCAGACTTAGGGAAACCCTAACAGAATAGACAAAAAGGAGCTTGAATGGACTGATCCCTACACCAGGTGGGAGAACATAAGTCATGGCAGGAGAATATCTTCTCTGGGGCTCTTCCAAGCCACCTATAATTCCCTTTGGGGTCCTGGCAAACCACAAAACAAGCCAATTTATCTGTGGGTGAAAGGCTGCAGAGAACTTGTGAGTTCCTCCAAACTCATCCCATATGGCCTTCATATAAACAGATATGAATTTCGATACCCTTTCAGAAATAAGTTATTGAGGGAAGGCACTCATACCAAACTTTGGTTGGCCCCTTCCTCAGAATTCATAGTGTCACTGTACAATAGACAGTTCCCACAGAACAACCTGAACATTCCAGGGGTTTGCCCATGAGCCCGGTTCTCTGCCTGTTCACGTAGATCTACCAGAGTTGCGAATGTTAGCCAGACTGTCAGAATGTGGTTATCTGCATGCAGACAATACTGAGATCACTGAGTCTGTTGCCACCACACTACCCACCTGAGTGATCATTAACCCTGGCAAAAGTAGTGCTTCTGTGGTCTCTGCATCTCGACTGGGAATTACTGACATTGCCAGTTGTTCACCATCTCGAGCTGAAAGTGCCCATAAACCCATGGCCACAACTGATACTCAAAGTGCTCTTTCGTTGGCCATATAATTGATGACCACAACAATGATTGCTTCATCATCAGACAATTCATTCCCTAGCATGCAGTCAAAGAAATTGCGTCCTTGATAGCGATGCTGACCTGAGAAGTTTCACCTCTCCAACTGAACTCTACGATAGCCAGTGGGCATCAGGTAAGGCCATAAATCCTCAGAACTAGTTTGTCAGTACTAGACATGATCTGGTCCTCTTGCACCCACAATTGTGGGACAGCAGTATCAGGTAGTGCTTAGGCTTTTTTGCTATTTATAAATGCATGATTGTAACGCTCACCTGATTCTCGCAGAGGCGCCGGTCTTGACTGGGCGACTACCGTATCTTCAAAGGTGATGTGTAGCACCCGGTTGGCTCTTTGGGCTGGACCTCTGTACACTGTATGCCTGACGTGTAGAGTAAGATGTCTGCAGATAGAAAGTATGGGGTTAATGAACTGGGGTTATTGGGGTGTCCCTATCTCTTTCCTGTTCTCCTCTCCTGTAGACCCCCAAAGGTTAACGCTCTCACCTTAGGTAAGTGAATGCCGAGCTCTCCATCTGCCTCGGGGCAGGGTGCTGTAACCAGTTTCTTCACTGGATAGGTAGCGCAGGCCTCTTGACTTCAGAGGACTGCTGTCCGTCGTTTACTGCACGAACGGTAAGTTTCGAGTCATTCAAATGTCTTTAAAGTCTTTAGTAATGATGTCTCTTGTTTTGCAGGGTTCCGGCGATGGCGGATGACGGGCTGAAGTGAGTTGAAGATGGAGCCCGTGTGATGAATAGAAGCGCCTGGAAGCACGTAAGTAAGCGCTTGTTGCCTGCTTCACTATGCGCTCTAACTGTCTTTTTATTATGCAGGTACGAGTTCGGAGCGGCTGCAGGGTGCCGGAATACCCACTGGATTAGATGTGGAAAGGAGTAATGGCACGTGAGTATTAAAGTTCCCCAATGTCTTTAAACGCACCTTGTTTTGTCTTTCAGATGCGGGATGCAGCGCCGAAGGCCTCCGGAGCGTGCGAAGAGTTGGTAAACTTCTGCCTTTCAGATGCCGGAATGCTAACCTGTTCTTTCTTGTCTTTATAGGTGTTGCTGAAGACTGGATTCAGGATGGTAAGCCTTTGCCTTTCAGATGCCGGAATGCTAACCTGTTCTTTCTTGTCTTTATAGGTGTTGCTGAAGACTGGATTCAGGATGGTAAGCCTTTTTCCTTAGGCCCAGGACCGGATGCAGAAGACACGATGAGCGTTCTGCTGCAGAGGTTGCAGAATAACGCAAAGCAAGATTCATCCACCGGGTGTGGTTTAAATAGCCTCCTGTAGTGCTTAGGTGTCTCCTTCCACAGCCACGCCTAAGTAAGAAAAGAGTTCCTGGTAAGAAAAGAGTTCCTGCCTTCCAGAAGAGTTCCAGTGTTCTGAATCTAGGGAGTGGCTCCAGCCCCACCCAACAGGAAAAGTAGTTCCAAACAGAAGAGGATCAGAGGCTCAACTGGCAGGCAAGTAAGCAGCATGGTCTGCTGAAGGTAAGTCCACCCAAGCATTATGAGCCCGGCGCTTCCAGCGCTGGGACTGGGCATATTTATGAGCCTGGTGCCACTGGTGCCAGGACTGGGTCCAAAAGGTCCCAATTGGGACTGGTTGGCACTCGGAACCTGGGTTATGGATCTGCTTCCAAGGGAGTTGGGAAAACCCTGACCTTTTGGAAGCAGAGATCATGACAGTACCCCCCCCCTCAAGGCCCCTCCCAAACCGGGCTTCTCCGGGGGTTTTGGCTTGTCAGGAAATGTTCGGTGAAATCTTTTGATTAGGCGAGGAGCGTGGACATATTCAGCAGGTTCCCAGGATCTCTCTTGGGGGCCATAGCCTTTCCAGTCAATTAGGTAGAATAGTTTAGATTTGGAGATCTTGGAGTCCAGAATGCTTTTGACTTCAAACTCGAGTTCTCCATCCACTAGGATAGGTTTTGGAGTTTTGGTTAGTCGGGTTTGAGGTTGCACGGGTTTTAATAGAGAGACGTGGAAGACCGGATGTATCTTCATGTGCCGGGGCAAGTCCAACTTGACCGCTACTGGGTTTACTATGGTAGTGATGGAATAGGGACCAAGGTATCTTGGGTTGAATGTGCGTGGCCCTTTTAGAGATAGATATTTGGTGGATAACCAGACTTGATCCCCTACTTGATAGTGAGGGGCTTCCTTCCGATGTTGATCTGCTCCTTTCTTGTATTGTTCTTTAGCCCTTTGAAGGTGAGAAACAGCTTCCTTAAAGGCTTGGGTGATTGTAGAATGCAGGTAGTCTACTGCTGGTGTTTCAAGATCTTGGAGGGGATCCAACTCCGAGGTTCGAGGGTGACTGCCGTACAAAAGAAAAAAAGGGGTTTTCCCAGTTCCCGAATGGACAGAGTTATTGTAGGCATACTCGGCTATCCAAAGGATATCTTTCCAAGTTTTTTCAGTTTGTTGCAGCATGCAGCGTAGATACTGTTCCAGAGTTTGATTGGTCCTCTCGGTTTGTCCGTCGGTCTGAGGGTGGTGACTGGTCGATAGTCTCACATCAATTTGAGCCGACCGACAGCAACTTCACCAAAAATGAGAAATAAATTGACTACCTCGATCCGAAATTAGAACCGAAGGAAAACCGTGCAGTCGGACGATGTTTTCGAGAAATTCTCGGGCCAGAGTTGCTGCTGTTGGCAAGCCTTTGAGCGGAATGAAATGCGCCATCTTGGAGAATAAGTCCACGATTACTAGAATCGTATTGTATCCGGAGCATGGAGGTAGATCGGTGATGAAGTCCATAGAAAGCGTATGCCAAGGGCGAGGTGGGATGTCAATAGGGCGTAAGAGGCCTGCTGGTCTTTCCTTTTGACTCTTGTTTTGGGCGCATACTCCACAGGACATTATAAAGTCTGTGATATCTTTTTTCCAAGACGGCCACCAGAAGTAGCGCTTGATCTTTTCTGAGGTCTTGGCTATACCAGGATGACCTTCCATTAAAGAGTCGTGATAACAAGAGATTACTTTTTTCTGTAAATCTGTGCTGGGTAGGTATAATCGTTCTTGGAAATACAATAAGTTGTCCTTTACTGCAAAGTCCTTTCCCTGCAGATGCCAATTCTGTATGTCTGCTGGAGTTACAAGTTGCCTGGCTTTATCCTTAACTTCCTCTATGGATTCTGTGGCGATTACACCCAGAATTCTTTGTTCGGGAATGATTGGTACCGGTTTAGGGTTGACCAAGTGTTCTTCCACTCCCATCCGAGAAAGGGCATCGGCTTTACCGTTCTTTGTACCAGGTCGATAGGTAATTATGAAGTCAAACTCGGCAAAGAATAATGCCCAACGGAGTTGTCTAGAGGATTGGGCTTTTGCGGTCTTCAAATATTGCAGGTTTCGGTGATCCGTAATCACAGTAACGGTGTGTCGGGCCCCCAGCAGATAATGCCGCCAAGCCTTAAAGGCAGACTTGATAGCCAGAAGTTCCTTGTCAGTAATCGTGTAATTGATTTCAGGAGGCGAGAATTTGCGGGACCAAAATGCCACGGGATGCAACTGATTGGTTACCGGGTCCTTTTGTGATAGAACTGCCCCCATGGCAAGGCTTGAAGCATCAGTTTCCACGATGTAGGGGAGTTCGGGGCGAGGGTGTTTTAAGATTGGTGCAGAGATAAATTTAGTCTTCAAATCCTGGAAAGCTTGTTCCGCCTCGGTAGACCATTCAAAACGTTTGTTTTTCTTTAACAAGGCAGTGATGGGCTGGACTATTCGAGAGAATTCGGGGATAAACCTGCGGTAAAAGTTAGCGAAGCCTAACATGCTTTGCACACCTTTTATGGAGGATGGTGATGGCCATTTGAGAACTGCATCGACCTTCTTTGAATCCATACGCACTCCGCCAGGTGATAATATGAATCCCAAGAATTCAACTTCAGTCACGTTGAAAACACATTTTTCCAACTTAGCGAAAAGTTTGTGTTGACGCAATCTTTCGAGGACCATTTTCACGTGTTTCCGATGTTCAGATTCCGATGAAGAATAAACGAGGATGTCGTCAATGTAAACAACAACACATACATCTATGAGCTCTCTGAGGACATCGTTCATAAAATATTGAAAGGCGGCTGGGGCATTGCAAAGTCCGAAGGGCATGACCTTATATTCAAATAGCCCATACTTGGTGCGGAAGGCCGTCTTCCATTCATCGCCCTCTTTTACTCGTACCAAGTGGTAAGCTCCTCTAAGATCCAGCTTTGTATATATGCATGCTTTTCTGACTTGGTCCAGGAGTTCAGGGATCAAAGGTAACGGATATCTATTCTTAACGGTGATCTGGTTCAGGGAGCGATAATCGATACAAGTTCTAAGGTCTCCTTCCTTTTTTGGAACGAAGAACAAAGCTGAAGAAGCAGGGGACTTGGAAGGACGAATAAACCCATTTGCCAGGTATTGATCCAGGTATTGTCGAAGGTGAAGGTTCTCAGGCTCGGTGAGGGCATAAATTCTACTACAAGGAGGAGTAGATCCAGGTATCAGGTCTATCTGGCAGTCATAAGACCTATGAGGAGGTAGAGAGTTAGCCTGATCCTTCTGGAAAACATCTTGGTATTCTAGGTATTCGGGAGGTAACTGGGGAGTCTCTGAAGAAATTGCGGCCAGTGCAACACCAGGTGGAGGGTGACAAGTAGAGACACATTCTGGAAACTGGACCGTTCTTGCTCGCCAATCGATCAGAGGATTGTGTTTCTCTAACCAAGGTATTCCTAGAATAATCTGAAACTGAGGGGCCTTGATCACATCGAACACGATCTTCTCATGGTGTCCATCTTGACTTACTAGCATCACCTCTTGAGTGGTATGCGTTACTGGCCCGGAGGCTATCTCCGTACCATCCACTGTAGTAATGACGTCCTTTACAGCCTTGGGACAAAGAGTTAGATTCATCCTCAAAACCATTTCATTATCCACATAATTGCCGATGGCACCGCTGTCGACGTAAGCTTCAATTGCATGTAATCGATCCGGATTATCAGGGCTAATGAGGACCATAGGTATCACGAAATGCGAGGTCACGGAACTGGTTTTCACGCTCGGCAAGAGGACCTCTATTCTTGTCGGGCGAGGTCGTTTCCCTGCTCAGAGTTTGTAACTTTGGTAACTGCAGCTCCTACTGCCTTCTTGGCAGGTTTCACCGGACAGTCTCGAAGAAAGTGCCCTGAGTTTCCGCAATATAAGCATAATTGCAACTGTTTCCTCCTTTCCCGCTCCCTTTGTGTTAGAGGACCTTTCAGACCCCCTATTTGCATGGGTTCCCCGGAGTCTACTCCTTTGGAAGGAGTTGGCGGTTTGGAAAATACTCGAGCATTAAACTTGGAACGATCGGCCTTCCTGTTCTGCAGCCTGTGATCTATTTGAACGACCAAGTCTATATAATCCGAACAGTCTTGTGGGGGATTCACTACTTGGGCTAAAACGTCTTTGAGCTCTCCACGTAGACCTCTATAAAACAGCGTAATCCTTTTGTCCTCAGGCCATTGAGTTTCCACTATTAGTCTATTGAAAGATGCAATATAAACCAAAAGGTCTTGATTACCCTGTCGCAACGAAAGAAGCTCATTGTCCAAGGCCTGCCCCTGTGAATGTCTTGCGAACAGTTTTTCCATACTAAGCTGAAAGGCTTGAAAATCATGGAGAACCGGATCATCTTGATTAACTAGAGGGATCGACCAGTCTGCCGCATTGCCACTAAGGTACGAAACTACAAAAGCTACTTTTGCTTGATCAGTTGGAAAGGCTGCTGGCCGGCATAAGAAGTGCAACCGGCACTGATTGATAAATACTGCAAAGCTCTTTGGGTCACCAGAAAATCGTTCGGGCAGAGCCAGAGGTACATTCCCAGGTAGGTTGATCTGCACTGGATTCATAGAGGATGTTGAAGGAAGATTTGCCCCTGATGCGGGTAACGGGGTCTGTCCGGCTTGTGACTGTAGCACTTGTCTAGCAAGATTGTCTGTTCTCTCCTTGGAAATAATTAGTTCCCTTCTTAGAGCATTCGTTTCCTGACGAGCTGCATGCACTTCTGCCCTTAGTTCCCCAAGTAACCGGGCTAGGGGGTCAGTATCCGAGGTTTCCATAGCGCCTGGGCGAGAGTTTTGCGGTAGGCTTTGCGTTCTGTAACGCTCACCTGATTCTCGCCGAGGCGCCGGTCTTGACTGGGCGACTACCGTATCTTCAAAGGTGATGTGTAGCACCCGGTTGGCTCTTTGGGCTGGACCTCTGTACACTGTATGCCTGACGTGTAGAGTAAGATGTCTGCAGATAGAAAGTATGGGGTTAATGAACTGGGGTTATTGGGGTGTCCCTATCTCTTTCCTGTTCTCCTCTCCTGTAGACCCCCAAAGGTTAACGCTCTCACCTTAGGTAAGTGAATGCCGAGCTCTCCATCTGCCTCGGGGCAGGGTGCTGTAACCAGTTTCTTCACTGGATAGGTAGCGCAGGCCTCTTGACTTCAGAGGACTGCTGTCCGTCTTTTACTGCACGAACGGTAAGTTTCGAGTCATTCAAATGTCTTTAAAGTCTTTAGTAATGATGTCTCTTGTTTTGCAGGGTTCCGGCGATGGCGGATGACGGGCTGAAGTGAGTTGAAGATGGAGCCCGTGTGATGAATAGAAGCGCCTGGAAGCACGTAAGTAAGCGCTTGTTGCCTGCTTCACTATGCGCTCTAACTGTCTTTTTATTATGCAGGTACGAGTTCGGAGCGGCTGCAGGGTGCCGGAATACCCACTGGATTAGATGTGGAAAGGAGTAATGGCACGTGAGTATTAAAGTTCCCCAATGTCTTTAAACGCACCTTGTTTTGTCTTTCAGATGCGGGATGCAGCGCCGAAGGCCTCCGGAGCGTGCGAAGAGTTGGTAAACTTCTGCCTTTCAGATGCCGGAATGCTAACCTGTTCTTTCTTGTCTTTATAGGTGTTGCTGAAGACTGGATTCAGGATGGTAAGCCTTTGCCTTTCAGATGCCGGAATGCTAACCTGTTCTTTCTTGTCTTTATAGGTGTTGCTGAAGACTGGATTCAGGATGGTAAGCCTTTTTCCTTAGGCCCAGGACCGGATGCAGAAGACACGATGAGCGTTCTGCTGCAGAGGTTGCAGAATAACGCAAAGCAAGATTCATCCACCGGGTGTGGTTTAAATAGCCTCCTGTAGTGCTTAGGTGTCTCCTTCCACAGCCACGCCTAAGTAAGAAAAGAGTTCCTGGTAAGAAAAGAGTTCCTGCCTTCCAGAAGAGTTCCAGTGTTCTGAATCTAGGGAGTGGCTCCAGCCCCACCCAACAGGAAAAGTAGTTCCAAACAGAAGAGGATCAGAGGCTCAACTGGCAGGCAAGTAAGCAGCATGGTCTGCTGAAGGTAAGTCCACCCAAGCATTATGAGCCCGGCGCTTCCAGCGCTGGGACTGGGCATATTTATGAGCCTGGTGCCACTGGCGCCAGGACTGGGTCCAAAAGGTCCCAATTGGGACTGGTTGGCACTCGGAACCTGGGTTATGGATCTGCTTCCAAGGGAGTTGGGAAAACCCTGACCTTTTGGAAGCAGAGATCATGACAATGATCTCAGTATTTACAGGAACCATGGCCTCTGTTGGAGACCCAGTACCTTTCCTGCTTAGAGATTCTAGGATACATTTGGCTAGCCCCTGGCCTTTTGGAAATTAATCAAGTATGATGTCAATGCTGACCATCTCTTCATCCTCCATTGGGGAAGCCCTAACTACAGTAGGTTTAGGTATACCCTTGAAAGCACAATCTCTCTTCCTTTGACTCTGGTCTCCAAATGCAATAATGGGAATGGAGGTGACCCACAGTTAGGGTGTCCCCCAATCCTCTTTTCTGTCAGAGCAGATAATACTTGTGGCTGAAATGTATTCTCCACAGTTTGGGGACTTTTCTTTCATATGGTTTATATGTAGGACCCTGAATCTTCTTCTGGGCACAAGTGTTTACATACCAGTAAACAACCTTGGCAAGCTCCCTAGGGTCTCTGATACTCCTGTTCACTAGATACTTGTGTTACCCCAACTCCTAATTTTGCAGGATATTTTCACATGCAACCAAATCATACACACTCTCAAAAGTGTCAACCTCGTTAGCTCAGACACATCCACTCATATACTTCAAGGACTGATGTGAAAATACTTTAACTGTTTGACTCAACATTTTGATGAGCTCTCTAAATGTTGGTGGTATTGTTCTGGGGTTTTGCACAGCTTCCAAGTTATGGCAGTAATGGCCATCTCCTCAGTTGACAATTGGATTATCACACCAGTACCATCTGCTGGTAGATGCAATGATGTATAAGGGCTGCACCCAACAACTCCACAACCCTGCCCCCTTCTCACACCAATAGCATAAACATCCCATTGGTATGTAGCACCCTGTTGTGAGTCTAGTCCTTTCGTGAAGGGTATGCCCTCTGATTCCCATTTCCCAGGGCAGCTCCTGCAGAGAGGCTGTCTTGCCGGAGAGTGTACTACCCAACCTCACAAAGGATCAAAGTGTGGCAAAACCCATTGACTCTGGTCTTGCTGATTGCAGCAGAGTCAACCAGGCTATGGGTATACACAGCCTGTCCATGGCTGGGCTGGTTAACCGTGAATGATATAGACTCAGATGGGGCTTACATAATTATAGGAAATACCAGCCACCATACACCAAACTCAGGTATGGCTTATGTTTAAAGATAATTACTGCCACCAGGATGGTGCATTCTTAAAATGATGTAATTTGTAAACAGATGTTCATATTTTAAATGCAGGTTCTGTGCCATCCTGTGCTGGACGTACTTGGCTGTCACTGCAGCTTTCAACTCTGTGACCTCTGCAACTTCTCTGTGCCACAGGAGAGCAGTGTATGCAGATTAGGATACATATGCTACAGGGCCCAGGTGTACACTATGCTTTTGGCATGGAGTTTGCTGAAAAAAGGGGTCTGGCTTGCAGGCTACCCTTCCTGAGATACATCTTCATAATTTTATAATAATACAAATGTTAAAAGGCCAGGGCTAATAGATGGCATATAAACCCTTGTCTGATGGCATCATTCCTTCTCACTTGGTTGAACCAAAATGAATCCCCACTGTTTCCTGGGGGTGGTTAGGGGATATAGCCTGCCTCTGCCCTGGAACACCTTACTCCATTTCTAGCATATGGCTTTGAAAAAACTGCTTTGCCTGCAGGGTCCAAACAAATTCTTCTTTAATTAAGAATCCAAGATGAATCAAGGATGGAGTATGAGTCCCCTTTCCTAAAGAGATTAAAGGACAATTCGCGTTGGATAACATCAAGCCTGCTTTGAGTGTTCTAATGCCTGTCATGGTGATTTTTGATGTTTGCCTTCTTTCATCATTCCAAAGTGCTTTGCTTTACAGGACAGGACTGCAAGACTTGTCCTTGGCCTCAAGCCCTGGGATCGTATCTCTCCAGCTCTGAAATCTCTCCATTTGCTCCCACTGGATGCAAGGATTAAATTCAAAACCCTCTGCATTGTCCATATGGTTTCTTTTCCCGGGTCCAAAATACCTTCAGTTATCCCTTGGCAAATACCTCCCCTCTCGAGCTCTTTGCTCCTCTACCTCCAACTCCCTCTAGGGCAGTTGTTTTTCAAAGACACGTGCTGGGGGTAGATCTCTGTCTTTGGCTGGGGCCTCCCTCTGGAACAGCCTCCCTGCCACTCTAAAACTTGAGGAGAACCATCTCTGCTTCCGGAAGCACCTCAAGACCTTCCTCTTTTTGTCTGCCTTTGCTCCCTCTCCCCCCTGCTGATCTGTTCTCACTTGACACTGTGCACCTGGCCACCCTCTGTCCTCCGAGCCCAGGTACCTGCTCACCCTGCCACCCTCCCGCACTGCCTCCGGGCCACCCCTGCACTGGGGTCTGTATCTGTACCCATACACCCCCCCCCCCTTTTTCTTCCTGCATTTATCAGCCATACCCTGTCTTCTACCTTAAACCTAACACTTGCAAATTGCTGGCTGCACTACCACTGTTTGCTGCCTGTATTCTTTATTTATTGTTATTTATCTGTTTCTCCTCTGCTTCACACTTTCCACTTCTCCCCCCTTTCATGCACTTTCCCCTCCCATTCTCCCATGCACTTGCGCGTTCTCAATGTCACTGGGCCTAGTAAGATCGCTGTATTGTTCTCCCTTGCCTTGTCGTGCTCTGAAACACTTGTGTACGAGTGCGATAGAAATACAATATCAATATCAAGATCAATACAGGCAGTGGAAGAGACAGGAAGGAAGTAGAATCCCACAGAAAACCAAGATTGGGGACATTTTTATTTAGTCCTGGCAGCTCTGTCTGACTGTTCTAATCCTGCCCCCTTCTCAAGCCTGCTGCTTGAAACTGCTTTTGCTACGCAACCCAACACCCTGGTGTGAGCCTGATGTTCCTTTTAACCGCTTAAGTGCCAGTTCCCTGGATTCCTCCTGCTGAGTGCTTCATGAGCTGAAGTGATGCTATTTAACCTCCCACATGTTCAGGTAGACACAGCTGCCCTGGCTGTTATGCAGCTGGCTGAGCAGAGCCAGACAGTCTGACTAGAATCCACATAGCCTTTCCACAACTCACAGGGATCACATGATAATGATACACATCCGATGTGTTTTTCATAATTGTGTAATCTATCTTTCACCATACCAAAACCCAGGTATGACATATTATTACAGGCTACCATTTCTGAGATGGAATTGCCTGCATAATTGTATTACTTAAGTAAAAGTTAAAAAAGTTAGGGCATTCACACACTGAGCCGATGGCAATTGCTCCCTATTGCTATTTCAGACACAGCAATTCAGGCAGAGTTCTATGAAGACCTGTTTCTGCATTGGCCATTCAAACTCCACTAGGTGGAAGACAGAGATAGCTGGCGGCAGTAGTCTAAGATACAAGAAGAGCAAGCACATCATATGCCACATTCTGAGTGTGCTAAAACACAGAATAATGATTTCTGTATTCAGTTTGTTCCTTTTTATTATGAGGCTTTTTTTTCTGAAGCAGCACCACTGAGCCTAGACTGCAAGCTCCAGTAGATACCAGGTGTTACTTGTTAAACACAGATGTCCTGATTTAAAAAGCATTTTTAATGGGTTTTTCCCACTGAAAAATAATTTTTAAAGCATGCCCAAGACCTTTTCTTAATGTTTGTTTTGTTTAAAATGTTTCACTTTTTCGAATGTGTGGAGTTACATGATAGTAATATCCTGGATTGTTCCTCTGAATAATAATAATAATAATACTGATAATGATAATATTATTAATATCATTAATAATAATAATAATAATAATAATAATAATAATAATAAGAAGAAGAAGAAGAAGAAGAAGAAGAAGAAGAAGAAGAAGAAGAAGAAGAAGAAGAAGAAGAATGATACTAATAACATTCATTACCATTGTTTCTTCTTAACTGTATCTCATAAAAAGTTGTCTATACACTTACATGCACACCAACAAACTCAGAATGAACATATCTATAAAATGGATAATTGCATACTCATGTAATATGCAAAATAATATAAAATCTGGTGTTATGATGGTTACAGTAGAGATAATATGAATTGTTATCCTGAAATCCAATACGTGAGTGCACACTGTGAGGGCATTGAAGAAGGAAGCTGACACAACGGTGGCATGGTGGTGGTTATAGACTTTTATTTAAGAAGACAGACCCTCTCTATCCCTATCATATAATAGGTAAAGGATACCCCAGAATGTCTGTCAAAATCAAAGTCCACTGTCCTGTGTCATAACCAAATTATATCCCTTACACTATAACTACAAACTAAGATAACATAACAGATAGTTCCTTCCCCAGGAGAATGACTCTCTACTCCAAGTATCTGGGTGGTGCTCAAAAGAATGTGCTCTTGAAAAAAGGTTGCCAGGGGGAATGAATCCCTTCCACTGGCTTGCAGGTTCCACACAATATTTGCACAACTCCACATTCAGGACCTGGAGAATGACTCCCTTCTCCTTGTACCGGTCTGCACAGTTCCCAATAGGACCACAGGGAATGACACCGTTCCCCTGACGTTTTGTGATTATGTCCCACAGGTTTTTGTGTCATCTCCATGATAATGACTCTCTTCTCCTGGTATTTGAAAAACTATTTTTCCTGTCTTTTAACTTGCTGTATGCTTTGCCACATACTCTCAGTTCAAGCAAAGTCCCAAAACCCTCTCATGATGGTTAATGGACTTACCTTTGCCACTGTGCCAAGGAAGTTCTCCTCTGGTTCTCACTTCCACTGTGTTGGGTCCCCACACCCTTCTCTGGTGGTCAGTGGGTTATGGTTGCCATTGCATTGAGGAAGTTCTTCTCATATTCCCAGTTGCTTTTTGATGGGGTCCCAGAACCTTCTCTGTTGGTCAGTGGCCTTATTACTGCACTGCGATGAGGAAGTTCTCCTCAGATGATTATATAATTTAATACATCACCATATCAGCCAGTTTTAGTGAGTGTAGGAAGTCCACCACATTATTAGGGACCGTTATTAGGTGGTCAGTGGGCATATTGCTGTCACTGAGATGAGGAAGTTCTACTTGGATGCTTGTTTCAGTGTTGTTAGGGTCACATAACCTTCTCTGATGGTCAGTGGGCTTATTAATGCCACTCTGATAGGGTAGATCCTCCCTGATGCCCTCTACATAGATCTTTTCCCCCAATAACTCCATAGCTGCCACTGGGGTGAGGAAGATTACGGTGTGTCCCATTCTCTGCCTCTCCTGTATCTCTACTCATCTCCTGTCACTCCCTTTACAGTCTTGTGGGATGCAGTATGCCACCAGTCCTTCCCGGGATGGGGTTCCTAGTTGGGGGCTTCCTCTGCTCTTCTCCTCCACTTTGATGGTCCTGGTGCACCTTTACGGTCCTCTGATTCTTACGGTCCTGGCTTTGCTATGGGAACCCATGGTCCACCTTCTTGCAATCACTACTGCTTGTTCCATTCAGCCCCACAGCTGGGTCTGTTCCCGTCAGACCCACAATGGACTCTCATAATGTGCCACTGTTGTGGCAGTATTTAACAGTTAGGTACTTTGTATGGTTGTTGTGTTCTGTCAAGATCCGATGTGCTCCAAAATGACTCTTGATGTAATCACTTGGTATGGAAGGGGGGCTAGGGAGTATTGGGAACTGACATGTCTCAATGGGCTGTACCCTAGGCAATTGTTCTTGTCCCCAGAGGCAGCGTCTCTCCCCAATGAGGTCCTCCCGCATTAAACCACCCCTAGAGGGACTATTGGATAGCAGCCACACCTCCATAACCTCATAGAAAAGGGCTCCCTGTGGGTTGAAGTGACAACACCATGCAAATTGTCAGAATACACAGGTTTGAGGTCCCTTACCAACAGCTAGCTTTTGTCAGAATTCCTGTCTTTGATGGGTATTTGTTCTGTAAGCATGCACTAGCATAAGCAAATATCAAACATAATTATAGAATGACTTAGCACTGTAAAATCAAGCGACTAGGGGGTACAGAAAGGACTAGGGAGAATGTTGCCTAAGAAATACAAGCAAACATAAAGTAGAGCTGCAGAGTCTTCATTGGAGTAATCAAAAGTACTTGTATTTTTTCAGTGGCAGCTGAAGATCTTGTTAAAATGGTTAGCTTTAAGAATTGTATTTGAAAGGGGTATGGCTGAGGTAGTCACATATTCTTGCTTGTAGTTTCATTAGTCATTCAGAGTGAGAAACACAGTGGTACTATTTGAAACAACTGGTTGTGTATAATACAGGTTTCGGCTATCTGATTTTGTCACTAAGTCCAAGCCATATATTAAACATAACAAGACAATGCTGAACCAATGATAACGGCGTATGTGCACATTGTAGCCAGCAGTGAATATGGTTATAGCCATGTTGCTCTTGGTTTAGAGCATTTGCTCAGTAAAGTGAACAATGGGCCTGTAGCAAACACACATCACGTTGCCAAGGCGTGGCATGATTACATGGGTTGTGAACTGTGGAGATTGAATGTCCATGCTCCCTCTAGTCCTGAACACTCAACAAACCGTGTTCTGCTCTACACACCAAGTCCAATGTGAAAAAAGGACTGGAGAAAACAAGGAGGGTGAAACTGACTGAACTCAAGAAGATTTGCAGAGCAAAGCTCCCTTCAAGAAGAAAGAAGGCTACATTGACAAAGGTAGCCCACTTGCTAAAAGCGTTATGGAAAGTTGTATGTATCACCCATGCCAATTGATATACTACTTGGGACAGTGGTTTATAAACGGAGAAGCAGGATAGCATCCTTTACCTTGAAGAATGTCATAAAGATGTGGGGAAGGGCCCAGACACAGTTCCTTTTCAGATTAAACCTCACCACATTTACAAGATGTGACAACTATCCTGATGGCCAAAAGAATAATGTCTGCTTGAAGAGGAACCCTAATGAGCAGGGGTCGATCACCCATTCAAAAGAACCAAGAGATAGGTCTGTGAAATAATTCAAAATAATCAAAAATAAACCCAACCTCTGAGAGACAGTCCTCCTGATTAGTCAGTGAAAGTTCTAAAAGGACTCTTGAGGAAATGCAAACCACCATGGTGTACAATACAATATTGAGAGAACCAGAGAACCAGACAACAGCAGGTTCTCAAGGAGATATATTCAGAGATACCCACAGATATTCAAGTTCTTCAAAACCAAATGAAAGGTATGTGGAAGACACTCTGACAAACCCACAGTTTAATGAAAAACACTCCACAAAAATTGGCAGCCATTCAAGGTCGAGGAATTAAACATACAGCGCAGCAAAGCATGGGTCTGAAAAAAGACCAGGAGAGAAAAACAAGACATGAACAAAAGCCTTCCTGAGAAATGAATGGAAAGGTATGGTCTGGGAACAGCCGTCATTGAACATTGAGTCCACTGGGTGGGTGACACCTAATGCCAAGACCTTTTACATTCAGGATGTTGAGTTGGCTGGAATCATACAACATTCTGTGTGTGTAGAATAGGGTTAGCTGGAACTTTTGAATAGTATGATTGCCACTTCTGTTGGCACCATCATTTGGTTTGTTTGTGTTGCAAGGTTAGGGTGTCTGGAACAGGAAAGAGGCTCATTAAGTTTAGGGAAAGGACTTTCTTATAAAGACATTGATTAACAGAGAATTACTGTGAAGGATTTTCATGTGGCAAGGATGTAGTAGTCCTCTCCTTTTTGATTTGTATACATAATCAAATGATATGGGCAATTCTATCTCAGAAAGGGTGACCTTCCATGTAGACCCCCTTTCAGCAGACTCCATGCCGAAAGCACAGTGTACATCTGTGCCCTACTGCATCAGTACCCTGATCTTCAGTTCCTGTGCCCTAGTGGTTTTGATAGGTTCCGAGGTCACAAGAGTATTCCTGACAGATGCAGTGACAGTGACAAGTCACTTCAGCACAGGGGCTGCAGATAAAATATGCACCCCTGTCCCCATACTACACATTAATAAGAAGTCACCAATCTGGCAGCTGTTACAATCTTTACACATTAACCATACCAGAGTTACAGTATGGTAGATGGTATTTTGCTTAAATATGAATGCCACATGCAATTGGTGTCATACTTATATCAGCCCTGTGAGACCAACTAAGTCCAGCCATGAACTTTGAACTTTGTCTGTTCGGTTAACACCTCTCTCTAGCAAGACATCCCCTCAGCAGAACTTGTCCTGGGTAACATGATTCAATGGGCACACCCTACACAAAATGATGAGCTGAAAACCAGGGTGCTGCATACCAAATGGGTTGTATTGCTCTGAATCTGAGAAGGGAACTGAGTTAGTGTAGCCAAAGGGAGAACCACATGATTGGGAAGTGTTTCCACCATCTCGTTTTCCTCTGTACTTCTTTTTGTCCTGGGTATGAACGAGTACGACAAGAACCTCTATCCACAGAATCAGTGCTTTTACCTCTTAAAGCAAGCTTGCTTGTGTCCAATCACCTGTGGGTGTATGCCTGTAAAAGGGGGGTCTCCATCTCATTCTCTGATTCATGTTTGTAATTCGATATGTCAATAATAATTAATGTTGACCTTTTTTTTTAGAGAGTTTGCCTTTCCAGCCAGTGAGGTGAAGATTGAGTGATCCAAGGCCAAGACAATCTCTGCTCCCTACCCACTCTCACGGCATATTTTGGATGAACAGCTGCTGCAGCAAGACCTGATTCTTTGCTAGCTATATTGGTACCCCAGACCTTAATTGGGGTGAAGGACTGCTGCAGCTATTATACAGACTCCCCAGGGATGGGAGAAAGAGAACACAGACTAATCCTGTCTTTGAACCCCTGGATTGAGACTCAAAACAACTTAAGAAACCAAGGAGCTGGTCTCCTGCATTTCAGCTGATTTCAAATGTACTCAAACTAACTAGGAACTTATGGTTCTGCCATTGGCACTTCTTCAAACTCTTTGGGCTGCTGTTGCTACATCCCCGGACTAGTTCACTGCTACACCATGCCAGCAGAGGGCAGGAACCCAGAAGCAGGCTGCTGCAATAGAATTCAACTACTGAATCTCAACAAAGCACCTTGAGTCCCCAGTATCTTCGACTCTGATCCATGATTGACCATCAAACCAACCCAGGTGGACCGAGTGACCCATTTTATTAGAATGCTGCATTGAAACTCCACATGCCTGACTCCAGACCCAACTTGATGCCTGCTCTCCATCAGTATCACCTGTATACTCTGTTTCCAAACCTGAAATAAACAGTTTGCACAACAGCAAGAAACCTGATTTGACAGTGTTGAACCAACAATAATTGATTAAGGTAATGTGAGAAGCCCACCCCTCCCCCCTTGTCCATTTGTTAGGACTCTAGAGACTGCTAATCCCCTGTGTACCCTTTTCCACACACAAACATATCATTTTATCGTTCTTGTGATATTTTATTGCCTTTCATTCTAGTTTCATTCCCCAGAGTACTGCATCTTATAATCTTTAGCATATTCTGTTGTTTTTTTAAAAAAAAAATTTTTTGCACAGGGGCTGTTTTTGTAGTGTTGTTCTATTTAGTTGTTTTTGCTTATGCTGTGTGTAATTGAAGTGTATTTATTTTTATAGAACCTTGATTAGACAGTTCTCCATTTTAGACTGCTGCACTGTGATCTTTGGATTACTACTGTTTCCCTTCCACACACTCTTAAGAGAAGAGAGTGCTCTCGAGCCACCTAAGGCAAAAGGCCGAGGAGTTATATCTCTTACCTGTGACTGTTACACCTTTATGATTTGGATCACTCATTTTTTGTAGAAGTGTGATGGCTCAGTAAACTGTTTAGCAACTACTTATACTTGTACTCCAATGCGGCAAAAGTAATTTTTCACAATTAATCCATTGTGTGTTGACTACTGCTTGATGGTGTATACGGAGAAACTGCCTTTTTGTTTTTAGACAATTATACTAGTTCCTATCGGAATTTAATTAACCCAACTTTCCCAGCTCTATTCAGTAAAGAAATACAATTACCATCTCTGCTTTAATTCCATAACAACATCACACTGTTTTTAAGAATCAAAACACAGCAATTTCATCATAATCTTTCTTAGTAACTATAACAGCATGGGCTATAGTAGCACAATAATGTTCTGAATAGGGTGCCGTTGCCAAAGTAACATGAGATCAAAATAAGTAAAGCTATGAAAAAAGTTAGCTCGATGATTTATACATTTCTTTAAATAACACCCAGTGTATCAACCTTAATATAAACAGGAATGTTGTGTCCTGATATGGAAAATCATAGATAAGAGAAGGTATTCTGATGGCAGTAGGTTTATATGAGATAAACTAGAGTCTCTTTAGCCTGATTAGAACAAAGCCAATGTTTCATTCCAATATTTAAAAAGCACAAAGAGTTTCTGCAGTTGAACTTTATGTCTCTCCAAATTTCACTCCAAACACAGGGCAAGTTTAGTGTGATTATAATTTTGAAATATGGCTGCCTGTGTTAAAAGCATACAATGAATGGCCTTCACATAAATGTTAAATATAAAGGAAACAGGCAAGATGTCTGTAAGAGTCCGCAGATGATACCCACAGGGTTATCTGACTGCCCAAAAAGTCCCCCATGTGATGTTGACATTATGGGTGTCAAATGTTGCTGAAAGGTCCAATAACCTTAAGATCTCTTTGACTCCCTTGACCAGGATCTTAAGATGAATTACTTTTATATCAATGCCATCTAGTCCTGTCCCTCCACAGGAGTAAAATTACATTACAGATTGACCACCCCTCTCTAGAGGTCCTGTATGTCACACAGGTTTGGGTGTTCTAAATAGAATGCTACATAACATTGTCAAGTAATATACGCTTGAAGTGCAACAGTTACAGGCACGCTCTGATCGATTACTAGATAACGCAAAGCTGGCTACATCAATGCATGGCGTGACTATACGGTTTTATGCGAGCCCTGTCACCACCGTTGAGCACGTTTCAGTTGTCATTCTGTTTTCCTAAAAGAGGACATAATATCGGTGCGCAACAGAAGCAATATGAAAAAGATGTTCGACATTCTACAACTTTTTTTAAACAATACTCAATATTGCAGAGTATATGAATGCTTTTAGAGATGCATTAAAGAGCTTTTAATTAATACAATACACAACAACAGTTAAACCAAGATTTTTGCCTTTTTAACAGGCACCAATAAAGAAATCCCCATTTGTGTGACGCCTTGAATAGCTCACCTTTCCGTCGTTAATCCCAATTAGAGTGTGACTGGCGCAGAAGAGACAACTATACAAGTGCTCTTTCCGTAAGCTCCCTTTCTGTTAATAAGACACATGTATGCAAATTATGGAATCACAAAGGGATAACTAATAAGTCCACTTTTCACATGCAAGTAGAACATTCCAAACTGGAGAACTTTCTACTGCAATTTTCAGCAGTTAAGGCATATCTCAGCCAATGGACGAATGCCCATCCCGAGAGGACTAAGACTGAACCAGGAGACACTACTATATACGTGGCTCTGTCGTAATTTCTACTCCACTCAGATAACTTAATTTACTCGAAATTATGTAACCACAAACAGCACATTTAGTAGTTTATTCTCCTCATTTATGTAGGAAGCCGTGACACTGGATTCCAAATCACTGCTACAGCCAGTAGTCCAAGCTCAGAAGTCCAAATCATAGTTTATGGACCACAGGTGGGTGCAGTGTTAATGTCCAGGATAGTAAGCACTGGCCATCACCTTACAAACAGCCAAAATGGGGGAGCACAATCTCTTTTGTAGACTAATATATGTATATTTATGTTTTTAGATTTGTCAATCAATGTTAATGGGGAACAAAACTGATCTTCTTGAAGTAACCACTGTCCTGAAGATGGCCCAATACCTATCTTACTGACCACCGCTGACATAAGTGGTACACCCGTAAGGGCCGCAACATATGTCGACCGATAAAGGAAAACTACATTATTTTTCCTATGTCATGTATGCATATTCATAATACCTGCTATGCTGGAAGAAAATGTAAGCTATAGAACCCCGTTTTTGTAATAGGATCATGTTAGTTGAATGGTATGATTGATGATCATTAGAGGAACATGTTTATAATGTTTTCTTAATATGTTTTTACGACAAATTATTAAAGAGATGTATGTTTTGCAAAATTGCATCCAGCTTCAATAATTGCCCCCATTAAGGTGTTCACCCTGTTAACTATTTAAACGGGGCTCTCCACCCGAACCTGTGTGACATACAGGACCTCTAGAGAGGGGTATTCAATCTGTAATGTACTTTTTCTCCTTTAGACTCTCCCTTCCAACAGATTTGACCCCCCGTCAACAAAAATGAGGGCGTACCCAATCATTTATTCCTCCACAGGAGTGTAATCATGATTACCAGTTGCCAAGAAATGTGTGTTCTTGCACATAAATAATAATAATAATAATTATTAATACTATTATTATTATTATTATTATTATTATTATTAATAATATTATTATTATTATTATTATTATTATTATTATTATTATTATTATTATTATTATTATTGTGTTATAGTAGTAGTAGTTGTTGTGATAATAATGATTGCTGTTAACATCATTGAAGTTTGAGAGCACAGGTATCAAGAAAACAGAACATACCAATGCATATAGGAATAGGATAATTCCATCTTCTCACTGGTCCGGGCATGCAGGTGATGTGTGAATGGCCCTAAAAATGTAAAAAACAAATTCAGGACGTTATAATGTGAACCCTTGTAGCAACAACTCTTGACACCTGTAAGAAAAAACACATTAAGTATCATATACATCTGCATTTCTAACCTCAAACATTATCACAGGGAAGCTGAAAAGTATTGGCTAATCTTGATGCCTTGTTGATGCATCCAACATTGAACTTTACCTCAGTTTTCAGAATGACACACAGGCAAATATTTTCAACAGTTTTTTTGTTTTTGTTGGATTGGCTGAAAACCTGGTTGGATTTTTCAATTCAATGGATCCTTTATGCGATGATTTTCAATGTGCTTGCACTACTGCAAACGAAGCTTATAATAACACTACTTAAATAAGGCTCTGAATTGAAAGTGAATATGTGTTACATATACACTTTTGACATGGTGCTTTGAGACAAGCATCATTGAGATAATTGTTTGTTTCTTTTTTTAAATTTATGTTTGTGTTTTAGTTCTTAGAACTTTTTCCAAATGTAAATGTACAATGTTCACTCATGATATCTAAAATTAATCATACAAAGATGAAGAATATCATAAATCTACACATATAGTATCTAAAATTAAGCATACAAAAGTGATAACAAGGGTGTTCTCACCAGTAGTCCCAGTGGGTCTACTGTCCAGGTGGCCAAGAAGGGGTCATCGCTTTTGGATCCTGACCCTGTGGGCTAACAAGTGAGGGTGGACCACCTGAGTGTAGGGACCTTGGGTATTTGAAAGAGGGTACCTGACGGTGAGACGTGATATCCCCCCATTCCTGATAGGGACCTACACTCCTCTCCCTTACCTTTTATGGGCTATTGTCAGTTCTAGTCCCTTAACCCATGTAACTCCCCTGGGAATACTGTGAAGAAGAAGAGGTGATTAGGAGCAATGCAGATTATCTAAGGTAAAAAACACGTTGGTACTTCGAAAAAGTAGAAAGGTGTAGAGGCATTTAGCTATGAGGATCAGGCATGTCCCACTAATACATATTTGCAAAGTCAGGCAATTGAGAAAAATGTGGTCCACCTGAAATCCCTCAAAAATCAAGAAACATATGAAAAAGGTGCTATTCTAACAAGGAAGTAGAGAGGTGCAGAGGAGAAACTGCAGGTGGAGCAGAGAACATGAAGTGAGCCATACAGAGGGGATGAGAAGCCGAAGCATGGAGACACTGAGACGCTAACAGAGTTCCCAGGATTCCAGCCGGTGGAGAAATTGTGGGGAAGAGGAGAAGCGTGACCGCTGTAGATGAAGCAGAGGCAGATTCCAGCACAGATGCTGGGGAGTGCTGCAGAGAGTACCCAGCAGTGTAGGAGTGATCATCCGGTAAGTGCCTGTAACAACGGAAAACCATGTGACACTCTAAGAGAGGCTGATAAGCCCGACGCTCACCAAAAGGCATAGTGCACGTTTTGTCAAGCGGAATGCTTGAGTTTTGAATGTCAATCATCCAGAAAGGTTGAATTTGTGAAACCCCTGAGTGCTAAATATTACGGAAAGGAGGAAGAACAAGAATTGTAAATGGAACACGTGATAAAAGTCAGAAACTTATATGCAGTGAAGATTACACATGGTATAACGGAGCTAGTGAGCTCACAGCATTAGCAGAGTGCCAATATTGTGTGCAAAGCACGTGGAAAGGGCTAGTGAGGCCCTACATTAAAAAAAGGTGAACATTGTTGGCTGCATACAAGTACACCTTCATTTCACAAACCCTCACCACAGAAACTGTTTAAATTCTAATTTTGGCAAAGATAACACCTCAAATGAGAGACTTGGGGCTTCATTACGTGTGTGCTGGTCCGGTAACAATGCTGCCGGTAAGCCGACTGGCACCATTGTTACCAGACCTGCACACTCCGAGTCTGCGTGTGGCTTCCGTTACGCCCACCATGTCTGGCCTGGCACGCAGGATGGCAACTGCCCGCAGACTTACATGGAACCACTGGCACTGTTGCACACAGTGCCGGTGCGTCCATGCTCCCCTTCCCATTGAGTCCTATGGGACTTAAATGGGGATGGGGATTTACAATTTCCAGTGCCTGACTTCACAGACTACTGGGGCTGTAATGCTCCTGTGTTTCCTTGAAACCAGGCACTGAAAGAGAGTTGAGAGAATTTTGCCACTAGATGTGTTGTAGTTGTGAGGACTGCATAGGTTTTTGACACAGACTGATTGTTGCTTTGGACTTCCTGACACAGACTTCCTTTAGATTTCTTTAGGCAGGTAAATCCCACCATAACATAGGGTTAGTTAGGTGTTACACCATCCTGATCATTAATAAGGTTATTGAAATTACACTTTCATTGTCTGTGTCATCTCTCTTGATACCATGGCGCTAAACCATGGCGCTATTAGTTGTAACGAGTACGCCATGGTGGAATGGGGAAATACCGCCCCATTCCAAGGTTGGCGGGGTGGTATTTCCCCATTCCACCATGGCCCTTCCCCATTCCCATTTTCGCCCCATAGGGCTCAATGGGACTGGGGAAGGCGCTAAGTATGGTACCGCAAATTGCGGTACCGTAATTAGCACCGAGGTCCCTTTGCAGCACCCTATTTTAATGGCTGGTGTAGACCAGCCGTTAAGGTTGGGTCCCGCAAAGGGACCTCGTAATCAGGCGTTAAGGGTTTAATGGCGCTGACACCTTTTACGGCGCTGTTAAACCCTTAACGCCAGGGTCGTAATGTCCTCCCATGTCTGTCTCACACCAACCAGTTCTTAACCACAGATCATTAAAAAAGAGGTAATACAATAAAGTCTTCCCTACTGAGGTAATACAATAACGTCTTCCCTACTTGCATATAAATTCATTTGACGATAGACGAAGGCAACACATTGTTTTATCGCATATCAGTTACAGGTAACGTCTTTAAATCGTTCACAGGCAACCTATCGAAAATAAGCAGCCAATCCGGAATAATGCAATATTCAATGTGAGGCTCTTACCTGCTAGACAGTGATTCCAAGATATTGTTGACTTAATCAGTCCAGGTTACATACAAATTTAGCCAGATATGTCATACATATTGATCCAAGCTTCCTTTTTTGTATTTTGCAAGGAACTTGGGCTTGGTCACCCTAGGTTACCTGGGGAACCCAGACGTGGACATCTTGCTCGCTGTGCTCAGAGTGGCACAGCTGCACCTCACTGATGAGGCCCAACAATGCTGAAACACGTGTCTGGGGTTGCTGTTGGTACTCATGTTTAAAGGAGGTTTGCCTGGCATTTTGGTGTTAGACTGCCATTGTGTGTGGGATTAAGACTGATATGCAAATGGTGTTCCTCCTTTGTGAAAAGTGCAGTGAACAAAAAGCAATAGATGCTGACTCTCAAAGCTGGAGAAAAAAAAACACAGAAAAGGTTATCATGCTCTGTTCTATCTAGAGAGGGGCGCCTGCTACCTTTTTATACAATATTGACCCAAGCAATTGCAATCGTGTCATGATATGTCTATTAGTTGCCACCAAATGGGCCTTTTTACACTGTCTACAAGTTCTTTTTTCTGAGTAAATGCCCATCCACGGGCCAAGTACCACAAGTGTAGGGAGCTGATTTAGGCGCATTAATAATACACACCTCCTTAAGAATGGAGAAGGTGTTAACATCAAATATCATTGAGGGCTCAGATATGTCACTTAAACTCTTGTATACTATTTTAATGTTTTGTGTAAGTTTATATGTTCATGATTGCAAAACCAATCCCACTCCTTGAATTTCTTCTCAAAGCCTTTTCTTAATATATAATACTCATTGTCCCAATTTGGTTCCAACCAATCTTTTGAAATACCCTCAGGTTCATGGCTACACATTCCATTTAATCATATTACAACCAAGGAGCATAAGCAATGGCCATTTAGGTTATTTCACAGCTTTATAATATGTATAATATGCTGTCACATCAAGCAATGTTCCGACAAAGACGTCAGACCAAGCTCAATTCTTATAAAATCAATTGGCACGCATTAAGGCAATCCAAAGATTCTTCTCCATATTTTGCCTTAAAGTGTTTTAAGCGAGACCATATTACTTTCATAGGTCATTTCTAACCCATAAGTGATTGTGATAACAATGCCTTTGCATGTAAATACATAGCACCTCTTTAAGACTATAGCCCACTGTTTGTTCAGAAAATCTCATTAATAACAATATCACTGCAAGGGCTTTAATGCACTTGGTCTCAATCATTTCATTATGTTTCATTATGTTTTTTACCCATCTCAATGACCAAACCCAGATATGTATATGAGGCAACCGGTTCAACTGGGCCCTCAGCAGTAGAGAGTTGGTTCAGCACCCTTCTGATATTTCAAAATTGCATATATTTAGGTTTGCCATGATTTATACTGAGCCTATTTTCCCTGGCATAAATAACGAGTGCTTCTATTGCTCTGGTAAGACCCCCCCATAGTCTGGTAAATTGTAATTGTAATGGTTTATTTCTAAAGCGATTATACACAAGTGAAGTGCTTCAAATCGCTTCAAGGCGGGAGGAAACAAGGGGCTATCAACGTCATTCTTATGCCTTGAATATTCTGAATGATCTAACAGCAAAAGCTAGCATAGAGGGGAAGGCAACATAAAGGACAAAAAAGGATTGGTAGACAATGCACCTATCCATGCAGGCAAAGCCAGCTAGGGAGAGGAGATAGAGGAGGACACGACAGACAAACATGCTAAGCCTAGTACATACAAGGCTGTGCAGATGCGCATACAGAAGTGTGAGGTAGAGAACAGAGACAAGTCTGCCGAGTCCACAGGGACCGGGATTAAGTGCTGAGTGGATGCCACACTCATGGAACATATTCCGAGTGCAGTAGTGTAGGGCAGAGTGCAGGGACCCGGAGGCAAGTGCAAGACTGGTGGGGGAGCCTGGGACCTGTGAGTCTATGGTGATGCACCAGGAAACCAGTCAGCTGACTGAACAGGTTGCAGATGAGAACGAAGGAGGGAAGCAGGAGAGCGGAGAGGGAGGTTAGCAAAGGAGGGGAAGAGAGAAAGAGGAAGAGAAGAGGAATGTCTTGAGTAGTTTCCGGAACTTAAGGAGGTCCGGCTCAATACGGAGAGAGGCAAGTGGCTATTCCAGAGGGAGGCACCTGCAGAGGAAAAGGATCTACACACTAATCTCTTTTTGGAAAAACGGCTCACCTGCAGAGAGTTGGAGGAGGCTGAGCGGATGGCTCTAGAAGCAGAGAGTTTAGGAAGAGAGCATTGTAGATAGTAGCGGTGGCCCCAGAAAGTCATGTGGACTATGCAGAGGGGTCCAACAAAATAATGTTGTCTGCATATGACAGTTTACAAGGGTGCAACCTATTTTGGAAGGAAAATACCTGCTTTCAGCTAACGCTTTGGTACACAGCCCTGTTTCATCCCTTTAGCAGTAGTAGTGATGGGGTCAGTGCATGCACCCATACTGCTCAACCTGACATGGACCATACACCTCTTGTGAAATCGCTTACTTATCCTTAGAATGTAATAACAATATGTTGTGCATTGTGGCATATCAAGATCAACAATCTGTTTGGAACGGACCTAACAACCTTTTCTCTAGCACCCACTGTTTTAACTCCTTTAATATTATTTAAGCAAAAAACTTGCTTGGCACATCTAACATAGAATGTAACATATAACTTACAGAATCCAAATGTGTGCTATCTTTATAAATCAGGACTAATACTGCCTTTCTCCAATATTCTGGTATATTACCTTCTTTGCAGACTTTAGAAAACAATATTTACAGTATACTTGACTACAATTCATTTATACTTCATAATACTTCATAATACTACGTGCTGCCTCAATTATATATCACGTTCCCTAGCTTGTCTTATCTGGCTTCTAAGTAATCTTTGCAGCTCTAATTTTAGGGTCATAGACTCCTATATGCCAATGATTCTGCTTGATCAGATGCATACCACACAAAATCTTACTGCTTGAAAGCTGCCTAATCCAATCAATGGTTGCGTCTTCAGGTAAATCCGAAAAATATAGAAAACTTTCAGTTACAATCTTTGTCATCTGCATATTATATTAGTTAATATTTTTTTCAGACCAACTAATTCTGTACTTTCCCGTAATTATATCAATATCCACTATTTCTATCTCTTACCACGTCTATTTTCAAAAGCCTAGTAAATATTGCATGATCATTATATGTATTCAGAAGTACCTTCAGACGCTTAGCATTATCAACACGCCCCCTGTTAATGTATGGCCCAACACACCACATGCTTTTCCCTGGGATGTCCCCGTGTAGTCTGCTGTTCATCAAAATGAAACCCCAGTCTTTTATAAATTGCACACAGAGCATACCATGTGCATTTTCAGCATTATGTGTCATTGTACGGTTTTCTCTAATGGTCTCTGTTTTGCTTATCATCTGATCATCCACACAATGAACATTTAGATCACCGTCTATTAGCACCATGTTATCTCTATTTTCTAATTGCCAATCTATCAACATCTCTCCAAGGGTATTGTGTATGCTCTTTGTCAGCTTTCCCCCAGGGGGTCATATCTATTTATCATTACAATGTTTCCATTCCCGCACTTTCCTTTGAATACAATCTCTATTGCCAATATATTTGCCTGATCCACCTGTGCCTTCATCTTATTACTCATCAAGTAATTTCTGCACTCGCATCACCTCGTTTCATTGTTTACTTTTCTGGCCTCAATCTCACTACAACCTGTATCCACTATAGCCTCGCACCTTAGTCTAGCTACCACAACTACTTCAACACTATCGTGCTCACCTCCATCCTGCAACACAATATCACACAATCCATATCTAAATGAGCCAGCCTTGTGGCTACAACACTTCACCACCAAACCCACCCCAAACCAACCATGCCATACGCGCATCAGGAATGCCAGGCTTTGCTCTCGCTTCCACTACTCCTCTAACACACATCTCACATCACGGAACGGCATCTATCCTCACGATTATACTTCATCCTTGCCTAACACTGCCAGGTCCAAATTCACCACAGATGAACCCTCACCACTACGCTTACTCAGTTGCCTATCCCCAAGCCGATGGAGCAAACCTTGTGCCACCCCAGTCCGGAACCAAAGATTAGCAACCAGATGTCACCACTGGTCCTACCACGTGACACAGACATCAGGGACAATTCGGCCAACTTAACCCACACCCCAGATACCCCACTATCGGTTGAAGCCTCTCCAACCAACACTCCCAAGACCCAAGCTAAACTCAAAGGGGCACTCATTAACGCCCGCTCTGTTTCCGCTCACGCGCTAGACATCGCTGACTTCATTGTGACTGAAAACCTTGACTTTCTGGCTATTACAGAAACCTGGTTACATGCGGCATCTGGCCCTGCCCTGACCCTCGCCATTCCCGATACCTACTCCATCATTAGATGTGATAGGGACACCAATCAAACTAAGGGGGGTGGATTAGCGTTTATATTCAAGAGCTCTCTTAATTTAAGAGTCGCTAACAGTCATCAGCTACCCTCTGCTGAACTACTCTTGATCAAACTCCCAATCTCTCCTAATCATACTGCCTCAGTGCACCTCATCTATCGGCCACCTGGTCCTACGTCCACATTCGTAGAAGATATCTCTTCTATCCTAGCATCCAGCACCAAGGCTAAATCCCAAATTATCATACTTGGTGACCTTAATCTAGGCTATTTCGACACGAATGACACTAAAGCCGGTGACCTAGCCAATGCCCTATCTGACTTTGGCTTCATCCAGCATGTCAACGTACCTACCCATATCCAAGGACGTACACTGGATTGGGTTTCTGACATGAATTGTGCACTAAACTTAATCTCGCTGCTACCATGTGCATGGTCCGACCATCACAAAATAACATTTTCCATCAATTCTTGCCCATCTATGGATAATCCTTGTACGGCGCCACCCACACTTACTCGTAACAAGAAGGATATCACAACTGAGAAACTACTCCCACTCATCCTACCACTATTAAATTCGGTCTCCACAACCTGTGCTGACCCTACCGTTCTGGTGGACACCTACAATCGAGCTATGTTAAAAGCCTTGGATTCCATTGACCCACTTAAACAGCACAAAGAAAAATCACGCAACCATCTCAACCCCTGGTTCACCCCACTTCTACGAGAACTTCGCAAAGATAAACGTAAAACTGAGTCTCTCTGGAGAAACTCACCTACGCCAGTAAATAAAATTAACCTTCTATCCATCACCCTCTCTTACAAAGAAGCCATACTAGCGGCAAAAAAAGAAGTCTATAACAACAGGATCACACAAGCTCAATCCAATACTAAGGAACTCTTTAGAATTCTGAAGGAATTAGAGTCCCCAGCCGCCCCCATTGACACCTGTACCCCTGACACTGAATGGTGCGCCAACATACAAAAAGCATTACTCAACAAAATCACGACACTCCAAGCTAAAATTAACACTAAAAAAACCCATCTCCGTGACTCAGCAGGGAACCCCCAACCCTCCAACATCTCATGCCACATTCATCCATTGAAACCTTTTAGCTTCTCACCGCTTACCACTAGGGAAGTGGTAATTATCATCAAGAAGCTAAAACCTTCTAATTGTCAAGGCAACGCCTGCCCAGCACCAATCATAAAGGAAGCAGCGCCTGAGCTCGCTCCCTTTATAACCTCCTTCATCAACTCCTCTTTTAAATCTGGCATAGTACCAAATAACCTCAAGGATTCTTGGGTAATCCCCTTAATCAAAAAACCTAACTTAGACCCTAGTAATCCCACCAACTATAGGCCCATCACCACGGTACCTTACCTCCTAAAAATCCTGGACCGTGCTGCATATCTCCAAATTCAAGATGATCTTGACAAGAATAACTTATTAGGACTCAGGCAATCTGGTTTCCGACCGAGACACGACACTGAGACAGCTCTATTAGATCTAAAAACACAAATTGAGGATCTAAAAGACAAGGGCAAACAAGCGCTCTTACTCCTCTTAGATCTCTCCGCCGCCTTCGATCTGGTGGACCACCAAATCCTTTGCCAGCATCTCAAAACGGCCGCCCACTTCTCCGATGCAGCCACCTCTTGGATAAGCTCATTCCTTGCCAACAGATCCATGAGAGTCTTCTCACCTCTTGCTGCTACTGACCCAGCGCATGTCCCTTGTGGAGTCCCACAAGGCTCATGCGTATCACCTACGCTCTACAATGTCTTTACTAAACCACTCTTTGATATTCTTGACCATCTGGGTGTCACCTACACAAATTATGCGGATGACACCCAGATACTCATCCCTATCACTGGTGACTATGTAACTGATGTCAAAGCTCTCAATGCAGTCTACTCCGTCATCCAGGCGTGGATGGCCCACCACGGTCTCTGCCTAAATGATGAGAAAACTGAACTACTCATCCTAGGTTCTCAATCCAAACATGCAAAACTTGACAGCAAATATGATGCCTTCATCATTGATGGTAACATTATCAAGGTCACCAAGGTCACTAAAACACTCGGTATTTATCTAGACTCGACCCTCTCTCTCACTAGACAAACCAACTCAGTAGTTTCAGCATCTGCGCACACGTGCAAACTAATCACTGCTTGCCGCCCCTTCTTATCTATGGACAATTGCTTGATCCTTGCCAGAACTCTCATCTTATCCAAAATTGATTACTGCAATGCCCTTTACCTGGGAACTAGTCAAAAAAACATTGACAAACTTCAGGTAACCCAGAATAACGCCATCAGGGCTGCTCTTAACATACCGAGGCGCACCCACTTCTCCTCCACTAGACGCAACTTACGATGGCTCCCCATTTCACGGCGCATTGCCCTCAAAACACTGGTTCTTAGTTACAAAGCCCAGAACAACGCTGCACCGGCCTACCTGTCAGAGCGCTTCACACAACACACAGCCCACAGACCTCTGAGATCTGCACAAGCTAATACACTCATCATTCCTAGCTTCAAGCTCCAGTCTGCCAGAGGCTCGAGCTTCCCAGTCCTGGCAGCTAAGCTCTGGAACTCACTACCCAATGATCTCAGGAATGTCCCCTCCCTTCAATCCTTCAAAAATAGAGCAAAACAATGGCTTTTTGAGCAAGACGAAGCTTCAGCCTGCTTTTTGTAAACACTCACTGCATGCTGTACCAATCCTATCACCTCTGAATATATTGGGACGACTAACTACCTTGTAAATATATGTATATTTCTTTGCCCTATGTACATTTATACTTTGTAATATGTAACTGCCTTCCTGTAACTGCCTTTCTGTAACTTCTCATTGTAACCCTTCCAAACATGCGCCCTGATGCCCGTGGGCAGGCTGCGCAATATAAATAAATAAATACAAATACAAATACAAATTTGAAACACTTATCATCATTTCTCCTACTGGTCTTCTCCCCAGCTGGCCACTTTTAGCGAATTCTAAATATCATTTGAAAGTATCCATATATACTAAAGATGTCCAGAACCTTTCTTAAATGGAAATAACATCACTCTCCTGCAGCAAACTTTGTCCCCCAGAAGGATTGATCAAAGTGCTTATGTCCTCGGATGTTCCACATTAGTATCCTTAAAATTCAAGGTCTTTAAGGCACATTGGCTGGTAAAATTCCCAGTTAGCCAATCACATTCTTGAGGAGTCTTCTCATGGGATTTCAGAGTTTGCTCATCGACCATGGTTCGGCCAGCACTCGTGGCTGTGATCTTCAAGCCACCAAACTCCTTTAATTCCCTTCGTCTTGAGTCAGGGCACAGCGTTTTTTGTGACCCCCTCATTTACTTTCTTCATGAACGGTCATTAGATCTTATAAATATAGGCTTGCCGACCTCCTTTACCACTTCAGCTCAAGTGCTTTGTCTTTCACAATTAAAATGAATTGCATCAAGGTCATAGCCCATTTTTTTTAAAACATTGTACAAGTATGCTCTCACCAGATCAACTGTCTTGCTGGCATATCAATGTACATTTGTGAATGGCACCTTCCCATTCTCAACTTGTTAACCTAGTACATATCACCAGCCACCAGCACGTGTACCTGCTGGGGAATCATATATATATATATATATATATATATATATATATATATATATATATATATATATATATATATATATATATATATCAGTGAAAAAAACTTTGTTAAAGGGACGTTATGGTTAAGTTGCGCTACTAAAAACCTATGAAATTCAGTGAAAAAACTTTGTTAAAGGGACGTTATGGTTCCAATTAAAACCGAAAAACCCTTGAAAATCGCCAGTTATGGTAAGCTAAGCAACCATAACTCGCGCCACCACCGTGCACTGCTAAGACTAACACCCAGGACATCAAAGATGACATCACAAATGTCATATATTATCTTTTTTTTTTTTTCTCACAGAAATGTCTAGTACTCTGGAATGGCTAGAGGACAATTTTCCACATGAAGAAATGTCACAAGATAGTGAAACTAATGGTAAACACTTTATAATATAAACCATTTAAATATTATTATTTTGTATGCATTTAACATACATATATTTTTTTTGTACAGAGCATAACAAATTAGAAACTACCTCTGAAGAAGCTGTTATGGAAAACACGCTTGACAACATAAAAGAAAAAATTGATTTACTGTTGACCAATTTTAGTAATTTGAAAACTTTTGTTGAAGATCATTTTTAAACAAAAACGTCATACCATTGCCCCACATGTACTTGTCCCTCCTCACCATATCCCAGTCAATTTTCCCCAAACCCTCTCCATAATCCAAAACATTTTGATGAGATTTCCATCCCTTCTTCACCTAATACCAATCATGCTGAAACCCCAAATTCTCCTGTTTGTGTTTCTGTTTCTGCCTCACCTTCTCTGTCATAAATTATTAATATATGTTAAATAAAGTTTAATTTTTATATTGTATTGTGAATAGTTTCCGTTTTTTTTTTTAAAAAAACAATAAAAGTGTCCGTGGACAGTGCGAGTGTTCTGAAATGTTCGTACTTAAACAAAAATGGAGGTGTCCTGAAGAACACCACACCTGTTCGTACTGTTCGCTAGCAAGTTGAAACTGTCCTAAGAACACAATTGGTGTCCTGAAATGTTCGTAAAGAAACAAAAATTAAAGTGTTCTAAAGAACACTATATCTGTCCGTAATGTTCGCTATCAACTTAAAACTGTCCTAAGAACACAATTAGTGTCCTGAAATGTTCGTAAATAAACGAAAATGATGTGTCCTGATCAACAGTACAACTGTTCGTAGTGTTCGCTAGCAACATGAAACTATACTAAGAACACACGCGGTGTCCTGAATTGTTCGTAAACAAACAAAAATTAAAGTGTCCTAAAGAACACTGTACCTGTCCGGTACTGTTCGCTAGCAAGTTCAAACTGTTCTAAGAACGCTATTGGTGTCCTGAAATGTTTGTACGTAAACAAAAATTAAAGTGTTCTAAAGAACACTATATCTGTCTGTAATGTTTGCTATCAACTTAAAACTGTCCTAAGAACACAATTGGTGTCCTGAAATGTTCGTAAATAAACGAAAATGATGTGTCCTGAACTACAGTACAACTGTTCTTAGTGTTCGCTACCCAATTGAAAGTGTTCTAAGAACACAATTGGTGTCCTGAAATGTTCGTACATAAACTAAATTACACGTGTCCTGAAGAACACTATATCTGTCCTTACTGTTCGCTACCAAGTTTAAACTGTTCTAAGAACACACGCGGTGTCCTGAAATATTCGTTTCCCGTGTGACGCACTTTTAATTACTTCAGAACCCGAACAGTGTCCGTAGGACATCAATGCGCATGCGCTAACCAATCTCCGTGCACTTGGTGTCCTGCGGACAGGCGCTTCCTTCGCAGACTAGTTCGCAAACAGATCATATGACCGCGCCCACGCTCATCGTGTGTCCTGAAATGCGGACACTGTTCGTGTCCCCGAACAATTTAAAAGTACATTTTCAGTTAATCCATAATATTTTTCAATAAAATCTCACCATGCCACAAGTCCCACATAGCAATCTTGAGTTTCTATATACCTTTTGAAACTTTCCAATCCTTTTTTTGTGTTCGATCTGTCCGCGCACAGTGCGCATGTCCGCCGAACGCGCACAAGCACCCCTATAAAAGACCACGCCCAAAAGCTTATTCCCATTGTGTTTCTGGCTATTCTTCAGAACATAGTGATTTTTGCTGCCACCTGCAGACTACACCATCATCGACATGGCATCCTTGGCTGCGGAACTGCCACTTGGTGCTGCACCTGCTTCAGCACCACCACCACCCCCTCCACCATCACCACCTCCCCAAGGGCCTGAAGAGGGGAGCAGGACTGAGGATGCGGAGGAGGAAGAAGAGGATGATGAGAATGAGGTAGAGGAAATACCTACTACCCGCACTAGGCGTGAGTCTTGGGTGTGGCGGTTATTTACCATTCATGGGAATGGTCCTAAGGCTCGTGCGAACCATGTTACCTGCAATGAGTGCAAAATGATACTCAGTCGCGGGAAGCACGGTAAGTACAGCTTTGGGACCACTACTATGAAGCGACACCTGAGGTCATTTCACTCTGGGGCTATTCGCAGGGTTGTACCTTGCGAAGAACGTAGCAGGTTGATTTCCTCTACTTCATCCTCTGTTTCTGATCCTGTCACCACAAGGACCACCTCTGTGGGACAGCATCTTTCTCAAGCTGCCTCACAGGCCATACAGAATGCTGATGACCCTTACCTTTCGAGTGTCACAGTTGCATGTATGTACTGTGACACAGTACTCTGCAGGGGGGAGCGACTTCGGAGTGCTTTTGATACTATCGTCTCAGAGCACGAGAAGACCTGCTCACTACCCAAATAAAACCCACTCTACATCTTCCTCTCTCAGCTCGCCCTTTCTTATCCCTGTGGTTGGTGTCCCCCCCTTTACCCTCCTTTAACCTCCTCTCCTAGTGTGTCGTGTCTGAAAAACCAAAAAAAATACAAAATTACAAAAATCAAAAAAAAAATAAGGCTCTTTTCAGAGCCGCCTTTCCCAGTTAAAAAATAGAAGTGAAAATAAATGAAGCAGGGCTCTTTGTATTTTTTAGAAGTCCGCGGACAGTTCGCGAACATTAATAAAATTGGGTTACTACTCCATCACAAACATTGTAATTTTCTCTGGAAAGAAGTGGTGGCTCTGAAAAGAGCCTTTGGGTGGTGTTTGTAAGTCAAAAATTGTAAATGCTTAACATCTACTTCAAAATCGTTGTTATAATTCCAAAAAAGGTTGCAATGCATTTTGTACATTTCTCAAAAAAATCTGATTGCCAGCATAAGTAAGATGGACTCCATCTCTGCGAAAAATGTATGTACTACAAAACATAATATTTTCATTGGGAAAAGAAGACATGCCAAAATCTCTTAGAAAGCCACAAACAGCCTTATTAACATTGCGCCTTGCTTTTTCCATTTGTGGACCAAATGAAGAAGAACGAAGCCACATTTGTCACTGCGCAATCCGTGAAAATATCACTTGCGAATTAGGAAACATGTCCATAACCTTCCTCAGTCCTTCTTTCATAGCAAATTGCAAAAAAATTCCAGTCACATGCCCTAAACTGTTCCCTCCACAATGAATTACAATTATGTCTGGATGTTGATCTGTCTCCAAAGTAGCACAGAGAGGTAGCAAGTCCAACCACTTCATTCCACGTACTCCATGCCAGTGTACTTCCACATGTGGGAATCCAAGATCTACAGCTACTCCACAGCTTTCCGCATGCACCTTCAAACAATGTATCCACGAATCTCCTAAAATCCAAACAATCTGTTTTCTGAAACACACAGCCATAGCTATCTTTTGTTCTCTCAGCAAAAAGAGTATCTCAGAAAATCTCTCCTGGCACAACACACCCACCAAACTTTCCTGACCAATCCCTTTCAGTGCTTATTCTCATTTGCATGACTTCTGAACCCAAAAATCCCCGGATGTAACTCCCGATGTCCTGGAACTACCACCATGTCCGCTGACATATCGTAAGATGAACAGCCCTTCTACCATTTCCACTACACTCTCTCTGCCATTCCCTCATTGGATGTACCTCAAAAATCACATGACCATGCACCAATCACATTCAAGACTTCTTCATCTAGCTGCATCATCATAGATCAGCACTGCAAATGTACTCTGAATCTCTCTGAGTACAAGTGTCATATCATTGGCAAGCAGCATCTACCACAAATACTGTCCAAGTCTTCAAGATTTCTACTTGCAGCTCCATGCATATCCATATGTATGAACACAAACTTCAGGTATGCATATTTTCTGTATAGTACATGACATAGCTCTCAACCATTTTTGTTTTACAGGTGGGTGAAATCACCCGATTTTGTTTTTGGCGGGTGAGACGCCCATTGGAATGAATGGGCGTGCAGGAGGCTTGGCGGGTGAGTCTGCCCTTTACAAGGCGTGTGACACCCGCCAAAAGCGTGTGAGTTGAGAGCTATGGTAGATGAACACATTTTCAAACAGACTTTTACCTTGTAAAATCTGTAAAATGAATTTACTGTACTTTTTTCAATTTCCTAAAATCAACTACCACTTATACACCTTTATACTTTTTACTTTCTTTATACACACACACTCAAATCATGTTAAACTAACATTTTTTAAATGAAATATATAGACTACATATATTCAAACAAAATTGCATGCAAACACAATCTATGTTTAAACCTTTATAAAAATACTTATACAATTTCATATTTTTTGTTTTTATTTATTATATTTACTTAATTACTTTAAATTAGACATGGCATTGAGGCGCTATTACCTAGAACAGTTTACTTACAGAAATAGTGGTATTGACTAATATATTATACATTTCACAAGACATAGTAAAGATATTTTATTTTTGCTACAGTTAGTCATTCAATACAATTTGTTCATTAAGAACATATCATATGCACTGAACTGATGCAATGTATCTTATGTAAATAAATTAGTTTAATGGTTTTACAGAAGGCACTGAGGATTTCAATTAAAAAAATCAATATCTAAATTAAAAACAGTGCTATATACAAACTAAGTTACTAATTTGAAGCTTTCACAGTTGCAGTGAAGACCAGTTTCCTGAAAAGAAGCAGCCGAATTCGAAGAAGAAAGAAAAACTAAGAAGTTACCTGTTAATTTAAAAAAAAAAAGTAAGTAAAATATCACCATATTATTTATATTATTAATCAAATATACTATAACATTAATACCAGCTATTTTGGTTTCTTAAAATAGAGATTTTGTACCATTTTGTCCACAAATTTCCATGTCGTATACAGCGATTTACAGCCAGAATGGCCCACAAATTTCTATTTTTGGACACACAAATTAGCCAACTGAACCACTACAATTTTCATATTATAGAACAAACAACTGTTTTAATTGTATACATTACATTTACTATTTGTACTTTTCCACACCACTAGCTTACTTTTTTTTTGTCATCTGAACCCCAGTTTAGTGACACATAAATTCAAGAATACCTACCCCTACTAGTTTTAGTTCCCAATGCACAATCACACACCATTACATACATCTTTATCATCTTACTCAAACACTCATGCACACAGCACACATACATTCCAACCCATATCTTCTTTATTTTTTTCAATAGACCCTAAAGAATGCCTACCAAAAGACAACTCTGTAGAAAGCAACACAAAATTAGAGCAAATGAAAATAAAGGTGTCCAACATAAGCATCCATCTCTAGCAGAATTTGTAAAAAAAAGTTGAAACAAAACAGCTAATACAATCATTTAGTGAAACATAAGAAGTTTCAAGTACAACAACTTCCCTTCCTCTATCAAAATGTAAAACAAACCAAAAAACAATTAACAGAAAATCACCTATCAGTACAGATAAAACTACTTCTTCAAATTTTAATATAGTGCAAAGTAAGCATACCAAGAAAAGTATTTTAGCCAAAATATACCGTCACAAAGTCCTTCGAAATCTTATAAAAACAGGAGAGAAATCAGGTTCAAAGCTTAAAACCTATCGTAGGAAATTAATCTTAGAAGCATTGATGGACAGTGCAATTCTTCTCAAAAGAAATTTATTTATTTTACTGTTAAACAAAATGAAACCACTAACAAAACTAATAACTAAATTACAAAAAAGACTTCTCAATAAGCGAAATGTCAACAGAAAGAACTTCTTAAGTATCTGCGGAGGTGAATGGAATCACACTAGAAGCACAGAACCATATTTTAATGAAGAAGCAGTACAAACAAAAGCAAACAAATACAATTGCCATAAACAGCAGTGGTCGAGGTTATGAAAAAGTGAATAATACCATAATGGAACAAGAAGTACTTCTTACAAAAATATGCCCTGAAAACTTAGAATTACCCCTCCATTCAACTGAATCAGAACGTCTAGTGTACAAATGGCCATGCACGTCAATGTGTAACATTCCCAAACAATGCTTCAAATCTTTACACCAATTTCTCAATAAATATGTAAAAGCAAAGACAAAATCAAAATTAAATTACTGCAAAATATAGATACCTGTCCAGTGCGCAAGTACACAGGACTACAAGGACATTCATTGGCCTGCATTACAGGACCTACTTGTAAAACCACTTTCCATGATATCAAAAGGATATCAACACATCATTCAACTATAAGAAATCTAGTCTATAAACTGTACTATGCTAAAAGTCTTGATTTAGCACTAGCAAAGTTAAATAACATCCTTCTACACGGTACAGCAAAAGACCTACTTGAAGAAATTCACTATATCCAGAAAAAATATTTTGGAAGTGAAAGCCATTTACAGAATGAATTAGCTTTAAACCAATTAAGCAACAATTCTACACATGGCAACCTTTTGCTAAACACATACAAAAAAGAAATACTAAAATTTAAAAGTACATCAGCTGAAGTACCAAACCATGTATGTGTAGGTTGCCGTAGAATTTTTTATAAAAGTAACACAAAAACTGTGGACCTATCATACAAAATAGAAGACAATGAAGATTCTAAATGGTTTGAATTAGCTCTCTACCTTCTAGCAGAAAACAAATATGAAATAACTGAGCCCTTAATACTTTGCAGTTATTGCACTACAAAACTTGACAACAACCAAACTCCTTCATGTTCTATCACAAATAATTTGGAATTATACCCAGTACCAAAACCTCTACAACAACTTAATTTATATGAGAGCATCATAATTCAAACAGTACACCCATTTCAAGCAATAATACGCCTTCAACCAAAAACAGCAAAATTACCTCCCTCTGAATTGGTAAAAGGCATTCGTGGAAAAGTAGTTTATTTACCATTAAATCTAAAAGAAAATGTGCATACTCTATGAGTGCAACGTCCAAAGCAGCAATCTTTAATTATATTAGTAAATGGAGTACCTACAAAAGACAAAAAACTATGGCAACAGCTGGTAGATTTATATAAAGTTAGACAAGCCTTCGAATATTTTAAAGAGAATAATGAATATTACAAAGAAGTTAATATTGAAGAAAACTTGAAAGATACAACTGAAATAATTCAAGAAACACAAGAAGCTGGTCAATTTGAGCTACTAGATCCTGCTACAATATCAAATACTTTAGACCAGTATACAATTCATCCTTTGCACTGTAATGACACCGTACAAGATGTACTGGGAACTTACCAAATGCGTCAAACAAAAGGATCGCCAATCAGTATATGGGAAAAAAGTATAGAAGCACATGCTTTTCCTCTACTCTTTCCAACTGGCAAAGGAGGAAGGTATGATGATAGACCTATTCAAATATCAGCTTCAGAATACCGCTCATTACGGATGTATTCTGAAGATCCCAGATTTAGACAAAATGTGGAATACATATTCCACCTACTCTTTGAAAGTGAACTAGCAACTTTATGTTACGGAGTTGCACACATATTAAAATCAGGATCACACTTTCAAAATATGACAGCTACACAATTATTAGAGAAAGTGCAACAAAAGGATGAGGTTTTACAATCAAATATTACAAATCTATTAGCAAATATACGTGGTACTAAAGAGTACTGGTTTCGACGTCATGGAGATGTACGTTGTCTGATCAGAAACCTTGGCCCACCCACTTGGTTTGTTACATTAAGTTGTGCAGAATATGCATGGGAAGATTTACATGATTTCCTACGCATATCAAATAAAAACAAAACAAACATAGATATTCTAACACCTGGAGAACTTTGTTCTTTGGATCCTGTTAATGTTTCAAGATATTTTCACCATCGCTTCATTGCTATGCTACATTTTATTTGTAATAAAACTGTTCCTCCCCTTGGATAAGTGCAACACTTCTTTTGGAGAAAAGAATACCAAGCCAGAGGAGCACCACATATCCACATGCTTTTATGGATTAAAGATGCTCCTAAATTTGGTCAAGACAGTGATGCCACTGTTTTACAGTTTATTGAAAAATATGTCACTTGTCAAATTCCATCAGAAGCCACAAATAGTGATCTTTGTGCACAAATTTTACAATTTCAAAGACACAAATGTGGAAAATATTGTCGTCGCAAATACAAAAACAAAGGCAAATACTACACCAAATGCCGATTTGGTTTCCCTAGACCAGTTACAAATACAGGTCAAGTAAACAACCTCATGTCTTCAGTTAGACATACTGTTAAAGGAAAGTCACCTAAAAATACATATTACATAAAAAGAAAAGAAGAAGAAAAATATATCAATGATTATAATGCAATCATTGCCCACTTATGGAATGCAAACATAGATGTGCAGTACATTGCAGACAATTCTACTGCAGTTGCACGATATGTCACAGCATACTTAACTAAAGCAGAAAAGACAGAGCTCCAAGACCTCTGGAATGACCTGTCATCAGATAAAACAGTATCTCAGAAATTATACAGCTTGGGCATAAAAATGCTCACCCATAGGGAATGTGGATCTTATGAAGCAGCTGATCGTTTAACTGGTACTCAATTGTGTGGTAAATCTGAAAATATAGTATGGCTAAGTCTTGGTCCAGCTAAATCTAGAAAAAGAGTTCTAAAATCATATGAATATATAGAAACAATAGCCAAACATGATCCCAACAGCCAAGACATTTTAAAAAAACAATTTATTGGACACATACTACCCAAACAGAATGAATACTTTGGAAAACATGTGTCTATACCAAATAGCCCAAAACTACACATACAAAAATAATATGAAACCCGATGAAAAAAAAAGGTAAATATAGAGTGACAGACTGTGAAGGCAGCTTAGTTAAACTCACTAAACCAAATTTAATTAATCATATCAAATTGTCATTGAAGACTCCTCAACATAAAGAAGTATATTACATGTCCCTGCTACAACTCTTCAAACCATGGAGAAAAGAAGAACAATTACTAGATAACTATGACTCATAGGAGGATGCTTTCAAAGCAAATGAAAGCACTATAACTGATGTAAACTTTACACAGTACAAAACAATGTTGCACAATGAACAGCAACATGAAGAAGAACTCCAAGCTCAACTAGATAAGGATACTCCTGACAGTAGTCAACCTTCTGTAACAGGAAGCCAAGAACCACTGGGAGAACCACTAATAACAAATGAGGCAGAATTAGCTATGATAGAAGTAGAAAACACCATGTGTCAGTATGAAGATAAGGAAGACTTAACTATACTACAATCAAAACTAAACAATGAGCAGAGTAGCATTTTTCAAGAAGTAACAAAACAAATTGCACATGGTGTAAAACATGAAAATAAAGAATGTTCCTGCCATAATTATAAACCTATACTACTGTACGTCAGTGGTGAAGCTGGTTCTGGCAAAACATTCCTAATCAAAATCATTAGTAAGTTCCTTCAACAATTGACAAACAACAAACTGTCAGCTGTTGTCACTGCCCCCACAGGTTTAGCTGCCTACAACATAGGTGGTGTTACATTACACCGATTACTACTATTACCAGTAGAACACCAGAACAAATTAGACTATTACAAACTTTCTGCAGAAGCTGCAATGGAATCACGCAGAGTATTGAAACAAATGAAAATGCTACTAATAGATGAAGTGAGCATGGTCTCCAACCTGATGTTAGCTTTGATTCACCTCAGATTACAAGAAGTACTCAAAACAGACTATGAAGAGCTCTTTGCAGGAAAACACATTATTGTTTTTGGAGATCTGCTTCAATTAACACCAGTAAAAGGTGAACCTATTTTTAAAACATTATGGCACAAACTCTGCCGTAAAACTGTTGGCAGCATTGGAAATGTCAACCTTTGGCAACATTTCCAATACAGAGAATTAACAGAAAACATGCGCCAATCTGCAGATCTAACTTATGCCAACATTTTAAAAAGTTTGAGAGTTGGTATACTTTTTAAAGAAGCAGATGCAAGATTGAAAACCCGGCACATTAATGCACTTCATGGTGATAATGCATGTGCTACAGATGTTATGGAACAATTAGCCCACAAAAATGTCAATTGTATGGCCTTAATGCCAACTCTTGCAAGCTGTTTCAAATTCAATTAAATCATGCTAAGTAAAGAAATGCAACCAATAATGGAAATTATCGCCACAGACAAACTAGATGTACATGGTATGACACTACCCATGTGTGACCAAGCCACAACAAGACTAAATAATTTAGAAAAATCAATCTCAAACACAGCAGGCTTAGAAAAGATGTTAAAATTATCCTTAAATTGCAGAGTAATGCTTAAACGTAACCTTGACGTGGACCAAGGACTAGTTAATGGAGCACTGGGTACAGTTGTTGGCTTTCAAACATACCCACGTGACATCAAAATTCAGTTTGTCAATATACTCTTTGACAAACTTTCAGAAGTAAAACGGATAGGACGCTCAACAGCTAGATTCCTTCTCTTCAAAGATATGTATGTACGCAGAGAACAATTTTCTCTAACTCTTGCATACGCAGTTACAATTCATAAATCACAAGGTCTTACCCTAGACAAAGCAATGATAGATATGGGTAACACAGTCTTTAAAGAAGGCATGAGCTACGTAGCACTATCATGCTTACGTACACTTGACGGTCTATTTCTAATCAACTTTGATGCAAGTAAAGTAAACGCTGATATTCCTTGCATTTTAGAATATAATAGACTTCGCTCACTATACACTCCCCATCTAAACACATATTCTGTTCCACAAAAACTAAAACGTTGTAAAAGAAAACTAAATCAAACAGAAATGCAACAGGACGTCACTGCAAATCCTTCAAAGAGAGTAAAAGAAACTAATACTTCATCAAGTACCACAAACAAAAAAGAATCAATTAGAGAAAGTAAACCAGGTACTTCTTTAAAGAAGGAAGACAAACTCCAAAAAAAGCATTTAGATACAGAACTACCTGGACCATTTCAATTCTCAAATATAGTTGGTGTAAGTTGCTATGCAAATGTAGCAATGAATATTCTATTTCAATTACCACCAATTGTTGACAACATTTACTCACACAGTACAGACCCATTGTGTTTGCAAATGTTAGGACTTCACAGAAATGCAGCAAACAATCCTGACAACACATATAGTGTTTTTGGAATAAGACGACAATTGGACTACTGTGCTGGAATGGTGAAATTCACTATATACTCACAGGAAGATCCACAAGAATGTCTAATGTACTTACTACAAGTACTGGAAAACAAAAACATACCTATAAATGAAATCTTTCAGGTTTCATACATGTGGAAACATACATGCACTCTCTGCAACAATGTGACACAAGAAGAAATCCCCAATGAACGCTTCATATATATATCAATACCAAATTGTGAATCCATTCCATTTCAGCAACTTGTACAAAATGCAAACCATGGTAGATTATGCTCTACCTGCAATTCAGATAATCGCTCCACGTTAGTAATACAAACACATAGTAAATACGTAATACTAATGCTTCTACGTTACATTGCAGATGGTACCAAAAACAACTGCAAGCTGACTGGATTCACACATAGTCAAATATCCCTTGGTAAGAAAACCTTCACAACAATAGGTATAATCTACCACGCAGGAGCCACAACCAATTCATGGCACTACACTGCATACATAAAAAAGAAATGTGGATGGTTTGAATGTAATGATAGTACCATTACTCTAAAGCAGAGATTACCAGCAAATCTTACAAACGCTTATTTGATGTTCTTAAAACCAAAATTTGATAAATAAACTGTATTTAAACCTTTAAGTAAATTTGTGTTACAAAAATATAAACTGTTAGAATACTCCAAAAGCTATCTAACTGCTCAAAGATTCTACAACAACTAATCAGATAAATGAATACCACTAAATTAGACCAAAAAATACACAGTTAGAATACGCCAATTGGTATCTAACTGTCCCAAAATTATAAATGTGTGTTAAAATAATATAAACTGTTAGAATACTCCAAAAGCTATCTAACAGCTCAAAGATTCTACAACAACTATTCAGATAAATGAATACCACTAAATTAGTCCAAAAAATACACAGTTAGAATACGCCAATTGGTATCTAACTGTCCCAAAATTTAACAATATCCAAATAGGTAAATGAAAACCACTAAAATATATTAAAAAAATAGACAGTTAGAATACGCCAATTGGTATCTAACTGCTCCAAAATTTTATAATATCAAAACAAATGAAGAATCTGTTACTGTTCCAAAAAAAATACAACAAAGCAAAGTATAAAGCATTAGCCAGAAACAACAAGTGAACACTGAAAACAAACAAACAAATAAACTGTAGCATAACAGAAAAAGGTTTTTTTTTAAATCCAACATGGATTTTTTTTTCTCCCACAGACCCAATGATTTTAGCAACAAATACAGAAACTGAGCAAATTTCACAGTACTCTGATTTGTACTCTACTAAATATGAGCGTTGAAAAAAAATAAAAGTATATTGCTTATACAATGTAATAAGTCATTACAAAATACTAATACTAACATGCTATTTTCTTTTATCACAGAAATGAAAAAGAAAAACATGGACTCCCATTACTAGACCAAAAAGTAAGTATACAATAATAAGGACAACCATAGCAGCACATCACATCCATAGTATCTAATACCTTTGTTCCTGATACATTTGTTTTTCACCCAAAGTTATAAACAAATATGAATGTGATATGCTGCGGTGGTTGTTGCCAGGGCATAGAGTCTTGGGTGCATGGCCAAATGGCCATGCACCCAAGACTCTATGCCCTGGCAACAACCACCGCAGCATATCACATCCATAGAGTCAAACATTTCAACTATGATCTATGGGAAACTTTTAATGTCCGCGAACAATGTGAGTGTTCTTAGAACATTTTGAACTTGCCAGCGAACAATACGGACACTGTTTTCAGGACACCCCCCACGAACATTTCAGAACAACGCGATAGTTCTTAGAACACTTTCAACTTAACAACGAACAATACGGACAGCGTCCTAAGGACTCCCCCTACGAACATTCCAGGACACCGGGAGTGTTCTCAAAAACGTCTTCAGAACACCCCCATCTTGTTTATTTGCGAACATTTCAGGACACCGCGAGTGTTCTTAGGACACATTCAACTTGACAGAGAGCAATATGGACAGCGTCCTCAGGACACCCCCTACGAACATTCCAGGACACCGGGAGTGTTCTCAAAAACGTCTTCAGAACACCCCCATCTTGTTTATTTGCGAACATTTCAGGACACCGCGAGTGTTCTTAGGACACATTCCACTTGACAAAGAACAATACGGACAGCGTCCTCAGGACACCCCCTACGAACACTCCCCGGACACCGGGAGTGTTCTTAGAAGCGTCTTCAGAACACCACCATCTTGTTTATTTGCGAACATTTCAGGACACCGCGAGTGTTCTTAGGACACATTCAACTTGACAAAGAACAATATGGACAGCGTCCTCAGGTCACCCCCTACGAACACTCCCCGGACACCGCGAGTGTTCTTAGAAGCGTCTTCAGAACACCCCCATTTTGTTTATTTGCGAACATTTCAGGACACCGCGAGTGTTCTTAGGACAGACTCAACTTGACAGAGAACAATACGGACAGCGTCCTCAGGACACCCCCTACGAACACTCCCCGGACACCGCGAGTGTTCTTAGAAGCGTCTTCAGAACACCCCTATTTTGTTTATTTGCGAACATTTCAGGACACCGCGCGTGTTCTTAGAACACATTCAACTTGACAGAGAACAATACGGACAGCGTCCTCAGGACACCACCTATGAACACTCCCCGGACACCGCGAGTGTTCTTAGAACAGTTTCACTTTGCTTGCGAACAAAACGGACACATATTGACTCCTTAGAACACCCCCTAGTCAGTTTATTTAGAACATTCAGAACACCCGTGATGTCCGCAAACAAATTGAACACAAAAAGAACGTCTAACACATAAAAAACACAACTTTCATCCTATCTCACACACTCCCACCCTCCCCAAACACGCCTACACACCAACACACTCTACAAAATACACATTTTGAACAAAGTTTCACCGCGCTGTCCGGGGACGTCCGTGAATCCAATATGGCGGGCGCTACCGAAAATCTGACGCGCTTCACGCTCCATGCCGTCCAATCAGCGAACACTTTGCATGTCCGTGAACATCACGCAAGACGATTGGCCAATCAGGACACTTTCCGCGTAGCGAACAGGGAAGTGTATCCGCAAACCGAACACAGATATCACTAATTTTTTTTGACCTACTTTTTGCTAATTTTAAAAAAAAACTACTGGACGAATTTTCACAAAATTTGCAAAAGCATGCTTTCGGGACCAAGCCGCTGCTCTTGGTCCAAATTTGGTGGAAATCCGTCCAGCGGTTTGGCCTGTAGACACGAGAACATTTTTTTTCCCATTCACTCTATGGAGAGTGAGTATAATGTATACAAATATGAGCATATAGAGGGAAGGTAGAGTAATAAAAATAAAACTATGACAAAGTGCTGATAACCATAATGATTATCTTCATGCACAGAAAGGATTGCTCTCTTTCAATCCTGTATCTTCCGCTATGTACATGTTTCATATGATGTGACAGGACCCCAAGTCTACAAATATAGTACCTTTTCAATTTTTACTTCCCGACTGTTACTGTAGAAAACTATGTGGCTTCGATATGTCAGTAAAGGATAAAAAGGGAGAGCCAGCCATGTGATGTCATCAGTTATGTCATCAATGACATTTGTGATGTCATCTTTGATGTCCTGGGTGTTAGTGTTAGCAGTGCACAGTGGCGTGAGTTATGGTTGCTTATGTTACCATAACTGGCGAATTTCAAGGGTTTTTCGGTTTTACTTGGAACCATAACGTCCCTTTAAAAAGTTTTTTCACTGAATTTCATAGGTTTTTAGTAGCACAACTTAACCATAATATCCCTGACATGTAACATAGAACATACTAACCCCCTCGTAGTGATTTACATGTCCGCGGACTACCGCCATATCCGCGGACACATCGAAAATCTGAGCGTGGTGAAAGTAAATTTAAATAGTGTGCCCCATTTCCCCTTTGAAGTTGGCTCTGAAAAGAGCCGTATTTTTTTTTTACAGATGCTTGATAGACACCTGTTATTTTATATTTTTTTTCTTGTTTTTTTTTCTTACTTTACTCCTAAAATCTTCACATAACCTTCTCCAAAGCAACCCTTACATTCCAAAATAGAAAGGCATTTCCGGTAAAAGATAAACAAATGCCATCTTCTTTAAAATTAACAGCATTACTGGCATCAATATTCTCATTGTTACAGAAGAACATACCAGCTCTAAGCATGAAGGCACACATGCCTCGGTTGATGACACACCTAGCAATGTTTTGCTGAGGACAAAAAAACTGAACTATTGTCCCATATTGCCCTAGGTAGTAATCCAGAAAAAATTACTTTCGCATTTGGAAGGATCTTCATTACGGCTTGAACCAAGCGTTCCAAATCAGCCAACAAAGTAGGGGCACTGACGTTGCCCAAATGGAAAGCACTATGGTGCAAAACTACCACATGCGGACTGTTCATCGTGGCCATATCCGCACAAACTTGTACAATTCCCTGTACATTGCAATCAGGCACAGTGCTCCACACCACCTCCACTCCTTTCACATCAAAGTTCTTTGCAACATTCCTGCATTCAGCGTACTACTGTAAACCATGCACAAACATATCTCCGAGCACCAACACCCTGACTTTCTCCACTTCTGCCATCTTCACCACACACAGTCTCTTTCAACACAAATCCACAACCTCGACATCTGATTGGCTGATCCGTACAGTCTTCTTTCCATGTTGGATTTCCTGGAAAAACCCGGATTTACCACGCCCTGTCCACTTTACTCTCTGTACGTCTCTGGGCGTCCACTTTACTCTCTGTACAATTCCCTCATTGCCTACAGCTAAGCAATCACACAATACGAATAACGTCCTCAGAACACCCCCATTTTGTGAATTTTCAAACATTTCAGGACAATTATCATTTCATTATTCTACATATTAACATTACAAATATTATACTTTTATCTTGTACTCTGCACACAATACTATCTTTCTCCATTAGTAGCTCAGTATACTACATAGAATCCCATAATACAATGCTATTTATTGATATAAATGCATCGTTCAAAGCACTAATAAAGGTATGATATTTATTGCAATATCCTTGACACTTTTTTCGGAACATTATAATAAAAATCCCTAGTACACAAATTCCATGAAAAGTACATACACATGTGATGTCATCAGTGATTTCATCAATGACATTTGCGATGTCATCTTTGATGTCCTGGGTGTTAGTCTTAGCAGTGCATGGTGTTGGCGCGAGTTATTTTTCATAGCTTACCATAACTTGCTATTTTCAGGGGTCTTTCGGCTGAACCATAACGTCCTTTAAACAAACTTTTTTTAATATCACGCAAACAATATACAAACATGGCGTGCAAAAACCAACTTCTACAGATGGCTTTACACAGAATGTTGCAAAGTAAGAATTTATGCTCGTTCACAGTGAAGGACAGCTACTTCCATTTTTTTCTCGGGCCCCGGAGAAGCTCACGAAGCAGACTATAAGGTTGTATTGTGTTTTGACCTTGACAGACAGAGATTGTGATGAAAGACTTCTCTTGAAGGAGTGTTGCTAAAACGTAAGAGAAGATAAAGATGACATTTCTGAAACAAAACCACTTTTACATATTATATCACTATGCGAAAGATCGTTGGCACACGCGGAGTCGTATTTTGGGACTGCACCACTCGTAGACAATGGAAGTTGCAATTGTACTGTAAGTAACCCTTTAGATTACTTTATACCAAATATAATTACAATAGCGTAGCATTAACGACCGCTGAAGTTGAACTTGTTCGTTGAAAGTGGCATAATGTTTTCTACCGTGCACTATCACCGCCGAATTGATCCCCTGTTGTTTAGAGGGCTCTGAAAAAGGCAGACGACACAGAGTGGGTTAATATAAATAATTTAACCGGTCTATAGGCGGTCAAGCGCTCTACTCGCTGTGCCACTTCACTGTAGCCTGTCAAGTGGCACAGCGAGTACAGCGCTCGCTTTGACATCCGTGCACAGCTTGCTAACGCAAGTTCGAATCCCAGCAAGGCGAAACTCAGCCTTTCATCCTTCGTGGTCGATAAATGAGCACCAAACACTGTGGTTAATAATAAGCACCGCTTACATACCTCACAGTTCTTAGCGCTATATGAATGGGAAAATATTATTATTTTATTATTAACATACTCTGTTGCACTATCTTCGATAGCAAATAGTTTCACGCCCTAATAAATAAAATGATGATTTTTAATGAAGATCGGCTGGTGAGACTAATTTATATTTTTTAAAACAGGTACGTGGCCCCATTTTGTCTATGTCACGATTTACAGACTCCAGCGGATGGGGTCTTCAACTGCCAGGTGCAAGTCCAAATATGCAACTTCATGACCCTCACCATTTTATGGGACAATCGCCAAGGACCAATATGCCCTTACGCAGTACTAGCGGCTACAAACAACATACCAACCAATATGGTGGTCTAATGGCTTGTTGTTGGAGCAACCTTCCGAGAGACCATTTACTGCTTTTATCATAAACCAACAGCCTATCTACCGCAAAGGAACAACACGTGGCTCCAAATAAACTTTTGCTGATCGACAGCAGAGACAATAGCAAATCCCTGAATATTCACTAAACATTTCATGTGAAATAAATGTACTTTACCAAATGTACAATCCTGCTGTTTACTTTTAAACCACAGTTTCATATTCCGAATTGTGGCGCACTGAGTTGTAACCTGATCTAACACTCTCTGTACCGCAAAGGAACATCGCGTGTCTCAACATGAACTTTTGCGGATGGACAACAAAGACAAATGCAAATTGCTGAATATTCTCTAAACATTTGATGTCAACTAAATGTACTTTACAACATTTACAATCTTGCTCTTTGCTTTTAAATCACAGTTTCATATTCTGAATTGTGGCGCGCTGTGTTGTGACATAATGTGTGTTGTCTTCCGGGTTCTGTGTAAAGTCGCGTAGTACTGGAGACGACTGGGCGAGTTTCATTACGCACCCTGTAACGTCACGGAGAAAGGCGGGGAATATGAATGCTTTGATAATATCAGGCTTAGGGGCGGGAGATATGATTTAGTGTCGCAAAAGCAAGTCAGCCAGGTCAATAGCGCCAGTCATAGGATTATCACATAATGTCGACGCACACCAGCCAGATTTATCGTTTCTTTAGTGGACAAAAAGTCGGCTGACGCCCCTAGGAAATTGTACTATTAGCGAACAAAAGCAGTGCTCTTAAAACACTTTCACCCTGACAACGAACAATACAAACAACGTTCTCAGAACACCCCCATTTTGTGTAATTGCAACCATTTCGGGACACTGCGAGTGTTCTTAGAACACATTCAACTAGACAGATTACAATACGGACAGCGTCCTGAGGACACCCCCAGTTTGTGTATTTACGAACAATTAAGTACACCGCGAGTGTTCATGGCTCATTTTTACCTTCCTTGCGAACAAAAATGACACATACTCCGTTAAACACCCCACCATTTAGTTTATTTACAAAATGTCAGAACAGCTGTGTTCTCCGCGGACAAATCGAACGCAACAAAAAGGTCTAGCACATAAAAAAACAAAGCATTGAACCTATCTCATACTCCCCAACCCTCCCCAAACACTCTTACACACCAACACACGGCACTAAATACAATTTTTTATCCACGTTTCACTGCGCTGTAGGCGGTCGACTGCGAATACAAGATGGTGGGCGCCACAGAAAATCTGACGTGCTCCACGCCCCTCGTCGTCCAATCAGCGAACACGTCGCATGTCCGCGGACATGACGCAAGCCCATGGGCCAATCGGGGTGCTGTCCGGAAAGCAAACAGGGAAGTCCGTCCACGAAGCGAACACAGATATCACTAATTTTTTGCCTTACATTTTGGTCATTTTTAAAAAAACTACTGGACAGATTTACACCAAATTTACAAAAGCACACTTTTGGGACCAGGCCGCCACTCCTGCCGCAAATTTGGTGTAAATCCGTCCAGCGGTTCGGGCTGTAGCCGTGCGCAAAGTTTTTTCCTATTCAGTCTATGGGAAAAAAAAAAGTTTTGGGACCCCCCCTATAACTTTTCCCCCCCTGGACGAATCCTCACCAAACTTTGCAAAAAAATTCAGAGTGACCCAACTACTTTTTTCGCAAGGTTTGGTGAGGATCCGTCCAGGGAGAGCGAAGTTATAAACCACCCAAAAAGTGCTCTTCCTATGGAAACAGCAACTTAACCATAACTACATGGCCACTACCGTGGCCATGTAATATATATATATATATATATAGGTGTAAAGGATTGGGAGCAATTTAACTGCAAGTCATCTTTAGCAGGGAACAGTCTACTTTTAGTGAACATGTTCCTATCTAGTACTTGCAATTCTACATGCCTGCACAAGTTCTATGTCCTCAGCTGGTTCCCTTCTTCCAAACCTTGTTGCTTTGCATGATGCAGATCTGTCCATTACTATCCTATCATTCTGTGGGACCAGCATCTGTCCGTTTGTGATGTTTTTTGCACGTCATTGAAAATGTTGTCCATTTTAGATCCATCATCAATAACTTTATTCCAGCTTGAAGTTTCAATTGCCAGCTTGCTAGCACTGCATCTTTTTGACTTTCTCTCTTTTGTCATCTATTTGCTTTTTTCTTTGCTTCCTTAGTAATCTGGGGGGTATTTTGTGTTGCCTCTTTTATCTCATTGCTTCCATATGTAGATGGTTTCTTGTGTGCTTTCTTATTCGAGTTCATAACATGTACTCTTGTTTAAACACTTCCTCTTCTCCGTGTCTTCCATGTCATCATCATGTTCAGTATGCCTACTCTCAAATGCATCCTCAACATCGGAAGGCTTCTTTGCCTCATTGTTGGCATTATGGTATTTTGGGTCACTGTCCCCTGTTCCCAAACTTAACGGGACCCCCAACCCATCATTACATATCGATACTGGGCTTGCGTCCACGCTGACCGATTTCGGCCTATCGTGTGTTTTTTTCCAATCCTTAATAGCATTGCTCCTTACATAGTTTTAATAATATTTTATTTGTACTGCAAACTGTATGGTATCTATTGCCATATTACGTGAAGACATGCTTCTATTGTTCTAATCATCTATACTGGCCCTGAGTCTATCAGCAAAACTTTCCGGAGTGTCAGACAAGCAGTTACTGAGCAGTACAGTTTGTATATCCGCCTGTTCTGCTTTCGAAGATTGTGTGTTACATGAGGAGGTTTCAAATATTATTGACTGTGATCTGTCGCAAAGTTTTACCAATGGGGCATCACCTGACTTGTTTTCTACTGCTCCAACATAGTCAGTCTTTATCCCAATTACATTGGTGTCCAACTGATTGGACTTGCTGTTAACCTCCTTTTCAGCCCCCCAGAAACTTCTGTATTGGCTCCCTTCCCTACTTTCCTAGTGTGTAAATTACAAGTGCCTTTCTTATGCTTCGGCCGGCATATTCAGTGCAGATTATTTTCCCTTACTTCCATTCAAATTAGCATTTACTTCACATGTCCAAATTATACCGCTGGAGGGTAGGGCTTCCTTAGTTCTCGCTGAAACGCTACTCCTCAGACTGCGAGACTGTTTGCACTTGAAAATCGCACTTGTTATCGCACACTTGATATCGCCCGCACTTTGTGCGCCACTTCAGTTCTTGTAGATATCAGTGTCTAAGGTCGATTTTCGAGTCCCCAGACCAGAGCAATCAGTGCGAATGATGACTTTGTGTACTGAAAATCACCCTTGCTATCACCCAAGATAATTCGTTTTCATAACAATAAAATGCCTACGGTTTTTCAGATTGTGAAAATTAACAGATTTGTAACATGTATCTTAAGGAAATCAGTAAATACAGAATAACATGTTCCAAACTCTCACTACCAATATTTTGGATATCACCCCAAACTATTTCTAATTTAATGAAACAGCACATTTCTGGTCTAGTTACGACCAGACCAAGTCGACCTTCACTTTGATCTATGCAACCATTATAGAGCTGTGAGTGGAAAATGTATTCTTTACTCGTACTCTCACATGTCTGGGTGATAAATCATGAGTTAAGCACTCAACTCAGATATGCAAGTTCAATTGCCATGCTGGTGCCAACTCAGAGCTTCTGAGGTCAATAAATCAGGGATTTTTAAATGGGGTATTCATACTCAATGCTTGTACAACACTTATGATTATGAAGACATCTAGCATAAAACAATATAAAATAACAAATTAATATCTACTCACTCAGAAATCAAACAGACCTGTTCCTAGTAGGTGTATTGTCAGAGGTGGTGTGTGATGGGCACGCAGGGGGATGAAGAATCATTATTGATTTCTGAAACAATTACAAACTCTTTTCTAGGTGTGCTTGAATTTCCCAAAATGTGCACCGCAGGAAAATCAAAATGTCTGTCCAGGTTCAACCTCCACTGAATGTTTATACCTTAGTCACTTTAGGTACATTTGGAGTGTGCACATTGAAAACAGAGGCATCATGTGCTTTTATTTGGAGGGAGTAGCAGGAATAAAAGGTGACATTCTGTAAAACTCCTCATTCTCTGTGTCATAGTTTGCAATAAACCTTGAGGAGGAGAGTTATGGTGGATGTGTTGATGTTAGGATGGAAAGACAGTGGTTTAGGAGGGCAAGAGAATTGTTGAGGACGGTAGACAGTGGTTGAGGAGAGGAACATGGTTGCTGAGGAGAGGTTAATGGCAGGTGAGGGGGAGAGACGGTGGTTGAGGCGGAATGAATGGCGATTGAGGGGAGGTGATTGTAGTTGAGGTAGTGGAAATGGTGATTGAGGACGAGGATGTGGCTAGCAATCCTTAGATGATGTGCTGTCTGCAGAGTAATTCAAGGATTAACATGTGTGTTGGTACCTGGACCTTG